>NC_080420.1:70966976-71579093 GCF_029873635.1 Malania oleifera
ATTTAACGTCTACCAAGTTGATGTGTAGGTATTCTAATTGGTAGATCATAGTGATAGCACAAAGAGGAAGTGAAGTTGAAGACCCAATTTACGATTGTATTGTATTTCATTTATGTGTAAAGGGTCTGTAATAGTAAATAGGGATTTCTTTGTAATAAGCTCACACACATCACATGCATGATCTAATAGGCAAGCTCAAACCAATCGTAAACTAAAAATGACCTTAGAAATACCTTAAGGGTTACCCTTTGGTCGACCGACACCGAATTCCTTTGGTGTCTTCAAATTGGACCTAAAGTGACCCTCGAACACTCACCCTTGCATTTATTTGTGATAGACACTTGAATAGGTTGTTTGTGAATCAAAACAGGACCGAAATGCACACTTTGTGCACTTTTGGTCGACCAGCCCATGCAATTCATTCTGCCCTGGTCGACCGAACCCGGTCCGGGTCAACAAATTGACCTTGTCCCGGTAAATCGAACTGTATAGTTCAATTAGCCCCCGATCGATCGAAACCTTCTGAAGTCAACATTTTGACTTCCTGGTCGATCGAGCCCAAATTGTATTCTAACTGTCTGCTCGACTAAGGGTCCTCGGGAGTTGCCCAATTGTCTGGTCGACCGACCAACTTAGTTCATTCTAGCCCTGGTCGACTGAACCACGCTGATTTTGAAAAATCGCCTCAGATATGCCATTTTGGTTGATCGACCAGTTAGTTCATTTTTACCCCGGTCGACTGAATCTCGCTAATTTGGAAAAAATAGCCTCGAACATACTCATTCGGTCGACCGACCTAGGAAGTTCATTTATGGCCCGGTCGACCAAACCATATGAGCTTGGGTCGACCGAAAGTATTCTAGTCAACCGGTGCTCTCGGGTTGCTCTACATTTTTACTGTGGTTAAATATTTTTAAACAGGGTTAATTAGGGTTAAAATGATTTTAAACAATATTAATAATACCCTGCATGTCCTAACAGCTATAATTCTTCCAACATTTATAAATAGCCTATCATTTGCAAAGATTAGCAGAGGATTAGAAATCTTGATTAGGAGAAATTCCTTGAAAATCCTAAAATCCATACTACTCATTTTTCTCACCCCAATCACTCATACTTACCTTCTACTATTGCCTAAACTCTCTGTAAATTGATTGAGTGTTTGTTTGGAAAGGTTTGCTCTCTCTGTTCTTGCTTGGTTGATACGATTTTCTTGAGAGACAAACCTAAGTGTTCTTAGGGGACTTTGTTAATAAGTCTCTCCTAACAAGACTTATATTAAACTTCCGAGTATTGCACATTCATTGCAATATCTTGGGAAGTCTGTATTTGTTTTTGGATTGCAAAAACTCTTTCAAAGCATTTTCAAATATCTATTGCGCTTTATCTTGAAATATTTTTGAAGAGACATTTGTTTATGTGATATTGATCTTTGTGGCAATATTCATTAAGTTATCTATTTTGCTGTATACAAAGATTAAATCTCTTGCAAACCAAACATATACACTACTTGAGCATCATACGACTGAAAAAATATGCTGATTGAAATATATACAGATATATATATATATATATATTGTTTGGCTGATATATTTGTTTAAGCACGTTGATTGAATACCTTATGACACAAAGATTATACTGGTTTACACTCTCACGATCGCATTACACTGATAGTAAATATATTTGAGAGTTGATATATTAAATCACATTGAGCTTACATATTATATCATTTGTTGGTGTATGTGATTGCGCGTAAGTAGGTACATATGTGCTTTACATGAAAGCATAGTCACTATACCATTGTATTGTATTGTAAATACTGTTGCATTTCTAGGCACGGGCCTGAAGAGGGAGACAAGCCCTTTGAAATAGTCTCGGATTGGCTTAGACCTGGTTAGGAAAGTTAGGTGCGCCATCTTGTTAAGGCATGTAGGTTGAGGTCAGCCCCGCTAATTAACCTAGTTGTAAAGGTTGAGGTCAGCTCTGTGGTAATTGACCTGATTGTAATCGCTGCCGCTCCACCCTTAAGTGATCCCTTAGTGGAATCCTTGGGCTTGAGAGTTAGAGGCGGGGACGTAGGCACAGTTGGCCAAACCCCGATAACATATCGTGTGTCTGTTTTCATTTCTGCACTTTATATTTACCGCACGTGAATGATGCGCATGATTTAAATTTCTGTACATTATATTTACTTGTGCATTTGGGATTGTATAGAAAGACCCTAAGTTGCTAAATCATATTGATATCTGATTTAACCTAGGAGAAAAAGTTTAAAATTCCAATTCACCCTCCCTCTTGGGAATACACCAATTCTAACACTTTTTATTAAAAATTTTGATTTTTAAAAAAATCAAGGTTTTTTTTTTTCAAATAAAATTTTTAAAAATTTGTAAGTCCAAATTAAAAATATTTTTGGTAACTACATATTGTTTGATCATTCTTCAGAGGGTATATAGGTAATTTACTTTGTGTTAGTTCTGGTGCAACCCCAAGAGGGGGGTGAATTGGGTATTTAAAATTTATCGCCTAGGTCAATCGTTTTAACTGCAGTATTACACAACTAGGGTCAGTCTATGCGATCAATAAATAAACATACACGTGTAATAAAAGTAAAGTACGGAAAAGTAAACAATACACGCGACATATTATCTGGATTCGGCCAAATTGCCTACATCCCCACCTTGGCTACACCATCACAAGGATTACCACTATAATGCTCACTTAAACGAGTGGAGCGGCACCTAAACAACCAGGTCAATTAAAGGGGCTGACCTCAACCAACACGCCTTAACATGATGGCACACCTAACTTTCCTAACCGGGTCTAAGTTAGCCTGGGACTATTCAACATGGCTAGTCTCCCTCTTCAAGCCCGCACCTGGAATACAACAAATGTGTATAAATTTTGTACACAAAAATATACTTTTACACAAGAAGATGTGTGCACCAATACAACTCAATCAATATTGCAAGCATGAATGATATGTAAATATGCACAGTGCTCTAATGTGTGTTGAACACTCAATCAAGTATAGATTATCAGTCCAGATCTAGAGTGTATATCAAAGTAAGATTTGAAACACAATATGTGAATAACACAAAATCAGATTAGGGTTTCAAATATGCTAAGAAAGTTGAATCAAACAAATTCAATAAGATATTTCAATATACAAAGCACAATGGAGTTGTTTGAAAAACTAGCTTTTGAAAAGGATTTTTGCACACAAAAATATAGGTTTAGGTATCTTGCAATGACAATGCAAGAACCACAACCCTCAAAGTCTTCCCACACAAGATTTATCAAATGAAATCGATGGAAGAACTTTAATGCTATACTCTCAAAGAAAATCAATCAAGCAATAATACAAGTGAGAGTTCTAGCTAGTAATATTAAGCATAATAGGTTCAAAAATACTCACAACACTTGAAAGATCAAGAAATATGGAGTGCATGAGTGTTTTGGAGTAGTATAGGCTAAAATAGGGTTTTGGATGTTGAGAGAATATTTGCCATAATCAAAATGTTAATCCCTGCTAATTATGACAAATGAATGAGTATTTATAGGCAAGAAGAATTTTTTGACCGTTGGGGACACAATGGGCATAAATAAATTTGTTTCAAAAGTCATTAAGAAAATTAACCCAGTTTACCCCATTTAAAAATTAAGTAAAAATATTTTAACCCGCGAGGTTCGGGTGCCTGAACAGACTCAGTTAGAAAATTGGTTTTTAATGGTTCGGGTGCCCGAAGAAATGGTCGCTCAGCTAAAAAAAAGTCAGTAGCATTATGTCCGAGGTTCGAGTGCCCAATTCCAAGTTCGGTTAACCGAACTGACCAATTCGGTCGCCCGAGCCCATTTTACACGGCATAGGTTCGGTCGCCCCGAAACCTCTCAATATTTCCCATTAAGTTCTTTTTTAGCCTGAATTGATTCCCCTAACATGATAAGTGATGTTGGGGACTTTGTGTGCTAAATATAGGTACCTAAAGTCCAACTAGGGTCTGTTATGAGCATACCTTCCTACCATGCATGATGCAAATTATTACAAGCCACAGGAGTGCACAGTCCATAATTAAATTTACATCCCAGAATGAAGAAATGAAATAATAATTAGAAAGACAACACATATTTCTTCATTCATCGGCACGAACACCGCACGCCATCATGGTATGTCTTTTGGTCTGAATACACGTGCACAATGAACCTGCATGCAAGCCTTAGTACAACCATTAGTACCAAGAGTATTTGTCATGATCGAAATTGGGCGTGACCTATCAAGTCAACACTTTGTAGATGCAGTCATGAAATAAAAAACTTTCTCTTTTTGTCTTTTTCTACTTTTATGTGTTTATTTAAATTTTGGAAATTTGGAAAGGTAGAAAGTAGTAAGATCTCCATGGGGCATAGTCCTCTACATGGACCTTATAAAAAACCCGTTTAAAGGGGTTTGGGTATTTCAACACATTTTTTTTTAAAAAAAAAACAAAAAAGGTGTGGCAGACTACTATAGGCGCGATCAATTGCCCATTAGGGGATGATTAACCGGCTTAGCTAAAGGGAAAAACACAATCAATTGGTCTTTAGGAGTGGTTGATCGACCCTTGCCTTTTCTCACATTTTCCAAAAAATTTTAAATTTTTACCTTATAGAAAGGCATTTGTTGTATAGGACACACACACATTATAAATGTGGTAGCCATTTTTAGAACGGGTGTTATAAGGGCTAGTAAGCTAATTTCTTACTTAAGAAATGAATGGGTTACCTTCCCTATTTACAATGGTACTTCCAAACTTAAGATCTTCTTAAAAAAATTTCCTTTATCTTTACTTTTTGAAAATAAGAAAAAAATAGCGACTCTATTTTCAAAAAATAAAGCGATGAATTAAGGAATCGATGGTTTAGTTTTTTATATTAAGATCATTTTTAAAAATGGTCACTAGATTTGTTGGATATAAAATGGGCCACCCAAGACCAGCGTCGATAGCTTTGATGATTCTATTGGGAACTAGTGATAGTTGAGCCATTTTTGTGTGTGCTTGTTGTTATTGTCATGTTTATAGGTTAGTTGTTCATGTTTCATGTTATTATTCATGCTTATGTTGTATGTGATATATTTAGTGTCTGTATATTGTATGATTATGTCATGCCATGTGTATGTATGATACATAGTCATGCCATGCAATTCATTTGCATTTCACTATTGCTCCAATTCACACACATGTCCCTCACATTTGCATGAATCCTTCACTTGGGCTCTTACCCTTTAGGACATATGAGAGGGAAAAAGTAGTGGGGCCTCCATGGGACTTTATCCTCTATATATATCTTATGAAAATTCCTTCACTTTGTTTGTTCTCTTCGAAGATAATCCAAAAGCATTTAGATGTTGTATTGTTTGAGCCTATCCATATACTAGAAAATTATACCTTTTACCATCTGGATTAAAGCTTTACTGAAAAGTGTGGAGATAAACGACATGTGAAGACATGAAGATATACACATTATCTTTAAGAGCATGCTAACCCCTTATCGTGTGAATTTGTCCTTACCATATTTGAATTTAATTGCATAGGTATACAATATGTTAGTGAAAATAGTTAGAGTGTTAGAGGAGGAGTTTTATTTAGAGTGACATCAGGCCAAGGCGAGGAATACATTGCCAGTTGGGTATCAGGGCTCATTGCATTATAGGATAAGGTTGTGGGTGAAAAATGAAGACTTCAGTAGGTTGTTGAATTGTTGGAATTCCCTATCTGATAGTGATAGGAAGAATTTTTTAGCTAACTATGACCATATTATAGATGTTTTGAGGGCAAATGTTGACTAGAAGATACTGGATTTCATGGTACAATAGTAGGGCCTGACTTATATATGTTTCACATTTGGTCTAGTTTATATAGTTCCTTTGACGAAGGAGTATGAGGAGCAACATTAGATCCCTAAGCTAGCTCATGACAGAGCCTTCATCTTCGGTATAGATCTATTTCCTACACAAGCATTGATCAAAGCTACGGAGGTAAAGCTAAGAAGTTTGTTGACAAAGTATAGAAAAAAAAAAGGAAGATTTTAGGGATGGAACTTGAATGAGCTAGAGAAAATTTTCAATTAAACTTTAGATATTAGCTTTTGTCGTGTATGGGTTGGTTCTACTGCCATCAACTACTCATATTGTAGACTATGGAGGTACCATGGTGTATGTTAAGATGGAGCATAAGGGGTAGTGAATCATTATTTGCTATTATAGTCAAGACTCCCTCCTTTCTAAACTTATGCTAAAAGAAGGGGAAAGGTTCACTACTTTGCTCCATTCGGATCCTTTATATGGGGTTTCTTGGACATATAGCTCCACACTTGTTCAAGAGTGTTTTTTATTGGAGGTAGGAGTCCACTATTGGATTGCTCTTCAGATTATTGGAGGATCAACATAGATAAGGTTATAAAGAAGTTGGAGAAGAAAGTGATCAACTAGGTAGCTAAATGGATTCTAGTTAAATATATGCTATTGATGTGTGGTACTTTGCCATGGATTCCACTTTTTAGGGCTAGAGGGTCTATAAGCTAAGCACTAGAACTAGCTTTTTGTTAGCTGGGGCGTTTTTAGTTTGTACCTAGTATGATTGGTTTGCATCAGTTTTAGTGCATGTATTGGAGTAATTCAACTCCTTAGATGATTGAGGAAGCTAAGTTAGCTAGGTTGACTTCAAAGGAGCTTAAGAAGAATGGTAGTACTAGTCGCCTTTTTTGGTTATTTGACATGGTAGTTAGGGAGAGGCAAAGATTATAAGGTTCCATGAGCTTAGGTATCAAATAATTCTATGGCTTATCAATGGAGCAATAGGACTACTATGAGGAGTGTTTAGCTAGATAATAGGCTTATCATAAGAAGTGGTAGGAAAGGGTAGTCAAAATAAAGGAAGCAAAGAGGAAGTTGGTTAGTGAGCTGAGGAATGAAGTTAAATAGGAGGAGATTATTGAGTTGAACATGATCAATGATGGTATAGAAAGAGGTTGGCAAGCTATAGAGAACAAAAATAAATAGTACAAGGTAGTTAAGAGGAGACTTCAAGCTGAGGTAGATGAGATAATAGGGGTAAATCAAGAGTTTAAGAGGTAGAAGACTAGGTCAGGGTTAAGAGAGTTGAGCCAGCTAAGAAGGCTTCACATGCTAAAAAATTAGAGAAGCAAGTACAAATACTTCTAGCTATAAACTGGGAGTTGGAGGTCAAGCTAGAGGAAACCAAGATTTTGATTCCTAAGTAGTAGGAATTGATGGCAACATAGTAGACACATTTACATAAGATGGAGCTGGTTATAAACAATAGAGAGAAACAATTTGTTGAGCTTCTAGCTTATTAGGAGAAGTCTTAGGATAAGCTTCAGATCATAATATCAATACACCACACTATGTATGATAGGATTTTGGATTTGAATCCTATACTTTAGCAAGCTGGAAAATAAACTTTGGCTCTTACAGGATGTTATGGACCAATTGATTCCATCAAAGTTGACTCCTCTTTTTGATTTGTCATCTTATGTACTAGCCTATTTCAAAGGGGCTAACAATGTATTTGAAGAGGAGGATGCAAGAGATTTCTCCTTTAATGAGTAGAATCCATAATATTATTTTTTCTAGATGGAATAGAATGATCAATTATTTGCCTCCATTCAAGATTTTAGTAGCATAGTTTTATATGGGATGAAAATTAGTAGCATATTCTTCATGTGATGAAAAATCTTCGTATGGATTGCAAAGCAAAGGATTCACTTGAGAAGTTATAATATCATAATGTAGTTAAATTTTGTGTTTCTATCTTTGTGTGTTCCTTATGGAATTTTTATTTTTCTATTTGTACATATCTTGATTTGTACAACATTTTCAAAGAGTTATATTTTGTGAAGAAGGAAAAATTATCAAGCTGCTATGACCCAATCATTATTAGAGCTAGGTCACAAAGCATGGAGTTGTCAAAATCTAGTTAGAATGAAGAGTCACCATTTGATAAGAGAATTGAGGCTTTGGAAAAGTTTGTAGTAGATTTATTTCAACTAAAAGGGAAATCACATATAGTGGAGCCCAACCATTTTTTGCACCACTTGTTTCCTAAGAACCTATTTTCATCAATATAATTAGATAAAAAGGTTGTACCAAGCCAATTTAAGTTAGCTAAGACAAAATAGGAAAAGGGCCAATCAGTTGGTGACAAAGGACATGAAGCTTACATTGAGGAGCAACTAAGGTCAATTCAAGGTATATAGGATGAAGGTGTTGCAGATTTTGAAGACTTATGCCTTTTCACTAATGTTGTTTAACTAGAAATGTTTAAAGTTATAAATTTTTGACAAATATAACTAGATAAGTTGTCCTATAATTCACCTTCAAATGTATACATGGAAGATGGCACCTTGTGCAAAGAATCGAAAAATACTGATGCATTTATTCCACAAGAGCTTTACTGGTTCGACTCTAGAGTAATACACCTCATTAGACAAAATTCGAGTTTAAAAGTTGAGGGGGTTGGAATATATATATATATATATATATATATATATATATATAAAGTAGTATTAGTTTAATGTTGAATTGCCATAGATCGAATAAGCCTCCAAACTATAGAAAATAATAACATTGAGAACTTTAAGTAGTATGCTTAAAGATGGAGAAAGGTTGCTACTCAAGTTAATCCCCCATTTTCAGACACTAAGATAGTCAAGGAACATTAAAAGGAATGTACTATGATAAGCTAATCCCAAAACTAATTTTGCAATAGTCGTGGGTATTAGGTAAAGAATTAAATTGGTCTAAAATTAGAAAAGCTGATTGACTACATTGCCTTAAGATCATTTATACAAGTTATAGGAAGAAGAATTTTATTAGCAAGGAGAAAGAAGAGGGTGAAATCAGTGTAGTATCTCAAGGCAAGGCACAAAATGAAACTACAATTGTTTGTACTTACATTACCCTATCAATTGTCAACTCATAACCCAATATGCCTAGCTTACCAAATGTCAATCGAAACCAGTCCAGTTATAATCCAAGATCAAGAAGGGAGTTCACCACTATTCCAATTCCATTGTTTGATTTGTTTAATCATATGGTAGTTCAAGGGAAGATTGTATCAGTACCTATGAAACTAGGGTAGAATATGTGATTCCATATCCCGACTACATCTTGTAAGTGCCATATGAATGCTGCTAGTCATGCAAATAATTCTTGTTTAGCTCTTAAACACAGAGTTCAAGATCTTATTAAAGCCAAAACCTTGAAATTTTAACCAATTAGGGATGCTTCTAATCTAAACATTAAAAAAAAAATACTTTTCCTACCATGGAAGCACATCCATCAACGTTCTTGAAGTATGTGAAGTTCATGGAATTAGTTAACCAACATCCTCCTTTACCATCACCTATACACTAGTTTTTATCCAATTTCATTCTACATGCACACCCAACACCAAACCATTAATTTTTAAGCCACCCACTCCATTCCTATACTCCTCAAACTGAGTTGTGCCTTAGAGATATGAAAGAGAGATCGAGAATTTAGATGAATCAACTAGTGTGGCCAAAGCTAGTGTTGGTGGCATAACAAAATGTGGTCCTTGTTGCACACTTGAGGAGCTCAAAAGATAAAAGAAAGGAAAATATAAAGTTAGGTAAGACAAAGGGAAATATGCCAATTAAGAGAAAAGTAAAGAAGTAAGTGATGAAGAGGAGGTAAAGTTTCCACAACTCTTAAGATTAGTGATTACAGTATTACAAAATAGATGAATAAAATCCTAGCTTGGATTTCAATACTCAATCTGCTCATAGTGTCAGAAAGTCACAAATTTGCTTTACTAAAGTGTCAAATTCCGTATTGCTAGTCAACTAATATAGCTTATAATAGATGAGGAAATCCCAATTGAGGGAAGAGGTCATGTGAGTCCACTACACATAACTGTGAATCATGGTTAGATGATAATATCACGAGTATTGGTTGATAATGGTTCAACTTTTAATGTTTTCCCATACTCAACGTTAGTGAAATTTGGAATATATACATATGTCATTAATAAGAAAAAATCATTTTTACAATCAACACAGTTGATGGAACTGCGAGAGAAATTGCTAAAGAAACTGATTTGGACATTGATATTAGTCCATGCATATTCTTAGTTGTGTTCTAAGTCTTAGAAATCATGCCTTCCTTTAATATGCTACTGGGTAGGCCATGGATCCATAGGATTCGAGCACTGCTATTTTCTTTACTTTAGAAGCCGAAATTTGTCTTTGGAGATATTTTGAGTATCACAAAAGGAGAAAATAGTGTCGAAGCTAGCAAACCAAGAGTGGTATCTTTCTTTGGACCTAAAGATACTCTAGTGTATTATCTATTCAAACCATTGAAATAATGTCTCTAGTTTTTTAGGAGTGAGAATTTAGAAGTTCCATAACTAAATTTCTAGAGATCAGTATGATGACTACACGATAGATGTTGAAGCAAGACTATGAATTTGGAAAAAAAGGTATGGGAAAGCATCTACAAAGAATAATTGAACCAATTATATTCAAGAAACGTGATATACTTTTTTGTTTGGATTTTCATCAAGATATGAAGGACATAGCCGAAGCAAATGTGCTACACAGAGAGAAGAGATTGGCTAAAATTAAAGCAAAAACCCTATATGACCCTAGATTAGTAATCCCAAATATTCATCATACCTTTTTGAAGTTATCTTATGTTATGTATCATGGATTAGAGACTATGCTAGAGGAAGATTTCGAGCTCAAAGAGTTTACTGAAATGTTTGAGGGCAAGCTATTAGTTAATATTATTGATCGAGGAAATATTCAATTAGGTGTTACTAGATTCGCATCAGGGTCACTTGGCAATTGGACCACTGAGGTCCCATATATGAGTGATTTGTTAAACACAAGTCTTTCTTTGGTTTGATTTGTGGGGTAAAGAAAGACTATTTGTTTTAATCATTCTTATCAATTTCTTTTCCTTTTGTGAAATTAGGAATAGCTTCCCAAGAGGGGGGGGGGTGAATTGGATTCTTTTTAATTTTAATGTTTTAAAAATTTTGCTTATGATACTAAGGAAAAACACAATTGATAAATAATACTCACACTTGAAAATACAGAAATTGAAATTAACAAACCAATCAATGAAACAAAAGTAATTCAATCACTCAAACAAGACTATTAGTGTTGTTTAATAGTTTCCCTGTAAATGTTTGCGACCTTCGTTGAGTTAGCTCTTAGTATGCACTTCTCTTGATCATAATTTCCGCAGATTAACCAATGTACTCCCTTTTGGGTTTCCGCAAATAGTTAATCAAAACGTACTTTCTAAATATCAAGAGTCTTTGTTTCTTTCTTTCTTTAAAACCTGCAACCTGCACTTTTTAAATCATACAACAATAACAAGTGTAGAATATAAAGTAGAGAAGAGAGAAAGACACAAGATTTTTTACGACGTTCGGCTTCAACACAGCCTACGTCCTCGCCCTTGGCAAAATACCGAAGGCTAGAGTCCGCCTTCTCCAAACAATATACCCTTGTTTGGTCAACAATCCAACAGCCTGGAATCGTTCAAAATCTGCAAGAGAGATATCAAAAAGCTGGTGTACAAGAGAGGCTCACACAAAGAGCAGATTAGTACAAATTCAAACTATGTATTTCAAAAGACAAATATCAAGAAAGAAATATGCTTTTGAAGGATTTCACAAAATTCCTTTTCTCCAGATGAGAAATCAGTAATTCTTCAGAAATTGATAAGCAAGAATATCAGAACAACAATACTTTCAACTTTGCAAGAGTTTGATCAAAGAGAGATTTTGAGAGCAAGAGAGCTTGAGAGATTTTCAATGCTTGGTATATTTTTTGATTCAAAAGAACCATGTATTTATAGGCTTTCAAGTAGGTTTCCTTGTTGCAAGAGTTTCCTTAAAGAGTTTCCCAAGTTGTTAGAAAATTTGGGGTTCAAACGGCTATAATTTAAAAATAAAAGTTTTAAAATTTTTACCCATTGAACAGTGTTCAGACGTCTGAGGATTCGAGGTCAGACGTCTGAAATTCCTGAAACCCTTTAAAAATAGAACTAGATATAGGGTCAGATGTCTGAAATCGGGGTTTAGACGTCTAAGGTTTCAGGTTTAGATGTCTGAAGTCGTGAGTTCAGACGTCTAAACTGCTACTGCCACTTTCTGTTTTGTTCTATAAATTCTTCAGATATCTGCACTTAATCTTCAACTGTCTGAACATGAAGTTCAGTTATTTGAAGTCTTCACTTCAGTCATCTAAGCTATCAAAAACCAGTTTTATAAAATATCTTTCTTTAAAAACTGATTTGCTCTCTTATGATCTTTATAAAACTTAATTCAATATACTTAAATTGGTCCTTAAATCTTTATAATCTCTTGAAAAAGCTTCAAAAAAATATTTCAAATGATATTTTGGCTTTTGAAATACTTACAAATATGTTTCCTAAGTCTTCATTATACATGTTTGAGTTCTCTTTCATGCTTTGCTCTTGAGGTTCTTTGAAAAATTTGCTTGAGCTTCAAATATATTAGACTCTCTTTGGATCATTGAGAAGTTGTCTCATACTTGATTTATACTTGATCTTCTTTTGAACCATACTTGAGCTATACTTGAACTTTGCTTGAACCATACTTGATCCATATATCCTGAAACACCAAAACTCAACCTTTCCAAGTTAAATAGTCCTTTGTTTGTTATCTCCAAAACCAATTGAAAAACCTTGTTAGGCCAACATTTTGTATTTGTACTATCCCAATATTTATTTTGTGCTTTTAGAAATAGTTTTCTTTCATCCTTACAAAAAACTAAAACCCTCCTTGTATCCTAGGAACAATGTCAATTGCAAAAAGAGCACCTTACCTAACCTTAGTGTAGGAGATGAGGAAATAGAACCATTAGAAGAACTTTTTAGAATGTTAGAGCATGAAAATAAGTAGATTACATTTCATGTTGAAGGTGTGCAAATTGTGAATTTAGGAATAGACAATGCCCACATGAGGTGAAAATTGGTACTTTATTGAGCTCCAAGATAAGACAATAAGTAGTGGATTTACTACACGAGTTCAAGGATGTATTTGGTCTTATCAAGACATTCCAAGCTCCGATGTAGACATGCTAACTCATTAGATACCAGTGTGGCCAAACTGTAAAACTATGAATAGAAGCTCAAAAGGATGCCCCCTGAATGGCAAGTAAAAATCAAGGAGGGGGGGGGGGGGAGAAGTTTGATGTAGGATTTAAGTGTGTAATTATCTAGAATGGGTAGCTAACATTGTTTTAGTCACCAAAAATAATGGTAAAGTAAGAATGTGTGTTGATTATTAGGGCTTGATAAGGCTAACTGTTGACCTTATCGGTCATATCCTGTTTTGATTATGACAAATATTCTGATATTTAACAGTTGATGAGTTTGTGTACAAGACTAATCAAAAGTATCATATGATGCACGCACATGGGCTTGAAGAAGATAAAGACCCAGACCTTTTATTTGTTGTAATATCATTGAAATGTGTAATAATTTATCATTTTGGGTTTGTAATAGTAACATAGGAAAATGGTCTGTAATAATTAATGTCTTGCCTATATGGTAGGAAGGATAAGCCCAAGACCATAGATAGGACCTTAGGGAACATCGGTCGACCGACACTGGATTTTTTTGGTGTCTTTAAAAAGACCTAAAATGACCGTAGGATTCACATGCATGCATAAACATATATCATCATATGAATAGGGTTAAGGTATAAGGGACTTAGAACCCAAATGTATGAAAAATTCATGTTTCGTCGACCGAAATTACCAATTCAATATCACCCAGTCAATCGAACCAGGATCGAGTCAACAGTTTGACCATAGTCCGGTTGACCGAGCCCGGCTCAGTATATTTCTCCCGATCAACCGAACTCTCTATAAGTCAATACTTTGACCACTTGGTCAACTGAGTTCAAATTCCATGCCAACACCCTGGTCGACCGACTTCCCACGTGTGGAACTCGATTGTCTGGTCGACCGAACTATGTAGTTCAAATCCTCTCGGTCGACTGAACTGCGCTAAAAAGGAAAATCACCCTGAAACCTCCATGTCCATTCGACCGAACTTGTAGTACATTTTATGCCCAGTTGATTGAACTTAAAGAAAATCGGTCAACCGAACTTCCTTCGGTCGACTGCTGCTCTCAGGTTGCCCTAGTATTTTTACCGCAGTTAAATATTTTAAATGGGGTTAATTTGGTTAAAATGTTTTAAAACAATTATAATAATTCCCTATATGTCCCTAACGACTATAATCCTTCCCACTTCTATATAGCCCCTCATTTGCAAAAATTAGCATAAGATTAGAAAAATAATTAGCAAATATCCTTTGAATCTCAAAAAGCCTATTTTTCATATTCAAGCTTTATACGCCCATTCTTACTCATTCATATTGCAAATACCACTTAGTAAGAGTGCTCTTGTGTTCAGCTCACCAAGCTTAAACTCTCTCTTTCCTGTTCTGATTGAGATCTATTTTTCATAGAGAGTAAGCTTCTAGTTTTTCTAAGGGGCTTCATAAATAAGCCTTACGTAGAAAAACTTCTTAGAGCTTTTGAGTTTTGCATTTTCATTGCAATACTCAATAGTTCATATTGTGTTTTGATTGCTAAAATATTTTAGAAATCATTTTCAAAATATCTCTTTTGCTCATATTTGATATATATATTGAGATATTTGCTTGAATGTTAGAAGATCTTTATTATTGTTCCTTTTGATTGAGATTATCATTTTATTACAAAGATGAAACAAATATTTTACAAACCATTTTTGAATATCTCTTGTGGTTTATTTTGAGAAAAATATTTATTGAGATATTTGAAGTGTGCTTGTGATCTTTGTTTGTACATTGTGATTGAAATCATTATTTGACACAAAGATCATATCATTTACACTCTCACGCACTGATTGCAATATTTGAATAGATATTTGAGAGTAGACACTTAGACTACACTGAGCTTATCAAATCCTATCTTTTGGTAGTGTATTGATTATACTATGTATATTGGGTACATATTTGCTTTACATGAAAGTATAATCACTGTACCATTTGATTGAGAAATTACTATCGTATTTCTAGGCGTGGCCTGAGGGGGCGGTAATCTAGCCGGGAAGGATTGTGTAGGTTGAGGTTAGCCCTGTGTTAATTGACCTGGTTGAAAAGGTTAGGGTCAGCCCTGTGCTAGATCTGGTTGTTTAGGTGCCGCTCCACCCGTTAAGTGAGCCTATAGTGGTAATCCTTGTGCTTGTTAGCCAAGGCGGGGACGTAGGCAATTTGGCCGAACCTCGATAACATTTCTGGGTGTCATCTCCTTTACTGCTTTATTGTGCGTGCTTTTTTAAATTTCTATTGCAGTTTTAATTTCGTTGTATATTTACATTGAATTATTTTACATGCACTAGATTGACCTTAGGCTTGTGTAATACTGTTGTTAGTGGATTGCCTAGGGGATTAAATTTTTAAATACCAATTCACCCCCTCTTTTGGGATTGCCCCAAAGCTAACAATTGGTATCAGAGCCTCGTAACTTAGACTTAGACATCATTTAGTAGAAGATCATTATGGCTCGTATTAGTGCATCCCCTTCATGTGAGGGAAGATTGGTCACACACCCACTAGTATTCTGTGGTGATAACTATGTATCTGGAAATTCAGAATGACTGTGTATGTGAAAGCTTTAAATTGGAAATTTTGGAATGTCATTGATCAGGGTGATTGTGTGCCTGTTAAATCCATTGGTTGTACTAGTGTTCCTAAATCTGAGTGTGAATTGAAAGATCATGATAGGAAATTATTGCAGGTAAATTTTGATGCCATGAATACCTTACTGCATGCTTTAGATTCTAATGTTTTATGTGAGGTTATGGCGTGTAGTAATGCCAAGTAAATCTGGGACGAACTTGAGAGGAGATATGGTGCGTCCATGCAAAAGGAAGTCATCTCTTTATGCGACTCAAGCTCCACTAATCTTAAGGGAGGTAACCAGTTTTTTGTTGCTCTAACTAATGATGAGGTTATTTCTATTCCTTCTGCTTTAATAGACAAATCTGAAAATGATTCATATGCTAAATTGAGTTATATGTCTGATTGTGAATCATGTGATAGTACTGATAGTGAAAGCATACCTACTTATGAAGAATTGCAAATTGAATATATTAGAATTCATAACTCACTTGTTAAAGCTAACAAAAGATATACTGCTTTGAAAAACAAGTATAAGGCATCTTTGAAAGAATGTGAATCAAAAGTTCTTGTTGAAAGAGAAAATAATCTAAAAATCAAATAGTTAGTAAACAAGAATGAAAAATTCGAAAAAGATTTGAATGTTGTAAAACTCAAGTTTCAAGTGATAATAAAAAGGATCTTCTCATTTCAGAACTTGAGTGCAAAATAAACAAAATGTCCAATGAATTTATAAATTACAAAGTGTTTGCAAAGACTTGAAAAACTTAAAAATTCAAGATCTAGAAAAGAAAATTGAAGACCAGTCTAAGATCATCCATACATTCAAAATTTTGACAAACTCTTAGGTTCACAAAAGATGACCTTAGATAAGGAAGGTATAGGTTTTAATGGAATTGAAAATAAGAAAAAGAAAAAGCTATACATGGGGTACTTTGTAAAAGAATCGAAACACTATGATAGTACCTCCTCCAATCCATACACTCACACCACATGCATCTTATGTAAAAAGAAGGGGCATAAAAAATTTGATTGCCCATTTAAAAGAAAAGGTGTGAAACCCAAACAAGTATGGAAAATTAATTAATCATCGACTCCTAACCCATCGAGAATAAAAGGTAGAAAAATGACATGGGTTGTTAAGAAAGAAAACCCCTTGAAATTCAAGGAAGAATTTGCTCAAACAAGAATTACATGATCACATAATTCTTCCTTAGCAGTTATGATTAGCTATAGGGGGTAGTGTTGACTAAAGACTTAGGAAGCGGTTCGGGGCTGATAATGTAAAATCTTAGTATATGTCCACTATTTAAAAATCTTACATACTAAGTATTTTGAAAAATCAAGTTAATATAGAAATTCAAGTAAAATAACCAATATGAACTTAATGCATATATATTCCTTGGTTGAAATATGAAATTATTGGTTGATTGAATAAAAATCCACTTCCAAATGGACATGGCATGTTTGCCTTGTATTTAAATTTCTAATTGCTTAGCTCACACTTAAATATGAATATCTAAAGTTAAGCATACTCTTTCCATTGCACAAATGTGAGTTGTAGGAAATGAAGTTAAACATCTTGACCTAAACTCATCTTGAGAGCCTAAATTGCCTAATAAAATGTTTAGTCATCACTCTAGGCTTGAAGCACTATTGATCATGAATTTAATATTTCTAGTGCTTATTGAAAGACATTTTTTTTTTTTATCAAAACTAGAGGCATCCACTATGGGATTCAAGTTTCACTGTTAAATAAAAAAAAAAAAAATTCCCTTTGAGCGTAAATTATAAATCCTCTAATTTTGGCTTATATCATCCATAGGAAATCTTTACCTTACCACAATCACATCAGGTATAGATCCATCCTCTCGTTGGTTTGTATCCGTGCTCCAAATTTGTGATCACATCTAAAGGATACATTCCAACCACCAAAGAGCGTCGGTTACTAGTTATTCATATCCTCCACAATGCTCTTTTCTAGAATAAGTTAGGACATATTCTTTAAAAATGCTTATCTTGTACAATATCCTGCTGCTATCAAAATACTCTTCCAAACATAATAGATATTAAAACTTTAAGAGTATTTATTTTAATTCGCATCATGAGCTCTCAAATTTTATATAAAATCATTTAGAGGTTCATCCTCATGAATTAAGTTAAATGGCTAAAATGATTAATATAGGTTTCAATCTAGATGATAGAATAAAATTCAAAGAAACCTATGCACGAGCCTTAACATTCAAATACATTTGAACTTAGGCCTCTCACGTATTGTAAATCATAAGAAAAGAGGCAAAATATAGGCTTAGAACTCTTAAAGAAAGATTTATTGTGACCTTTTGGTCCTCCAAGCTGAAAGCATCTAAAGCCAAGATATATTTCATTGAAAATATTAACACACTTGGCTGAAGAACCTAAAAAATAAGAAAAGGCATAAAATGAATTAGCGCATAACTTAGGGGGAGCATATATTCTTTCATGGTTATATAAATTAAAATGTTCTCATATTTTTATTTCATGCCTAGTCCATACGATTACTGCACTGAATTCCTAACAATCCAAGGTTATTTATTGTTCATGGTATCTAGTTGGATGGTTTAAATTTTATATGGACAGTTGATTATACTACATGATTGCATGCTTAGTTTAGAATGCCTCCTGCATGCGGATGCAGTTGATGTGAATTGTATGCTAATTGAACTATATATTGCTTGCTTGGTTCTATTAGGTACAAGTTTTATGGGAAAACGTCCAATTTACAGACGGCATGCTGCCGAAATTTCTCCAGGATTTTCTCATATAAAACCTTATGGTAAAGATGATTATGATAAAATTAACGTTAAAATATTTTTGAAAGGATGAGTGAAAACTAATTGAAAATTAATTTTCATCCTTGCATAATCATCAGGTAGTTAAGAGAGCTGAGCACCTACCCTATAAAAGAACTTATAGGACTCACATGCATTACTATCGTTTATTAAAATATTGAGGCTCTTTTGATATCCCTGAACATTATATCCTGCACGTAAAAGTTCTATGATTTGATATGAAATGTTCTTGGGTTGTGAATTGCATAGAATGCCTTAATGTCTATTTCCGATGCACTTGTTGTCTATAGGGATGACTATACTGATTAGAGATAAATATTGTTAATAAATATCCAATATAGTTGTTGAAGAACAGTTTATGTGCTCACTTATACTTTGGCATATTCAAAGAAATCAAACCCTTGTAAAGTATAAGTAATTTATAATATCTAAGCTATAATTCAAATTAATAGGGGGAGCTTCTAAAATTAAAATTGCCTATCATATTAAGTTCGCAAACTTTGTTGCTTAGATATGTTTTAAATATAGTGTGACATGCTTGAATGAAATGATCTTTGCGAAAATCTTAAAGTTGATATTTATTGCTTTGCCACAAGTTTGTGTTTGCCATATGATCTTGCATATAGTTATTAAATCTTTAGGATCATCATGGTTGTGGTTTTCTAGTTATATTTTAGTTTGTGTGCTTATTTAACAAACCAGAAAATTTATTGCTTGCTTGCATGATATTTAAATTGTTTTTAGCAAGTAACTCTCCGTACTTTTTGCAAATATCAAAGGGGGATATATATTTATATTTATATTTATATATATACACACACACACACACACACAGATATATATATATATATATATATATATATATATTTATTGTAATACTTTATGGCAAGAACTATTTTTAAAACTCAAACTTTTTCTCTTGCCTCATTATTATTATATACATATATATTTTAAAGTCACATAACTGGTTATGTAACTACACATAAAAATGCATGCGAACTTGTTAGATTATATTTATGCTCAAACTTTCTTTTTGGTATCATATGCTGTGTGCTTTTAACTCAAATCTTTCACGGGTCTTATGATATGTGTCAATTGAAATGGTTTGTGCATATCTATGGTCTAATTCTGTTTGTCATGTCATTTAAATCATTTAAATGACTAGTTGTATAGTTTGTGTGCTAAATTGCTGAAGTTATCTTTGTCATTCATTTTGCATTGTATGACTATTCTATCTCTTGAATGACTAAAAGTCATACTTATATTTCATATTTTGAGAATACTGGACTGTTTGAGTAAGTTTCTGTGGATATATTATCAATATATTACTTAATCAGGTCATTTTTACACAGGTATTTTTGGGAAAATGTTCCATTTTGACACAACATGCTGCCGAATTTTCTAAAACCTTTTCCCAAACATATCTCGTATACAGATGATTATTTTCCTATGTACTTAAATGTTTATTTAGGCCCTTTTGTTGTTGCCAAAAGGGGGAGAAGTAGGCAAGTATTTGTCATCATAAAAAATGGGAAGACTGTTGACCTTATTGGTCATATCTCGTTTTGATTATGATAAATACTCTGATATTTAATGGTTGATGAGTTTGTGTGCAGGACTAATCGGAAGTATCATATGATGCATGCACATGGGCTTGAAGAATATAAAGACCCAGACCTTTTATTTGTTGTAATATCATTGGATCTGTAGTAATTTATCATTTTGGGTCTATAATAGTAACATAAGAAAATGATTTGTAATAATTAATGCCTTACCTGCATGGTAGGAAGGATAAGCTCAATACGATAGATGGACCTTAGGGAACACTGGTCAACCGACACCGAATTTTTTAGGTGTCCTCAAAAAGACCTAGAATGACCCTAGGATTCACATGCATGCATAAATATATATCATCATATGAATAGGGTTAAGGTATAAGGGACTTAGAATTGAAATTTATGAAAAATACATGTTCGGTCGACCGAACTTTCCAGTTCAATATCACCCATTCGACCGAACTAGGACCGGGTCAATAGTTTGACCACAGTCTGGTCGACCGAGCCCGGCTTGGTATATTTCTCCTGATCAATCGAACTCCCTATAAGTCAATACTTTGACCATTTGGTCGACCGAGTTCAAATTGCATGCCAATGCCCTGGTCGACCGTGTTCCCACGTGTGGAACTCAATGGTCTGGTCAATCTAACTATGTAGTTCAAATCCTCCCGATCGATCGAACCGCGCTAAAAAGGAAAATCGCCCCCGAACCTCCATGTCCGGTCAACCGAACTTGTAGTACATTTTATTCCCGGTCGATCAAACTTAAAGCAAATCGGTCAACCGAACTTCCTTCGGTCGACCGATGCTCTTGAGTTACCCTAATATTTTTATCGCAGTTAAATATTTTAAATGGGGTTAATTTGGTTAAAACGTTTTAAAACAATTATAATAATTCCCTATATGTCCCTAACGACTATAATTCTTCCCACTTCTATATATAGCCCCTCATTTGCAAAAAATAGCATAAGATTAGCAAAATAATTAGCAAATATCTTCTGAATCTCAAAAAGCCTATTTTTCATATTCAAGCTTTATACTCCCATTCTTACTCATTCATATTGCAAATACCACTTAGTAAGAGTGCTCTTGTGTTCATCTCACCAAGCTTAAACTCTCTCTTGCCTGTTCTGATTGAGATCTATTTTTCATAGAGAGTAAGCTTCTAGTTTTTCTAAGGGACTTCGTAAATAAGCCTTATGTAGAAAAACTTCTTAGAGCTTTTGAGTTTTGCATTTTCATTGGAATACTCAATAGTTCATATTGTGTTTTGATTGCTAAAATATTTTAGAAATCATTTTCAAAATATCTCTTGTGCTCATATTTGATATATATATATTGAGATATTTGCTTGAATGTTAGAAGATCTTTGTTATTGTTCCTTTTGATTGAGATTATCATTTTATTACAGAGATGAAACAAATATTTTACAAACCATTTTTGAATATCTCTTGTGGTTTATTTTGAGAAAAATATTTGTTGAGATATTTGAAGTGTGCTTGTGATCTTTGTTTGTACATTGTGATTGAAATCATTATTTGACACAAAGATCATATCATTTACACTCTCACGCACTCATTGCAATATTTGAATAGATATTTGAGAGTAGACACTTAGACTACACTGAGCTTATCAAATCCTATCTTTTGGTAGTGTATTGATTATACTATGTATATTGGGTACATATTTGCTTTACATGAAAGTATAATCACTGTACCATTTGATTGAGAAATTACTGTCGTATTTCCAGGCGTGGCCTAAGGGGGCGGTAATCCAGCCGGGAAGGATTGTATAGGTTGAGGTCAGCCCTGTGTTAGTTGACCTGATTGAAAAGGTTAAGGTCATCCCTGTGCTAAATCTAGTTGTTTAGGTGCCGCTCCACCCGTTAAGTGAGGCTATAGCTGTAGTCCTTGTGTTTGTTAGGAAAGGCAGGGGCGTAGGCAATTTGGCCGAAGCTCGATAACATTTCTAGGTGTCATCTCCTTTACTACTTTATTGTGTATGCTTGGTTAAATTTCTATTGCAGTTTTAATTCCGTTGTGTATTTACATTGTTTTATTTTATATGCACTAGATTGATCTTAGGCTTGTGTAATACTATTGTTAGTGGATTGACCTAGGGGATAAAATTCTTAAATACCAATTCACCCCCCTCTTGGGATTGCACCAAAGCTGACACTTACCCTAAAGATGAATTTCATTACCCATATTGATATGTTGGTGGATAATACAAAAGGTCATATATGTTCATTCATATATGTTTTATTTGGTTATAATTAAATAAAGATGGTTGAGGAGGATAAAACTAAGACCACATTCATTAGTGAATGGGGCACATTATCCTACAAACTAATGCCCTTTGGTTAACGAATGTTTGAGCTACTTACTAGAGAGCTATGGTGACTCCATGATATGATACATAAGGAGATCAAAGTATATGGGGATGATATGATTGTCAAATCTAGAATTGAAAAAGAGTGTTGATATTTATTTTTTTACCAAACAAAAAATAACATAAATGGAGATATTAAAAATAAAATAAAAATAAAAGTAAAATAAAATTACTTACTAGGCGACTCGACTGGCTCTTAGGGGTGATCGAATGGCCTTCCCTATATTTCTAGCTTTTTGCACCACCTATAGGTAGTCAATGGTCTCCTTTAGGCAGTTGACTAGCCCTGCTAAAATTTGGATTTTTGAGTTTTCTTCAAATGGTTGGCTGGGGAATTTAAGTTTTCCAAGTACCCTACTGATGCCACATGTCAAGCTATCACATTGATAATTTGTGGTTGGTAGTTATTGGAAGTTATTGTTTTAATTTGAATTTTCAAAATTTGAATTCAAAATGGTCTTTCCCTTCCTTCCATTAGAGATCTATAAAAGTAATTGTGGGAGAGAAATGACTACATCCAAGTGGAGGCAAGGTGAGGTTTCTAAGGATTTTCATAGGACAAAAGGGAATCTTTTTCTGAAAAAGGAAAAAGAGAGAAAATTACACACCCCTTCCTTTATCTAGGGTGTTTGGAGTGTGAATTGAAATGAGGGTGCTCCACTTGATCTATAGAAGATTGTTCTTAAATAAGGTTAATGCCTAACCTTCTTCATTCATTTTCATTTGTTTCGTAAGTTTTGGTATGTTGAGGCATATTGATGATTCTTTGAATGCTATGTTCAATATTTCATGATTTCTCCATTATTTCATGTACAAAATGCATGTTAGAAGTAGTATAACATGTTTTCATCTTGATTACCATTGACATAAAAAATTATAGTTTGAGAGGTCTGCCAATGAATGGAAATTGTATGCATGGTGATCCCCCAATCAAGAAAGTCAAACAAGAGTGGATAAGACTCTAAGAAATAAAAATTGAAAACGTGGAGTCATCACATTTATTATTTTCTTTATTTATGGAAAACAAACGAAAAAAGCTATAAGGTCTACGATGAAAAGGATAAGGGTTTGAGAGTATATTTGTGCAAAGGTAAGGTGGTAGACTAACCATTCAAAAGGGGTTTAGCCAATTAGCACCCTACCAACATCCATTCTAAGAACAATACTGCTATGTATGTCTATCCTAAATAAGAATAAAGAAATGAAAATAAAGAAGGAAAGTACCCCTTTGGAATCATTCAATGAAGCATCACTATCCAAGAGTCCAAACAACAAGTTGAAAATCCTGACACGCTCTTGTTTGAAAAAGGAAGTTTGGCCTCAGTTAATCCAAAATTTTGAAAATATAAAATTAGAAAAAAATGTTTTGATTGATTGCCATGAATGAATTCAAATATGAACCTTTCATTTGAAAATTAAGATTGAAGAAAAAGTAGACATAAAATATCATACTTCAATCCGGGGTTAGATGGGATTAATGATTGAGTTTTTGAATAAATGGAAATTGTGGTCTTGGTCCACTTGATGAAGTTAGAGAGTTTAATGTTAATAGGGTTGAAAACCCTCTTAATTGGCAATATGGAATTAAATATGGTTGAAGTCAATAATCAATGAAGATTTGAAAATCTCTTGATTAACAATCAAGGTTTTAATGACTGATTGGGTAACTTATTTAATGGAATTTGAAAATCATTGATTTTCAATCAAGGTTTTAATGGTTGATCAAGTCAACCCTAAAAGAGGAGATTAGGAAATTTCCTGATTAGCAATCAAAGGGTTTAATGGTTGATCAAGTCAACTCTTTAATGAGATTTCAAAGTCATTGTTGACTTTTTGAGTCGGATTCCTGTTTTGATAATGACAAACCATAGTACCCACTTGTGTAATTGAGTGTGAACAGGTTTATATTTCTGTAAGCACAAGTGATGAATGCAAAATGGAAGTCGTAAAGAGCACTGAGAAGAACACCAATCGGCATATTCCATGGAGCATTGAGGAGCAGAAGACACGAAGACTTTATTTATTTTTTGGGTTGTAATAGTAATTAGGGTTGAATGTGCATGCATCTTACATGATTTAAAATTGAAGCTCTACGTGATCTTAGATTGACCATAGGACCTCCAAATAACATGAAAAACTCTTTTCATAAAAGGCCTAACTTATACAAAGGTTTTTAAATGGTTTGAAAGTTAAAAGAAGGCAAAAACTAAATTTTTCAAAGGGGTCGGTCAACCGGCCAATCGACCAAATGTTAGAAATGAGAAATTTTCTCACTCAATTTGATCTCATATCAAACCATGTTCGACATGAAAATTTTGTCATTTTTCCATATCTTGAGTTTGATACCAAGAACGTCCAAATTGGAGTTACACATAAAAAGTTATGCCCAAAACACTGAAACGTGTCCGTAAGAGAAAAACTCCCTTCATGTTTCTTCTGTCTCATTGATCGACATTTTTATCAAACCAAAAGTCATTATCGTAGAATGTGTTCAACATAAAAGGTGTGGGATTTTCTCTTACATTTCTATTGATATTAAGAACATCCAATTTGAAGTTATATAGAAAAATTTATGGCCAAAACACTGAACAGTGTCTGCACAGAAAAGTAGAGGCCGGTCGACCGAAACTCATTGATTTTAAGCCTCGGTCGATCGTACCTTGATCCTGGTCGACCGACCTTCTTGGGAAAGTGTCCCAAAGGCCGAAAAATGGCTAGTTTTCAAAATAAAAATATACTTTATGGTCCCAACGGCTATATAACGGTCACAAGGGGTTTTTGCCTATAAATACAACCCCAAAACACTTGAAAATTGTTGGAGAATCCCTTTGTTAATTTAGTTTATCATTCTTTGATTCTCCCACACTTCTATACTCCATTTGTTCTTTAAATTCTTATTTTTCTCCTACTCTTCTTTTATTTGAAAATCATTTTGGGAGAAAATATTCTTGGGAGTTTTATGTGAAGAGGCTTGAGCATATATCATATACATCATTTGTGATATATTTTCAAAGATCAAAATGTCTCCCATTCTCTTCTTTTGAAAACCATTTTTGGGAAAAATATTTTTGAGGTTATATTTGAAGAGGCTTGAGCATATAACATTCTTCATATGTATATTGCTCGAAGGCCTTTCTATTTTTCATGTTTTTCAAAGATTGAATTTCTCCCATATTCTTTTAATTGGAAAAATATTTTTTAGAGAAATTTATGGTGAAAAATGTCTTGAAGGCTTGGGCTAATATTCTCGCTCATATATTTTTCTTGAATGCCTTCTTGGGATTAATTTTACTAAGGTCAATCATTTTGAAGAAAACCCTAATATTCTCCTACTCTTATCTTGGAATACATTTGTTGGAGAATTTATTTGGGTTATACAAGAGGGAGCCTTGAGCATATATCAAATTAATATATACTTTCTTGAGAGGCTTCTCCTTTTATTTTATAAAGGTCAATCATTCTAGAAAATAAAATCTTTTTCCAAACTCTCAAGTTTTACTTGAAAAATATTTTGAGAGAAAACCCATACTCTACATGAGCTTCATTTCAAAATCATATGAGAATGCATATTAGATTTTAATGTTGTACATCCCTGCTTAGTTTAGAATCATATTTTATGTACAAAATGATTTTCATGTAACGGTTCGGTTCAACCCGTTAATTGAACTGGGGAGTCTCAGCCCCGCAAGTGAGACCGGTTTGGTTCAGCTCGGAATTGAACTAGGGAGTCTCAGCCCCGCAAGTGAGACTAGTTTGGTTCAGCCTAGTAATTGAGCTGGGATTTTCCTCACCCCGTAAGGAGAGTATGTAAAAGGCTTTTGCTCCGCCCGGTTAAGTGAGTAGGAATAGTGGAATCCTTGGGGATAAGCCCAAGGTGGGGATGTAGGCTGGTTTGGTTGAACCTCGATAACAACTCTGGTGTCGCTCTTTCTATTTTATTTAAATTCCTGTACTTTAATTTCAGCATGTGTATGAATGTTTATTTAATGTCGAAATTATTCTCATGCACACATTTGATTTAAATAAGATACTACACATGTATATGTTTGCTTTTATTGTTAAACTCGTTTTACATACACGTATACATGTTGAATGGGATATGATATTGTAATGAATCGGCGAATTGTTTAAATTAGCCAAAAAGTTTTTAAAACCCAATTCACTCCACCTCTTGGGATCACACCAATTCCAACAATTGGTATTAGACTCCGGTTTTAATAAGCTTAAACGCTATTTGTATAAAGATTGCAACGACTCATTTTTTGGTGTATCCCTGTTTTGAGGGTCAGTGCCTTGCAAATCCTCCACTGGTTTTATTGCGTAGATTTTACCATGTGATTATTGAAAATGCTTTTGTAAAATCAAATGATTAGAGGATTTGGAAGGTGTTTGTCATGCTTATCATATCCCATTGAAAATGTTTTCAAATTGCAAATTTCCCAAAATTTGAAAATGAATTGAATTTGCATGACATGTGGCATATCTTTTGTTGTGTCATGCATACTTTTTATATGCCTTAGTCACTAATGGTTTTGCAAGTTTATTCTTTTGAGTACTAAGGTCCTTTGGGAAACATAAAAGGTATAAGAAACCAAAAGAGAGATGAACACCACTCCGAGCTGAAACGATTAAGAAGGAGTAAAACTTAAAGGTATATCTATTCTCCTTCTAATATATTGATTAATTCATAATATGATTCACATGATATATCTTGTGTTTGATTTGTTTGCTACTATGAATCATATGATATTTGTGTTAATTTCATGTCATGATTTGTATGATATATCTTGTATTAAATCTTTGTATGAATCATAATAAATCTTTTATAAAAAGTACGATGTCTTATGAGGTACATCTCAAAGAAATTTTTATATACTCATGAGATTTTAGAAATTGTCATACATAAGGTTAGAATACTTTAAATGCCTAAATAGTGTATAATGCTTAAAATTCAAAACCTTAATATACACTATTATCATTCTGAGAACCATAATAAAAATCTAGCCAATATGTGAGTTTTAATGATCTTATCCAATCTAAGCTTAATATATATACATATAATTATGATTGGTTAATATATGATAATGTTGGCGAGTGCATGCTTATATCATTATCAGTTCTTAAATTAAACCTCATAAGCATGTTTAAACAAAATCCCATTCAAATGGACAAATTGATTTTAAAATGTCACTATACTCGTAATGCTATATATATGTGCTATAATTTCAAAAATCTTAAATGTAGCATGTTTTGTCCATCACACAGATTGAGGTTTAGGGAATCTATCATAGTATTATATATCATGCTACCCTAAACTCATCATGAAGCTTAAACACTTAATCATATTCAAACACATTCATAAGCTCATTCTCCCATTTGAAAATATCAGTTATGCTAGATACTAAATTGAATATAAAACCCTTTAGTTGCATAACTGAGGGGGAGCAGAAAATTTAAAATCCATCCAATAAACATCTTAAATTAGTGCTTATACTACTTCGATGACTTTTGATTAAGCTAAATGCAAATATTCATTTGTGCTAAATGAATACAGTCTATGATGGACGGACATTGTTTAAAATTTGATCTGATGTGAGCTGAATGCCTATGTCCATTCTTACTTA
Source organism: Malania oleifera (assembly GCF_029873635.1). Classification (NCBI taxonomy): domain Eukaryota; kingdom Viridiplantae; phylum Streptophyta; class Magnoliopsida; order Santalales; family Ximeniaceae; genus Malania; species Malania oleifera. The sequence goes on from NC_080420.1 coordinate 70,995,118, forward strand.
AATGTCTATAGTTTCTCATGAATGGATAATTTGTTTTTAAATAAATGCTTATATCCATCTCTTGATTTAAGCTCAATTATATTTGATGGATAACTTATTTGAGCTGAATGCCACTATCCATCACTTGTCTAATGATTATATCTTCGTATGGATAGTTTATATTTCATTTGATATATTGATTGAACTACCTGATTACATGCTTAGTCTTGAATGCCTCCTGCATGGTGGATGTAGTTGATGAGAATTGCATGCTGGTAGGGAATATAGGTTCTCGCATGCTTGAGCTAAATTATGAATTATTTGCTTGAACCTATCAGGTATTAGGTACATGGTAAAAATGAGAAAATGTCCAATTTACAGACGAAATGCTGCAAAAATTTTGGTAGAATTTTTCCCATAAATGAAACCATGTATTATATTAGATAATTCAATGCATGCTAAAATAGTTTTGAAAGGATGAGTGAATTATAAAAGAATTTCATTTTTTCATCCTTGCTTATTGGTGCATGTTGAACTATCCACTGGTGCATGTTGAATTTTAAATGTTATGTGCTAAATTGAAAAACATGCACAATCTTCATACTTGTTTCCTAGGATGCTAGATAACTAAATAGGTTGTACATGTAAAAATACAAACCGCTATATAAATTGAAGACATGCACACATTATGTAGTCCTAGGAGAGATTAGTTCATGGACACCATTTGGTCTAATTCTTGGGTTGTGCACTTTCATTCCGGACCCAAATGGTAAAGCATCATCCTTGTAATCAATCGTCACATGTTTTAATGATGGTCCATAAACTATGAAAAATTGTATGACTTTGGGGGAGTTTTTCATTTCACACACACTCATTGTGAATTTTGGGTTGTGTCATTCTTTTATTCCCCTATTGCATTACCTTTGAGTATAGTCTTGATTGACTATCATGTTATTAAAATAAAATGCAATATGTCATGTTAGTATGTGCTAAATGCCTATATTTGCTGCATGCTGAAAATCTTTTGAAAGGATGAATTTTTTAGGAATGCTCTTAAATGACTATCATCCTGAACTTAATGCAAGTATGTATGCATGCAAATATACAGGGGGAGTTTAAGCCCCACTTTTAAGAAAAATGAACTTAATGCCTATAATCTTCTGCATGTTAAGTAATATTTAGAAGGATGAACATGTGTTGAGTGTGCTTAAATGAAATCCATCCTTGAACGTTAAAGCACTTTTGTATGCTTGAGACTATACTGGGGAGGTTAAGCCCCATCCTTGAAAAAGGATAAGAATCACCTGACCCATGACTCACATTATTTCTATTGCTTCTACTTTTTGAGTCTGAAGGTTTTCTAGGCACCTTGAACAACATATCTTGTCTCTACTGAATATGTTTGATATGGATTGTTTCGGGTACACATGAACACCGTGCATGAATTAGTGTTTGATTTTTTAGCGCATGTGTGCTTACGGATATTTTACTGGTGAAATTTATTCGTCTAACACTTATCCAGTAAAATCTGAAATTAATACTTATACTGTTTGAACTCTTAATGATTTTTCATGAATCATACCAGTATAAGCTGTTAAAAGAATCTAAGCACGTATTCAAACTGATAGGGGGAGCACCTAGAAATTATTTTTCTATCCTATAGTGCTCACAATATTTCTAGCTTAGATTTTGGTTTTTGAATTCATTGTGGCTTGTGCTTAATTGTAATGTCTTCATTTGAATATAATCAATGAAAATATTTTGCTTGCCACAGTGTTTTAAGTTTTGCCATATGATCCCCTTTCTTGAATTCATTTAAATTCCTTGGATCTATATGGTTGCATTTTTCTGGTACTTGGTGATTTGCACTTAAATGATATACTAGGAAAATAATGCTTGCTTGAGTTTTAAATTAAAGTTTCTTTTTCAACAAGCATAAACCCCTAGTTTGTTAAGCAAACATTATAAGGGGGATATATACATATATATATATATATATATATTTATTATAATACTTTATGGCAAGAACTTATTTCAAAATTAGAACTTTTTCTCTTGCCTCATTATTATTATATACATATGAGTTATAAAATTGCATAATTGGTTCAGTAATTTCATATGAAAATGCATGCGAACTTGTTAGACTATTTTTATGCTCAAACCTCCCTTTGATATCATATGTCATGTGCCTTTAACTCAAATCTTCCACGGGTCATATGATATGTTTAAATTGCAAACGATTTGTGTATGCTTATGATCTAACCTTGTTTGCATGTCATTTTAATCTTTTAAATGACCAGTTAAACTGTTCTGTATGCTTAATGGTTATATCTTTTAAACAGTTATAAAATTTTTATGCCCAACTGTTATATCACATAAGGGGAGAGTTTTTCTTTTCTTCAAAAAGGGGGAGTTCTCTTTACTGAGTATATTTTAAATGATAAAATTATTTTCTACTAAGTTTAGCCCTTTTGTTGATGACAAAAGGGGGAGATGTTTCTTGAGCAAAATTATAAAGCCCTTTTATCTCTCTGCCTTTTGTTATTCAAAATGGAAATGACAAATGCACAAACTTGAATATGTTGTTAAAATAGCTTCAAACATAAACTGCACATTGAACCACTGAGCTTAACTGTCAACTTGAAAATTTGTGAAGTCTTCATGTTTATAATTGATTTTTTTTTTAATATCATTTTGAATTTATGCATATTATAAGGGGGAGCCTTACCAGGAAATCCCAATTTTGCCCATCTGTTTGTCATCATAAAAAAGGGGGAGATTGTTGACTTTTTGAGTCAGATCCCTATTTTGATAATGACAAACCACAGTATCCCACTTGTGTAACTGAGTGTGAACAGGTTTATATTTCTGTAAGCACAAGTGATGAATGCAAAATGGAAGTCGTAAAGAGCACTGAGAAGAACACCAATCGGCATATTCCATGGAGCATTGAGGAGCAGAAGACACGAAGACTTTATTTATTTTTTGGGTTGTAATAGTAATTAGGGTTGAATGTGCATGCATCTTACATGATTTAAAATTGAAGCTCTACGTGATCTTAGATTGACCATAGGACCTCCAAATAACATGAAAAACTCTTTTCATAAAAGGCCTAACTTATACAAAGGTTTTTAAATGGTTTGAAAGTTAAAAGAAGGCAAAAACTAAATTTTTCAAAGGGGTCGGTCAACCGGCCAATCGACCAAATGTTAGAAATGAGAAATTTTCTCACTCAATTTGATCTCATATCAAACCATGTTCGACATGAAAATTTTGTCATTTTTCCATATCTTGAGTTTGATACCAAGAACGTCCAAATTGGAGTTACACATAAAAAGTTATGCCCAAAACACTGAAACGTGTCCGTAAGAGAAAAACTCCCTTCATGTTTCTTCTGTCTCATTGATCGACATTTTTATCAAACCAAAAGTCATTATCGTAGAATGTGTTCAACATAAAAGGTGTGGGATTTTCTCTTACATTTCTATTGATATTAAGAACATCCAATTTGAAGTTATATAGAAAAATTTATGGCCAAAACACTGAACAGTGTCTGCACAGAAAAGTAGAGGCCGGTCGACCGAAACTCATTGATTTTAAGCCTCGGTCGATCGTACCTTGATCCTGGTCGACCGACCTTCTTGGGAAAGTGTCCCAAAGGCCGAAAAATGGCTAGTTTTCAAAATAAAAATATACTTTATGGTCCCAACGGCTATATAACGGTCACAAGGGGTTTTTGCCTATAAATACAACCCCAAAACACTTGAAAATTGTTGGAGAATCCCTTTGTTAATTTAGTTTATCATTCTTTGATTCTCCCACACTTCTATACTCCATTTGTTCTTTAAATTCTTATTTTTCTCCTACTCTTCTTTTATTTGAAAATCATTTTGGGAGAAAATATTCTTGGGGGTTTTATGTGAAGAGGCTTGAGCATATATCATATACATATATCTTGCTTGATGGCCTTCTTCTTTCATTTGTGATATATTTTCAAAGATTAAAATGTCTCCCATTCTCTTTTGAAAACCATTTTCGGGGAAAATATTTTTGGGGTTATATTTGAAAAGGTTTGAGCATATAACATTCTTCATATGTATATTGCTTGAAGGCCTTTCTATTTTTCATGTTTTTCAAAGATTAAATTTCTCCCATATTCTTTTAATTGGAAAAATATTTTTTGGAGAAATTTATTGTGAAAAATGTCTTGAAGGCTTGGGCTAATATTCTCGCTCATATATTTTGCTTGAATGCCTTCTTGGGATTAATTTTACTAAGGTCAATCATTTTGAAGAAAATGCTAATATTCTCCTACTCTTATCCTGAAATAAATTTGTTGGAGAATTTATTTGGGTTATACAAGAGGGAGCCTTGAGCATATATCAAATTAATATATACTTTCTTGAGAGGCTTCTCCTTTTATTTTATAAAGGTCAATCATTCTAGAAAATAAAATCTTTTTCCAAACTCTCAAGTTTTACTTGAAAAATATTTTGAGAGAAAACCCATACTCTACATGAGCTTCATTTCAAAATCATATGAGAATGCATATTAGATTTTAATGTTGTACATCCTTGTTTGGTTTAGAAGCATATTTTATGTACAAAATGATTTTCATATAACGGTTCGCTTCAGCCCGTTAATTGAACTGGGGAGTCTTAGCCTCGCAAGTGAGACTGGTTCGGTTCAGCCCGGAATTGAACCGGGGAGTCTCAGCCCCGCAAGTGAGACTAGTTTGGCTCAGCCTAGTAATTAAGCTGGGGTTTTCCTCGCCCCGTAAGGAAAGGATGTAAAAGGCTTTTGCTCCACCCGGTTAAGTGAGCAGGTATAGTGGAATCCTTGGGGGTAAGCCCAAGGCGGGGATGTAGGTTGGTTTTGCTGAACCTCAATAACAAATCTGGTGTCGCTCTTTCTATTTTATTTAAATTCTTGTACTTTAATTTCAGCATATGTATGAATGTTTATTTAATGTCGAAATTATTCTCATGCACACATTTGATTTAAATAAGATACTGCACATGTGTATGTTTGCTTTTATTGTTAAACTCGTTTTACATACACGTATACATGTTGAATGGGATATGATACTATAATGAATCGGCGAATTGTTTAAATTAGCCAAAAAAATTTTAAAACCCAATTCACCCCCCCTCTGGGGATCACACCAATTCCAACAGTCATTGATTATCAATTAGTGTTTTAATGGTTGATTCAAGTCAACCCTTAAATGGGTGATTGGAAAATCTCCTGATTGACAATCAAGGTTTTAATGATTGATTGAGTCAACTCTTTAATGGGGGATTTGAAAATTATTGATTGTCAATTAGGATTTTAATGAATGATTGGTTTCTACTCTCTACTTGGAGATTTGAAAATCACTAATTGTCAAGTAGGATTTTTAATGGCTGATTGAGTTAAGCTTCTAATTTGAGATATGAAAATCATTGATTGTCAAACAAGGGATTTAATGGTTGATTGAGTCAGCTCCTTAATGGAGATTTGAAAATTCCCTAATTGCCAATAGAAGTTTTAATAATTGATAAAAGTCAACCCTTCAATTAGATTATTTGAAAAAAATATCACTAATTATCAATTAGGGGTTTTAATGGTTGATTAAGTCTCTTTGAATGGGGTAATCAATATTTGTGAGAGAGATTTGACATTTTGAATGAGAGGAATTTTTCCCTTTCGAGGAGTGATGCTTGACAAAAATAGAGAAGACTTTTGAAAACTTTCTAAACTAATCATCAACCAAAGAAAGCAACAATTTGAATGGTCTTTGAAAGGAAAGACATTTTTTATGAGAGAATTCCAAATTTGCCCTTAGCCTCTTAGTCCCATGGTATAGGAACTGACTCCCATTCACCTATAGAGGCTTAAGGGAGAGCACTTATATGACCTAGGGTTAAGAAGGGAGAAGTCACCATATAGTGAGATCTCCTCTATGATTCATTACCTGGGTTAAGGTATTCATAGAGGCAAATAGATATGATTAAGATGAGTTAACCAAGAGTATAAGCCAAATGAAATCATCAATCATCATTAACACAAACATTCAAATCAATCATCATTAACACAAACATTCAAATCATACTTGAGCCATGAAAATCATCACCAAAGAGTATGTGAATTAAGGTGTGTGAATTTCGGTGTTATCCCAAGAGGTGGGGGGTGAATTGGGTATTTAAAAATTATTTAAATATACTTTACCACTTACTCCCTATTTTAATATTTAACAAGATAATCACAAGGGCTTGAAATTATTTAAAATGAATACCTTACTAAATTCAATGGAACCCAATTAATTCTCAAGTGTTCGTAATATTTAACAACATACAAACATGCAAGATCAATGATAAAATGAAAGCGGAAATTAAAGGAGTTAAGAGTAAGAGAGACGCAAACTCAATTTTCACGAGGTTCGGCCTACCTCAACCTACGTCCTCACCTGGAGCTTCCCTTATAGTTTGCTGCTTACAAGAGGCATACCTTCCTCCTCAACCCCAGTTTACAACTCGAACCATGAATACCCTATAAAGATTGCAATTTCTATAAAACTCAAAATGCTTCTAACCAAACTAGTGAGTACAATAGAAATCCTAGTACACACTCATATGATAAAACATGAAACTCAATGAGTAAGTATGATGTTTTCAATGATTCTCGTGTATCAAAAAATATATGATCTTTGTTTAAGAATAATATGTATGTCTCAAAGATCTCAATGAGATTTATGGCGTTTAAAAAAAATATTCAGACAATAAATTTTTAGCAAAGATCTAAATCAACGGTATAGTCTTTATAAAAAAACTTAATCAATGAGTTTTCTTGAAAATTTTAAATCAGATATTTTTAACAAAGCTGAGCTGAAATATTTGGGTAAATAATCAAAGTAATAGTTTTCAAAAATTCAACACTTTAGCAAAAAAAAACATTTCACAAAGAATGATCTTTAATATATATATATATATATATATATTATAACTCAAGATCAATCCCTCAAATAATATTAAATAATCAGTTTGTGAGAGAATAAAACTTTGAGAATAAAAATCAAAATATCAAAAACTATATTTTTGTTTACCAAACCTCAATACCCAAGTTGACTGTAGAGAATATGAGTTAATGCTCTTTAATCTTGATAATCAACATACAAAATGCCCTAACTTGATGTGAATGAATTAGAGTATAGACAAGAATGTTGCAATATGTTCAAATCTCTGAACAGGTAGGCAAAAAGTGCTGCCCTAGGGTTTAGAGATTATTTTTATAAGTGTTCTCAGCCCTAGATTATGTTCTGGCCATTGGATCAATTAGATTAAGTAATTTGCGTGCTTATCCTCACTGAGACGCCATTCTGCACCGCGATCTTTATCGAAGAGAGGACGCATTCGTCAATGAGCGTACAACACCCGTTCATCAACAAGAACCTGAGTTTGTTGACAAGAGACCTGTCTGAAACTTTTGGGCTCTTGGTATTTTCTCATCGATGAGAACACATCGTTCATCATCGTGTGGCCTTATGAGTTCATCGACAAGGCCATGGGGTTCGTCGACTAGGCCTATAAAATTTTCTTCTAAAAATTCATTCAACCTAGAACTAATGTAAATGAATCTTTCATGAAATGCATGAGTCCTAAGGTTAGTCTAGGGTATATTTGAGCTTCGAATTATATCATATGACATGTAAATACATTTAATTCTAAATACCCATTCCAATTGAAGATCTTGAACTTGAAGCTTGCTTCTTCATCCTTTTACTCTTCTAGTTCCATGGATTGAGCCAAGTGATCTGTACTTTAGATTCCTTGTGGCTTCCATATTATGCTTACCATTCGTGCATTCTAAATCATGATCCTGTTCACAAACTCAATTTCACAGGTCAAATACCATGTGATTGTCATTATCAAAATAGGATTGAACTCATAGAGTAAACAATCTCCCCCTTTTTTGATGATGACAAATACATGAGCAAAAATGGATTACGCCTAACAAGACTCCCCTTTAGATAATACATAATTTAGATTTTAGCAATATAATTTACAAACAATGAATTTTATATACATTGTAGAATATGCACTAATTTTACTAGTTAACTTCTCCCCCTTTCATTCAAAACTATTTTTGCTAGTATATACTTATATACTTCTCCCCTTTTTGACCTCAACAAAAAGGTATATAAAAAATTGTTCTAACATAAATATATCTCATCATTAAATTTTTTTTCCTTATGTGTCAAAATTGTACTGCGAGATATATCTCCCCCTGTATTACTCAACTTATTTCTCCCCCTTTCTAAGGTATATCTATGTTGTTGAATCAAATTTCAATGTGAACATACACAACATTTCAATTTACATAGACATGGATAAGCAAATCAGTCCATTAAAGTCCAAAAATTTATGTGTGCATCAACATGTGTCATGTATCCATAAAAAAATTTGACATGCAATTACCATTCATTAATTTTAATACCAAATGTGAAAATTTTAACCAAATGTGAATTTTAATTGAAGTTGCTCCCCCTTAATTATGTAGTCTAATGTAACTCTAGGCAACTTCTCGACTATGCATCAAACCTAATTCACATCTAATTTGGATAAAACTATCCTCCGAAAGTGGTTTCATGAATACATCTGCCCATTGTTCATCTGTGCGTACAAATTCAAGTGTCACATCTTCTTTTTGCACATGGTCATGAAGAAAATGATGTCTAATTTCCATGTGTTTAGTTTGTGAATGTGTTATAGGGTTCTTTGAGATGTTTATTGCACTCATATTGTCGTATTTTATAGGATTTGTGTCATAGTGTAATCCAAAATCCTTTAGTTGTTGCTTCATATATAGCGTTTGAGTACAACAACTTCCAGCCGCTATGTATTTAGCCTCGGTTGTGGACAGTGCAACTGAATTTTGCTTCTTTGAAAACCAAAAGACTAAAGCTTGTCCTAAGAAATGACATGTGCTGCTCGTACTTTTTCTATCTACTTTACTACTGGAAAAGTCAGCATCTGAATAGCTAACAATCTCAAAGGAGGTATAGTTACGATACCATAATCAAAGTTTAGAGGTTCCAATAAGATATCTAAGTATTCTTTTGATAGCTAGTAAGTGAGATTCTTTAGGTACAACCTGAAATCTTGCACATAAACATACACTAAACATTATATTAGGCCTTCTAGTAGTAAGATATAGTAAGCTACCAATCATCCCACGGTAAAGCTTAACATCCACCGAAATACCTTGCTCATCTTTATCCAATTTTGTGGAATAACTCATAGGTGTTCTAGAATTTAACCATATTCCATATTAAACTTTTTGAGCAAGTCTCTAATATACTTTGATTGATTTATAAAAATTCCATGTTTTTCTTGTTTGATTTGAAGTCCTAGAAAGAAGTTAAGTTCTCCTATCACACTCATCTTTGCATACAACTGGAAAACTCATTGCACAACTCTTCATTTTTTGCTCCAAAAATGATATCATCTACGTATACTTGTACTAGGAGCATGTTATCATTCTTAGATTTTATGAAAAGTGGTGTGTCTATTGTTCCTCTGCTAAATCCTTTTTCTAGTAGAACTGCTTAACTTTTCATACCAAGCTCTAGGAGCTTGCTTTAAACCATACAAGGCTTTCGTTAGTCTATAAATGTTATTCGAATACTTATGTTTTTTGAAACCTGGGGGTTGTTCTACGTATACTTCTCCACTTATGTAGCCATTTAAAAATGTGCTTTTAACATCCATTTGATACAATTTAAAATTCTTAAAAGCAACATAAGCTAACAACATTCGAATGGCTTCCATTCTAGCTACATGAGCAAATGTTTTCTCAAAATCTATGCCTTCCTCCTAGTTGTATCCTTGAGCTACTAGTCTTGCCTTATTTCTAACAACTATTCCATTTTCACCTTTCTTGTTCTTGTAGACCCAGTTTGTTCCAATAACTGTATGATCCTCAGGTCTAGGAACTAATGTCCATACTTTATTTTTCTCAAATTGATTTAATTCTTCTTGCATAGACATCACCCATGATTCATCCTCAATTGCTTCACTCACATTCTTAGGTTCTTCTTATGATAAGAATGCAAAATGACTAACCATATTTCTAAGTGGGGATCATCTAGCTACTCCACTTGATAGTTCACCTATAATTTGATCTATGGGGTGATTCTTTATGTACTTCCATTCTCTAGGTAGTTCACTAACCACTTTTTCTACTTGATTATCTTTAGAAGATGTTTCCTTAGTTTCATTTCTCTTATCTGAATTATTTTCAATGGACAAATTTTCAAATTCCTTAGTTATCTCTTGATCCTCTTCATCAAACTTTTGAGCAAATGGATTGGAATCATCGAATACTATGTGAATGGATTCTACAACAGTTAATGTTCATTTTTTATATACCCTGTAGGCTTTACTATCTAAAGTATATCCCAGAAAAATAACTTCATCAAATTTCACATCAAACTTTCCTAAATGTTCATTGTCTTTAAGCACAAAACATTTGCAGTCAAAGACATGGAAATATGAGATGTTTGGTCTATGACTATTCCATAATTCATAAGGAGTCTTATTTAGAGATGGTCTAATTAGGACTCTATTTAGAACATAATAGCTGGTGTTCACTACCTCAGCCCATAAGTACTTTGGTAGCTTATGTTCATTAAGCATAGTTATATCCATTTCTTTTATAGACCTATTCTTTCTTTCAACTACACCGTTCTATTGTGGTGTTCTAGGAGCTGAAAAGTTTTGAGATATTCCTAATGAATCATAGTATTCTTCCATACCTTGATTTTTATATTCTTCACCCCTATCACTTCGTATGTGTGTGATCGTATAGCCTTTTTCATTCTAAATTCTTCTACACAATTTAATAAATTGTTCACAAGTTTCATCTTTATGTGTAAGAAATAGTACCCATGTGAACCTAGAATAATCATCAACGATAATGATTTTCCTCCTAAACTCTAAATTGGGTTTGGACCAAATAAATCTAAGTGTAGCATTTGAAGTGGCCTAGTAGTAGAGATTACTTTCTTCTTCTTAAAACTAGATCTTACTTATTTTCCTAGTTGACATGCATCAAAGATTTTGTCTTTCACAAATTTTTTTCTTAGGCAATCCTTTAACTAACTCTCCCTTAACTAGTTTAGATATTAAGTCCATGTTTGTGTGTCCTAGTCTCCTATGCCAAATCCAGCTAACCTCATTCATAGTAGAGAAACATGTCACACATTGAGAAGTTAAGTTATCAAAGCTGGTAGTATATACATTTTCATGATGATTAGCAGTAAATAGGATTTTGTTATCAGTTTTATACTCAACAATGCATTTGTCATGTTCCAAAGAAACTCTATAATCTTTATCACATAGTTCACTTATGCTTAGCAAGTTATGTTTTAAACCATCAACTAGTAAAACATCATCCATAATAAGTGATGGATCTTTACCAACTTTACCTACTCCTATGATATTTCTTTTTTGCATTGTCCCCAAAAGTGACAAATCCTCCGTCCTTTGGTGTGATGGATGTGAATTTAGCTTTATCTCTAGTCATATGTCATGAACATCCGTTGTCCATATACCATCTATCCTTTGAGGAGGATGATCTCAAGCATACCTTCAATAAACATTTAAGTAACTATTTTTGGTACCCATTTTTTCTTGGGTCTATGGGGGTTAGTGCTTGAGTGAGTTTAACTCTCCATACCTTTTTAATTTTAACATATTTGTTCTTAAAAGGACAATCAAATTTTATGTGACCCATCCTTTTACATTTAAAGTATGTGGTATATTTATATGAGTCTTTTGATGGAGTATAAGATTTTGATTCTCTTACAAAATAACCCATGTAAAGATGTTTTTGTTTCAAATTTTCTTTTCCATTAAAATCAAGTCCTTCTTTATCTAGGGATTTTCTTTGTGCTCCAAGAAGTCTTTCAAAATTACTTTGGCCTTTTGTGAACTTATGGATAAGTTTAGAGTTGTCTTTTAAATTTATTTCCAATTCCATAATTTTTAAATCCTTTTCTTTTATCACAGATGCATGAGACTCATTCTGTTTTTCAATGAGATTTGAGAGTTCTTTTATTTTAAATTTCAAATAAGAAATTTTCTTAGTTTTCTTCTCAAGCATTTTAAGAGTGTACAAATATTCCTATTGCAATTCATTATAGGAAAGCATGCTATTTTCATTTTTAGAATCACTAGAATAATAAGAACATGCTGAGAAAGATGATTGTACCTCAAGGTCATCATGTGCCATTAGACATAGATTGGCTATCTAATCATCATTGGACTCAGTGTCTGAACTGTTTATGCTATGCGTGTCCCAACCTACTTTTAGAGCCTTCTTTTTCTTGGAGGCTTTCTTTATTTTAGGAAATTCATGCTTGATGTGTTCAACCTCTCTGCAGTTTTAGCAAGTTGGCGGATCATCCTTCTATTTTTTCTTGCTTGACTCTTCCCTTTCTGATTTCGAATTTCAGAATTTTCTATCAAACTTCTTATTTTTCTTTAGGAATTTTTCGAACTTCTTAGTCAACAAGGTCATGTCATCTTCTGATTCTAAGTCACTTCCTTCACTAGAGCTGCTAGAAGATGCCTTAAGAGCTGTAACTCTCTTCGCTTTATTCTGCTCATTTTTCCTCTCATTTATTGCTGGCTCATAAGTGATGAGTGAACCAATCAGTTCTTCTACCTACATTTCTTTCAAATTCCTTCCTTCGGCTATAGCGGTAGCTTTAGCTTCCCAAACTGGTGGTAGTCCTCTAGGGATTTTCCTAATCAACTCATAAATAGGGTAAGATTTACCAAAAGCATTTAATGAATTCGTGATGTGTGTGAATCTAGTGTACATGGATTGAATAGATTCATCAGCAGTCATTTTAAATGCCTCATATTTACTAGTAAGTATATCTATCCTAATATCTTTTACTTCCTTAGTGCCTTCGTATGTTACTTCTAATTTTTCCCGTATCTCTTTAGCAGTTTTACAAGCCATTATCCCATCAAACTCATTAACGTCTAGTGCACAGTATAGAAGGTTTATTACAGTAGCATTTATTTGATCATATTTCTAGTCATCCTATGTATATTCATCTTCAGTCTTAGGTACATTTACTTTATCAACTACTTTCATAAAAACAAGATTTCCTTTAGAAACTATTCTCCTCACTTTCCAATCAAAATTTAAAAGACATATATACATTCGTTGCTTCCAGTAGGTGTAATTTACATTGCAAAAAATTGGTGGTCTAGTGGACAAGTGTCCCTCACCGAATGGGGTTATACCGATGTGTGCCATTGTGATCTTTTACAAAAATAACGGTTAAGTCTATGTAACCTATCTCTGATACCAAATGTGAATTCCGATGTTATCCCAAGAGGGGGGGGGGGGGGAATTGGGTATTTAAAATTTATTTAAATAGATTTTGCCACTTAATCCCTATTTTAATATTTAACAAGATAATCACAAGGGCTTGAAATTAATTCAAATACCTTACTAAATTTAATGATACCCAATTAATTCTAAAGTGTTCGTAATATTTAACAAAATACAAACATGCTAGATTAATAATAAAATGTAAGTGGAAATTGAAAGGAGTTAAGGGTAAGAGAGACGCAAACTCAATTTTCATGAGGTTCGGCCTACCCCAGCCTACGTCCTTGCCTTGAGCAACCCACTTAAGAATTCCACTAATACCTGCTCCTTTAACTGGGATGAAGCTTCCCTTATAGTCTGTTGCTTACAAGAGGCGTACCTTCCTCCTCAACCCCAATTTACAACTCGAACTGTAAATACAATATAAAGATTACAATTTCTGAAAAACTCAAAATGCTTCTAACCAAACTAGTGAGTACAATAGAAATCCTAGTACATACTCATATGATAAAACATGAAACTCAATGAGTAAGTATGACGTTTTCAATAATTTTTGTGTATCAACAAATATATGATCTTTGTTTAAGAATAATAAGTATGTCTCAAAGATGTCAATCAGATTTATGATCTTTAAAAAAAATATTCAGACAATAAATTTTCAGCGAAGATCTAAACCAAAGGTATAGTCTCTGTAAAAATATTGAATCAATGAATTTTATTGAAAATTTTAAATAAGATATTTTTAGCAAAGCTGAGCTGAAATCTTTGGGTAAATAATCAAAGTAATAGTTTTCAAAGATTCAAAACTTTAGCAAAAAACGTTTCACAAAGAATGATCTTTAGAATATATATATATATATATATATATATATAATAACTTAAGATCAACCTTTTAAATAATATTCAATAATCAGTTATGAGAGAATAAAACTTTGAGAATAAAAATAAAAAATAAAAAACTATATTTTTGTTTACCAAACCTCAATACCCAAGTTGATTGCAGAGAATATGAGTCAACGCTCTTTGATCTTGATAATCAACGTACAAAATGCCCAAACTTGATGTGAATGAATTGGAGTATAGAAAAGAATGTTGCAATATGTTCAAATCTCTTAAGAGGTATGCAAAAAGTGCTGCCCTAAGGTTTAAAGATTATTTTTATAAGTGTTCTCGGCCCTAGATTAAGTTCTGGCTGTTGGAACAATTAGATTAAATAATTTCCGTTCATATCCTCGTTGAGACACCGTTCTGTGCTGCAATTTTCATCAACGAGAGGATGCATTTGTCCACGAATGTACAACACCTGTTCGTCGACAAGAGCTCGAGTTTGTCGACGAGAGACATGTTTGAACTTTTTGGGCTCTCAGTATATCCTTGTATTGGATTAATTCGTTTTCTTATTTTCTAGAAAGGGAATGACTAATCCTAGTATCTTTGGAGTCCTTAGTTTTGTGAACTAGGCTTTCATCTTGGTACCCACACTTTTTTGCGTCCGGATGATTTATCAAGAAATGTTTCTCTTACTTTCCAAACTTGTTTAATTTTCACACCCTTTCTCTTTAATAGACATTTAAGCTTTATGTGTCATTTCTTCTTACATAGGAAGCATGTGGTGTGAGTTTGAGCATTTGAGGAGGTTCTAGCATAATCTTTGGAGGGTTTTGCAAAGTACCCCATATAGAGGTTCTTTTTCTTTGTATTCTCAACTCCATTGAATCCTATACCTTCTTTATTCAAGGACATTCTTTGTGCGCCAATTATTTTATCAAGATTTTCTTTTCCTTTAGTGAAGTTATAGATGATTTTGGCTTGACCCTCAATTGTTCTCTTAAGATCACAGATTTCTGAGTTTTGTATATTTTTACCCTTTTCTTGCAGCTTTACTTGATTTTGAGACATCTTGGTGATTTTGTTTTCTAATTCAGAAATATATAGATTTTTCTCATTATCAACGGAAGTTCGGGATCTTAGATCTTCTAATTCTTTTATCACCTTTTCTGTCTTACTTTCTAATATCTTAATTTTCAAATATTTTTCTCTTTCAGCGAGTTTTTGAGATTCCAATTCTTTCATTACACTTTCATTCTTATTATTCAATGATGTGTATCGTTTAGTCATATTAACTAGAATCTTATATGAAATTAGGATAGCTTCCCAAGAGGGGGGTGAATTGGGATTTGAAGCTTTAGAGGTTTATCACCGTAGGGTTCTTTCAATGGATGAAAGAATTAACAATTGTAGCTCAATATCAGTGAGACAATCAGCAGAACTTTAGAGAACTTCGTGGATGTTGTAAGCAACAAAGAACTTTCAGAATTTCGGAATGCTTAAGAGAGAGTTTGATTGCTGATTTGAAATCTTGGTATCTAAATCAATGTAACTTGAGGGTATTTATAGATGTAGAAAGGTTTCAAACTTGTTCCCCAAGTTTACTTGGTGTAGGGTCCAAGTTTTAGATTAATTTGGGCTTCAAGTAATTTAAATTTTAAAAATATGCCCGTTGAGTATTTTGAATTTTACCATGAGCCAGACGATTGTGTGCTCTCTAGAAGTCATCTATCCATGTATTTCAAATACAATTTTCACAAACATAAAGGTGGAAGTCATCTGTCCTCAGGGTGGCTGTCGTCTGTCACTGAACAACTCAATTTTTTAACACATACAGAAAAGTGGCAGTCGGCTGACAAAACCTACATAAATGTCTCATTTTGCACTGACAGTTGTCTATCAAGTGCCTGTAGTTGTCTGTTATGCTTCTGTCTGTTTGTTTAATATACTTTAAAATGTCAGTGTTAGCTTTACCGTGATCTCAAGAGGGGGGGGGGTGAATTGGTATTTTTAAATTTAAACTCTAGGTCAATCGCCTAACACCAGTATGTTCACAATTTTAAGGACAATTTAGTATAAGTAAAGGAAATATGCCAGAAATTAAGTAAAGTAATTTTAAACAAAACCACATGCACCAGAAAGTAGTAAAGTAAAAGTGACACACAGAAATGTTATCAAGGTTCGGTGAATTGCCTACGTCCTTGCCTTGGCTAACTAGCACAAGGATTACCATTATAACTTGCTCACTTAACTGGGTGGAGCGACACTTATACAAACCAGGTCAATTAGCACAAGGCTGACCTCAACCTTTACAACAATCCTTACCGGGCTGGATTACCGCCCCCTCAGGCCATGCCTGGAATCACTTAGATTTACAACCAAATGGTACAATATAAAAGTACTTTCACGTAAAGCAGATTTGTACCCAAATGCGTTCAATCACAAACACCACAACTGATTTAATATGTAAGCTCAGTGTGGTCTTAATAGTTCAACTCTCAAATATATTTTCTATCAGTGTAATGCGTACATGAGAGTGTCAACAAGCAATCTTTGTATTTCAATATGTTCTCAATCAAGGCACTTAGACAAAGATATCAATCAGGTTTCAAATATTCCAAATAGCAGAATATGTCAATCACGAATATAGTGTATATGCTTGGTTTGCAAAAGCTATGCAATCTTTGTATTTAGAAAATGATATATACTTGAATAAATATTACCACAAAGATTAATGTAACAAACACAAATATCTTTTCACAAATGTTTCTATATAGATTCCACAAGATATTTGAACAGGTTTGAAATATTTTTGCAAGTAAAAAACAAATACAAAACTTCCTAAGATATTACAATGAAAATGCAATACTCAGAAGCTTAGCAAAGTCTTTTTAGGATAGATTTATGCGAAAAGCCCCCTAAGAATACTTAGGTAATGCTCTCGAGAAAATCGATTCAAACAATCAAAGAATGAGAGCAAACCTATCAACACAATCGCTCAATCAACTTACAAAGGCTTTTGGCAATAGAAGAGAGTAAGTATGAGTGGTTTTTGAGAAAGTAGGAGTAGTAGTGAGAGTTTTGGTTGAGAGAAAAATATTTGGATTTTGTATGCTAATCAAGTCTCTAATTTTCCCAAATGAAGGGGTATATATAGACACCCCATGAATTATGACCGTTGGGGACCTATTAGGAATTATTAGAAAAGTTTAATGATATTTCAAATGTTTTAACCCTATTTAAAAAATGTTTAATCGCGGTAAAAATCAGGGCAACCCGAGAGGTCCAGTCGACCAGAACAGTTTTGGTCGACCAGAGTTCATATGGTTCAGTTGACTAGGAGGTTTTTGAACTGAAGACTCGGTCGACTGAAAGTGGGCGATTTCCCATTTCTCTAAGGTTCGGTCGATCGGACCACTTTGAATTGACTGGTTCGGTCGACCAGACAATTGGGATTTCTCCCAAGGACCCTCGGTCAACTAGGTAGTTGGTATACAAATTTGGCTTGGTCGACCAAATGGTCAATTTGTTGACCTTAGGGGGTTTCGGTCGACCGGGGGGTTTTGAACTATACTGGTTCGGTCGACAAGGGCCTTGGTCAACTGTTAACCCAGGCCTGTTTCGGTCGACTGGGGCAGAATGAACTTCCTTGGCCGGTCAATCGGAAATGCACAAAGTGTGCATTTCGATCCAGTTTCAATACACATTCACCCTATTCAAGTTCCTAATACATGGAAGTGCAAAGGTGAGTGTCCTAAGGTTACTTTGGGTCCAATTTTGAAGATACCCAAAAAAATGACCGAAGGGTAAACCCTAAGGTCATTCTAAGGTCACTTTAGGTTGTATTTTGGTTTGAGCTTACGTAATAAATCATGCATGAGATGTGTGTGAGCTTATTACAAACCAGAGCCCTAATTACTATTATATACCAATTTTCACAAATGAAATATATTACAACACTGAATATAAATTGGTCTTCATTCATCATTTGCTCCATGTGCATGTGCATTATGATCTTGACAATTTAGGTTCCTGCATATAATCTCAAATACCCATTAGATATTATGAGTATTTGTCATAATCAAAACCGGGCGTGACCTATAGGTTAACAGTCAGTCGTCTGTCCATAGATAGACAGATGTTTGTCCACCAGATTTTCTCATTTCAAGATATTTTTGATTTCTCTCTCTTTTGTTTATTTTAGACTTAGAATCTCAATTTGTTTTTCTTTGAAAAATAAGTTCCAAGTCTCAAAAACTAAGGTCTCTAAGTCTCTTTGCCTAATGAGCTTTAAAAAGAACATTCGTACTTGAATCAACTTAAAGTACTTACAAAACTTTGTTTACAAATTTGACACTTCTTTGCTTTGAGTTCTTTTTGTCGTCGCTCTTTGATCTTTCAGACTTCTCCAAGCTTTCATTATGGATCACTTTCATTTATGTGAGGCTTTCCTTGTTCCTTGATCCTTGTGAGCTTTCAAGATATGGCATTTGAAGTTTGAGCTTTTGAAATTTTCCTTTTATTACTTAAATCATCTTTGCCTGAAATAGTATCACTTGGAAACACATTAGATAACCATACTTTGTTATCATCAAAATCAAGAGTTGTAAGCCTAGCTAGGCCAACAATCTCCCCCTTTTCGATGATGACAAGGAAAGAGAAAAGATACAAAAATAAAATAAAATAAAACTCCCCTTGTCAATAAACATAGTCTTTAAGGCATAATTTCAGATTTAATCATTGAAGCATATACATAGAAACAAATACATAGAACTCATAGTACGTAGAACTCATAGTTCATCAAACTCATAGTACATAGAACTCTTAGTTCATCAAACTAGAAACATAGACTCATATATAGACTCATAGACTTTGTGCGCACACATACTCCCCCTTTTGACATCAACAAAAAGGCATAATACATCCATAAATTGAGCATGTGTAGCATACAAAAAAAAGAAAAAAGTTCAAAAGTCTTTAGTCAAGTATCAAAACTTGTGTCACTATCTGCAGCAATTCCTTTTCCTTTAGATTGTTGTGATCCTTCTTCTTCTTCTTCTTCTTCTTCATCTGATTTTGCCTGAGAGTCTTCATCATCATTTTCATTACTTTCTTTATATGAATCAGTGTCATTTTGTGTGACACGTTGCTCTATTTTGTTAAGACGTTAATCTAGTAAAGTGCATTTATCATTAATATTTGCGATCTTGTCGTGAAGAGAAGCAAAACCATCCCTCATATCAGAACTGAAGCTGATATAATGTTGATAAAAAGGAAGAAACCATGTACGCATATCAGCTTCTTTAGGATCTGGATTACATTCTTATGGTGCTGGTCATGTAGGTCTATTTCCCCTAAACATCCATCCCTCGAAGTACTTCTTGTAACCCATCCTTTTTAAAGTAGTGGAGAAGAATATGTTATAATGGGTTCGCTTCACTATTGTGGAGGATGGAGTGAGGACTTGAAAGTGATAAAAAACTAAGGAAAGAATGCCACCATATGGAACTCCTATTCTAGGAGATTTGAGCTTCATGACCATCCATTTGAGTATGAGGCTGGCTAAATCTAATTTCTTTCCTTTTAGTATGCACCACATGATGAAGCAATCAAAGAAGGAGGTACGATTAAAGGATCTCGATCGAGGAATTATATTATAAGCAATGATCTTGTGAAGAATTTGTGCTTGCAAATTGAGCTGTTTGTATTGTCAATGATTTTCAAAATAGACGGGTTGATCGTTCATCACAAGAGGTAAAAATTCTTATGGGGAAAAACCCTGCTCCATTGTCCACTGTTTTTCTATTGGATTGCTCTCAAAATCACCATGCTTAATAAAAAGTATTTTCCTTAGTGAATGTGGAGTAAGTGTGATCTTTTGGCCAAATACTTCGGTGGTGAATCCAACATCTTTCTTTACCAAGTTGGAATAAAAAAGTTTGATTTGATCAGGGTAATATCCCTTAACTTGGTGAAGAATAAACTTATCCCATCCTATATTTTTGAATAATTCAAGAATCTTAGGGAAATTTTCTTCAAAGAAAGAGACATTGATTACCTTACCAAATATGGAATCGATAGCTGAGATGTGATTTTGGTACAAGAATTTAGGGTGAGATGAGACTAACCACTTTTCAATTTCATTGTTTCTAGCTGGCCTTGAAGAAGAGGATGCTTTGTCCTTTTTCCCGATTGTTTTGGTTCGTGGCATTTTGATGAAGCATAAGTTTGAGGAACCCTAGATGTGAAGGATTTAGGGTTTTGATGGAGTGACATTGGGAAGAGGTTTGGAGAGGAGAAACTTAGAGGAGAGATGAAGAGGAGCTGGTCTAGTGAAGGGTAGACGAATGGACATGCGTTTGGGGCTTTAAAAAGAGTGTTTTACATGTTAAATGAACGTGAACCGCCGCGAGACGGGCATCCGTCATCAAGGTGATAGTCCTCTATCAACTATCTTTCCAGATAGACAGTAGCCTGTCAGGCGCCTACCTGGTGTCTGGCAGTCATTTGCCCTAAAGAAAAAATCTTTTCTCTCTTAGTTAACCTCTCGTATATGTAACATTCCCAATTCCCATCGGATAAATACAAATTGATCTTTAGCTAGTGGTTTTTTGACTATATCAACTAGGTGATCATGAATGTTAACAAATTCAAGAACTATTTCTTTCTAATGAACATTATCTTTTAATAAGTGATGACGTATGTCAATATGTTTTGTTCTTGACTATGTGACACTGGATTTATTGAAATATTTATAGCACTTGTATTGTCACACTTTACAGGGATTGTTTGGTATTGAATTTTGAAGTCCCTTAATTGTTGTTTCATATATAAAGTTTGAGCACAACAGCTCCCAGCTGCGATGTATTCTGCTTCAGCTGTAGATAATGCTACGAAATTTTGTTTCTTTGAAAACCAAGAAACTAGTGAGTGTCCTAGAAAATGACAAGTCCCACTAGTGTTCTTTCTATCTATTTTGCATCCCGCATAATCCGCATCTGAATAACTTATCATTTCGAAATCAGTTCCCTTTGGATACCATAAACCTAGATCAAGTGTGCCTAGTAAATATCTAAGGGTTCGTTTAACTGCGATTTGGAATGATTCCTTAGGAGCCAATTGAAACCTAACACACATACATACACTAAATATGATATCCAATCTACTTGCGGTTAGATATAGTAAGCTTCCTATCACTCCTCGGTAATGTTTGGTGTCTACTTGTTTTCCTTTTTCATCTTTGTCAAGACTTGTTGAACTGCTTATAGGAGTTCCTATGGGTTTACTATCTTCCATATCAAACTTTTTTAACATGTCTTTGACATATTTAGTTTGATTTATGAATGTTCTATTTTTAGCTTGTTTAATTTGTAACCCTAGGAAGTAATTTAACTCTCCCATCATGCTCATTTCAAACTCTCTTTGCATAGTTGTAGCAAATTCGTTACACAAACCTTTATGAGTTGCTCCAAAGATGATATCGTCAACAGAAATTTGTACTATAAGCATATCATTATTTTTGGTTTTTATAAATAAAGTGTTATCTATCTTTCCTCTTGAAAAATTATTTTTGAGTAAAAACTTGCTTAGCCTTTCATACCAACCTCTAGGAGCCTGTTTCAATCCATATAAGGTTTTAGTTAACTTGAATACATAATTTGGGTTTTTAGATTCTTCAAATCCTAGAGGTTGTTTAACGTAAACTTCTTCATTTATATAACCATTTAAAAATACACTTTTTACATCCATTTGGAATATTTAAAATCTTTATGTGCTACATAGGCAAGAAGCATCTTTATAGCTTCCATTCTTGCTACGGGAGCAAAGGTTTCTTCATAATCGATGTCTTCTTCTTGATTATAATCTTGTGCTACTAACCTAGTTTTGTTTCTAATAACTACTCAATTTTCATCCTTTTTATTTCTAAATACTCATTTGGTTCCTATGATTGATTTATCTTTGGGTTTAGGTATAAGTTTCCATACTTGACTCCTTTCAAATTGATTTAGTTCCTCCTGCATAGCTATAATCCAAGGATCATCTTTTAATGATTCTTCAATATTTTTGGGTTCATCTTGAGACAAAAAAGCATAATGGTTACAAATATTTTTTAATGAGGCTCTAGTGGTTATTCCTTTTGATGGTTCACCAAAATTTTATCTTTTGGGTGACTTTTAGCATATCTCCGTTCTTTAGGTAGTTCTAGATTTTCAATGATGTTTTCATTTAAAGCTTCATTATTATTTTCTTCTTTTATTTCAAGATCTTCTTATTTTTTGTGAGATATCTTCTTTTTCATCATTCTTAACTTTATTGTCATAATTATTTGATTCATCAAACGTTATGTGTATTGATTCAATAATAGTAAGAGTCCTTTTATTATAAACCCTATAAGCTTTACTATTTGTAGAATAACCTAAGTAGATACCTTCATCAGATTTTGCATTGAACTTACCTAAATCATCTTTAGTATTAAGAATAAAGCACTTACACCCAAATACATAAAAGTAGGAAATGTTGGGTTTTCTACCTTTCCATAGTTCATACGGTGTTTTGTCTATACTTGATCTTATGGATACCCTATATATAATATAACAAGTTGTATTCACAGCTTCTGCCCAAAAGTATTTAGGTAGATTATTTTCATTTATCATGGTTCTTGCCATTTCTTGGAGGGTTCTATTTTTTCTTTCTACAACTCCATTTTGTTGTGGAGTCCTAGGCACTGAAAAATTATGGTTTATTACATGTTCATTACAAAATTTATCAACATCTTTGTTTTTAAATTCCCTACCTTGATCACTTCTAAAATTAGTTATATTATAGCCTTTTCATTTTGTAATTTATTGCATAAGGTGATTAGCATGTCACAAGCTCCGTCTTTGTTTGCTAAGAATAATACCCAAGTAAATATTGAATAGTCATCTACAATTACAAAAGCATATTGTTTGCCTCCTAAGCTTAAAGTTCTAATTGGACCAAATAAGTCTAGGTGCAAGAGTTCTAGGGATCTTTTAGTAGATATTGTTAGAAAAGGTGTATTCCCAAGAAGGGGGGGGGGGGTGAATTGGAATTTTATACTTTCTTCCCAGGTTCAACTAATCCTACAATCAGTATTACACAAACCTAGGATCTTTCTATGCAATTCCAAATGCGTAGATAAAAATGATGTTTAAATTAAATCAAAGACATCATTCACACCATAACATACATGTGCGGTAAATATAAAGTACAGAAATATAAACAAGGCACACGATATGTTATTGGGGTTCGGCCAACTGTGCCTACGTCCCCGCCTCTAGCTCGCAAGCTAGAGGATTCCACTAATGGCTCACTTAAGGGTGGAGCGGCACCGATTACAACCAGGTCAAATTAACATAGGGCTGACCTCAACCTTAACCAGGTCAATTAGCGGGGCTGACCTCAACCTGTATGCCTTAACAGGACGACGCACCTAGCTTTCCTAACCGGGTCTAAGCCAATCGGGGACTATTCCAGGGCTAGTCTCCCTCTTCAGGCCCGTGCCTGGTAATACAACAAATGTGTATATAATCTAATGGTACAGTGATTGTGCTTTCATGTAAAGCAGATATGTACCCAAATGTGCGCAATAACATACACCACAATATGATTCAATATGTAAGCTCAGTGTGGTCTAAACAGCTCAACTCTCAAAGATAATTTCTATCTGTGTAATGCGTACGTAAGAGTGACAAACAAGCAATCTTTGTATCACAAGATGTTCAGCAAATAAGTTCACACAAAGATTTCAAGTCTCAAGTATCTTCAATCACCAAGATATCTCAAGCATGTAAGTATCATATGATGTATATGCTTAGTTTGCAAAGGATGTGTAATCTTTGTATTCAGCAAATAATGTATGAGTGAGTGAACATTGCAACATTGCAACAAAGATCACTATCACAAACACAAATATCTTTTCACAAATATATCAATATAAATCACACCAGATATTTGAGTATGTTTTGAAAATGATTTTGCAACCCAAAGAAAAATACAAGCTTCCTAAGATATTGCAACACAAATGCAATACTCAAAAGCTTAAGAAAGTATTCTTAGGATAGACTTATTAGCAAAAGCCCCCTAAGAACACTTAGGTTTAGCTCTTGTAAAAAATTGAATCAATCAATCAAGAATGAGAGAGCAAACCTATTTAGTCTAACACTCAATCAACTTACAGAGAATTTAATCAGTATGAGAAGGGTAGGTATGAGTGTAGGAGGGTCAAATATGAGTATTATAAGATTTGGAAATTTCAGAGAATTTTTCCTAATCAAGGTGGTTAATCATATATAATTTTCTCAAATGATCTCATAAATATAGGAATAGGAGAAAATATGACCGTTGGGGACCAATTGGATATTATTAGGAAAGGTTAATGATGTTTTAAAGCATTTTAACCCTGTTTAAAAAATATTTAACTGCGGTAAAAATTAGGGCAACTCGAGAGGTCCGGTAGACCAGAATAGGTTTGGTCAACCAGGGGACTTTTGAACTGAGGGCTCGGTCGACCAGGAGAGGGTGATTTCTCAATTTTTTGAGGTTCGGTCAACCAGGCCATTTTGAACTAGTTGGTTCGGTCGACCAAACAGTTGGGAATTTTCGCGAGGACCCTTGGTCGACGAGGTAGTTGGGGTTCATTTCTGTCTCGGTCGATCAGATGGTCAAACTTTTGACCCCAGGGGGTTTCGGTCAACCAAGGCTTTTTGAACTATTCTGGTTCGGTCGACCAGGACCTTGTCAACTGTTGACCCAGGTCTGGTTTGGTCAACCAGGCCAAAATGAACTGACTTGGCTGGTCGACCGAAAGTGCACCATGTGTGCGTTTCATTCCAGTTTTGAAACATACAAATCCTATTCAAGTGCCTAACAAACATATGTGCAAGTGTGAGTGTCCTAGGGTCACTTGGGGTTTAATTTGAAGACACCAAAAAGGGTCGACCGAAGGGAAAACCCTAAGGTCTTTCTAAGGTCATTTCTCACTCACGGTTTGTTTTGAGCTTACGTATTATCATACATCTGATGTGTGTGAGTTTATTACAAACCAGAGCCCTAGTTACTATTACAGACCTATTAAATGAAATATACTACAACATTGAATAGAAATTGGTCTTCAGGCTTTACTTACTTTGTGCACATCTTGATCTAAATCGAGTATCTTACCTAGTATAGCTTCCTTGGGACGGAACTCCCATATATACCAAACTTTGCACCTTTTTGAGATAAAGTACTCATCCTCCGCGTGCGCAAGATCATGGGCTTCAATGTGAGCCATGGTAATGAAGAATGTGAGGCTTAGATCTTTGGAAATATGCTGAAGGAATGGAAACTCTCTCAAGATTTCTTGCGCAAATGAGCTGAAAATGAAGAAATCATATATATATATATATCGTAGCTCGGTCGACCAGAAGCGGATGCGGTCGACCGACGCTTGAGATTTCTCATGCACCAACACAGTTCGGTCGACCGAGGCAAAAATGAACTAGGAGGATCGGTCGACCGAGAGGGAGCACTGTGCCATGTTTTGGTCGACCAGGGGGAAACCAGAATTGTTGGTCAACAGAGGGAGTTTGTTCACTAGGGTTCAGTCGACCATAAGGGTCAAGGTTAACAAGGTCCTGGTCGACCGGGGTATTTTATAACTTTAGTGCTCGGTCGATCGAGCACAATGCATTTTCCAAATTTTGCTGATTTTTGATCCAAAGTTCTCCCTAAGGTCCAGATTTGATATATTACAATATAGATATGATTCTCAGGGGTTCTTGGTGAAGAAATATTTCTTAACTAAAGTGCGTACCAAGAATTGACTTATTGACCTATTTTGGGCACCGAGCACAAATGAGTATGAGACTTTCCTAAACCTATGCTCTGTGGTGATTTGAGAGTATCATATAGAAATGATGACATAGAGGAGCAAGGATGCGAACCAAGAAATGAGTGAAAACCCACTCATGGTTTGGTGAGGACTTCCTATGGATGGAATAAATCAGAATTAAAGGATTTGCAACTTAAATTTAAAGGGACCAATTCCCTAGAAGGCACCTCTAATTTGGTTATAGCTATGAGAAGCATCCAATATGCATTAGTCATTTATGATCCATGGTGCTTTAAGCCTAGAGTGATATCTTGATTTCGATTTAGGCTTTTCACGTTTAAAAGTAAGTTTAGGGTATAGTGATGTGAGATATAAGATGGAACCCTAAAACTCAATTTTGTGCAATGGACAACTGCTGCTTACCTTGATGTTTTTTATGTCTGCATGGGTTAAGCAATTAGAATTAAATACTGGTCGTATATGCCATGTCCATTTGGAAGTGGATAAAGGTTCTTAGTATAACAAGATAGTGCACTAAGATTTTCATTTTAAGCAACAACCGCTTCCCAAACCTGTAGACATCACACCTCCTAAACCTAAGCCTAGGAACTAAGGAAAGATTAAATAATTAAGTACTATTTATTAAAACCATCCTTCCTCATCTCCAGTTGGGTTTGCTACCATGATAACCCACATCATTTCTTTACTCAAGCCTCTGACACTTCTAAATAGAAACTTAAACCATACGTGCTACATAGTTTTGCAAAATAAGTAGGTATTGAATTTTCATGAAGGGATATGCTTATTTATTCCAAATTTCTTTAGCAAAGCTAGACTGTTGGTTCTATGTAAGCAACCCGAACCCTTTTTGAAATGAACTTTCCTTTTAGGTCCAAAAGGTTTATTGTGATTATTCTTATCATTTTTAGCTTTGAGTATAAGTATAGAATAATCATTTATTTCTCCATCCACGCATGCAATTTTCAATATCTTCCCAATTCTTTTCTTTTCAAGAACAACATGAAGATTTTTCAACCCCTTTAATTGTTTTGCTTTTCTTTTGTTCTCACTCTTCAAGCGTATTTTATGCTTAGAGATTCTAACTAGAAACTTGTGCATTTTCAATAAGGTATTCTCTAGTTTTTCATGAGACAACATGCTTTCAATATTCAAATGAGCACATGATTCACCACAAGGTTTATCACTATAACATTCATGTGAATCAATGCACACAGTATTATCATCAGAGCCCATAGATGACTCATCATACAATATATCACAGGATTTGGAACAAAAGTCATCACAGCATGCATCACATGGATTATTGCATGAGCTAATAGCATAGATATCACTAGGGCAATCGGATGATTCATTGCATGATATATTCCAGTATTCAACATAAGAATCATCAATTGCATTAATAACAAAACTATCACAATATTCAATAGATGATTCAACATTATATCCATCATAGAAATTAGCAATAGAATCATCTATGGAGGCTAAGATAGGAGCATATACCTCACCGGCTGTTACTGCAATTGCCCTATTATTTACCACTTCCTGAGTGGTGGTCTCATTCTCCTGGGACTCTCCATATTTTCTTTTGAGTTCATCCTAGATATCTTGTGCACTACTACATGCCACAATCTCAACAAAAATATTAGTCTCTAAAGCACAGTACAGTATATCCATGGCATTAGAATTAATCATATTAAAGTCATTTTCATTTATTGGTGCACATCTTCCTTTAGCAATCACAAGCTAGACCCTCCAGTCCATAGATTTCAAAAATATGGTCATTCTAACTTTCCACATGGTGTAGTCGACACCACAAAATACTAGAGGACTGGAAAGTGACTGTCCCTCATTGAATGGGGATACACCAAAATGAGCCATTGTGATCTTTTTGCAAAAACGTTTAAGTCAAGTGCAACTTGGCTCTAATACCAATTGTTAGAAAAGGTGTATTCCCAAGAGGGGGGGGGGGGGTGAATTGGAATTTTAAACTTTCTTCCTAGGTTCAACTAATCCTACAATCAGTATTACACAAACCTAGGGTCTTTCTATACAATTCCAAATGCGTAGAAAAAAATGATGTGAAAATTAAATCAAACGCATCATTCACACCATAACAAACATGTGTGGTAAATATAAAGTACAAAAATATAAACAAGGCACACGATATGTTATTGGGGTTCGGCCAACTGTGCCTATGTCCCCGCCTCTAGCTCGCAAGCCAGAGGATTCCACTAATGGCTCACTTAAGGGTGGAGCGGGACCGATTACAACGAGGTCAAATTAATACAGGGCTGACCTCAACCTTAACCAGGTCAATTAGCGGGGCTGACCTCAACCTATATGCCTTAATAGGACGACGCACCTAGCTTTCCTAACCGGATCTAAGCCAATCGGGGACTATTCCAGGGCTAGTCTCCCTCTTCAGGCCCGTGCCTGGTAATACAAAAAATGTGTATATAATCTAATGGTACAGTGATTGTGCTTTCATGTAAAGCAGATATGTACCCAAATGCACGCAATAACATACACCACAGTATGATTCAATATGTCAGCTCAATGTGGTCTAAACAGCTTAACTCTCAAAGATAATTTCTATCTGTGTAATGCGTACGTGAGAGTGACAAACAAGCAATCTTTGTATCACAAGATGTTCAGAAAAGAAGTTCACACAAAGATGTCAAGTCTTAAGTATCTTCAATTAGTAAGATATCTCAAGCATGTAAGTATCATATGATGTATATGCTTGGTTTGCAAAGGATGTGTAATCTTTGTATTCAGCAAATAATGCATGAGTGAGTGAATATTGCAACAAAGATCACTATCACAAACACAAATATCTTTTCACAAATATATCAATATAAATCATACAAGATATTTGAGTATGTTTTGGAAATGATTTTGCAACCCAAAGACAAATACAAGCTTCCTAAGATATTGCAACACAAATGCAATACTCAAAAGCTTAAGCAAGTCTTCTTAGGATAGGTTTATTAGAAAAAGCCTCCTAAGAACACTTAGGTTTAGCTCTTGTAAAAAATCGAATCAATCAATCAAGAATAGGAGAGCAAACCTATTTAGACTAACATTCAATCAACTTACAGAGGATTTAATCAATATGAGAAGGTAAGTATGAGTGTAGGAGGGTCAAATATGAGTATTATAAGATTTGGAAATTTTAGAGAATTTCTCCTAGTCAAGGTGGTTAATCGTATGTAATTTTCTCAAATGATCTTATATATATAGGCATAGGAGAAAATATGATCGTTGGAGACCAATTGGGTATTATTAGGAAAGTTTAATGATGTTTAAAGCATTTTAACCCTGTTTAAAAAATATTTAACTGCGGTAAAAATCAAGGCAACCCAAGTGGTTCGGTCGACCAGAATAGGTTCGGTCGACCAAGTTTCATTTGGTTCGATTGACTAGGGGACTTTTGAATTGAGGGCCCGGTTGACCAGAAGAGGGTGATTTCTCAATTTTTTGAGGTTCGGTCGACGAGACCATTTTGAACTGGCTCGTTCGGTCGACCAGAAAGTTGAGAATTTTGGCGAGGACCCTTGGTCGACGTGGTAGTTGGAGTTCTTTTTGTCTCGATCGACCAGATGGTCAAAATTTTGACCCCAAGGGGTTTCGATCGACCTGGGCATTTTGAACTATTCTAGTTCGGTCGACCAGGACCTTGGTCAACTGTTGACCCAAGTCTGGTTTGGTCGACTAGGCCAAAATGAACTGACTTGGCTGGTCGACCGAAAGTGCATGTGTGCATTTCAGTCCAGTTTTGAAACATACAAATCCCATTCAAGTGCCTAACAAACATAGGTGCAAGTGTGAGTGTCCTAGGGTCACTTGGGGTCTAATTTGAAGACACTGAAAAAGGTCAACCGAAGGGAAAACCCTAAGGTCTTTCTAAGGTCATTTCTCACTCACGGTTTGTTTTGAGCTTACGTATTATCATACATGTGATGTGTGTGAGCTTATTGCAAACCAGAGTCTTAGTTACTATTACAGACCAATTAAATGAAATATATTACAACATTGAATAGAAATTGGTCTTCAGGCTTTACTTGCTTTGTGCACATCTTGATCTTAACACTCTTAGTTCCTGCACAAAAACTCAAACACTCATTAGATACAATGAGTATTTGTCATAATCAAAACTGTGCGTGACCGATAAGGTCAAAAGATATGTATTTTTTCTTTTTGAAACTTATTTTGACTTGCTTTCCTTTTTGGCATGCATCACACATCTTGTTTTTTATGAATTTAGTATTTGGTAATCCTTTTACAAGATTTTTCTTAGATAATTTGGATAAAAGATCTGTTGACCCCATGGGTCATGCCCTGTTTTGATTATGACAAATACTTTGGTATTTAATGTCCATCTAGTTTGTGTGCAAGTTTATATTAGCAAACCAATTGATGACACATGAAGACTTGAAGACGAAAGACCCTGAAGACTTGTTATAATTCATTTTACGTAATATCAATCTGTAATAATGCAATGGTCCTTTTATGCTTAGGTTTACGATTTCTTTCCTTTAAAGTCATTTCATAGGTAAGTACTGAACCTATGAGTTCATCTAGAGAGGTGGTCTTAAGGTTTCTACCTTCCGTGATAGCAGTAGCCTTTGGTTCCCATATGGAGGGAAGGCCTCTTAGAATTTTTCTAATCATTTCGTAGGTAGTGTAAGTCTTTCCTAAGACACTTAAGGAATTGATTATGTGGGTAAATCTGGTATACATACTAGAGTTTATTTCACCAGAATTCATTTTGAATGCTTCATACTCACTCTTTAACATATCTATTTTGTCATCCCTAACATCTACTATTCCTTCATATGTTACTTCTAATTTGTCCCATATTTCTTTAGTTGTCTTGCAGGCCATGACCCTATTGAACTCATTAGCATCTAAAGCACATTATAGGGCATTTATAGCACTTAAATTTATTTGGAGCATCTTATAGTCTATATCGGTCATATCTTTTTTGTCTTTGGGAATTTGTTTTCCATCTACTATCTTAGTAGCGATTAGGTCTCCATCCATAACTACTTCCCAAGCTTTCCAATCCATGTGTTGGAGATATATTTGCATTCTGTTTTTCCAAAAGGTATAGTTGTGCCTACAAAAGATTGGTAGACAGGTTGAGGATTGGCCCTCACCGAAAGGTGCTACTCCTATATTTGCCATTTGATCTTTTTATAGTTTCTTGTTAGGAATTACTATAATTAGGCTCTGATACCAATTAAAATTAGGATAGCTTCCTAAGACGGGGGTGAATTGGGATTTAAAAATTTTATTTCCTTTTTTTAATATTTCTATGTTATAACAATAATCACACCTCAACCACAATCACAAAATTAATTCTGAGCAATCACAACCAAAACAAAATAATCAATCACTTAATAATAGCCCTATAGTAATTTGTAAAGCTTGCTGAATTTGTATAAGCCCTGTTGTTAAATTCCATAAACAACCTTCTTCCCAATGTTCAACTTTTGAATAAACTTTCAAATTAATAAGTTAAGGATGATCAACCAACGTAGTCCCTTTCGGTTTTTCAAAATCAATGCTGATCAAACCAAAACAAATTACCTTTCGGTCTATTTAACAACCAAACACTAAGAATTCAGAGTTTGATAAAGCATCCACGTAATTTATAAATTTTTCTAAAAAGTAAAGAGTAGGGAAGAGAGAAGAACACAAGGTTTTACGAGGTTCGGCTTCAACACAACCTACGTCCTCGCCCTTGGCAAAACCACCAAAGGATTCATTATCACCGTTCCTTTACTAGGAGAAACAATACCAATTACAACACTCCTTAGTTAAGGCTAGAGCCCGCCTTTTCCAAACAATATTCCATTGTTTGGTCCAACGATTCAACACTTGAACCGTCTATCAATCTGCTGCAAAGATTTAAGATAAGATGTACAAAAATTGCTCCTCAGAGAGTGGATTAGTACAGATAAAAAACTATATACTTCAGTAAATTCACAATACAAAATTCAGATTTGAAGCTGTAGAGATTTATCACCGTAGAGTTCTTTCAATAGATGAAAGAATTAACAATTGTAGCGCAATATCAATGAGACAATTAGCGGAACTTTAGAGAACTTCATGGATGTTGTAAGCAACAAAGAACTTTCAGAATTTCAGAATGCTTGAGGGAGAGTTTGATTGCTAATTTGAAATCTTGGTATCTAAATCAATGTAACTTGAGGGTATTTATAGATGTAGAAAGGTTTCAAACTTGTTCCCCAAGTTTACTTGGAGTAGGGTCCAAGTTTTAGATTAATTTGGGCTTCAAGTAATTTAAATTTTAAAAATATGCCCGTTGAATATTTTGAATTTTACCGCGAGCCAGACAACTGTGTGCTCTCTGGCAGTCGTCTGTCCATGTATTTCAAATACAATTTTACAAACAAAAAGGTGGCAGTCGTCTATCACTGAAAAACTCAATTTTTTAGCACATACAGAAGAGTGGCAGTCGGCTGACAAAACCCACACAGACGTCTCATTTTGCACTGATAGTCATCTGTCAAGTGCCTGACAATCATCTGTTATGCTTCTATCTCTTTGTTTAATATCCTTTAAAATGTCAGTCGTCTGTCCATAGACAAACAGTCGTCTGTCCACCAGATTTTTTCATTTCAAGATATTTTTGATTTCTCTCTCTTTTGTTTATTTTAGACTTAGAATCTCAATTTGTTTTTCTTTGAAAAATAAGTTCCAAGTCTTAAAAACTAAGGTCTCTAAGTCTCTTTGCCTAATGAGCTTTAAAAAGAACATTCGTACTTGAATCAACTTAAAGTACTTACAAAGCTTTGTTTACAAATTTGACACTTCTTTGCTTTGAGTTCTTTTTGTCGTCGCTCTTTGATCTTTCAGACTTCTCCAAGCTTTCATTATGGATCACTTTCATTTATGTGAGGCTTTCCTTGTTCCTTGATCCTTGTGAGCTTTTAAGATATGACATTTGAAGTTTGAGCTTTCGAAAATTTTCTTTTATTACTGAAATCGTCTTTGCCTGAAATAGTATGACTTGGAAACACATTAGATAATCATACTTTGTTATCATCAAAATCAAGAGTTGTACACATTATGAACCTTGAATAGTTCCTTTTGTAGTTCTTCAAAAGATAGCATACTCTCATCATTGGATTCATTAGATGAATCATCATTTAAATGATTTGGATGGGGAGCTTTGTTCTTCATCACCGTTCCATGCCATAAAGCAAGCAACCTCTTGGTCACTTGATTCACTATCTAAACTACTTGTATTAATATTATCCTATGTAGTGGCTTTCATTGCCTTTTTCTTTTTCCTTTTGGAATCTTTCTTAAGTTGTGGACAATCTGGTTTTATCTGTCCAACTTTCTTACAATTATAACATGTTGGAAGTTCAGCCTTTGTTTTCTTCTTACTGATTTCCTTTTCTTTATCTTCATCTAATTTTGAGTTTTATTTTTCTTGTAAATTTATTATTCTTTCTAAGGTTTTTTGCAAGTTTCTTGGTTATGAAAGCTATTTCATTTACATTCAACTCTTCTTCATCGTCATCGCTAGAGCTTTCATTGGAGGTTTTAAATGCAATGGATTCCTGGGCTTTATATTTTTCATTTCTTTCGTTTATTGTCATCTCATAGATAAGAAGAGATCCAATTAGTTTATCTAGTGAGGTATTCTTAAGGTTTCTCCCTTCCGTTATAGCTGTGGCTTTGGGTTCCCAAACGGGTGGAAGACCTCTAAGGATTTTTCGGATCATCTCATAAGTAGAGTAAGTTTTCCCAAGAGTATTAAGGGAGTTTATGATATAAGTGAACATGGTGTACATATTTGTAATAGATTCCTCCAGATTCATCCTAAAAGCTACATATTCTCTAGTAAGCATGTCAATTCTATTATCTCTCACATCAACGGTACCTTCATAGGTTACCTCTAGTTTGTCCCATATTTCTTTTGCTGTTTTGCATTCCATGACCATATTGAATTCATTTATGTCAAGAGTACAATATAAAGCATTTATAGAACTTGAGTTAACTTGCAACATCTTATGGTTGTTTTCGGTCATGTCTTTTTCTTCTTTGGGAACTTCTTTTCCATCTACAAGTTTGGTAGGGATAAGATTACTACGTGTGACAACCCTCCATGCTTTCCAGTCCATAGTTTGAAGGTAGATTCTCATTCTTTGTTTCCAAAATGTGCAGTTAAGTGCACAAAAGATCAGAGGTCTGGTTGAGGATTGACCCTCTCTAAAGGGAGCTATGCCTATGAGTGCCATTTAGATATTTATATAACTTCTAATTAATCTTTGCTATAACCCCGCTCTGATACCAATTGAAAACTAAGGTGTAGTTCCAAGAGGGGGTGAATTGGTTTTTTTTTTTTTTTTTTTTTTTAAAAGCTACTTTTAAATTTTTGTACAAATTCACAACCTTTTGTAATTTTAGCAAACACACAAGACTTATTTTTTAATGCTTAATTATACCAACTACAATCCACACTTAATATTAACACAAGCCAATGATTCTTAATGGAATGCTTTCAACAATGTTTATCAATCAACCAATTAGCCAATCAATCACAAGATACTTAACCAATTGTACGAGCTGCAACACTTCCTTGATTCAGCATTTGCAAAACTCAGTTTAGAGTTTAAATAAAGCACTATATATATATGAATATTGATGCACTTCCCTTTAACCAAGATTTCTGCAAACGATTAATCAATGTACTCCCTTTAGGATTTCCGCAAAAGATCAATCAACGTACTCGCTTAAATTAAAAGTTTTCTCAATCTCAAACTTTTAGCTTCCTGCACTTAGATACACAACCACACAATTTATATATGCAGAAAAATTAAAGAGTAAGGGTAGAGAGTGAGACCGAGTTTTTATGAGGTTCGGCTTATACCTAGCCTACGTCCTCGCCTTAGGCAAGACCACCTAAGGATTCCACTATAGCATTCCTTTGCGGGCGGAACAAACTATTACAATCCCTCATTCAATTAGGGTGGAGCCCCCTCTCCAAGCGATACCCCATGCTCAGTACAACGATCCAATAACCATGAACCATCAAAGAAAACAAGGAAACAAGAAAAGATTCTTGTGTACAAGAGATGCTCTCAGATAAGGTTGGTTAGTACAAATATAGAACAACAAATACTTCAAAGAAAATATCAAAGAGAATTGACTTGACGCTCAAAGAAGTATGTCTCTAGGATTATTCTTTTGATTTGTATCAAACCTCAGAAGATTAGCTTTCATATCAGTAACCAGAGACTCAGTTTATCTTAGAAAATTCTCAGCAAGAGTATGTGTGTAAGAGGGCTTTGAGAAAGAGTGAGTAATATAGCTTTGAAAACTGAATTTCAATTCTTGGTATTGGTTTGATTTGTGAAACCATGTAATTATAGGCTCAAAAAGTGTTAAATTTGTGTTGCCCAAGTTTCTTGGAGTGTTTCCCAAGTTTATACGAAGTTTGGGGCACAATTAATTTGATTTTGAAATTTAAAAAGTTGTTTTAAAAACTAGCCGTTCGAGGGTCAATCACCAGATCCTTTTGAACACAGTGTAAATTTTTAGTTAAAAACAGGGTCCAGCGCCTAAGGATTCAGGGGTCAGTCACTTGATCCTTCACTGCCTGTTCAAAATCAGTTCAGAAAAATCTTTAGTCACTTGAACAATTATAAAAACTTTTTTTGAGGTTTGTTTCCAAAATCGTTAGCCATCTTGCTTTGATACATTTAAAAAGATTTTTTTGGGGTTTTCAAAGTAAGGTCTCTAAGTCCATATCAACCCCTAATGAGCTTCAAAGCATTCAAAATGATATTTATAATGAAGTACTTACATAAGACTTCCTAAAGAATTAAAAACTCTCTAAGCTTGAAGTCTTCATGTATATCTTTGCTTTGAATCCTCTTAGACTTAAGCTTCAATATTCTTTAAGCTTACACGTGTTTTGAACATCTTGGTCTTCTTGAGCTTTCTTTTGATCACCTTGTTGATGAAGTATAGCTTTATGGTACTTGTGATCCTGGACTTTCATTTCTTTGAACCTTTTGAACTTTGTCATACTAGGTTGCTTGAAATATCATCACTAAACAATAACTAGTTAAATTAACCTTTATTTGTTATCATCAAAACAAGATTCAAAGGCCATGTTAAGCCAACAGATAGGGCCCTTTTAGATTTGGGAGTGAGTGTGAACCAACTTCCCTGCTCAGTCTAAGAACAATTCGATTTAGGAGAGCTTAAGCCCACCTCGGTCACCATGAGTTTTGCTGACCAGTATGTAAAAGGACCCCAACGTGTTGTTGAGGATATCTTAGTAAAGGTTGATAAGTTCTATTTCCCTATTGATTTCATTGTTTTAGACATGAAACCTACCGACCCAACCAAAGATCCGATCACTGTACTTCCAGGTCGACCATTCTTAGATACAGCTAATGCTTGTATTCAATGTTAGACCGGGACCATAGATGTATCCTTCGGCAACATGAAGCTCTGGCTGAATGTGTTTCACGCCTCCTAGCACCCATCGTATGATGTCCAATATGTGGATGTGGATATGATTGAGGAATGTGTTGAGGAGGTTGTCCAATCGATCCTATCAAAGGATCCCCTTGAGGTGATGCTACAGCTTGATCACCCCTCCTCCTTAGGTTTAGAGGATCCATATTAGCATATTTTTTCTATCTAAGACGTGGCCTCCGAACTAGAGAGTAGGATTTGACCGTGTGAAAAGAGGGCTAGTAAGGGACTAGTGGAGGATCTTCCTATTTTCGAACCCAGGTAAGTTTGATGTGAGCTTTCATTGCGTCCAGCTGAAGACGGTAAACTTAGCACTTTTGGGAGGCCACCCACTTGTTTTCTTATTTTTATTTTCCTTAAGTCTTTAGATTGTACATTGTAGGGTTTGTTAGTGTTTAGAATTCGTAGAGTAGGTCTTAGGATAATGTCTTTGTCTAGGGTGTGGCTAGGGCTTCCCTAGGTGCGACCAAGTCCACCCCTCATAGTCTTGAGTTAGGCAAATGTAGCTCTTTTCATAGAATGGTTTGACCAAGGTGTGACCATCACTGTGGTAGGTGCGACCTAATCGAGCCCCTAGTGATTGTTAACCTTCTGAATTCCAGAAATGCTCGACCAAGGTGTGACCAACACTGTGGCAGGTGCGACCTAGTCGAACCTTTAGTGACTCTTGAGATTCTGAATTCTAGAAGTGCTCAGCCAAGGTGCGACTAGTATTGCATTGCAGTGCAACCTGGTTGAAGGCCACTTTTCTTTACTCATTTAGGGGTCCGACCAGGGCGCGACCAGGCTAACTGATGGTGCAACCTAGTCAAAGCGGTAACAATTCGTTTTAAATCCCTTTCCTTCTTATGAAGCCCTAACTTTTCCATCTCCTCCCTCTTCGCACCCCCTGGTTGCACCCACTTTCTCCTTGGTCACCCCACCTTCGGTGACCTCCAACGACCTTCTCTAGTGCCTCTCCCAGCTCTGATGACCCTCTTTGGCTTTCCTTCTTCCATTCCTTGCTCACAGTTTCCTCCCCTGCACATCAGGGCTCTTCGTATTCCTTTTTCATGTCCGTGTCTCTTCCCATTCTACAACCTTCCTCTTCCTTTCTGGCTATATATCTCCCGATCATCTACATTCACAACATCCTTCATGCCTCTATCCTTCATTCAGATATTATGCTTTGCCATTTAGAATCTTGGGTTGCCTCTAAGAAACCCCAATCATCCCCTACACCTTCCAAGAGGAAGTGAGTCAACAATTAGCTGATGGATGAGTCTACATTTGGATCTAATCGAAATCCACCTATTCAGGTAGAAAAAAAAGGGTCGGGTGACCCAGAGAGAGTAGGAGCATGCTGGAAGAGGGAAGAGGGCTCAGAGGATGGCCCTCGAAGGCTATGGTTTTTAGTCAATGTACACGATCTAGCTTGACAAGAATTGAGCCCACCCACCGAGGAAATGCTACATTGAGGTCCTCTAGAGGAGAAAGATGGACTATTACATGACCCTGCCCACCACCGCTTATCATCCAGTATCACTCTATCAGAACATGCACCATAATCCCACCACAGGCGTCTGGCTCACCGAGGTTCGAGGCATTGCTTTCGACTTGACGTTAGATTTGATTGAGAGGGCATGGTCTCATAAGGAGGCCGATGGTGTCCCTTGGGAGGCGATTGACTCCATGGATGTCCACCACATCATACGCCATATATTTCATGGCTTGTACTATGATGGTGGCAATATGAAAAAGGGGACATGCACAGAATGGAATCACCTACTGAACTACCTTTTTCTATTGGACCGTATCTTACAGCAAAATATTTGCATGTTCGGGCACCACTTTAAGTAGTGGAGCATCCACCTATAGGTACTTTATGCCATCCATCGAAATATGAAGGTGGATATCCCAAAACTCATTATGGACGATATGCTGACATTCTACGAGAGGAACGTGAAGCATCCTAGACCGAAGAAGCCTACGTCGAGGCAGGAGCACGGTCAGCCAGTTAGGGAGCCCAAGAGGCCCCTCATTCCTATTTCTAGCTTATCATGGAAATCTTGATGAGGAAGAAGATCAACCTGGGCGATCTTGATGCACACATTCTTATTGGAGAGGTCACAAACGAGAAAACATGGAGCTAGAGTTTGACTTTGGTGGCCGCGGTGCATCTGAAGGTTAATTGGTAGGCGCCATTTGAGGGCAAAGAGGGGACCAAGTATATAGTACCACCTTTCTACCTTGATCCCAAGGAGCTATCACATCCTCCAATGCCACCACCATGCCGTGCTCCAAAAAAGAAGAGGAGGGCAACTATTGAGCCCTCTACCTCAACGGATACACCACCAAAGATGACACCCCCTTCCATTTTGCTTCCCCTACTGTGCCTCAGGCAGAGGACAACTTGAGCCATCTGAACTAGGAATTTTAGGACTTCAGGTTGGAGGTGCAACACGAGTTAGCAGAGACAAGGACTGAGATTAGGCATGGCTTGAGGGTGATATTTGAGGCACTTCGAGTATGCTTCCTGTGTTCGTTAGAGACATTTATCTTCCCGAGATTCATAGCTTTAACATCCCTACCTGCACCGGTTGAGGCTTCAGTGACTACCTCTAGGTCTGCAGCATCTCCAGCCCCGCCATCACCAACTACTGCTCAGAGGGTTTCTACTTCACCTACACCTCCATCGTCGACTCTGCAGACATTAGCCCTTCTGTCGTCTATGCCACAACCTTCCCATCCATCTCCGAGTCCACGTAGTACCCCACTGGTGAGCCCAATGGTGATGATCAACTTAGACACATCGAGCGTGAGCAAGGCGGAAATTCCATCTGAAGAGGCTACTGCACCAATTTCTGCTTCTACGAGCGAGGCCTAGTCCCCCATGAGTTCTCCAGCTCCTCTTGATGAGCCATCTACTGAGCTCCATGTTGAGCCACCTATAAAACCAGCCTCCTTTCCCCCGTCATCGATTGCAGCCTCAAAGCCTCTGGTAGTGGAGGATGTCTGTAACGACTTGCTTATTTTACCATAAATTTTTTTCTATAATAACATTTAATATAATAATCCTGATATCCTATTACGTTGATAAAGCATGATCAACCTGGACCCATGTGTACTAGGGATATACTTGTCAAACAACTCTGATATCTAAGCAGTGGAAAACATAAAATCATATACATGCCATAATACACCAAAAACTATACTAGAGTTCTATTAAATCTACAATATACATACACATAGTAAATCTGCAATATACATACACATAAAATCATCCACAAAAACCAAAAAGTGCTTCTAGGGTCTCAACCCAAAAAAACCATCTAACCCTAGCCCGTTCACTTACCCTACTGATATGGGAGGCTCAGTCCACTCCTATTGCTGTGCAGCTCTATCTGCCCTCTTACCTGGATTTCATGAAATTGTTTGTAATGCTGGGGCGAGGCACCTCTCAGTAAGGGAAATAAACTAACATTAGTGTGTGGCAACATGAGTATTTTTATGTTATACATGTAACAGTTCATAAATCATATTTGGTAAAACTGTCTGTATCATATCTGGATAAAACATAAGCTATTATAACATGGTATAACATACTGAATTTCTATATATAAAAATCATATTATATAACTGTACATGAAATAACACCCTGGATGGATAGATGGCTGGTGTCATTTCTTACCCGCACATGACTAGGTTGTGCGGCCTGAAGGCGGGACCTAGCAATGGCTGGCCGACCATGTAACGCCCCGAACCCTTAAACCTGGGTCCGGTGCATTATACCTAATAAAATCCCTGATAATCCATAATCCATAATATATGCAGCGGAAATATAACCATAATTTCCATATAACATAATACCAGAGTTTACTAATTCTAACTACCAATCATAATAAATTAATCATCCATCAGTATTCAAATATATGCATGTCTCCAAAACATTATCCACTAATATCAGTATGTTTTACAACTATCCTTTCATAACTGAGTTAAAGCATAAAGATATAAAACATAAAATATACATATCAGAATGAACATAAAAATATACCTTTTTTCTTAAATCTTCCAAAAAATGTTATAAAATCTTGAGCTCTCAAAGTTCGATCCTGAGAAATCCTGAAAAAAATGATTTCATATTTGGGTGAGACACATCTCAGTAAGGGAAGAAACCATATATTAAAACAGTGTGTGGCAAACATGAGTTTATATATGACATATTATTTAACATTTGAAAATCGTTAACATAATTTCTGAAATCATTCCCTGAACCTAATCAAATACATGCAAATGTTTAACCCACGAGATTACCCGAGGATAGGGGTGATTACCCGCCCATACAAGTAGCACCCCTCTGCTCTGATACCTAGGCAACCCGAAGGGCGCAGCTAAAGCATACCAGGGCACTCACCTTACTCAGTAAGCCCTCAAGTGTTAAATTAATCCCGTACTCACGCATTCAACAATAGTTTACCGGAAAAGGCCCCAAGGATAGGGAATTGTACCCGCCCATACAAGTAGGTTCCCTCTGCCCTAGTACGTTATGCGGCTACTGCCACATCTGTAGCTACTAGTGCACTCGCCTTACTCAGCAAGCCCTCAGGCGAAAGGTATGCCTTGCCCAATCATAACATGTTGTACGTACATATATAATTCTATTATCGTAATACATCATTTTTTTCTGTCATTATACATTCATGCACATTCATTCCTGTTCATAACTTAACTTTGCATTTCGTTTCACTTTAAGTGACTCTTTCCCATTTACATCATTTATCTTTGTCATTTCATTTCATTGCCATTTCATCGTCATTTCATTGCATAACATTTCATTTCATTACTTCGTACTACAGCTGGTCTTTAGCCATCATCAGTTAGTCTACGTAGAAACATGCTAAATCTGCTAACACAGCTCCTTTTAGCTGTCATCAGTTAGTCTACACAGAAGTGTGCTAGATTTGCTAACATGGCTCTCTTTCAGCTGTCTTACATTTACATGGTTGCATTTACCATACACAGGCAACATTGTCCATATCATATTTTATTCTCATTGTTTTACTTACTTAGCCTGCATCTTATACATTTAATATATAATTTGCACAGATTCTCATGCCACACAATTTAGCAATAAAATTCATACACTGTCTGTA
Source organism: Malania oleifera (assembly GCF_029873635.1). NCBI lineage: Eukaryota > Viridiplantae > Streptophyta > Magnoliopsida > Santalales > Ximeniaceae > Malania > Malania oleifera. Next base: position 71,036,842 of record NC_080420.1, read on the forward strand.
AAATAAGCCAACCAACATTTAGTGTTTATATACTGAAAATACCTTTCATTTCTTACTTAATTATTCTGAAAATATTTTTCCACTTTCATCAGTTCATTTTCGCATATACATATCTAATAAACAACCCTAAATTCGAAAGAAATATAATTTAAACAGTTGGCATTTTACCCATACCAAAACATATACACACAATTTATTTTTTTCATTAAATTCATAAAAATTCTGATTTAATATATATTTTCCCCCTTACCTGATTTCTTGAACTACACCAACAGGGACTCCGAAAAATACCTGTGGTGCTCACCCGGACCCTGAAATTAAATTCCTAGTTTCAAAAAATTATTTTTGAATAAAATATTATTTAAATATTTCCTAGGGTCATAATTCCTAAATAAATAAATATACCCTTAAATTTAGCCAAATTGCCAAATTTCTCAAATCCCACTCTCGCTTTGGAGTAGGGCCTAGAAAACCCCAATTGAAGAATTACCTACGTCAAAATAACGACAACGACGATTAGGACCCCGTGGTGGTGCCTGATCGTCGATTCAACATGAGATTTTACCAGAAATTGAGAAATTGGGAAAAAATTATCTTTCCCTAGGAGTAGTGCCTAAGCCGTTCCCACGACAAATCTGCTCCAATAGAAATGTTGGCGGCGGAACCAGGATTCCAATGGCACCTTTCGTTTCCCGATCGGTTGAGTATACGTCGAGAAATGAGGGGGCAGAGAGAGAGGCGGATACGGAGGAGTGGATGGCGCAGGAAACAGAGACGCAGAGAGGCTGAAGAAGAAGGTGATGCTTCAGGTAACTTTTTAACTTTCTTTATCTTTTTTTTTTTTCTTTTACTTACATTAAGCAATACTATTATATATATATATATATATATATATATATATATACATTAAACTAACATATTATATATATATATCTTTATTCCAATTTTTTTTTAACTATTCTTTTATTTATTTAATTAATTCATTAATTATTTAATAATTACTCTTTTTTTTTCATACTACTTCTTTTTATATGTTTATTTAATAGTGTTTAACCACTTAATTAATTAATAATTTTAATTAATTATTATTATTTTTTAATTTTTTTTTCGGGTTATTACAGAGAATGCTAGATCAACATAAGTTTGTGAGTACGATGGTTCTACCCCTCCTGGTCCGAACTTCTAGAGGGATGCTTACACTACCAGGAAACCACATCGACTGCTGTTCTCTCACAGTCCCTTACAACATGGGGTAGCACTAACATATACATGATTGTGAACATATAATTACTGTACTGTGCTTTATGAAAGCCTAAACCAAACCATCCGGGTTCTGATAACATATAATAAGTTTCATATAATGATTCATAACTGTTTCATAATAATATATGTCATAATAATACTTTTATGTACTTTTGCATATCATATCATGTAAACCACAACCTTTGCGTCGGCATATTATATCTTGTAAATCACGACCCTTATGTCGGCATAGTATATAACATGTAAAACCAAGGCCCTTGCGCCGACATATTATATCATGTAAAACCACAATCCTTACGCCGACATATTATATCATGTAAAACCACGACCCTTACGCTGACATATTTTAACATATATAGTTTTGGAATCCCTGTACTATTTCAACATCACACTTTAAACATAGTTCTTGTACCGTTTTTAATATCTTCATGAAAATAGTGATATAATGTTTATTCTGAAAACATAATATTATGATATTACATAAAATCATAGAATTTCATACTCATGCCACACAAAAGTAAATATTGTTCTAATCGTAAGATCTGCACAAAAATCATATCCTCTGCTAAAATGTATTAAAATGATTTTCTTGTTAACATCAGTATTTCCAAACCCAGTACTATAACATACATAATTTCTATTAAAATAAAAGATAAATAATAATAAATAATTTCATGAAAATATTGACTTAATTTATCCCCTTACCTTGTCTACTGAGAAGCCCACTAATTACTCCAAAATTACACTCGTGGTGTTCCCTAGCTCAACATCCTAAAATTTACATTTTCCCCAACAAAACTTTAGCATTATCTTTCCTAAAATATTCTCCTTAGTCCAGAACCACCAAAAACCTAATAAGACTTAAAATAATCAACTTACCCAAATTTTGGGATGGTGTCCAAGTTGGCCTAACCAACGATCTACTTATGCAGATATGAAGAGAAACTTCCTAGGAATAGTGTGGCAGCTTCGGATTGTCGAACCATCATGAAATGAGGCCAGATTTCTAAATAGAAGGCAGAGGGGATGAAGTTAGAGAGAGAGAGAGAGAGAGAGAAATCCTGCATGTTTCTCTTGCAGGAAAATGGATTCTTGGGCTTTTATTATCCACGTGGCCTCGTCGACGAGCCACATCTCCTCGTCAATGAGTCCATAAAGTAGGTTCATCGATGAATGCCTTCTCCTCATCGACGAGTTTTAGGTCCTGAAAATAGTCTCTCGGTAAGTTCTCGTCGACAAGACATGCGTCCTCGTCGATGAGCCCAAGAGCCCTACTCGTTGACAAGCACTTCTACATTTGTTGACGAGATCCTGTTGAAACCCCTTTTATTAAAAAAAAAAAATCCTTTTTCCACTTCCTTTATTATTTAATTACTATAATTCTTCGGGTCACTACATTCTCCCCTCTTTATAAAAATTTCGTCCTCGAAATTGACAATCTGTATTGACACCATCTTTTAAAAAAATGGGTTACTTATTTTATTACTTACCCTCAGTTGTGGCGAAAGAATACCATGGTTACATTCAGGGTCCTGGGAGATTACAAATATAAAACTAAAATTCTCCCAAAACTAAAATACTACCTATTTTATAACCTACAATACTACTCACACATATATCATCTTGCTTTTCATAATATTAAACTATACTACATTTACTTTACTCGTATACCTAGTGCTGATCTCCATTGAATAAGTGTGGGTATTTTTTTGTATTTCTTCTTCCAACTCCCAAGAGGCTTCTTCCACTGCGTGATTTCACCACAGGACTTTTACTAAAGGAATTTTCTTACTACGCAATTCTTGTTCTTTTTTGTTCAGAATCTGCGCTGGTATCTTCTCATAACCCAGTGAATCTCTGAGCTCTAACTCTGCATAACTGACCACATGGGAGGGATCTAGGACATATTTCCTCAGCATGGACACATGAAATACTTCATGCATTCTGAACAAAGCTGGTGGTAAAGCTAGATGGTAGGCAACTAACCCCACTCTTTCAAGTATCTCAAAAGGGCCAATGAACCTAGGGCTTAACTTACCCTTCCTCCTAAATCTCATAACTCCCTTCAATGGCACTATCTTCAAAAACACATAGTCCCCAACTTCAAATTCCAACTTCCGGTGATGAGTATCGGCATAGCTCTTCTACCGACTCTGAGCTACACATATTCTTTCTTTAATGAGCCGAATTTTTTCATAGGCTTGCTACACTATTTCTGGTCCCATCACTCGCCTCTCACCCATCTCATCCTAGTATAAAGGAGAATGAAACCTTCTACCATAGAGAGTCTTATAAGGTGTCATGCCGATGCTGGCCTGATAGCTGTTATTGTATGCAAACTCGACCAGCGGTATATAATGGGTCCAACTACCCCCAAAATCATGCACGCACGCCCACAACATTTCTTCTAATATCTGAATCACCCTCTCAGTCTGGCCATCCGTTTGAGGATGAAACACCATGCTAAAAGATAACTGAGACCCCAGAGCCTTCTGCAAGCTCTTCCAAAATCATGACGTGAGACGTGGGTCTCGTTCTGATACTATAGACACTAGCACACCATGTGATCGTACTATCTCCTGAATATATAATTCCTCCAATCTATCCATGAAGTAGTTGACTTTAATAGGAATGAGGTGAGCGGTCTTCGTCACCCAAATAGCATTATGACCATGCGGTGCCAGTGGTAAATTCGTCACAAAGTCCATAGATACATGATCCCACTTCCACTCTAGGATGTAAAGCAACTCCAACTAGATCGCCGGCCTCTGGAGCTCATCCTTTACCTATTGGCACGTTAGACACTGCTGCACAAACTTGACAATTTCCCTATTCATGCCGGTCCACCAGTAAGACTTCCGCAGATCCCTATACATTCTAGTACTACCTAGATGACCTTGTACAAGGACCTGTGAGCCTCCTTTAAGATCATCCTCCAGATGTCCATATCAGCAGGCACGCACAACCTGGAATGGAACCTCAAAGGCCTCGTCATCAAAGATACTGAATTCCTCTCCCTGTCCGTCCTACACCTTAGCTATCAGCTCTACTAATTCTACGTCATCTCTCTTAGCGGTCTTAATCCTTTCCTGTAGAGCAGGCTGCACTACCAGGTTGACAATAAATGCCTAAGGATCACTCAGTACCAACTCTACACCGAGTCTCTCCAGATCCATTTGGATCGAATACTGAACCTCCATAGCTGCCAGTGCTAGTCCCACTGATTTCCTGCTCAGAGCATTAGCTATCACGTTTGCTTTCCCTAGGTGGTAACTGATAGTGTAGTCATAATCTTTAAGTTCCAACCACCTCCTCTATCTCATGTTTAACTTTTTTTGAGTGAAAAATTACTTCAAACTTTTGTGATCGGAGAATATCTCGCATCTCTCAACGTAGAAGTAATGCCTCCAAATCTTTAACGCATGTACCATTGCAACTAATTCTAGATCGTGGCTAGAGTAGTTATTTTCATACTCTTTCAACTGTCGGGAGGCATAAACTACAACCCTACCATACTGCATCAATACACAACTGAGCCCTTTCAAAGACGCGTCACTATAAATTACATAGCCATCACCCCCCGATGGAATCGTCAGTACTGGTGCAGTGACGAGTTGTTGATTTAATTCCTAGAAGCTCTATTCGCATTCATCGTCCCATAAAAAGTTGGCATTCTTCCTATTTAGTTCCGTCAGAGACCCTGATAGTCCCGAGAATCCCTCTACAAACTGACGGTAATATCCCGCCAGTCCAAAGAAACTCCTAGTCTCTTTAACGTTCCTCGGCCTTTCCCAATTCACCATTGCCTGAATTATGCTGGGATCCATTGAAATACCATCTCTAGAAATAACATGCCACAGAAACGACACTTTCTCTAGCTAGAATTCACATTTTCTAAACTCAGCATACAACTTCTTTATCCTAAGTATCTGAAGTACTAGCCGTAGATGCATCTCATGCTCCTTAAAACTCTTCGAGTAGACCAGTATGTCATCAATGAAAACTACAACGAACTAGTCTAAAAACTGATGAAAAACTCTATTCATCAAGTCCATGAACACAACAAAAGCATTTGTAGCTCAAAAAGCATAATGAAGAATTCATAATTCCCATACCTGGTCCTGAAGGCTGTCTTCGAGACGTATTTTGCTTTAACTGTCACGTGGTGTAACCTGATCTGAGGTCAATCCTAGAATAGACCCACTTACCTTGAAGCTGGTCAAATAAATCATCTATATGGGATAAAGGATATCTGTTCTTGATTTTCACCTTATTAATTTCCCTGTAATCTATACACATCCTTATGGACCTGTCTTTCTTCTTTACAAATAACACTGGAGCTCCCCATGGTGATACATTGGGCCGAATAAAATCCTTATCTAGCAAGTCTTGCAACTGATCCTTTAGTTCTCCTAACTCTGCTAGAGCCATTCTATAAGGATCTTTAAAGGTCAGTGCTATCCCTGGAAGTAGATCAATGGTGAAATCTACCTTGCGGTCGAGAGGCAATCCAGGTAGATCTTTTGGAAAAACGTCTGGAAACTCCTTAACCACTGGTGTATTGCCGAGCTTCAATTCATTTTTCTGACCCCTCCTTTACAAAGGCGATAATCCCTTGACAACCGTCCAGAAGTAATCTTCTCGCTTGCATGGCTGACACTAAACCACGGCCCTTGCGCTGACATATTATATCTTGTAAATCACGGCCCTTATGCCAGCATAGTATATATAACATGTAAAACCACAGCCCTTGCGCCGACATATTATATCATGTAAAACCATGGCCCTTACGCTAGCATGTTATATCATGTAAAACTAGGGCCCTTATGCTGGCATATTTTAACATATATAGTTTTGGAATCCCTGTTCTGTTTCAACATCATACTTTAAACATAGTTCATATACAGTTTTTAATGTCTTCCTAAAAATAGTGATAATATTCTTATTCTGAAAACATAATATTCTCATATTACATAAAATCATAGAATTTCATACTTATACCACACAAAAGTAAATATTGTTCTAATCATAAGATCTGCACAAAAATCATATCCCCTGCTAAAATGTATTAAAATCATTTTTCTGTTAATAGCAGTATTTCCAAACCCAATAATATAACATACATAATTTCTCTAGAAATAAAATCTAAATAAAAATAAATAATTTCATGAAAATACTGACTTAATTTATCCCCTTACCTGGTCTACTGAGAAACCCACCAATTACTCCAACATTACGCTTGTTGTGCTCCCCAGCTCAACATCCTAAAATTTACATATTCCCCAACAAAACTTCAGTATTATCTTTCCTAACATATTATTCTCAATCCAGAAACACCAAAAACCTAATAAGACTTAAAATAATCAACTTACCCAAATTTTGGGATGGTGTCCAAGTTGGCCTAACCAACGATCTACTTTTGCAGATATGAAGAGAACTTCCCAGGAGTAGCGTGGCAACTTTGGATCGTCAAACTGGTGTGAAATAAGGCTGGATTTCTAGAGAGAATGCAGAGGGGATGAAGTTACAGAGAGAGAGAGAGAGAGAGAGAGAGAGAGATAGAGAGAGATTTTGCATGTTTCTCTCACAAGAAAATGGATTCTTGGCCTTTTATAGCATGCTTGTCCACGTGGCCTCATTGATGAGCCACATCTCCTCGTCAACGAGTCCATAATGTAGGTTCGTTGATGAACACCTTCTCCTTGTCAATGAGTTTCAACTCCTGAAAAATGTATCTCGGTAAGTTCTCATCGACGAGACATGCATCCTCGTTAACGAGCCCAAGGGCCCTGCTCATCGACGAGCACTTCTACATTCGTCAACGAGACCCGGTTGAAACCCCTTTTTTGAAAAAAAAAATCCTTTCTTCCACTTCCTTTATTATTTAATTACTATAATTCTTTGGGTCTCTACAATGTCATTCCCAACCCTCGACCATTTACCACACCTATGACGACCGCTCTCATCTTGCCGGTGGATAACATCATGCCTCCGATACCTCGAGCCATGAACATTGTATATAGTAGGCCATTATAACACATTTTATGCCTTATACATATTTTATATAGCATTTGCATTACAATTTCATGTTGTATCTTATAAATGACTTTATTATGCTCACTAACAATGAAGTGAGTGTTTGTGCATAGTTTTATGAGGAATAGCTTGTTCCTATTTGGCAACTCGATAAGGGTTGATTAGGAGTTTTTTTTTAATATTTTTATATAAGTTTGGTATTTACATAGTGTATTACAAGACTTAGTCAACACTTTCACATGATTTATTCCATTTAGGTGTCCTTATGAGCACTGAGAGAACAACTGTGGTGACTATAACACCTTGTGAGGATTTTGTAGAACCTTTCATTTTTTGTGAATCATTTATATGAGCTCTGAGTTCACGAAACTCAATTTTTCTTCTCTGAATATTCTTTATATGCTAGTCTGGTTATTTGCATTTGCTAGCCTCGAGGTGATATCTAGTGGGGAGATATAAACCTAGGTCTTGTAACCTACTCAAGACATGAGTTAACCACCCTTAAAGAAGGGAATGATTCATGAATTCTTCTTTTGAGCTTAGTTTCCTATCGGTAGCATAAAGACAATATAAGTTGTGATAAATGTCCTAGCTGGCCTTGAAAGAAAAAATATATATAAAGAAAAGAATGAGCAAAAAAGAAAGAAAATGGGAAAATGAGAAAAATACATAGATGTCTGCTCCAAATACAAAATGGCCAAGCTAAGGACACAACACACCACATTCTTGTAAGTATGAAGCTTTGTTGGTTGTTCCAATACATATGTATGGATTCACATATTGGTTTATAAATTATCAATCTAGGGTGGTCTTGGTAGGATGTGGCGAGTAGGTGAAAAGGTGCTAGGGTGAAGGACCAGACACTAGGGGTGAGCAAACTGTCGGTTTGGGCAAATTTAGTTAATTAACGAATTAACCAAAATTTTTGGTTATTGAAAACTGTTAACTAATCTGACTGAATAAAGGGGTGTCACCGAACCGAACCCGGCCGAATTACCTTTTTGGGTAATTCGATTAATTGAATTTAGCTGAATTAATTTGAAATTAATTAATAAAAATAGAATATAATTGTAGATTTTTTTTACCAATTCCAGCTTAATTAAGCACCTCGTTTATTAATTTTATTAATAAAAAGTAGTAAACAAGTGTGTTTTTCTCAGATACTCTCCCACCCAAATAGGATATCATTGTTTTTATTCAATCTCTCAAGAACAATATATGTTTATGTTAAATGGCTTGATATACATTTGCTAGCTCACTGCCAAGCAACTTAAGATTTTAAATCAAGTGATAAAACAAGACATCAAATATTTCATTTTTGCACATCTTGGATTAATTTCATGTTATCTGTGTCTTCTCCTATAATTTTTTTCACAGGGTCCCTTTGTTTCCTTTGTGTCCATGCACCAGCTCAAGTTCATCTATTTGCCTCTTCATGTGAAAGGGGTGTTGAATAGCTTGATAAGTTAACATAAATCATTGACATGGCCTTAATAGCCCAGTCAAGTGATTAATCTAACTATTCAAATGTTAGTTACTTCTAAGGAACTCCATATTGAGATGAGTGTTGTGCTTTGGACTGAACTTTTAACAAATTAACATGAGCTAATTTATATTTAAAATTTAATTTAAATTTGTTATTTCGGTTAGCCGAATTAACATTACTCTTAATTGCACCGATTAACCGAACTTTGTAAAACCATAATCGAACTGACCGATCCTATTTTCTTAACCAAACCAAACCAACCAATTTCGATTGGTTAATGCGGGTTTCCCCAAATTATGCTCACCCCTACTAGACACCTCATTATTAGGCTGGATCCCATTCTTTTGAGACTAGTTCACTCCATTTTCTCTGTCGATTCTTTGATGTATGTGAGATGTTTGTTCATGATGTTTTTCCTCACATACGAGAGTGAACCCCATTCTATGAGTGTTCTTGAGAGTATACTAGTAAGGCTGAGTCAAGACAACCGATTTGTAGGTGTACTGGGGTTATTGAAGTGGAATGAATTATTCACTTTGCACATGTCATGGGATTTTGCTTATTTATACTGAGATTTATATGATGATATTAACTCTGAATGGTTATGATTTTCTTGATGGTTATACGTTGTTGAGACATGTATGAGTGAATTGTTGCGGAGTTGTCTTTATAATGAAATTATTTTTAAAGGAGCATAATTGTGATAATGCCATATATCTGTATGTGAAATGTCATGGTTGAGTTACTTGTTGATTCTAATTGATGTTCATTGGGATAGGTGTTTGTGGGTATCACCCTGAAAACCCTCATAAGACTATAACCCGCCCACTAGGGCCACCTAGGGATTTAAAGCCTTATTGTATATGGTAAATGCAATCGTGTTTGGAGTTTGTTTATCTTTTGTAGGTTTTTCTTAGTTGTCTTTGCTCGAGGACTAGCAAAGTGTAAGTTGAGGGTTGCAATGTATTCCTAAAATATACTATTTTAGGCCCCCATTTACCTATGTTTTGTTCTCCTTTTCATTGTAATTATCCTTTTTTATCCCAGTTCGGAGTTATACGTGGTTTGTTTCATGTTTTAGAAAATTGGAGCTTAAACTGAGGAGTTAAGAAATGCAAGAAGCCAAGGAAACAATTGGGAAGCACAAGGCTTAACCAAGTGCTCGACCAAGTCTCCAAGGCCTTGTCTCATCCAAAGCAACATGACCCTGCTCGACCATGTGGTGCGACCAGGCCATCATAAAGGGTGACCAGGTTATGCAATGCAGACTCCAAAGTGCGTTCTGAAGCAAAAATACTGAGAGCTTCGACCATGGGCGAGACCAAGAGGCCTTAAGGGTGTGACTAGGTCAAGGAATCCCTCAGTTGAACCCAATATTTTCTAGAGAATCTCGACCAGGGCTCGATCAGGAGAAGTCAAGGGTGTAACCAGGTCGATGTGATCATGTTCAAAAATTTGCTACGCAATATTTTTGGTGAAACATTCCTGATTTGAATTCAATCGCTTGTAAACCCTCTTTGGTGTAAAATTAAACTTTGAATAGGTGATTAGTGTTCCATTTTGGCTGCTCCTTGGTTAATGATAGACCTAGAGTGTTGATTGGAGTAATTTAGATTAGTTTTACTGCTTTCTTTCAATTTCATGTGTGGTTTGTATTCAAGTTCTTTGAAGGTATGTAACAAACTTTAAGTTTTGATTTCGTCCTGATAGATTAGATTAGTTCTCAATTGTATTCTCAAATTGCTAGTGATAAGCCTTCTATTTTCAATTGATGTCATTTTAAATTTTTTGCCATTTACATTGCTTTTTATTCCAATTCTGCAATTTCAATACCATGCCTTTAATTTCTTGCTCATTTAGTTCTTCGATTGTGATGAAACCCTAGGGGATAGGAAAGCATAGCTATTCAATCAATTGTGTGTAATAGGGTACGATTCTAAAGAGGAATTCGTGTTCGCTGGATGGGGTATACCTCGATTCCCGATCGTGCTCCAGATGATTGGTGCACCCTCACTACCCTATGCCACTCAAGCGGATTGCTTGATCATTGAACCTAGTATGGATAATTGATTGGACATAGTTATCGCAAATGATAGCCTAAGACGAATTCATAACCAGAGACTTGCTTTCGTAGTTAATTTCATTCAATTTACTTGCTTTCATAGTTTAATAGAAAACCCCAAAATTCCATCTTTTCATAATTTTTCAAGCATAGTAAGCTAAATTAAAATTGGTGCACCACTACACTAGAGTCCCTCAGATTGACACCAAACTCACTCCTCGTTCTACTGAACTTAGGATTAGTTAGGCTATAAATATTATCTTTGGTAGTTTTGGACCCAAGCCTTGGCGAGCTTACTAGGCCACTAACAAGAATTTCCTCCACTAGTCCTTCACTAATCTCCACATATGGCTTTAGATGCTGACCATTCACCTTGAAAAGAGTGTTGGTCTCCTGATCTTTAATTTCAACCGCACCATAGGGGAACACACGGGTCACAATATATGGACCATGCCATCTAGACCACAACTTACTCGAGAATAATTTCAACCTTGAATTGAAAAGCCATACTTTTTGGTTAGGTTCCAAGGTTTTCAAAACAATATGCTTGTCATGAAAAGCCTTGGTCCTATCTTTATAGATCTTGGCATTTTCATAAGAGTCATTACGAATCTCCTACAATTTAATGAGTTGGAGGTGATGATGTGAACCGACAATAGCCATGTCAAAGTTAAACTTCTTAATCGCTTAATAGACCCTATGCTCTAACTCAACTAGGAGGTGACAAGCCTTTTGGTATACCAAATGATATGGGGACATACCGATAAGGGTATTATAGGATGTTCTGTACACCCACAGAGCATTGTCTAGCCAAGATGACCAATCTTTTCTTTCCAGCCTCATAGTTTTCTCAAGAATGCGTTTGATTTCAGGGTTTGATACCTCAACTTGTCCACTGGTCTGTGGATGGTACATAGTGGCTACCTTGTGAATGATGGAATATTTGCGAAGGACTATAGAAAAATGATGACTGAGGAAATGGGTTCCTCATCACTAATGATAGCTCGGAAGCAACCAAAACAACTAAAAATACCCTTAAGAAATTTAATGACCACTTGATCGTCATTGATCCTAGTCATGATTTACCCACTTCGAAACATAGTCCACCACCATGAGTATGTACTCATACCCATTAGAAGGAGGGAATGGACCCATAATGTCGACCCCCACACATTGAAGAGCTTAACCACTATAATGGGGTTCAAAGGCATCATGTCACGTCGAGAGATATTCCTGGTCTGCTGACACCTCAAACATGCTCTGTAATACTCCGAAGCATCCCGAAAAAGTGTGGGCCAAATTAATCCGCTTTGAAGCACTTTGGCCATTGTTTTCTTCCCACTAGTGACAACGCACTCTAAGGTATAATAGAACTCAAGTATGCAGGGGTATTCACTCTCAAAAACACATCACCGAATGATTGAATCTGAGCAGATTTTGAAAAGTTCAGGGTCTTCCCATATGTAATGGCGCACTTAGGAGAAGAACTTGTCTTTCTCCCGCTGTGTCCCATTATAAGGAATGACTCTCGTAGCTAATTTTTACAATCATAGCGAACCATAGGAGCTAAGAAGACACTATGAAGAGTTGCTCATCGGGGAAGGAGTCTTCGACTGGATGAGTGTCGGTAGACCCCACGACTAGAATGCAGGAAAAATTATTGGCTATGTGATTTTCTATCCCTTTCCTATCTCGAATCTCATAATCAAACTCCTACAAAAGTAGAATTGACCTAATCAACCTAGGTTTGGTCTCTTTCTTTGTAAGAAGGTACCGCAAAGTGGCATGAATGGAATAAACAAAAACCTTCTACCCTAGGAGATAAGAGTGAAACTTATCAAGCATGAAGACTATGACTAGAGCTCTTTCTTGGTGGTAATGCAGCTTAATTGAGGTCCTTGAAGAGTCTTACTAGCGTAGTAGATCACGTGGGGCACTTTGTCAGCTCGTTGCCCTAACACGGCCCCTACAACATAATTTGATGCATTGCACATGATCTCAAAAGGGAGAGACCAATCGGAAGGCTACATGATTGGAGCACTAGAAAGAAGAGTCCTAAGAGTTTTAAATGCAATTATACAATCTTTATCAAACTCAAAGGGTGCATCTTTGACAAACAAGTTGGTCAAGGGCCGAGAAATTTTTCTAAAATCCTTGATGAATCGCCGGTAAAAACCAGCATGCCCTAGTAACGACCGAACTTGTTTAATAGAGGTAGTGGGAGGAAGTTTTGAAATTAACTCTACCTTGGCTCTATCAACTTTGATCCCCCTAGTGGAAATAATGTGTCCCAGCACTATGCCCTTTTGAACCATAAAATGGCTCTTATCCCAGCTCAATACTTAGTTCGTGTCCATGCATCTTTCGAGAACTTTAGAGAGGTTCTCCAAGCATGCATCAAGGAGGGTTTGAACACAGAAAAGTCATCCATGAATTGATTACGCGCTTAAAGTGCGTAATTAGGCGTTTTAATTCAGGCATTAGGGCTTATATTTTCAATTAAATGCATAATTACCCTCAATATTTTAACAAGGAGTCCTATTTATAATTTTTGGGTTTTATCGAGCAACTTATGAATTTTTGGCATTTTTTTTATCTCAAGAAAATTTTCGGGAGCTAAAACTGGCATTAGTTCGTAATTCACGCATAAATTTTCCCTCCGAATTCCAATCGAGATGATTCAAAATCCTGGAGAAAGATGAAAAGATTACCCACAACTTTTGTGTTTCAAGCTTTGAAAGATACGAGCTCCACAGGAGTCAAGTTTTTGGCACCGTTACCAGGGAGTGCTAGTTTCAATTTCAAATTTTATGTTTTTCCAATTATTTCTAAGTTTTCATTAAATAAAAAAATCAAGAAAAACATAAAAATAAAAAAGTCAAGAAACATAAAAAATTGAAAATTTTGAAAAAAAAAATTTTTGATAATGCTTGTTTACAGCCGTGTTAGTGGATTTCTGCTGTTTGCATTGATGTTTGAAGCCCTGGGTTCGAGATAATTTGAATAGACTGTCTAGAATTTTAGCTAGCACCAGTAGGGGTACATAAAGCACAGAATCTAACTATTTTCCTATTACTTTTTACGAGTGATTCTAAAACTGATTTGAGCAATTTGTTTGACCAATTTTTTGAGGAAGTCATGGTTGCACCTGCACCACGTACACTTGAGGATTTTCTACAGCCCACACGCACATCTACGCCTTCATGCATTGTGTTGCCACAAGATGCACCGAACTTTAATCTTAAGCATGACATGTTATCTGCGATACTCCAGTTTCACAGGATGTATTCTGAGTGTCCATACCAACACTTGACAGATTTTGAGTTAGTTTGCACCACTTTCATTAATAGGGCTGGAATTGATGAATATATCAAACTTCACTTGTTTCCCTTTTCTTTGAAAGATAAGGCAAAAATCTAGTTTAATTCTCTATGACCTAACTCTATTACTAGCTGGGCTGAAATGCAGCGTGAGTTCTTACATAAGTTCTGTCCTTTTCAGAGAACTTAGTACTTGCAGGAGCAGATCAGTCAGTTCATGCAAAAGGATGGCGAGACATTCCAAGTTTGCTGAGAGATATTCAAGGACCTGATGAACATATGTGCACACCACATATTCGAATCTTGGAGGTTAGTGAATTACTTTTATACTGCTTTAACCTCTGCGTGTAAACAATTTTTCCAGACTACGTGCAACGGGGCGTTCTTCTGTAAGGAACTAGATGAGGGTTTATCATTCTTCGACTATTTATCTAATAGTGCCCAGCAATGGAACACACGTCACAAACAGGCAACGATAGTAGCACAACCTCTCTGAGCGATCAGTGGTGGAGGCAAATACGAGGTCAAAGAGGAAACTAGCTTACAGGCTCTTGTTGCTGCGTTGTCTAAGAAACTAGAGGTTATGGAATCATAAAAAATGAAAGATGAGGATTGCTCTATCTGTGAGATCTCAAACCACAGACCTCAGGACTGTCAATTCCTACTAGTATGGCAAAAGAGTAGATCTAATCGGGTGCCATCAGCAAATTGGGTCAACAAAACGTAGAATCATCCGCTCTTAAACACTTATAACCTAGGATGGCGGAATCATCCGAACCTCTCGTGGAGAAATGATCAGCCCTTTCCATCATACTCGCGGCATCAGCAAGTTCCTCAACCTTATGCACTACCTCCATAACCAACATATCACCCAATTGCAACTCCTTAACCGCAGTATCAGTCACAATAGATTTCTCAGAGCTACGCACCATCGGGATTCCAACCAACTCTAGCTCCTATTCCAGCAAAGCAATCTCTTGATGATAGCATAGCGCAGATGGAAAACATGCTCCAACAATTCATGTAGCTTCAGATTACGACCAACAGAGAATTGAGAGATGCCATGAACAATATGAGTACACAGCTGAATACCCTGGAAAAATGGTAATTTCCAGTACAGCCTCAGCCTAATCCCCAGATATATAGACAACAACAGCAACCGGTGCACAATGTCTTAGGGGATCTTTTTGAGTCAACTAAAGTTGTTATTACCTTATGAAGTAGAAAAGAAGTTACCCATCTTGAAATGCCCACTGATCAACAAACAGTCGCTTCCACACCTGAAGTGACAGCGGAGCTAGATAAGGGAAAAGAAAAATCAGATGAAGCCAGCTTGAGTTTAATAAAGTTAGATAATAAGGAGGATGAGTCGGTTAAGGAGTATCAACCTGTGGTACCGTATCCTCAATGGTTGACATCTGGCCAAAAGAATAAGTATCACACGGAGATCCAAGAAATATTCAAATAGGTAAAGCTCACTATTCCACTTCTAGAGGCCATACAACAAATCCCTGCATATGCAAAATTTCTGAAAGACTTATGCACAGTAAAAAGGAAATCGAACGTGAAGAAAAAAGCTTTCATGACTGAGCAGGTTAGCGCGTTGATATTTAGTCTGACTCTGCATAAACTTAGAGACCCTAGTTCTCCCATCATTTCGATCATGATTGGTGAATCTAGAATTGGAAGAGCTCTACTTGATCTGGGGAGTAGTGTAAACTTGCTCTCATTTTTTATATATAAACAACTAGGTTTAGGTGAGCTGAAGAGAACTACTATGATGCTATAGTTGGCAAACAGATCTTTCAAAGCTTCATGAGGCATTGTTAAGTATGTATTGGTTCAGGTTGACAAATTTTACTACCCCATGGATTTCGTTGTTCTGGACATGCAACAGCCTATTTCCACCATATATCAGGCTCCTGTCATTCTTGGGCAACCATTCCTTGCTACTTCTAATGCCTTGATTAATTGTCGAAGCAGCGTACTTAAGCTCACGTTTGGGAACATGACATTGGAAATGAATATATTCAATGCTCACAAGATGTCAAGTGGGTGCGATGACGCAGACACGCATGCAGTTGATGTAATAGATAATTTGGATGTTTCGGAGCTACTATCAGTACTTAATGTTGATGGTGAACTTGAAAATGACACTTCAAAATAGCTTGAGGAAATTGATGAAAAATTGCCAGGATCGAAGGGACAGATTCCAGAGATGGATGGTACTCCTCACGTGTTGGATGCAAGTTACACAAGTAGTTGGCGTAAGCCTACATTTGAGGCCATTGATCTGCCAGAAATTATGAAGTTGTCAGAAGAAGAAACTCCAATGCTCAAACTGAAACCATTGCTTGAAGAGCTAAAATATGTTTTCCTGGGTCCAGCGGATGGCACATTCCTTGTGGTAATTTCTTCTCACCTTACTTTTAAACAGGAAATTGAGCTATTGCAAGTACTAAGGAAGCATCGCGGAGCAATAGGATGGACTACTGCAGACATCAAGGGTATGGACCCTGCGATTTGCACTTATAACATCTTCCTTGAAGGAGACGCTAAACCAATTTGAGATGCACAACGAAGGCTGAATCTAACCATTAAGGAGGTGGTATAGAACGAAGTGCTAAAATTGTTAGCTGCTAACATCATCTATTCGATCTCCAACAGCAAATGGGTAAGCCAAACATAGGTAGTTCCAAAAAAATCTAGTTTGACTGTCATTGAAAATGCTAATGGAGAATTAATCCCATTTAGGAAAGTAACAGGTTGGAGAATGTGCATTGATTATCGTAAATTGAATTCGGTTAGCCGAAGAGATCACTTCCCGTTACCCTTCCTAGATAAGATACTAGAAAAAAGTAGCTAGTAATTCCTTTTTATTGTTTCTTGGATGGATTTTTTGGTTATTATCAAATTGTTGTAGCACTTGAGGACCAAGAGAATACTACCTTCACTTGTCCCTTTGGTACCTTCGCCTTTCGCAGAATGTCATTCGGTCTATGCAATGCACCTGCTACTTTCTAGCGTTGTATGATGAATATTTTCTCTGATATGTTAGATGATATGTGTGAAATTTTTATGGATGATTTTTCTATGTTCGGTAAGTCCTTTGATAGTTTTTCAAAAAATTTGACTTCTATTTTGAAAAATGTGAGGAAAAGAATTTTCTTTTGAATTGATAAAAATGTCAATTTATGGTACGTAGTGGTTTAGTACTTGGTCATTTGGTTTTTGAGCGTAGTATAGAAGTTGATATGGCCAAGGTAGAGTTGATTTCCCAGTTACCCGTCCCCTAAGATAGTTAGGGATATCCGTTCTTTTCTTGGTCATGCCGACTTCTATAGGCATTTTATTCAGGGTTTTAGTAGTATTGCTAAACCATTATGTACTTTATTGTAGAATGAGACTGAATTTTTGTGGACTAATGAATGCCAATAGACTTTTGAAATGCTAAAGCAACATTTGACTATTGTGCCTATCATGCAACCTCCTCAGTGGGACTTGCCATTTGAAATCATGACTGATGCTAGTGACTTCGCCCTTGGTGCCGTTCTGGGTCAAAGAATTGATAACAAGCCATCTGTTATTTATTATGCGATTCGAAATTTGAATGATGCTCAAAAAAATTACACCACCACTGAGAAGGAATTGTTAGTTGTTATATTTGCCTTAGAAAAAATTTCGTTCTTATGTCATTGGATCGCCTGTTATTATTTTTACTAATCACTCTGCTCTAAAATATTTGCTAGCAAAGAAGGATGCTAAGCCCAGGTTGATCAGATGGACTCTACTTTCCCAGGAATTTGACATCACTATTCGAGATAAAAAGGGCGTGGAAAATGTTGTAGCTGACCATCTCTCTCATTTGCAGCTACCTAAGGTGCTTGTATCTCCCTCTCCCTTAAATGATGATTTTCCTAATGAGCGTCTTTTTGCAATGTCACGCGCTCCATGGTTTGTCGATATTGTGAACTACCTTGTCACCGATTGAATGCGAGAACATTGACTAACTTAGCATAAGCGTAAGTTCCTTGCCGAGGTAAAAAATTATTCTTTTGATAATCCATACCTTTTTAAATATTGCTCTGACCAGTTGGTGCGTAGATGTGTTTCTGATGATGAATTCATTTCTGTGATGCATTTTTGTCATAGCGAGGCATGTGGAGGCCACTTTGTTTGTCACGCCCCAAACCCAAAAATGGGACCCAAGGTGAACTAGTAACCTAACATGTCCTTGTATCATACAATCATCAATGACACAGTACAATGAATAAGGGTCCGACCCATGGAGTTCTCAGACACCCTATACACATCCATATACAAAAAAGATAAACATGAAAAAAATAGTCTTTTATACACATTTTGTACCATACCAGAGTCTATACAAAAGAAACTAGGATCCATAATACAACATAAACCCGGTTGTCAACCAAAACCACAAAAGACAACCCGACATAGTCCTAGTACTTACCCAAATACTTCTCGCAGTACACCAACCACTACGCTCCTAACACAAGGACGCTAGTTTCGGTTACTTAAAGGACCTGAAAAATATGTACGTACAGCAGGGGTGAGACACCTCTCAGTAAGGCAGATACAAGTTATATGAGTGTGTGGAATTTCAGTGTTACCATGAAACAAAACATACACAACTAAATGCAATTCCAGTATTTTCACAAAACGGTTCCAGTATAGTGCATACACGTACACACACATGATCAGGTAACTCAGTGTTGTCACACCCTTCGGCTCGAAGCCAGCCCACATTACATGGCATCCCCGGAACATGGCATAGTCCCAGACTCCCATTGCATCATACCAGTACAACTGGTGGATCCACACCCTTCGATGGTCAGCCGGTAAGGCTCACGCCCTCGAATATAGAGCCGGACACTCTTGCCAAACATGGCAGGCGATATTTCACACCCTTCGATATAGAGTTGGACACTCTTTTAGTACCTGGAACAATTCAGAACCCCGTTCCTATTACATTTCAACAAAACACAACCATGCATGCTCATATAACCAAACAAACACACCCATTTGGTAATCTAAAATCATGATTTTCCAAACATATACAATTTAAAAAGTCAAGGCACGACCATCCCTATAACATAATATATATCATAATATATTTTTGGTTTTCCAACACATCCAGGGATGCAACCCGTTGCCCCCCTTTTCCCAAAACTGTAACATGAAAAACACATAATTTTTACCCGTTAGATTGCCCCAAATGAGTAACCAAAATGCGCATAGGACCGTGAACCACAGTTTTACCGAGTTCGATTTAAAAAATAACCGATATAAATAGAATCCCCTTAACCAGCAAATCGAGTTCCCAAAACCAATAAACCACAGTACCATACATACTCACAATTCTATTCTCTACACAACTACTGGAACAGAATAAAAAATTGAGCCTTACCTCGATTTTTTATCTGAAACCCTGAAACGCTCAAAACGAAGATCCGATCTGTAAAAATTGTAGAGAATCCTTGCCTAAGCCTCATGGTAACATTGGATCGACGATTCCCGCAACGTCTAGCGAAGAAATCTAGAGAGAGAGAGAGGGTATTTCGAGTTTCTAGAGAGATAGAGAGAGAATTTTAGATTACTTAACTTGGAAGAAAAGGAAATGGATATTTATGGCCCTTTGACTCGACTGCCCTTGTTGACGAGATGGCGTCTTAGTTGACGAGACACTGAAGATAATTCGTCAATAAGACATTATCCTCATCGATGAGCTTGAGATTCCCGATTTCCCAAAACCTCTTGGCTTCTTCTCTTCTATGAGCCTCTACATTTCGTCGTTGAGTAACAGAAGGCCTTCTTTGACGAACTCTGGCTTCGTCGAAAAAGCTTGCCCAATTACCATATTACCCTTCTCTTCATTTATTATTCCATATATCATGATTTGGGTTCTTACAACCTCCCCTCCTTACAAAAATTTCATCCTAGAAATTTGCATTCTCTCATCCATGAACTCATTCACACAATCCAATACACATTTGACTCTAGAAAGAAAATCGGCGACCACCATAACGTAGTCCCATCACATCGTATACATTCCCTCACTTATGGCGGAGGAATACTATGGTTACATACATAAACCGCCTCAGGAGTTCACAATAAGACACACTCCCAATGACTAACCACCTATTTCAATACAAAGTAGGGTAATGCACACACACTTATAACAACTGTGGATACTTTCGGCGTATCTCCGCTTCTAATTCTGAAGAAGCTTCCTTAATCTTGTGATTCTGCCATAATACCTTCACTAACAATATCTCCTTGGTACGTAGCTTCTGAACTTTAAGGTCCAAAATCTGAATAGGTATCTCCCTATACACTAAAGTATCCCCAATTTCCAAGTCCTCATAACCAATAACGTGCGACGGATCCAACACGTACCTCCTCAACATGGATACGTCAAATACATCATGGATCCTCAAGAGTGCTGGGGTAATGCAGTCCTGTAGGCTACCGAACCCACTCGCTCAAGAATCTAGAATGACCCAATATACCTCGGGCCCAGCTTGCCCTTCTTCCAGAATCTCATCACCCTTTCATTGGAGCGATCCTAAAAAATACCTGACCCCCCCACCTCAAACTCTAATTCTCAGCGGTGAACATCTGCATAACTCTTTTGCCGACTTTGAGCTGATTTAATCCTATCTCGGATCAAACCCACCTTCTCAGACGCCTGCTGCACAAGTTCAGGTCCTAACACCTGATGTTCACCAACCTCATCCCAATAGAGAGGAGATTGAAACCTCTGAACATACAGAGGCTTGAACGGTGCCATCCTAAAACTCGCTTGGAAGCTATTGTTATAGGCGAACTCTACTAATGGCATAAACTGTAACCAGCTACTACCAAAATCTAACACAAAAGCCCGTAACATATCCTCCAAGATATGTATTGTCCTCTGCGGCTATCCATCAGTCTAGGGGTGGAACGTTGTACTAAAAGTAAGCTTCGTCCCTAATGCTTCCTGTAAGCTCTTCAAGAATTGAGAAGTAAACCTCGGGTCTCGATCTGACACAATGGACACTGGTACCCCGTGCATCCTAACTATCTCATGCACGTACATGTCTGCTAGCCTACTCACAGGGTAGTTAACCTTCATCGGTAAGAAGTGAGCGGGTTTCATCAACCTGTCCATGATCACCCAGATAGCATTCTGCCCGTGGAGCGCTGGTGGCTAACCGGTCACAAAGTCCATGGAAATATGCTCTCATTTCCATTCTGAAATAGCTAAGGACTGTAACGGCCTTGCCGGCCTCTGATGTTCAGCTTTCACCTACTGACACATCAGACATTACTCCATGAATTAAGCAATCTACCTTTTCATACCACTCTACCAAAAGGTTTTGCTCAAATCCCGATACATCTTCGTACTACCCGGATGTACCATATACAAAGAATGATGCACTTCCTCCGGAATCTTCCTTCTGATCTCATTGTCGTTCGGAACACATAACTTGGTCCCAAACCTCAACATACCTCCCTCGGAGATGTTAAATTGCGCAGTCAACCCCTGCCACACTTTCTCCACAATCTCAGCTAACTCGGCATCACTAGCCTGTGCGACTTTAATATGCTCAAACAAAGTCAGCTGGATCAGCAAGCTAGAAATGAAAGCCTGATGATCACCGACCACCAAATCTATTCCGATACTTTTCAGATCCTGTTTGATGTAATGCTGAGCCACAACTACAGATACTGTAGCATGTTCCGATTTCTGACTCAACGCATCGACGACCACATTAGCTTTCACCAGGTGATAACTGATGGTGTAGTCGTAGTCCTTAATCAAATCAAGCCACCATCTCTGCCTCATGTTCAACTCCTTTTAGATGAAAAAGTACCTGAGGCTTTTATGATTAGTGAAAATTTTGCACTGCACACCATACAAGTAGTGTCTCCAGATCTTCAGTGCATACACTACTGCAGCCAATTCCAGATTATGCATAGAGTAATTCCTCTCGTATTCCTTGAGATGTCGGGAAGCATACACTATTACCTTACCCTACTTTATAAGCACGCATCCTAGACCCTTCACAGGAGCATCGCTATAGATCACAAAACCTCCATTCCTAGAAGGAATGGTCAAAATCAGAGCAGTAACCAGCCAGTGCTTCAACTCGTGAAAGCACTGCTCATAATCACTGGTCCATTCAAACTTCACCCCCTTCTTGGTCAATCGAGTCAAAGGCCTATACAACTTAGAAAACCTTTCTACAAACCGACGATAATAAGCCGCCAGTCCTAGAAAACTCTGAACCTCTTGCACACTCTTCGGCCTCACCTAGTCGACCACACCTTTGATCTTGCTAGGATCTATCGAGATACCGTCCTTATACACCACATGGACTAAGAATGCAACTTGATTGAACCAGAATTCACACTTCTTCAGTTTAGCATACAACTTTTCCTCCCGCAGAATCTATAGCACTAACCTCATATGGTTTCATGCCCTTTTGAACTCTTTGAGTATACTAGAATATCATCAATAAACACCACTACAAACTGGTCCAAGTACTCATGGAAAACCCCGTTCATCAAATCCATGAACACTTCCGGAGCATTCGTCAACCCAAAAGGCATGACTAAGAACTTGTAGTGGCCGTATCTGGTTTGAAAAGCAATCTTCACCACATCCTCAGATCTAACCCTCACCTGATGATACCCTGATTGTAGGTCAATCTTCGTAAAGACCTATGTCCCCTATAGATGGTCAAGGAGATCATCAATATGAGGCAAAGGGTAACGATTTTTCACAATCACCTTGTTAATCTCAAGGTAATCAATGTACATACGCATCGACCCGTTCTTCTTCTTCACAAACAAAACTGGAGCTCCCCAGGGCTAAACACTAGGTCGAATGAAGCCCTTGTCCAGTAATTCCTACAACTGCTCCTTCAACTACTGAAGTTTTGCTGGAGCCATCCAATATGGAGCTTTAGAGATCGGTGTCTTGCCAGGCAGCAACTCTATTGCGAACTCCACCTCATGATCCGAAGGTAAACCGGGTAAATCTTCTAGAAACACATCCGGTAATTCGCTGACTACTCGAATATCCTCGAGTCTCAAGTCATCCCGCAGCGGTTCCCTAATGCAAGCCAGGTACCCTTGACATCCGTCCAAAAGTAACCTCCTCATCTGTAGTGCGGATAGAACCTGTGGCGTCGAACGCACACACAATCCCACAAATTCATACTCCTGCTCCCCAAGAGGTCTGAACACCACCACCTTTTTATGATAGTCGATCACAATATAACTGGAGAATAACCAATCCATCCCTAGTATGACGTCAAACCCTGACATATCGTATACCATAAGATTCGCCGGTAGCAACTTTCCCTGAATTACCACTGGGTAGTCTTCTAACATCCTTCTACAGAATGATACACTCCTAGATGGTGTAGCTACAGACAATACTTCACCCATGACTTGGGTCTCCACCCCACACAGTTTCACAAAATTAACAGATATAAATGAGTGGGTCACACCTGAATCAAATAAAACCACAGCTCTATTTAAAAGTAACATCATGGTACCTATCACCACATTCCCCGCATGCTCAGCATCCGCTGGAGTAAGCGAGTACACTCTTGCCGAAGTTGTGTTTTCCTAATAAGTCCCATGGAATACTTGATTACTTCCCCTATTCTGACTTAAAGAAGGCGTACCCCTCTTTGGTGGTGAAAATCCTGTGCCATGTGACCTAACTGGCCAAAGTTGTAGCAGTTAGCCCCAAACGGCTGGCATTCACCGCTATGCCATATGTGGCACCTGATACAATGATCACCTGACTGGCTTATTTAAGAACCCTGATGCTCAGTATTCTGGTGATAAACCGAGCTCCTGTTCCTTTTCTTCTATGATCCCTGGCAAGATCCAGACTAAGAACTACAAGGTATTGGCCTCTTCTTCGGCTCTTGATCCACCTTATCTTCTCAGATGCCGGTATCGATCACCGTGGCCTTATCTACCAAGACTAAAAACTCACGGATTCGAAGCATCCCCACTAATCTGCGGATGTCCTATCTCAAGACCTTCTTGAACCTCCGAGTCTTCTCATACTCATTCAAGATCAAGCATGAGACAAAACGGGATAGCTCTATATACCGAGCGACGTACCCCTGCACCGCCATACTCCCCTGAGTCAAGGTAGAGAACTCATCCACCTTAGAGCCGCATGTGGAAGCCGGGAAGTATCTTTCAAAGAACACCTCATTAAAATGGCTCCATGTCATCTCCATAGGACCAGCTCTCTACTTCTCCAGCAGACTCACTACAATCCACCATCGCCCTGCCTCTCTAGACAGTTGGAAGGTAGCATAGAGGACTCTCTGCCTATCTATACAATGGAAGACCTCTACAATCCTCTTGGTCTTCTCAACCCAGTCCTCCGCTATCATTAGATCAGGTCCTTCTGAGAACGTCAGTGGAGTCATGCATGTAAACCTCTCAATGGTGCACCTCACAGTAGTAGGAGAGCGTTTGTGTCTCCTGAGACTCCGCCCGATCTCCCGTAGAACCTACCTCGTTAACCCTCGAGGCATAGAAGGAGACACATCACGCACCGTCTCCTCGGAGCTACTTCCCAAGTTTGTATCCTTGGGCTCCATTCTGAAAACACAATAGGAACCTATTAATACCCCTATAACACGTATAGCTAACATAATTATCTACAACTAATCATGTTAACTACCACCTGAGGGGTCCAAGTCTATCCTATCACACCGACACAGAAGTCATCAATGGTTTGCCCTGATTTTACTGAAATCATCATTCTAGGAAAAACACGGAACACCGCCAATGAGTCCCTGTCTAGCAACAAAACAACCCTCAACCTACTCTACCCATTCCCAACATCCTATACTTTGGTATGTACACACACAACTATACCTAACCAAGTCTACAAGACCTAACAACCTGGTTAGCTCTGATATCAAGCTGCCATGCCCCAAACAAAGAAATGGGACCCAGGGATGAGCTAGTAACCTAACTTGCCTTGTATCATACAATCATTAATGACACAACACAACGAATGAGGGTCCGATCCCGTGGGGTTCTCAGGAAACCTATACACATCCATATACAACAAAGATAAACACTGCGGAAATAGTCATTCATACACATTCTGTACCATACCAGAGTCTATACAAAAGAAACTAGGATCTATAATACAACTTAAACCCAGGTGTCAGCCAAAACCACAAAAGATAATCTGATACAGTCCTTGGACATACCTAGGTACTTCCCGCAGTACACCGACCACTACACTCCCAAAAAAAGGACACTAGCTCCGGTTACTCGAAGGATCTAAAAAATATGTACGTATAGTAGGGGTGAGACACCTCTCAGTAAGGCAGATACATGTTATATCGGTGTGTGGCATTTAAGTGATATCATGACACAAAACATACATAGTTAAATGCAATTCTAGTATTTTCACAAAATGGTTCCAGTACAGTGCATACATGCACACACACATGATCAAGCAACCCGGTGTCGTCACACCCTTCGGCCCAAACCCGGCCCGCATTACACGGCATCCCCAGCACATGACACAGTCCCAGACTCACATGGCATTGTACTGGTACAACTGGTGGATCCACACCCTTCGGTGATCAGCTGGTAAGGCTCACGCGCTCGGATATAGAGCCGGACACTCTTGCCAAACATGGCAACAAGCAACATTTCATGCCCTCGGATATAGAGTTGGACACTCTTTCAGTACTTGGAACAATTCAGAACCCTATTCTAATTGCATTTCAACAAAACACAACCATGCATGCACATATAACCAAAGAAACCACACCTATTTGGTAATCTAAAATCATGATTTTCTAAACATATACAGTTTAAACAAGTCAAGGCACGACCATCTCTATAACACAATATATAGCACAATATATTTACGATTTTCCAACAAAACCAGGGATGCAGCCCGTCGCCCCCTTTTTCCCAAAACTGTAATATGAAAAACCCATAATTTTTACCCGTTAGATTTTCCCAAATAAGTAACCAAAATGCATATAGTACCGTGAACCACATTTTTATCGAGTTCGATTTGAAAAATAATCGACATAAACTGAATCCCCTTACCTTTCCCCAAATGGTCAATCCCAAACTCTACGGCCCCTAACTAGCGAACCGAGTTCCCAAATACTATAAACCACAGTATTGAACATGCTCACAATTCTATTCTCTACACAACTACTAGAATAGAATCAAAAACCAAGCCTTGCCTCGATTTTTGAGATGAAACCCAAAAACACCCAAAACGAAATCTGATCCATAAAACTTGTAGAGAATCCCTCCCTAATCCTTGTGGTAACATTAGATCGATGATTCCAACAACGTGCGATGAAGAAATCTTGAGAAAGAGAGAGAGAGAGAGAGAGAGAGAGAGAGAGAGGGTATTTCGAGTTTCTAGAGAGATAGAGAGAGAATTTTAGATTACTTAGCTTGGAAGAAAAGGAAATGGATATTTATAGCCCTTTGACTCGGCTGCTCTCATCGACGAGATGGTGTTTTCGTCAAAGAGGCACTAAAGATAATTCGTCGATGAGATGGCGGCCTCGTCGACGATCTTGAGATTCCCGATTTCCCGAAACCTCTCAGCTTCTCCTCGTCGATGAGTCTCTGTATTTCTTTGTCGAGTAATAGAAGGCCTTCGTCGATGAACTCTGGCTTCGTCGACGAAGCTTGCATAATTACCATATTACCCTTCTCTTCATTTATTATTCCATATATCACGATTCGGGTTCTTACATTGTTGCAAAGAAAACCGTTTCAAAATTTTTGCAAAGTGGACTCTACTGGCCTACTATATTCAAGGATGTTGAGAACTTTTGTAAAACAAGTTAGGCCTATCAAAAATTAGGAAAAATCACTGCAAAGAATGAAATGCCTATGTCCCCCATTTTGACTTTTGAAATTTTTGACTGTTGGGGAATTGACTTTGTAGGACCATTCCCTAACTCTTTTGGACATTCTTACATTTTGGTTGCTGTGGATTATGTTTTCAAATGGGTGGAAGCTATACCTTATAGAACTAATGACCACAAGGTTGTCATCCTTTTTCTTAAGGATTTATTTGCACATTTTGGCATGCCCAAGGCGATCATTAGTGATGGAAGGTCGCATTTTTGTAGCAAACCTTTTGAAAAACTCATGAAAAAGTATGGAGTGACCCATAAAGTCTTTGCTCCCTACCACCCTCAGCCTAATGGTCAAGTTGAGTTTGCCAATAGAGAGATTAAAATTATACTTGATAAAACCATACGTTCTAATCATAAGGATTAGTTTGAAAAATTTGTTGATGCACTGTGGGCCTACCGAATGGCTTTCAAGACAAACTTAGGGATGTCTCCCTATAGGTTAGTTTATGGTAAGGCATGTCATCTACCTGTTGAAATTCAGCATCATGCTTTGTCGGCTATCAAACAGATTAACTTTTCACTTGATGATGCCAAGGGCTTAAGGAAATTGCAGGTATGTGAGTTTGAAGAGTCTATTGAAATTATTTATTTATTTATTTTCTCTCAATTAGTGGTGGATTTAGTTTAATCATTTAAATTAAGTCCGGTTTGGTTCTAAAAAAAGAAAAAGAATAAAATACAAAAAGAAAAAAAATTGTTTTTAGAAAATTAATTCAATTGCCCTTTTAAAATATAATTTGTTTGATTGAAGCGTGATTTAGTTTAGGGTCCATCTTATTAAAGTTTGTATTTTTATCGTGTCTGGTTATTGTTTAAATTGTTAAGGGATTAAATTTTTGTTCGAGTTCTGGGTTGCGCATAAATAACTTTGATTTTGGTTCAAGTTCTTGATTTTTGTTAAAGGTTCGGTTTTTATCGTTCGCGTTTGTGTTTATGCGAGTTTCATTATTGCATGTTTTAATTACATGTTAAAGTTACCATCTTTTCTATCTCGAAGTTTAACGCATGTTCAATGTCTGCCTGATTGGACGTACGTTTTCCATTCTTGTTATTTAATTCAGTGCATGCCAGGATTAGAGTTTTATTTGTGTGTTTGTTTAATTTGTCGAATGAAATCTCAAACAATCTTGAAAAAACCCAAATCTAAACTGAGTTAAGTAACTTTTCAATTTCGATTGGAAAAACATAAAACTTGAGACTAAATCGCACTCCCTGAGGAGACGATCTAACCCTTGGGCTGAATATTACAGGACAAAACTCCTATATTTGGGATAGCTTCCGAGCTGCTCATTTTTAGAGTGAGTCATGAACACCTCGAGGAATTTTTCAACCATATCAAAGAAAATGGCTAGCATGCACCGTTGAAAGGTCATGGGTGCATTGCATAGCCCTAAAGGCATCCTCTTATAGGCAAAGCTCCTGAATGGGCAAATGAAGGTGGTCTTCTCCTAATCATCTAGGTGGATCGCAACTTGATTATACCCAGAGTACCCATCCAAAAAGTAGTATAAGTTCTGGCTTGCTAGCCTCTCTAGAATTTTATCAATGAATGGAAATGGGAAGTGGTCCTTGTGAGTGAGGTTATATTGAGTTTTCAGTAATTAATGCACACCCGCCACCCACTATTGATGTGAGTGGGGATACCTTCACTCTTATTATTGTCAAAAATTGTGATTCCCTATTTCTTGGGAACCACCTGCATGGGGCTCACAAACTCACTATCAGAAATATAAAATATTATTTTGGCATCTAGGAGTTTTACAACTTCCTTCAACACACATCCTTTGTATTGAGGTTTAATCTCCACTGCATCTCACAAATAGGTTTAGCATTCAACTCAAGGTGAATCTGATACATATAGATGGATGGATTTGTACCTTTAAGCTCCACCACTGGCCACCCTGTGGCTATTTTAGGACACTAATGAGCCGAGACTCCTACAAACTTGTCATGCTAGATGAAATGATAATAGGAAGAGGGTCTTGTGGGGGCCTAAGAAGATATATTTGAGGGAAGCTAGAAGGGGCTTGAACTCAAGCGATGGTGGGGCCTCGATGGATGGACGTTCTGGAATGCTAGAAAGAGTAGGAAGGGTTTCGAACTTAGCTTTCCAATACCTTTTCTCTAGGCTAGAGGTCAAGTCACAGACAGCAGAAACATGTTCACATGGGTCCTGTAGACCTAAGGTGAAAGGATGATCAAGCACTAGTATTGTCTCAAGGGGGTCCCTCAAAAGAATCGAGGGGGCAACTTCGTTAACACACTTATTAATCATATTTACATCCATGCATTGGACGTCATAGGATGGGTGTTAGGAGGTGCAGAAAACATTTAGCCTTAGCTTCATGCTACTGAAGGATATATCCATGACACAGATCCAACACTGGACATGCATTAGCCTTGGCTAAGAATGGTCAACCTAAGAGGACAGGGATCTATTTTTTGGCCAGTTTGGTAGGTTCCATGTCTAAGACTACAAATTCGACTGGGAAATAGAATGAATCAACCTTCACTAGGATATCCTCAACAACACCCCATGACACTTTCATAGATTGGTCAACGAAGCTCAAAGTGACTAGGGTAGGCTTAAGCTCTCCTAGACCAAATTGTTGGTAGATCAAATAAGGAAGTAGGTTCACACTCGCTCCTAAATCCAAAAGTGACCTATTGATGGTGTAACCGCTGATTTCACATGAGATGGTGGCAGCGCCAAGATCCTTTTTGGTGCATAGGTCCTTAAGGAATTTTGCATAGGTAGGCACTTGCTTAATTGCATCTACGAGGGGAAGATTGATCTTGACTTGCTTAAGTGTGTCCATCATGGACTCTACGTCGGCTTCCTTCTTAGACTTAGAGCTTCATTGAAAAGCTGCAGGAAATGGTACTGCAAGGATATAGTGGGGCAATGTGAAATCATCAGAGAAGGCAAGGATCACGAGTCACTCACTTAATTGGAGGGAAAAAGGGTACATGGTTCAACAATGGGATCTACACTCATCTCCTTTTTACCCTTACCTAACTCTGAGTTCTCCCCGAGCTTGTTGTCTAGCTCCTTGCCACTTTTAAGGGTTGTCATGGCCTAAGCTTGCTCATGGTAAGTCAAATGACTGGAATCCGGATCACTCTCTACCCCATATTAACCTTTTGGGTTGACAAGGGGCTGACTCAGCAACTTACCCTCTTCCCACCTACTCACGGATGTAGCTAGTTGACCTAAGATGGCCTCTAGCTTTGCTATGAACTAGGAGCGGGAATGGAGTAGTTTCCAGTCGACCTAAAGATCTACCTCTATACCCTTAACGGCTTTTAACACTGTCTCTTGAAAAGAACGATCATATTGAGGTTGTTGAGGAGGCGGTTGTTGATAAGCTTGATGATGGGGAGCAGGCATGGGAGGATTTTGCTAATTCAAATTTTGAAATGATTGGTGAGGGAGAGCATTTTGTGATTGTTAAGTTCTTGGGGCTGGAAATTCTGGAGCTTGTGGCTTCCAGGAGAAGTTAGGATGTCGACCCCACCTGATGTAGGACGGGATGAATCGACCTAGTCCTACGGTTCAACCCTCACACAAGTACAAACACTCAAAAAACTTTGATTTAAGAATTTAACTAACCAACATAAACACTATAAATTATGTAATATTTCACATGTTCAAGGATTTTGAAAAGGTGTATGACTTGTCCACAAATTAAGTCCCAATTGGTCCTTCACAAAGGAATCAAGTTATATGCAGCAAATATGTTATTCAAAAAGTCAAGAATGTAAGTTTTATTGTTAGCATAGCAATATTCCTAAAATTTATTTTAAACTAGCAAGTATCAATATTGCAATCTATGGATTCAAATGGCTTATTAAATATGAAATTTTTGGTTGTCAAGCGAAGGGTTTATACAATATAAAGCAAAGGTTTATAATCAAATATAGCTTAATAAGATTACAACCTTACCAAATGAAAATATTTGGGATGACTTGAAATTATCCAGCACCAGATTAGATCACATTGTAAGTTCTTCATGCAAGCTTTGAAATACTAAAACGAACGTAGCTATGGAGTGTCAGGGAAGTGACCATGTGGGTGTATGTTGGTAGTGGTGGCGTGGTGTTGATGGAGGCCGTAAGAGTATTAGATGGAGGAGGGGATGATGGAGTCGCTGGATAGAGTGGTCTTTCACCACTAGATCTCCAAAGAGAACATTGTAGCCTCACATTACTCACTCACAAAGAGAGGAACAATCTTCACAAGCTCGACAATGGAAAACTTCAATTCTTCAACTCTATTCATATTTGTTCTTATAGAATGCTATTTATAGACTTAGCTTGGGGGCAAGCATGGAAAACAAAGCATGGGGGGAGACAAAGCATGGGGGAAACAATCATGGGTTACAAATCAGGAGGGAACAGTCATAGGTTACAAATCATGGGGGGATCAAGCATGCTTGCAAAGCATGGGGGGACAAAGCATGCTTGCAAAGATAATTACTCCTATTTACTATACACGTGCAAGCAAGCTTAATTTTCTTACAAATTAAATATAAAACATATGTCAAAAGAAAGCCTAATCCGTATGGGGCCTATGAAGCTATGCGGGGCCCACATGGGTCTTGGACTCAACGTCCTTCAAAATATGAATTGAGGTCTTCTCAAATTGAAAGTTTTTAAGAAGTATTTGAATAACTCCATGCGTACCTAAAAAATAGTTATGAACAAAAATGGACATCTAGAGGTCGTCCATGTGTCACCATATCTGCAAATGAAATGGGTAAGGCCAGTTGATCCCCATCATCTCTCTCGGGACGAAAATAATTATTCTCCAAAGAATGAGAAGTGATGTGCTGGGAGCACAACTCCGGGTTAAGACGAAGGAGGTCCTCTTTAAGTATCCAGCTCTGCTCAGAAAGTGGCTTGCCTCTCCACTTGATGAAGAACTTTTGGTATGATCTTGCTCATGTAAATGTTGTCTTTTCATCCAAGATCTCTTCAATCTCATCAAAGTTATTTGGTATGGGTATTGGTGGAGGTAAATGCAATTTCATTACTCCGGGTTCATGAGGAGTAGTGAATGGAGTAGAATCACTTGCAAGGTTAGTATTGGATGGATCCACAAAAGAAGATGCTTCAAGAAATGGGGTTAGATCCTCAACATTAAACACATTGCTTATGCCAAAATCAACATGAATATCAAGCATGTAAGCATTAGAACTAATTTTCTTTAAAATTTTAAAAGGACCCATTTTTTAGCATGCAACTTTCTCACCTTTTCAATCGGAATCCACTCGGGACTGTTGGCATTACAAGGCTTGACATCTTATTTTGATGTTAACAAACAAGTAGAACTTAACATATTTGGTTAAGTGATGTTATTTCAGGATTCATTAATGAATGCAAGGTCAAATGTTCAGAAGAATTCATGAAAACTTGTATTTCAAAGAAGGATGATTATAGGAAGCATAAAGCATGGATTCAAAAATGGATTTAAACATAAAGCATGAAGATCATGAGAGCATGAGGATGAAAGAGAACTTGATGAAATTTCAAAGAAAGATGAAGCAAGCATAAAGACCTCAAGGAATTCAAGAATTGAAAATTTGAAAGAGTCTATAAGAAATTTCATGTAAGTACTTCAAATAATTTCAATATGGATGCATAAAGCTCTTAGGTTAATTTATTGGACCTAGATACTTTTTAACATATTTGTAAAATATTTTTATAAGGTCAAAAATTGTTTCAAAAAGGTTAGAATCATTTTTGGAATGAAAAGCACCAAAAGGAGGATTTCTTAATTACTGTCAATTTTCCTAAATTTGCACTGATGAAAATTTTTATCCATCAAACCATATTTATTTTAATATGTGTTTAAAATGAAAGTTTTAGGATTTATCTTATCTTTCATTTGACACCAAGATCACCAAATTTAGAGTTATATATAAAAAGTTATAATAAAAAAAAAGAAGGGTGCTCGAAGTTGACAACTTGACAGTCGTCTGTCAATGTTCGAATAGAAGCCTGGTGTTGCACTATCAGACGCATATCCATGTTCAGACAGGAAACTACCACCCTACTGTTTCTTTAATTTAACTGGACATAAGACTGCCAAAAATGGATAGTCAACTGCCACGTGGCTGTTTTGAAATTTTCATAATAGATAAATTTTGTAAATGAGGTTGCTTGGGGCTTAAACTTTGTGAAAACTTGGGGAATATTCCAAGTCACTTGGGGATCAAGTTACATACTTTTTAAATTCTATAAATAAGCCTCAAAGATCATTGAATCAATGAACCAAGAATTCAATTTAGCAAAAATTCAAAATATCTCTCAATTGCTCTCAAATTCTCAAGGCTCTCTCTTACTCTCAACTTGCACAAATTCAACTGAGTTTTAGCTGATCTTCTTTCACCGGAATTTTGCTACAAATTATTAATCTTTAAATCATTGAAAGAATTAATCGGTGATATACTTCATTAAGCTTCAAGTTAAATTCCATATTGTTATTTACTTTGAAGTATATAGTTCTAAATTATTGTACTAATAAGCTCTTTGAGGAGCAAATTATTTGTACGCATATATTTGATTTATTTCTTGTAGATTGATGATTCCAAGGATTCTTTGGATCGTTGGCTAAGCAAGGGGATATTGCTTAGAGAGGCGGGTTCTAGCTTAGTTAAGGAGTGATTGGACGAGGGAATATTGTTTGGAGAAGGCGGGCTCTGGCCTTAACCAAGGAGTGTTGTAAAGGTATTGTTTCACCCGTTAAAGGAACAAGTTTAGTGAATCCTTTGGTGGTTTGCCAAAGGCAAGGATGTAGGCTAGGTATGAGCCAAACCTCGTAAAAATCTCTGTCTCACACTCTCTTTCCCATACTCTTTATTTTCAGCATATTTAAATTGCATTGATGGTTTAAATTGGAAATCATATATACTACGTATATTTGGAAATCAAGTAAACTTGAAGTCTAATTTTGATTTGGGTTGCGGAAACCGAAAGGGAGTAAGTTGGTTATACCATTTCTTGCGGAAACCATACAGGAGTACGTTACTTGGTTAACATCCCAAAGATAAATTAACTGAGGGTTTATTTGAATTTTGAATATTGGGAAGAGTGTGGATATTGTGTTGATTGGATGTTATATAGCACATTATATTGAAGAAGCAAATCCATCAATACAGGGCTTTATATCAGCAAGTACAAATTTCATTAATCTAATAGTGTTGTAGTTAACCTATACTTGGCAAATCAATTAGTTGTTTGCTTTTCAAATTGTGGTTGATTGATTACTTGAATGATTAAATAGTTATATGGTTATGGATTAAATAAAGGAAATAAGTTCTTGTGTGATTGGTGAATTAAACAAACAAGTCTAAAATTAATTAATCAAGAAGAAGGTCTCATAGGAATTAAAAGAAAGTTTTAAAATCCAATTCACCCCCCCTGTTGGGACTACACCTTACATTTCAATTGGTATCAGAGAGGGGTTATAGAAAATCTTAATTAGTAGCTATAAAAAGATCTTAATGGCTCACTTAGGCGTAGCTCCCTTTGGAGAGGGACAATCTTCAACTAGGCCACCAATCTTTTGTGGACACAACTATACCTTCTGGAAAAAGAGAATGCAAATCTATCTTCAAACTATGATTGTGACCAAATTCCCCTTAAATTAGTTGATGAAAACCCAGTTGCCAAAGAGAAAAATGATATGGCCGATATAGACTATAAGATGCTGCAAGTAAATTCTAGTGCCATGAATGTTTTATATTGTGCTCTAGATGCCAATGAATTTAAGAGAGTAATGGCCTACAAATCAGCTAAGGAAATATGGGACTACACTACTTATGAGATGATAAGGAAAATTCTTAGAGGGTTGCCACCTATATGGGAACCAAAATCCACTGCCATGACGGAAGGAAGAAATCTGAAAACCATTTCCTTAGATGAGTTAATTGGCTCTCTCCTTACATATGAAATGGCAATGAATGATAGGAGTGGAAAAACTAAAGCCCAAGAATTAATAGCCTTTAAAGCCTTAAAAGAAAACTTGATTAGTGAAGAAGAAATGGATGAAGATGAAGTAGCGTTCATATCTAAAAAGCTAGCAAGGATACTAAGAAGGAAAAACAAATTCAAAAGAAGAAACCAAGATTCTGAATCAAAAGGAGAAGAAATCAGCAAAAAAGAAATCTAAAAGTAAAACTTCTACGTGTTATAATTGCAACAAAGTCCGACATATAAAATCTGAATGTCCACTACTTAAGAAAGAGTCCAAAAGGATAAAAAAAAAAAAAAAGGCCAGGAAAGCCACTACTTGGGATAGTACAAGTAGTTCGGAAAATGAATCAAGTGACCAAGAGGTTGCTTATACGTGCTTTATGGCTTGGGACGATGAGGAAAGCTCCTCATCTAAATCTTCAAATAATTCTTTTAGTGATGAATCCAGTGATGAGTATATGCCATCTTATGATGAATTACAAAATGATCTATTCAAAGTACATAAGATGCTGATTAAAGTAACAAAAAAAAAACATCATTAAAAAACAAGAATGAAGGAATGATGAAAGAACTAGAATCTCTTAGAAATGCTAAAAGAGAAAAGGATTCAAGAATCATGAAAATAGAAAGTAAGAATGCAGTTATGACAAAGGAGTTAGAATCCAAAAATCTTACTGAAAAGGAAAAAGACTTGAAAATCAAGGAATTAGAATGTAAGAATGAAAAAATGATAGAATACCTTAGATCCCTATCCTCTACGGTATATGAGAAAGATATATATATTTCTGAATTAGAGGATAAAATTAGAAAATTATCTCTAGAATTAGAGAAATCACAAAAGAAGGTTGATGACAAGAAAGATAAAGAGATAAATGATCTCAAGAATCAAACTGAAGATAAAGAAAAGATCATTTACGACTTTACAAAAGGAAAAACAAACTTTGACAAAATGGTAGGCTCCCAAAGAATGTCTTTAAACAAAGAAGGCATTGGATTTAATGAAATTGAAAATAAAAAGAAAAGGAATCTTTACATGGGTTATTTCTCAAAAGCCTCCAAAGATAATGCAAGTTCATCCTTTAATGCTTACACTAACACCATATGCTATCAATGTAAGAAAAATGGGCATATAAAGTTTGAATGTCCATTTAAGAGAAAATGTGTGAAAACTAAACAAATATGGAGAGTTAAAGAAACATCCTTTATGAAACCAATCGGACCCAAGAAAGTATGGGTACCGAGATGATAGACTAGTTCATAAATGAAAAACTCTATGGAATAAGTCATTCCCTTTAAAAATTGAGAAAGTAACTTAATTCATTATCAACAAACAAACTAGTTAAAATAGAAAAATTTAAAGATGAGTTTAAGATAAGTTTGAGAATGAATGCCTATATGAGATGCTATATGCTTACATGCCTATTTGATATGCTACATGATATGCTTGACTTATATTAAAAATTTAAGGCTCGCTATGTTGAAAATTTGAGCATGAGATTATTGAGTATAAGCATGAATTCGGATATGAGATTAATTCTTGATCATGCATGCTATTGATGAATACATGGATAGACTTAGTGCTTTTTTATAATGATATCCATGAGCTATGAGAGATATAATGATTATATTGGTATTCATGAGCTGTGTATAATGTGATAATGACTTTGGTATCTATAAAGTCTTTGGTATCCATGAATATTTTTGGTATTACATTTTAAAAATTTTAATTGGTATTAGAATTTAAAAAAAAAAAAAAAAAAACTCATTTGGTATCACAATCTAAAAGATCAATTGGTTTTTTAAGCATGACAAGAATAATTATATCTATGAGCATGGTATGACATTGACGATATGAGCATAATATTGATATTTTATACATAATGTGAATCAATGTTTTGAAATATAGGATGATGAAAGAAAAATTGACAACAAAACTAAATGTATTGAATTCAGGGGGAGTGTTATGTCATATTGCTTATATTATGATTGTTTCTCTATTAATCAATGCAGAGAATTTTCAATTGGTATCATGAATTAAATTTTCAATTGGTATCATGAATTTTAAATAGATATCATGAATTCAATTTTAAATTGGTATCATAAAATCAACAATTGAAATCTTGAATATTGTCTAAAGGAAAAAGTTGTTAGTAATGAAGTTACAACTCATATACTTGAATGTTATAACACACTACACATGCTATATTGAAAAATAATAAATTAAGTGTGTTCATATGTTTGATACGAATGTTTGATGATATGCTCAAAAGGGAGAGAAGTGTTTAAGAAAAAATTGAGCATGATAGCATGATATTGCAAAAACTGAGGATGAACATAATATATATCAAAAGGAGGAGAAGTATTTGATATTGTTTGACAAACTTGAACTTGAATGAAGTGATGAGCATGATTGCAAAAGAGTTTTTGAAATTGATATTGATCTTGCAAATATTGTTAAGATGGTGCTTATTGAAAGGGGGAGTCTTTTTACGGCTCACTCCAATTTTTGCTTCTTGTTTGTCATCATCAAAAAAAGAAAGATTGTTGCCCTTATAAGGCTTAACACCTTATTTTGATGCTAATAAACAAGTAGAACTTAACATATTTGGTTAAGTGATGTTATTTTAGGATTCAATGATGAATGCAAAGTCAAGTGCTCAGAAGAATTCATGAAAGCTTGTACTTCAAAGAAGGATGATTATATGAAGCTTAAAGCATGGATTCAAAAATGGATTTAAAGATAAATCTTGAATATCATGAGAACATGAGGATTAAAGAGAACTTGATGAAATCTCAAAGAAAGATGAAGCAAGCATAAAGACATCAAGGAATTCAAGAATTGAAAATTTGAAAGAGTCTATAGGAAATTTCATGTAAGTATTTCAAATAATTTCAATATGGATGCATGAAACTCTTAGGTTAATTTATTAGACCTAGATACTTTTTAAAATACTTGGAAAATATTTTATAAGGTCAAATATTGTTTCAAAAAGGTTAGAATCATTTTTTGAATGAAAAGCATCATAAAATGTGTTCAACATGAAAGTTTTTCAATTTTCTCTTAGCTTTCATTTGACACTATGATCACAAAATGTGGAGTTATACAGAAAACGTTATCTAAAGGGTGCTCAAAGTTGACAGCTTGACAGTCGTCTATCAATGTTCGAATAGAAGCCTGGTGTTGCACTGTTAGACACCTGTCCATGTTTAGATAGGCGACTGCCACCTTGCAGTGTCTTTAATTTAACTGGACAAATGACTGGAAAAAATGGATAGTCAACTGCCACGCGGCTGTTTTGAAATTTTCATAACGAATAAATTTTTTAAAAGAGGTTGCTTGGGGCTCAATGTAACGACCTGCTTTTTATTTTTCACATATTTTTTTTTATATATAAATAAATTATCATCACATCATACATCTCAGCTCAGCAGGTCACAATCCACCTGGGCCCGTGGGCACCAGGGATATAACAAAACATACAGCAGAAGCCTACGCAGCAGAAAGTATAAAATCATATACATCTCATCATAATGTGCATAACACATACCAGAGTCACTACAATTACTATCTCACAGTATATACATCTCAAAAATGAAATCTAGGGACAATCTCCCACAAAACCTAACTGTCCCTACCAAAAACTTACCCTTCCAAAGAGGGCAAACAACTGATCTAGATCAGCGGGGCTTTTCCCGCTCTCCTATTAGGGGCTCCTGAAAAATGTATAAGATTTAGGGGTGAGACACCTCTCAGTAAGGGAAATAAACTAATACCAGTGTGTGGCAACATAAGTATTCTGTGTTCTACATATACCATACATAACATATTCAATACTGTTTATCAAATATGGGAAAACATATGCATATCAACACATAGCAGAATATACTGCATTTTCATAAACATATCTCATCTCATACACTAATAATAACATAAAACAATCCTGGTAGGTTAGCTGGCTGTTGTCATGTATTACCCCCACATGACTGGGTTGTGTGGCCCGAAGGCGGGACCTGACAATGGTTGGCCGACCATTGCCAAGTCAAACAGTAGTCTGTAGGTCCGATGGGTCTACCCAGACTGGTCCGTACACCAGGGGCGATAACAGCACACTTCTTGAAAATAACCACATCGACCATCCAATCTCACACCACTCCGTACAGCGGCGTTAACACAGATATCATGATCACGAAGACCATGGACACATAGCAACGGTACCGTGCAAGTGCTAGCCTAGACCAAGCCAATCAGGTTCTGATATCATATACATATACTAAAACCGTGATACATAAACATCTCATATCATTTATTTTCACATCAATCATATCATTTCACATATATACGTGTATCATGAAAATCATCGGCCCGTACGCCGGTATTACACATTTTAACATAGCACGGCCCGTACGCCGGCAAATCACATAGCATTGCCCGTACGCTGGCAAACCACATAGCACGGCCCGTACGCCGGCAAACCACATAGCACAGCCCATACGCTGGCAAATCACATAGCACGGCCCATACGCCAACAAATCTCATCCACATAGCACGGCCCATACACCGGCAAATCACATATACATATAAAAATATCTCGGCCCGTACGCCGATTTTCCATCATAGAAATCCATATCATCACCATTCCCAAAAAAATAGTATTTCACAACATATTTATACTCATGCCACACTAAACAAATTTTCTACGTATTCAACATATCATCATTTAAATAGTATTTTCCAAATATAAATATATTTATTTTTCCTGAAACCAGATGCTACATATATATATATATATATACATTTTCTCAAAACAAAACTAGCTTAGTTTATCCCCTTACCTGATTCCTGAAAAGCCCCTAAGAAAATCTTTCCCGTACCCACAAGGTTCTCAACTTAATACTCTGAAAATGAAAACTCACAGAATTAAAGTTTAGTATTTTCGTACGTACAATATTTTCTATAACTACCACTAAGTCAAATTCGACTTAAAAAGTCTTACCTCAACTTAGGGATGATTCCCAACGTTCCCAATCAATACCCTGGAACTGAAAATTTCCAGTATTAAAGTTTAGTATTTTTACGCGTATATTACTTTCTTCAACTGTCAAAAATCCAAATATTGAATATAAAGCCTTACCTTGGATTTGGGATGAAATCCAACTTCGTTTTCCTGACGATCCGTTTCGGCAGACTTGTAGAGAACTTCGCCAGGAGCGTCGTGGTGGTTTCGGTTTGTCGATCCGGCGTAAAACTAGCCCGGAATCGAAGAAAGAGAGTCGTAGGAGAGAGAGAGAGAGAGAGAGAGAGAGAGAGAGAGAGAGAGAGCACTTCCAAAAAAAATATCCAAAATTTGATTTCCAAAGCTTCTTAAAGAAGCTTGTGCTAATTTAATAATATATATATATATATATAATAAACCTTAAATAAAGTAAAGTAAAGTAAAGTAAAGCTTCTTTAAGAAGCTTTCATACCTTTTATATATATATATATATATATATATATACACACACACACACACACATATATATATATATATATATATGTACATGCTTTAATATTTATATATATATATATTTGTTCCTTATCATACTGTTCATTTTACTTATTAATTTAATTAATTTATTTTATTTTATTATTTTATTATTATTATTATTATTATTATATTTTTTTTCCCGGTTACTACATTCCTCCCCCCTTAAAAGAATTTCGTCCTCGAAATTTACTGTTTCCATACTCGCCATCCTTTAATCAGGAAAAAGGGTCTACTCATTTTATTACCTACCCTCACTTATGGCGGAGGAATACCGTGGTTACATCTCGAGTCTTGGAAGATTACATATACAAAAGAAAAACCATTCTCCCAAAACTAAAGTACTACACTATTCAACTATTACATGTACCTACAACAGAAAACTAAACTATTTACATTTATTCACTCAGACTTCTTGAAATAAATGCGGATACCTCTGCTTCATCTGCTCCTCAGACTCCCAAGAAGCCTCTTCTACTGCATGATTCCTCCACATGACTTTTACTTGAGGAATCGTCCTATTACGTAGCTCTTGCACTTTCCTATCCAGAATCTGTACTGGTACCTCCTCATATCCTAGTGAATCACTAAGCTCCAACTCATCATAATTGATGACATGAGAAGGGTCTGGGACGTATTTCCTCAACACAGCAACATGAAATACGTTGTGAATCCTGGACAATACAGGTGGCAAAGCTAGCCTGTAGGCTACCGGTCCCACTTTATCTAGAATCTAAAATGGACCGATAAACCGAGGACTAAGTTTACCCTTCCTCCCAAATCGCATAACCCCTTTCATCGGAGCTATCTTCAAAAATACGTGATCACCTACATCAAACTCTAAATTCCTGCGGCGATGGTCGGCATAACTCTTCTGTCGACTCTGAGCTGCACTGATCCTGTCCCTGATAAGACGAACTTTATCACATGCTTGCTGAACCAGCTCTGGCCCCACTACTCGCCGCTCATCCACTTCATCCCAAAACAAAGGAGAACGACATCTCCTACCGTACAGAGCCTCAAATGGTGCCATGCCAATGCTAGACTGATAACTATTATTATACGCAAATTCTACTAATGGCATGAACTGAGTCCAACTACCCCCAAAGTCTAGTACACACGCTCTGAGCATGTCCTCTAATATCTGTATCGTTCTCTCAGTCTGCCCGTCTGACTGAGGATGGAATGCCGTACTAAACGATAACTGAGACCCTAGAGCCTCCTGCAAACTCCTCCAAAATCGTTATGTGAATCGTGGGTCTCAATCCGATACAATAGATACAGGCACCCCATGAGAACGTACTATCTCCTGAATGTAAATCTCCGCTAAACGGCTGAGGGAGTAGCTGATCTTGATGGGAATAAAGTGGGCGGTCTTCGTCAATCGATCAACAATCACCCAGATGGCATTATGACCATGTAACGTCGTCGGCAGTCCTGACACGAAGTCCATCGATATGTGATCCCACTTCCACTCTAGGATGAATAACGGATGCAACTGCCCTGCCGGTCTCTGGTGCTCAGCCTTTACCTGTTGGCACGTCAAACACTGTGCTACATACTCAGCAATCTCTCTCTTCATACCACTCCACCAGTATGACTCTCGCAGATCTCTGTACATCTTCGTACTACCGGGATGAACTGTATACAAAGATTTGTGAGCCTCCTCTAGAATAGTCTTCCTGATCTCAGTATCGGCAGGAACACATAATCTGGAACGGAACTGCAAAGCTCCATCATCTGCGATACTGAACTCCTCCCCCTGCCCACTCTATACTCTGTCTATCACCTTCACTAGCTCTGGATCTTCCTTCTGGGCAGCTTTAATTCTCTCCTGCAGGGTAGGCTGTACCACTAGGCTGGCAATACATACTGGGAGATCACTCTCCACCAACTCTATGCCGAGTCTCTCCAGATCCATTATGATCGGATGTTGGATCCCCATAGCCGCCAACACTGGCTCCCTGGATTTCCTGCTCAACGCATCAGCTACCACGTTTGCTTTCCCTGGGTGATAACTGATGGTACAATCAAAATCCTTAATCAGCTCCAACCACCTTCTCTGCCTCATATTCGGTTCTTTCTGCGTAAAGAAATACTTCAAACTTTTATGGTCGGAGAAGATCTCACACTGCTCACCGTACAGGTAATGCCTCCAAATCTTCAGTGCGTGTACCACTGCAGCCAACTCAAGATCATGGGTAGGGTAGTTCTTCTCATATTCTTTCAACTGCCTGGATGCATACGCCACTACCCTGCCATGCTGCATTAATACACAGCCGAGTCCCTTCAAGGACGCATCACTGTAAATGGTATACCCCTCACCTTCACATGGGATGATTAACACTGGTGCTGTGACTAGTCTCTGCTTTAGCTCCTGAAAACTCTGCTCACAACTATCATCCCACTCAAATCTAACATTCTTCCTCGTCAGTCGTGTCAAGGGTCCTGACAAAGCTGAGAATCCCTCAACAAAACGACGGTAATAGCCTGCTAGCCCCAAGAAACTCCTGATCTCCTGGACATTTCTCGATCTAGCCCAATTCACTACAGCCTCAATCTTGCTAGGATCCACAGAAATACCGCCTCCAGATACAACATGCCCCAAGAACACGACCTTCTCCAGCCAAAATTCACATTTACTGAACTTGGCATACAACTTCTTTTCTCGAAGTGTCTGCAAAACCTGCCTCAAGTGCGTCTCATGCTCCTCATAGTTCATAGAATAGACTAGTACATCATCAATAAAAACAACAACAAACTGGTCTAGGTATTGGTGGAAGACTCTATTCATCAAGTCCATAAATACCGCAAGAGCATTCGTCAAACCAAACGGCATCACTAGAAACTCGTAATGCCCATACCTAGTCCCGAAGGCTGTCTTTGAGACGTCTGCTGCTTTCACCTTCACCTGATGGTAGCCAGATCTGAGGTCAATCTTCGAATACACCCGTGTACCCTGGAGCTGGTCAAACAAATCATCGATACGGGGTAGAGGATACCTATTCTTGATTGTCACTTTATTTATCTCCCTATAGTCTATACACATCCTCATAGTCCCGTCTTTCTTTTTCACAAATAAAACTGGAGCTCCCCACGGAGATACACTGGGCTGTATGAAGCCCTTATCTAGCAGATCTTGCAACTGATTTTTCAATTCTGCTAACTCCACTGGTGCCATTCGATAAGGTACTTTAGAAATCGGCGCTGTACCGGGAGGTAGATCAATAGAGAAATCCACCTCACGGTCGGGTGGCAAGCC
This sequence comes from Malania oleifera, assembly GCF_029873635.1. Lineage (NCBI taxonomy): Eukaryota > Viridiplantae > Streptophyta > Magnoliopsida > Santalales > Ximeniaceae > Malania > Malania oleifera. Next base: position 71,080,741 of record NC_080420.1, read on the forward strand.
TGGTAACTCATCTGGAAAAACATCCACAAACTCCTTCACTACAAGTGTGCTAGCAAGTTTCGACTCATTCTCTGACATCTCTTTCACAACCGCCATAAACCCTTGACAACCACTCAGCAGTAGTCTCCTGGCCTGAATAGCTGAAACTAGCTGAGGCGGGGATTGTACATGCGACCCTACAAACTTGAATTCTGCTTCCCCTGGGGGTCTAAATATCACCTCTCGTGCACGGCAATTTATGCTGGAAAAATTAGCCGCTAACCAATCCATGCAAAATATAACGTCAAACCCATGCATGTCTAACACTATCAAATCAACAGACAATGTTTTCCCCTGAATCTCTACTGGGCAGTTGCTGAGTACCCTACCACACCTCACTACCGACCCAGTCGGTGTAAATACCAACAATTCAACATCTAATGATTGTGTTTCAGCCTCAAATAATTTAATACACCCCAAGGACACAAACGAGTGTGTAGCTCCTGAATCAAATAATGCAATAACTTTAAAAGAAAGCATAATGACCATACTTGTCACCACGTCACCTGATGCCTCAGCCTCACCCGGCGTCAGAGTAAACACCCTGGCTGGAGCCGTATTCCTTTGCTGGCCTCCCCGTGGTGCCTGATAACCTCCCCGGTATGGTCTAGGAGCTGGAACTGCATCTGGTGGAGTAGGGCAGTCTCGTACCATGTGCCCCGATCTACCGCAGCGATAGCACACCGGAACTGCATCTGGCGGGGTAGGACAATCTCGCACTATATGTCCCGATCTACCGCAGCGGTAGCACACTACACCACCAGCTCGACACTCTCCCCAGTGTCTCCTACCACAAGTCTGACAAACTGGAGGACCCTGCCCTGTCTGCACCTGGCGTCCTCCTATCTCCTGTCTCCGCCCTCTACCATAATTACCTCTCCTCCACTGACCCGGCCTGTGACCCTGCTGGTAGCTCGTAGATGCAGATCTCTTCCTCTGTCCCTGCTCATCCACATCAAGACGCTCACCAATCTCTGCCAAGGCCGCCCTGTCGACCAACTCAGCGAAGTCTTGGATCCACAGCACCACCACCTGCCTGAATATACTCCGCCTCAAGCCTCTCTCAAACTGCCTCGCCTTCTTCACCTCATCAGGAACAATGTGTGGGGCGAATCGAGAGAGCTCGATAAAACGTGCTGCATACTGCTGGACAGATAGCTGTCCCTGCTTCAGACTCAGGAACTCTTCTACCTTAGCCTCCCTCACAGTAGCTGGAAAATATCTGTCAAAAAACAGATCTTTAAACCGGTCCCATGTCATAACTATTGGAGTCACCCTCTGCTGCTCTAATAGTCTCACCGCAGTCCACCACCTCTCAGCCTCTCCTATCAATTTATAGGTGGCAAAGAGGACCCTTTGTTCCTCAGTACATTGCAGCACAGCCAAGATTTTCTCAATCTCCTGCATCTAGTTCTCAGCGGCTACTGGATCAACTCTACCTGTGAACGCCGGAGGATTCATCTTTGTAAATTTCTCTATAGTGCACCCATGGCCTGTAGATGGACACTCTGCTCCCTCGAGCTCCTAGCAATCTCAGCCATAACATGCTGAGCCACGCTACGTAATACCGCATCAGAGTCGGTCCTAGCTGCACCTGATGGTCCTGCTCCATCACTGCCACTAGCATGGGCACTATTTCCTTTTGGATGCATCCTGGAAAATAGCAGTTGCAATTTAGTAATCCTATCCTCATAATTTACCTACCTATCCTCACCACTCATCTCAACATTTCTAACTCATTGTTAATCCCCAGTCCTACATTCTAGGAACACAACCCGACAATAGCTTACTATGGTTTTCCTGAAATCGTCACCCCAGGAAAAACACAGAAACTACCACGGAAGTCCTGCTTCTAGACTGTAGAACAAAACCTCAAATCATTTCCTAAACTCTGGAATTGTTCCTGCTGCACTCTAAAGTCTACAGAACTAGCAACCTAGGCTCTGATACCAACTGTAACGACCTGCTTTTTTTTTTCACATATTTTTTTTTTTATATATAAATAAATTATCATCACATCATACATCCCAGCTCAGCAGGTCACAATCCACCTGGGCCCGTGGACACCAGGGATATAACAAAACATACAGCAGAGGCCTACGCAGCAGAAAGTATAAAATCATATACATCTCATCATAATGTGCATAACACATACCAGAGTCACTACAATTACTATCTCACAGTATATACATCTCAAAAATGAAATCTAGGGACAATCTCCCACAAAACCTAACTGTCCCTACCAAAAACTTACCCTTCCAAAGAGGGCAAACAACTGATCTAGATCAGCGGGGCTTTTCCCGCTCTCCTATCAGGGGCTCCTGAAAAATGTATAAGATTTAGGGGTGAGACACCTCTCAGTAAGGGAAATAAACTAATACCAGTGTGTGGCAACATAAGTATTCTGTGTTCTACATATACCATACATAACATATTCAATACTGTTTATCAAATATGGGAAAACATATGCATATCAACACATAGCAGAATATACTGCATTTTCATAAACATATCTCATCTCATACACTAATAATAACATAAAACAATCCTGGTAGGTTAGCTGGCTGTTGTCATGTATTACCCCCACATGACTGGGTTGTGTGGCCCGAAGGCGGGACCTGACAATGGTTGGCCGACCATTGCCAAGTCAAACAGTAGTCTGTAGGTCCGATGGGTCTACCCAGACTAGTCCGTACACCAGGGGCGATAACAGCACACTTCTTGAAAATAACCACATCGACCATCCAATCTCACACCACTCCGTACAGCGGCGTTAACACAGATATCATGATCACGAAGACCATGGACACATAGCAACGGTACCGTGCAAGTGCTAGCCTAGACCAAGCCAACCAGGTTCTGATATCATATACATATACTAAAACCGTGATACATATACATCTCATATCATTTATTTTCACATCAATCATATCATTTCACATATATACGTGTATCATGAAAATCATCGGCCCGTACGCCGGTATTACACATTTTAACATAGCACGGCCCGTACGCCGGCAAATCACATAGCACAGCCCGTACGCTGGCAAATCACATAGCACGGCCCATACGCCGGCAAATCTCATCCACATAGCACGGCCCATACGCCGGCAAATCACATATACATATAAAAATATCTCGGCCCGTACGCCGATTTTCCATCATAGAAATCCATATCATCCCCATTCCCAAAAAAATAGTATTTCACAACATATTTATACTCATGCCACACTAAACAAATTTTCTACTTATTCAACATATCATCATTTAAACAGTATTTTCCAAATATAAATATATTTATTTTTCCTGAAACCAGATGCTACATATATATATATATATATATATATATATATATACATTTTCTCAAAACAAAACTAGCTTAGTTTATCCCCTTACCTGATTCCTGAAAAGCCCCTAAGAAAATCTTCCCCGTACCCACAAGGTTCTCAACTCAATACCCTGAAAATGAAAACTCACAGAATTAAAGTTTAGTATTTTCGTACGTACAATATTTTCTATAACTACCACTAAGTCAAATTCGACTTAAAAAGTCTTACCTCAACATAGGGATGAGTCCCAACGTTCCCAATCAATACCCTGGATCTAAAAATTTTCAGTATTAAAGTTCAGTATTTTTACGCGTATATTACTTTCTTCAACTGTCAAAAATCCAAATATTGAATATAAAGCCTTACCTTGGATTTGGGATGAAATCCAACTTCGTTTTCCTGACGATCCGTTCCGGCAGACTTGTAGAGAACTTCGCCAGGAGCGTCGTGGTGGTTTCGGTTTGTCGATCCGGCGTAAAACTAGCCCGAAATCGAAGAGAGAGAGTCGTAGGAGAGAGAGAGAGAGAGAGAGAGAGAGAGAGAGAGAGAGAGAGAGAGAGAGAGAGAGCACTTCCAAAAAAAATATCCAAAATTTGATTTCCAAAGCTTCTTAAAGAAGCTTGTGCTAATTTAATAATATATATATATATAATAAACCTTAAATAAAGTAAAGTAAAGTAAATTAAAGCTTCTTTAAGAAGCTTTCATACCTTTTATATATATATATATATATATATATATATATATATACACACACACACACACACACACACATATATATATATATATATACATGCTTTAATATTTATATATATATATATATATTTGTTCCTTATCATACTGTTCATTTTACTTATTAATTTAATTAATTTATTTTATTTTATTATTTTATTATTATTATTATTATTATTATTATTATATTTTTTTTTTCCGGTTACTACACTCAAACTTTGTGAAAACTTGGGGATTACTCCAAGTCACTTGGGGATCAAGTTACATACTTTTTAAAGTCTATAAATAAGCCTCAAAGATCATTGAATCAATTAACCAAGAATTCAATTCAGCAAAAATTTAAAATCTCTCTCAATTGCTCTAAAATTCTCAATGCTCTCTTCTTGCTCTCAACTTGCACAAATTCAACTGAGTTTTTGCTGATCTTCTTCCACTCGAATTGTGATACAAATTTTTAATCTTTAAATCATTGAAAGAATTAATTTGTGATATACTGCATTGAGCTTCAAGTTAAATTCCATATTGTTATTTACTTTGAAGTATATAGTTCTAAATTATTGTACTAATCAGCTCTTTGAGGAGCAAATTATTTGTACGCATCTATTTGATTTATTTCTTGTAGATTGACGATTCCAAGGATTGTTTAGATCGTTGGCTAAGCAAGGGGATATTGCTTAGAGAGGCGGACTCTAGCCTAGTTAAGGAGTGATCGGATGAGGGGATATCGTTTGGAGAAGGCGAACTCTAGCCTTAACTAAGGAGTGTTGTAAAGGTATTGTTCCGACTATTAAAGCAACATGTTTAGTGAATCCTTTCGTGGTTTTCCAAAGGCGAGGACGTAGGCTTGGTATAAGCCGAACCTCGTAAAAATCTCTGTCTCACTCTTTCTTTTCCTTACTCTTTATTTGCAGCATATTTAAATTGCGTGGATGGTTTAAATTGGAAATCATATATGCTACGTATATTTGGAAATCAAGTAAACTTGAAGTTTGATTTTAATTTGGGTTGCGGAAACTGAAAGGGAGTACGTTGGTTATACCATATCTTACGGAAACCATACGGGAGTACGTTACTTAGTTAACATCCCAAAGATAAATTAACTGAGAGTTTATTTGAATTCTGAATATTGGGAAGAGTGTGGATATTGTGTTGATTGGATGTTATATAGCACATTATATTGAAGAAGCAAATCCATCAATACAAGGCTTTATATCAGCAAGTACAAATGTCATCAATCTAATAGTGTTGTAGTTAACCTATACTTGGAAAATCAATTAGTTGTTTGCTTTTCAAATTGTGGTTGATTGATTACTTGAATAATTGAATAGTTGTGTGGTTGTGGATTAAATAAAGGAACTAAGTTCTCGTGTGATTCGTGAATTAAACAAACAAGTCTAAAATTAATTAATCAAGAAGAAGTTCTCATAGGAATTAAAAGAAAGTTTTAAAATCCAATTCACCCCCCCCCCCCTCTTGGGACTACACCTTACTTTTCAAGGACAAATCTGAAACATAACCATATCTCCCTCTAAAAATTCTTGAAACCCATTATGTATGTCAACACTAGATTTATAATGCTCATTTTTCAAGTTAATTTTAATTTTTTATTTTAGAGTCTGGGTCATGTATGTGCTTAGAAAAAGCATTAGATTTTTCACTCACTCTAACTTGTTGAGGTAATGCGATAAGATCTATGGGATTTCTAGGTTGGTAACCAGTGACAACCTGAAAATGACTCATTCATGTGGTTCTATTCAGTGAACTATTAAATGTAAATTCAACCATAGGAAGACACAAATCCCATGAACCTATGTTTTCACCTACTAGGCATCTCAATAGGTCACCTAAGCTCCTATTAACTCCCTCAGTTTGCCCATTAGTTTGGGGATGGTAAGCCCTAGAAAACTAGAGTTTGGTACCTAATATTGCCCAAAAGGTTTTCCAGAAGTAACTCACAAATTATACATCCTGATTAGAGACAATGGTCTTTGGAAGACCATGTAGCCTAACAACTTCTCTGAAAAAGATAAAGGCAATTTTAGAGGCATCATGTGTCTTGTTGCATGGAATGAAGTGTGACATTTTCGAAAATCTATCCACAACAACAAACATAGAATCATTGAGTCCTAAAACAAAGTCCAAGCTAATATCTTGCCAAGGAGTATGGGGCATAGGTAAAGGATTATACAATCCAGTATTTTGCTTCCTACCCTTTGCAGTTTGGAATGTACCACAATGAGATACAATTCTAGTAAGCTCCCTCTTTAAGCTAGGCCAAAAGAATCTATCCTCTACCATGGCAATGGTTTTTTCTTTACCACAGTGACCTACAACACCACCTACATGCAATTTTCATATCAATTGGTCACGTAAAGATGTAGAGGGTATGCATAACCTAGTTTCTCTAAATAGGAGTCCACTATGGATCACAAAATTGGGATGGGATCTAGGAAGTCCTTATAATAAGTTATAAAATATGTCACAGAAATCAAGACATTGGGAATATTCTTTCTAAATACTCTCAAAGCCTATGACCTTCACCTCTAAAGTTTACAAAGTTGCCACAACTTGGGTCAAGGCATCAGCTACTTTGTTTTCAATACTAGCTAGATGTTTGAGCATAAAAATATATTATTGAATGTACTCAACCCACTTTACATGCCTATGATTTAGTCTCTTCTGGGTGCTTAGGTATCTAAGGGCCTGGTGATTAGAAAAGAATACAAACTTCTGTGGGAGTAAGTAATGCCTCTAGTGCCTCAAAGATTGGACCACAACATAGAATTCTTTATTATAGGTGGAACAACACTGCTTGCCATCATTCAAATTTGCATAAAAGAAGGCAATGGGATGGCCTTCCTAACTAAGCACTCCTCATATGCCAACACCTGATGCATCACAAGCTACTTCAAATAATTTTTAAAAATCAGGGAGGTGTAGCACAGGGGCTTTTGTCATCTTGTCCTTGATGTTGAAGAAGGCTTTGGCTGCAGCTTCGGGCAGCACAAAGCCTCCTTTCTTAAGACAATTTGTAATGGGTGCCATGATGGTACTGAAATTCTTAATGAATCTCTTGTAAAATGTGGCTAACCTATGGAAACTTCTGGCTTCATGAATATTTCTAGGAGTAGGCCAATTTTGGGTAGCCTTGACCTTCTCAAGGTCAATAGAAACTCCATTCTCAAATACAACATATCATAGAAAGGTTATATGAGGAGTCATAAAGGTACACTTTTTCAAATTTGTATTTTGCTCTCTTAGCACTTCAAACACTCTTCTTAAGTGATCTAGATGCTCTTTCCTTATTTGACTATAAATCAAGATATCGTCAAAATAGACAACAAGGAAATGCCTAATGAAAGGTCTCAAAATTTAAGTCATCACTCTTATGAAGGTGCTAGGTGCATTAGTGAGACCAAATGGCATCAACAGCCATTCATACAAGCCATCTTTAGTTTCTAATGCAGTCTTCCATTCATCTCCAAGTCTTATTCTAATATGATGGTATCCACTCTTAAGATCAATTTTTGAAAAGATCTTAGAACCAACCATTTGATCTAGCATATCATCCAGCCTGGGTATGGGAAATCTATACTTGACTATGATTTTATTAATGGCTCTACTGTCAATGCACATTCTCCAAGCTCCATCTTTCTTTGGAGTAAGAAGGGCGGTCATTTAGGAGTACATCACGGTCCATATCATTCCTACGACCATGATAACGACTCTCGACTCTAATTGCCATCTAGAAAACACAATCCTCCTCCTTGAACATTTTCTACCTAAACCAAACCAAACTATAGTTCCAAATATCCAAAATTCAGAACATAGGTGGGCTTTTCTAGGCAAAATTGTCGACTGTTTTCCTGAAACTATCGACTGTTTCAGACATTACTAAAATCTTGCAAGCTGCTGCCGCGAACGTCCTTCGGTATTTGGGGTATAAATTTTGTTAGAAAACTCCAAATAAGGCAATCCTGGTATAAAAAGAAAGCTAAGATAATTTCCCTGTGTTCAAACTTTTCGAAGATTGGAAGTTTTTTATCTAGAAAATGGCACATCAATTATGCAGCAGAAAAGTGAAGATGTTGGGACTTAGAGGGTTTTCCTAATTCAACCTAGGCTTTGATACCAAGATGATGTAGGACAAGATGGATCAACCTAATCCTATGATTCAACCCGCACACAAATACATACATTAAAACACTTTGATTTAAGAATTTAATTAACCAACATAAACACCATGAATTATGCAATATTTCACATGTTCAAGGATTTTGAAAAGGTGTATGACTTGTCCACAAATTAACTCCCAATTGGTCCTTCACAGAGGAATCAAGTTATATGCAACAAATATGTTATTTACAAATTCAAGAATGTAAGTTCTATTGTTAGAATAGCAATATTCCCAAAATTGATTTTAAACTAGCAAGTATCAATATTGCAATCTATGGATTCAAATGGCTTACTAAATATGAAATTTTAGGTTTTCAAGAAAAAGGTTTATACAATATAAAGCCAAGGTTTATAATCAAATATGGCTAAAGAATATTACAACCTTACCTAAGGAAAATATTTGGGATGACTTGAGATTATCCAACACAAGATTAGATCACACCGTAAGTTCTTCGTGCAAGCTTTGAAATACCAAGATGAACACAACTATGAAGTGTCGGGGAAGTGACCGTGTGGGTGTATATTGGTGGTGGCCATGTGGTGTTGATGGAGGCTGTAAGAGTATTAGATGGAGGAGGGGATGATGGATTTGCTACATAGAGTGGTCTCTCACCACTTGATCTCCAAAAAGAACATTGTATCCTCACATTACTCACTCATAAAGAGGGGAACAAGCTTTACAAACTCTATTCATCTTTGTTCTTATAATGAGAATGTTATTTATAGACTTAGCTTGAGGGAAATCATGGGAAACAAAGCATGGGGGAGAGAAAAAGCAAGGAGAAAACAATCAATGGGTTACAAATCATAGGGGGCGTTGACCCTATGGGTCATACCCTATTTGATTATGACAAATACACAGGTATTTAATGTCTGCCAAGTTGATGTGCAGGTTTATCTTGGCAATATCATATGATGGCACTCGGAGACCTAGAGCAAAATGAAGACCTTGTTGAATATTCATTGTTGTAATAGGTCTATAATAGTAAATAGGAAAAAGGTCTATAATATTTAATGCATATCATGCATGTAGGAACTACAAAGCTTAAAGACCATAGAACGACTCTAGGTCCCTACACATCTCCTGAAAATCAAAATGAACATAGAAAGACCTTAGGGCACTCACTCATGCATACATATGATTGATCATTTGATTAGGGTGATCGAATGCTTGAAACAGGATCGAAATGCACAAAATGTGGACACTCGGTCGACCAAACTTACCTGTACAAAAATGCCCGGTCAAACGAATCGGTGTTGGGTCAACAAGTTGACCATAGCCCAGTCAGCCAAACTCACGTAGTTCATTTGACCTCGGTCAACCGAAGTCCCCAGGAGTCAACTTTATTGACTTCCTGGTCAACCAAAAAGAAAATACATTGCAACGCCCTGGTCGACCGAGTTCCCACGTGTGGGAACTTAACAGTCTGGTCAACTGACCGACTCAGTTCAAAATGGTCCTGGTCGACTGAACCTCACAAAACTGGAAAATTTCCTTTGGACATACGAGTCTAGTTTACCGAACTCACAATTCATTTAATGCTCGGTCGTCCGAACCTTAAGAGCTTCGGTCAATCGAACTCGTCTCGGTTGACCGGTGCTCTCCGGTTGCACGTGATTTTTTTACCGTGGTTAACTTTTTAAAATAGGGTTAATTATTCTTAAACGTTTTAAAACAACCCTAACAATACCCTTCATGTCCCTAACGGTCATAATTCTTCCCATGTCTATATATATGTGATCATTTGCTAAAATTAAGAACAGATTAGGGAGTTAGATTAAGAAAATTCTCTCTGAATTTTTAAGTGCCCTTTCTTCATACACATCCCATATACTCATTCTTTTATCATTCCCTTGCCAAATATTTTTGAGTGAGTACATCTTGAGTGATCCTACAAAGCTATAACACTCATTACATTTGTTGATATTTGATTTTCAATTTAAGATTTAAGCAAAGATTTTCCCACAGATTTAACATGATAAATCTTGTGCTGGGAAAACTCTTTAGCTTGAGGATCTTTGCATTGTCATTGCAAGATTCCTTAAGTAATTATTTTTGTGTGCAAAATATTTTTCAAAGCTTGTTTTCAAACAACTCTTGTGCTTAATACAATTTGAGAAAATATTTTTGAGTTCGTTTGAATAATATTGCTAGCATCTTTGAAACACTAAGCTGATATTGAGATTTCATATACTTTTCTTTCAAAGATTAGATTGTTTGACACTCTAGTGCTTGACTAGATAAAGTCATTATATTGAGTGTAGATTGCACATATACACCACTGAGCTTATAATTCTTACATGTTTGGTGTAGATTGATTATTACTTGCGCGTATTGGGCACACATCTACTTTACATGAAAGCATAATCATTGTACCATTTCATTGTGAACAAATTTGTTGTATTTTCAGGCATGGGCCTGAAGAGGGAGACTAGCCCTATGAAATAGTCCCGGATTGGCTTAGACCCGGTTAGGAAAGGTAGGTGCACCATCCTAGTAAGGGGTAGGTTGAGGTCGGTCCCGCTAATTAACTTGGTTGTAAAGGTTGATGTCAGCCCTGTGCTAATTGACCTAGTTGTTTTAGGTGCCGCTGCACCCATTAAGTGAGCTATTAGTGAAATCCTCAGGCTTGCGAGCTAGAGGCGGGGATGTAGGCATAGTTGGCCGAACCCCGATAACATATCATGCGTGTTCTTTATATTTCAGCAAATTTATTTTTCACACTTTTATTTTTCAGCACATGTATGTTGTATGCTTAATTCATTATAGGTAATGCATGTGTTGATTGGGTTATAATTAAATAGAAAAACCCTAGGTTTGTGTAAAGTTGCTGTTGATCTAGTTTAACCTAGGAAGTAATTTTTAAATACCCAATTCACCCCCCCCCCCTATAGGGAATACACCAAAACTAATGGGGGGAACAAAGCATAGGGGGAACAATCATGGGTTACAAATCATGGGGGGACAATGCATGCTTGCAAAGATAATTACTCCAACTTACTACACACATGCAAGCAAACTTAATTTTCTTACAAATTAAATATAAAACATATGTCAAAGGGAGGTCCAATCCGTGTGGGGCCCATGAAGCTATGTCGGGCCCACAAGACCGTGTGTGGCCCATATGGGTCTTGGACTCGACTTCCTTCAGAATATGAACTGAGGTATTCTCGTACCAAAAGTATTTAAGTACTTTTTGAACAACTCCACGTGTACCTACAAAATAGTTATGAACAAAAATAGACATCTGGAGATCATCCACATGTCACCATATCTGCAAATGAAATGGGTAATGCCGGTTGATCCCCATCACCACCCAGTATTGTACTCAGTGGAATATGGATCATTGGTATGTGTATCATACCAATTTTGGGTTGACTTAACCTCCTAATGCACAAGCTCAGGTGTGGGAGGCGCATGGGGGCAAGTGTAACAAGTATGAGATGGGTCGGAGCATATGCCTCACAACTCCGCACACGCTACCGGCTGAGATGGTTGTCCTAAGGAAAGGACCTAATCAAGTTTCTTGACGAGTGTGCTAAGTGGGTGCAAGCTCATGGATGGATACTAACTCATAAACTCCCTTATAATGAGAAGAATAAGTTTGGGAAATTTTATGAGCGGCAACGATGTGTTGCTGAGAATTCTCGACGAGGGTCTCGAAGAGAGTCCAAGCCTCATTCTCATGATTTGTAAGGAAGGTACCACCATAGGATGTGTCGACCATAAATTGATCATGCTCACCTAATCCCTAATAGAATGTTTGGACTAGTTACCACCTAGGTACTTAATGATGTGGAAATTTACGCAGAAGGTCCCTAAAATGCTCCCAAGTCTCAAAGAATTGCTTACCCTCCATCTGGGAAAAAACTAATGATGGCCTTCCTAAGTTGATTAGTCTTCCCGATGGGGAAGTATTTTTTAAGAAATTCATGCTGCATGGTGGCCCAAGTGGTCACCGAGTTAAGCTCTAAAGAATTTAGTCAATACTTGGCTTTGTCCTTAAGAAAGAAGGGAAATAGTCTAAGGCAGAGGGCATCATCACCAAAATTTGAGATGCGGATGGTCGAGCAAATTTTAAGGAATTCATCAAGATGCTTATAAGGATTTTCAGTGGAATTCCCATAGAAGTTGGTAAGCATCGAGGTGATCAAGGTCTTGATTTCAAATTGTGCCGCCTTGACATCTGAAAATCAGATGCAAGATGGCGATGTGTACACATTGGGAATGAAGTAGTCCCATAGAGGCCGAAGAGGTTGCTCCATCGCCGCAGGTCGATGGGTAGTAGGAGGGTTCAGATTTTGATTTTGATTATTGAGAGCTAGAAGCGGTTGGAATTCAATCATGACTTTACAGTTTGAGGACTCAGCTAGCTCTGGACCCAAAGTGGACTTCCTAACTGACCTATGGGATCTCTCAATCTTAGGGTCAATAGGTAATAATCCAGGTTCCAAAGATCTCAAACCCTGCATACAACAAGTTAGCACATGATACCAAGACTTTGAATAACAACAATTGTGAAAGAATAAAGAAAATAAAAATAAAGATCGCATAGAAAACTACAATAATTTGAGCTCACTACTGCAAGTGAGCCCCCAGCAACAGCTCCGAAATTTTATAGTTTCACCAAGGCTTGGGTCCTTAACTACCAAAGATAAAATTTATAAATCTCTAACTACTCCCAAGTTCAGTAGAACAGTGAGTAAGTAAGGTGTGGATCCTCAAGAACTCAATGCAGTGGTGTACCAAAATGGATCTAATTTACTATGCTAGAAATAGTGAGAAAAGGTTGAATATTGGATTTTTCTATTGAGAACTACGAAATCAAATTAACTAAGGTATAATTCCTTATGGGAGAGTAATTCCCCAGTTATGAAGCCACCCTAAGCCATTAATTCGCAATAGTTAAGGTTCAGTCAATTATTCATGATGGGGCTTCAATGGTTCATCCTAATACGAATGCATAGGTTCAACCCTAAATAAAGACAAGTAATCCGCTCGAGCAATATAGCGTATCCAGGTTTGCACCAATCGTCTGGAGCACGATCAGGAGAACTGGATATACCCTATCTAGCAAACACGGATTCCTTTATATTAATCCCATTGCATGAACATAGATTAGGCTTGTTCCACACTAATCTAAGTACTTTGATTATGAAAATTAATGCAGATTAGTCTAAATAACATCATGTAACCAAACCCTATAATGAATAATTAACTAAACCCTAGCTTTGCGCATCTAACCTAAGATTTCATCACAACAGGAGAATCTGAAAAATTAGCTAGTCATTATGCACGCATTCAAACACAAAGACAATATGATAAAAAAATAATGTAAACATTGCTTTTATTGAAAATCAAAATCTTCACACAGCACAAATGAAAACTACGTTCAAACTTTGCAATTTGGAGAAAAAAATCATCAATACACGGTGTGATAGCTTAATAGCCTCCTAATTATCTCCTACAAGTTTCAATTTATACCCCTTAGCGTTTACATGCATTCAAATTCAAATCAAGAAACAATCGGCAACAAAATCGCGAAACAGATTTTTGAAATCAATCGATGTTGACCTAGTCACACTTCCAAGCTCTCCTGGTCATGGCCTGGTTGACACAATCTAGAAGATCTTCATGTTCAGTTGGTAGCATCGTCGATCAGGTCGCACTTCCAAGGTCTCCTAGTCGCGCCCTAGTCGAGGGTATTTGTGAAACTGCTGTTAACTGACACTCTGGAATCTTCTAGCTCGACTTGGTCACCCCTTGTGACTTCTTGGTCACACCATCAAGGTCATGGAGACCTAGTCGAGCTGTGATTTGCACTTGGTTGAGCTTGGTGCTTTCAAATTACTGCATTAACTCCTTGTACTGCGTAACTCTTCGATTTAATCTCCAATTTCCCGAAACATCAAATATACCACATGTAACTTCAAACAATAATAAGAAGTGATAATTATGGAGTTAAAAGAAACATCGCACGGGTAAATGGAGGACTAAATAAGCATATTTAGGAACACATCACTTGGCTTATGCATGAAGAGATTTTCAAAGACTGAGAGAGAACATCCTGTTAGCTAGAACAAAATCAATGTGTGATAGTTTCTTTTCATTTATCTTACTCCCATTCTGATTTTTCATTTGGACCCTAAGCATTGAGCTGAAAAAGATATTTTTCATTATCTAGTTGTATTTCATCTCATATAGGCTAAGAGTTCTTATATTTTTGTCTATATTTTATCAATTTTTTGAAATATGTTTTGTGGTTGAACTATAAAATAGATGAAGAGTGTTTTGGTGAGTAGGTAACTTGAGGGAAGGGCAATTTGCTTGAGGTGCTTTTTAGCACGACTTAGTGGTTTTTTAGCTGAAAGTGGGTGAGTGATATTGTAAGGATAGGCGGATTGAGATGCAAGTACTACACAACTATAATTAATCAACTAATTTTTAGAAAAATCTCTAAAAATTGTTTGGGGAGTGGTTGTAGGTTAAGGTTGAACAAACCACTAAAAATTTATTGTGTTTCTGCTTCTTTGCAATTGTGTGGGGTTTGATTTAATTTTCACATATTATATTCTTAAATTTCCTTAATTTCTGAACCATCAAATTCACCCCTCCTCTTAGGTGTCATATGTTGAACTAACAAGTAGGAAGATCTTACTGATAATATTTTCTTCCCTCTATCCTTAAGTAAGCCAAGAACTCTTAATTCTCAAAGATCATATAGTAGATAGATGGAAATTAGAGTTTCAAAAAATATGATGTTCAATGATGAAGACTCTTGTTTTACCACATACATTGTGAACCATTATAATTTGTTGACATACTAGTAAATCTTGTTTCATTTTTTCTATTAGATGCTTTTCTTGCTTCCGCAAGCTTGGCCCTATCTAATGATGGGTTAGTAAGAAGATCTTATTAGATAGTGTCTTCTTCCCTCTATCTTAGGCATGGTGAATGTTTTTTTTTTTTTTTTGAAGATTAGACGATCAAGGGGAGTTTTTGCCATGACTAATAGGATTGGGCCAAAAAGATCAAGTCCCTTAGAATGAGCTCTTGTTTGTTAAAATCTAGTGTCCCGTCAATTTTCAAACTTTATGTGTTTTCAAAAAATTTCTTTCTTTCTAAATTGGCTAATGATATTTTCAATCATCTCCCTCGTCATATCTCTTAGGGAATAAGATACCTTTCACTTCTGAAGGGGTTGACGTGAAATCCCAAACATCCCAATTTTGATTATCTTCGGCTCCCATAATTATTCACCCCATCTTTAAAAGGTGCTTGCAAACTAGTTAAACAAAATCACATGCACCAATCTTTTCTTCCAAACCAATATTGGCCAATTGTGACAAATGTGATTATGTTCAAAATTAATTAAAATAATGATTATTAAAAAAAAACAATGCCTTTTTCCTAATCATTTAAACATGTGTGCTGATTTGAGTGCCAACTTAATTTATTTTAGTCTAGCCATAGGATATGCGTCTTTTGTTTCTCACCCAAGTCTACATTTTCACCTATTTCTCACTTTTCCCTTCTCAATCATTTTTTATAGGCTTTGACATTCAGTTGCAGAACCATGTTTGTCAATTAGTATATAAGGTCATTTTAAAACATTGGCACATTTTCCTGTCCTAAAACCACCCAAAAAGTCGCTCAACGTATCACTCCAATCATAGAAATCCTACAAACCATGCATGAATGCACAACGTGACAAATATTTTTCTTCTTTCTTTTTAATTTTTATTTTTATTTTTTCGTTAGAAGCACAAGTACATGCTTATTTTCTCCTTTTTTTTCTCCCTTTAATTTGGTTAGGCAGGGGATACTTTTGACTTAAACTAATTTCAGCCCATAATTTTCCTTGCTCATCTTTGTCATTAGAGAAAATTTAGCTAAAAGGAAGTTTTATATATATATTGACGAGAGGATTTGCCGTTTCCACCAAAAGGCAGCCTTTGCCACATACATCCAGCCGATTTTTGAGAATGTATAGTTTTCAATGATGTCTCACCCATATAATTGCCTCCAGAAATTCAACCAACACGTAAACTGCTTTGAAATAACATTCATTCTGTTCCACGTAATTGAAAAGTTCGCTACGAGATTAAATGCATGCATGGAGAGAGAGAGAGAGAGAGAGAGAGAGAGAGAGAGAGAGAAAGAGAGAGAGAGAGAGAGAGAGAGGTGTTTGACCATATATGATGGGATTTTGATTGCAATGCAGAAGAATAATTTGAAGAAGCGAGCTGTCATTGCATTGTTTATTCCCACTTTGTTTTGTGCATGGAAAGCTGGCGAGAGAGAGAGAGAGAGAGAGGTGTTTGACTATATATGATGGGATTTTGAATCTTTTATTGTAATGCAGAAGAATAATGTGACGAAGCGAGCTGTCATTGCAATTGCATTTTTTATTTTTTTTTCCCACTCTGTTTTCTGCATGGAAAGCTGGAAACAAAAGGTGGTTGAACGGCGAAAGCAAAAGTTGATAAAATAGTTGGTAGGATTGGAGGACCAATGTTCATTTCTGTAATCTGGGGTATGAACATGATTGAAGAAGTGGGCCTGCTCTCCTTGACTTTTCTCCCTCCAGGCATTGAATTTAGGGAGGATGCATTTGAATAATTTCCCTCTTTCAAGACTTGATTGATGGGCTTTTTAGTTTTATTTTTCTCGTGCACAAAGGTAAAAAGCTGCTTCGAGAGTTTGGTCATGGGTGACCTGGCATGGGAGCATGTCAAACGGCTGGGCGGCCTGCGGCTGATACCGTATATGCCAATATTGTTATATATTTATACTAGCAGAGATCAATAGCACGCCATATAATTTCAAATAATATAAAATTATAGAATAATATGATTATTTTTTAAATCACACGATTTAACTATAAAACAAAATATAAATTTCAAAATTTTGATAATATTTTTACATATTTCAAACACTTTACTTGAACCCAAATTTGGTTAAAAACAATGAGTTTTGATTCTCATGCATAAATAAAATTATCTATCTTTTCGAGCTTACCAATAAATTTTTAATTTAGCTTTAATGATAACTACTAATTATTGGATAATAGTTAATCAAATTTTAATTAAAATTTATCATTATTAGTAGTTACAAAATTTAGGGATTATAAGTTTTGATTAAAAAAATGTTACTCTAAGTTTTCTTAGTAATTGAAAAATATAATATTTCAAAATTATAAGGGGACTTAATAGTAATAAATTTATTAATGGAATGCTTTAACATATTATGTAGAGACCCGAATAATTATAGAAATTAAGTAAATAAAAGGAAAGAAAAGAAAAAAAATTCCAAAGGGGACTCAGTAGGGTCTCGTCGACGAGCAGCCTTCTTGGGATCGTCGACGTGGACTCATGACTCATCGACGAGAACTTACCGAGAGGGGTTTAGCAGAGCCTGAATTTTGTCGACAAGGGTTGTGAGCTCGTCGTCGAACTCCCTTTACGGATTCGTCGACGAGGTGACGTGTCTCGTCAACGAATCTGCATTTTATAAATACACTAACCTCGAGATTTCAGCATGAATTTTTCATGCAAAACTCTCTCTCTCCCTCTCTCTCTAATCCTCGTCTCTCTCTCCTTCTCTCTAGATTTCCTACTTCATCCTTCGTCGGTTCGACAATCAGAAGCCATCATGCTACTCCTGAGAAGATTCTCTACAAGTGTGCTGTAGTAGTTTGTTGGTTAGGCCAACTTAGACACCATCCCAAAATCTAGGTAAGTTGGTTATTTTAAACTTTATAAGGTAAGGTGTTTATGGAATGAGGAAAATGCTTTAGATAGAATAATACTGAGGTTTTGTTGGGGAAAATATAATTTCAAGGCGTTGAACTGGGAGCACCACATGAGTGGGTTTGGTTAATTTTGTAGGCTTCTCAGTAAGTCAGGTAAGGGGATCAATTAAGTCAGCATTTTTCATGAAATTATTTATTATTATACAGCATTTATTTTCAGGAAAATATGTATGTTATTGAACTATGTTTGGGAATATTGCTGTTGAACAAGGAAATGGTTTGAACACATTTTATAAGAGAATATGATTTGAGAACAAATTATGAGTTTAGAAGGTTACTTTTATTTGTGTGGCATAAGTATAATTTCCATGAAAATTATGTTATTTTAAAATATTATGATTTTTCCAAAATAAGCATGACATAACAGTTTTTAGGAAAACCATAAAAACAGTACAGGAACTATGGTTTTAGAAGATTATGTTAAACAGTGCAAGAATTTTATGTTTATTATGTTATGAATTATGCCAGTGTGAATGCCGTGATTTTTACATTATAAATTATGTTGGCGTGAATGTCATGATTTTTATGTTATGAATTATGCCGGCGTGAATGTCGTGATTTTTACGTTATGAATTATGTCGGCGTAAATGCTGTGATTTTTGTGTTATGAATTATGTCGGCATTGACGCCGTGATTATGTATGATATGTAAGAAATCATGAAATATGTTTATGTCAAATATTACTCTGAAATATGAAACAACTTTGTTTTAATATGGAATGTATTATATGTTATCAGAACCTAGATAGCTTAGTTCAGTTTTATGAAGCACGGTATCGTAGTTGTATGTTCACAATTATGTTTATGTTAGTGCTACCATACATCTTATGTAGAGTGTGGGAGATGGCAATTGATGTGGCTTTATGAGAGTGTCGTAGTTCCCCTGGTAGTCCGGAACAGGTGGAACAGGCCCATTGCACTTACACACCTATGTTTGACTTAGCATGATCGGTCAACCATTGCTAGGTCTCGCCTTCGGACTGCACAATCCTGTTTTGTGGGGAGTAAGAAATGACAACAACTAGCTATCTATCCTGGGTAATAAGTCTGTATGATTGGTTATATAAGATAATTTTTTCAGTACAGAAATATAGTATGTTAGACTATGTTAAGTTAAATCTTATTTTATCCAGATATGATACAACCATTTATACCAGACATGAATTATGTACTATTTATATGTATATCATGAAAAATACTCATGCTCCCACACACTAATATTAGTTTATCTCCCTTACTGAGAGGTGTCTCACCCCATACATACAAACATTTCAGTAAATCCAGGTAGAAGGGCAAATAAAGCTCCGAAGTGGTAGGTGTTGGTCTAACTACGCTGTCAGAAGGATAAATAGGTGAGATAGGGTCAGATGGGTTTTTGTGTGATTATGACCCAAGGATGCTTTTTGGGTCTTTTTGTGGATGACTGTATATATGACAGATTCAGTAGAACTCTAGTATGGTTTCTGGTGTTGTGTCCGGCATGTATATAATTTATGTTTTCTGCTGCTTAGGTATCAAAGATGTATGATAGGGGTCTGTAATAGTAAATAGGGCTTGACTTGTAATAATTGCATGCATCACCTACATGATTTAATAGGTAAGCTCAAAACTAAAAATGAACTAGAAATGACCCTAGGACACTCACTCATGCACATATTTATGTTGGCCATTTGAATATGGTGATTGTTTGGTTAATTAGGTCCAAAATGCTCTAAATAGGCACATTCGGTCGATTGTACTCCTTAGTACAATTCCTCCCAGTCGATCGAACCAGGATCGGGTCAACAGATTGACCATAGCTTGGTCGACCGAACTTGTCTAGTTCACTTATACCCGATCGACCAAACACCCTAGGAGTCAACATAATTGACCTTCTGGTCGACCATGCTCAAAATGAATAACAACGCCATGGTCGACCGAGTTCCCACGTGTGAGAGCTCAACAATCTGGTCGACCCACCGAGATAGTTCAAAAAGTTCCCGGTCAACCGAACCGTGCTAAGAGGGAAAAATTGCCTTAAACCTCCAATTTCGGTCGATCCAACTTGTAGTTCATTTCATGCCCAGTTGATCGAACTTCAAGCAACTTGGTCAACCGAACTTGCCTCGGTTGACTGGTGCTCTCGAGTTGCCCCATTATTTTTACCATGGTTAATATTTTTAAATAGGGTTAATTATATTAAAATATATTAAAACTTTCCTAATAATTTCATATATTTCCTGAACTATCATATTTTTGGGGATGTCTATATATATCCCCTCATTTGGAATAATTAGCAATGGAATTAGCAATCTTAATTAGGAAAAATCCTTTGAAATTCCAAAATCTATAATACTCACCTTTGAGCCTCCAACACTAATTCTTACCAGATTTTATTACTTAAATATCTTTGTAAGTGTGATTTGAGTGATGTTGTTCTATAGGTTTGCTCTCTCAAGATTGTACTTGTTTGATATTATTTTATTTGAGAGCAAAACCTTAAGTGTTCTTAGGGACTTCATTGAAAAGTCTATCCTAAGAAGACTTCACTTGAGCTTCTGAGTATTGCATTGTCATTGCAATATCTTGAGAAGTTCTTATTTGATTTTGGTTGCAAAAATATTTTGAAATCATTTTCAAATATCTAGTGTGTTTCATCTTGAGAAATCTTTGAAGAGATGTTTGTTCATATGGTGGAAATCTTTGTTGCAATATTCATTGAGTTATATCATTTGTTGAATGCAAAGATTAAATCCTCTTTGCAAACCATATATATATATATTTCTTGAGCTTTATATGTTGAGAAAATCTACTCGTTGAGATATCTAAAGTATTGCTAATATCTTTGTCTGAGCATCGTGATTGAAAATATTTTGTGATACAAAGATCATATTGTTTGTACTCTCATGCAGTGATTACATCGATCATATAACTATTTGAGAGTAGAACTCTAAGACCACATTGAGCTTACTTTATTATATCATTTGGTGGTGTATGTGATGGCGTAGATTGGGTATTCATCTGCTTTACATGAAAGCATAATCACTGTACCAATTTTATTATTGAGAACATATTGTTGTATTCCAGGCACGAGCATGAAGAAGGAGACTAGCCCAGGTTAATAGTCCTGGATTGGCTTAGACCCGGTTAGGAAAGTTAGGTGCGCCATCCTATTAAGGCGTGTTGATTGAGGTCAGCCCCTTCAATTGACCTGGTTGTAATTGGTGCCGCTCCACCCATTAAGTTAGCCTTTAATAGAATCCTTTGGCTTACGAGCTAGAGGATGGGACGTAAGCATAGTTGGCCGAACCCAGATAACATATCTAGTGTGCACTATTTATCTTTCTGCAATTTACATTCCTGCACATGTATGTTATAATTGTGAATGTCGCGCATGATTTAATTTTCCTACGTTATATTTATACACGCATTTGGAACTGCATAGACAGACCCTAGGTCACGTAATATTGGTAATCTAGCTTAACCTAGAAAGAATAAATTTTAAAATTCCAATTCACCCTCCTCTTGGGAATACACCAATTCCAACAGCACAGTTATTAGATGTTGAATTGTCAGTAGCAACACCGACAGGGTCAATGGTGAGATGTCGTAAGGTGCTCAGGGGTTACCTAATAAAAATTCAAGGATGAGTATTACTAGCTAACCTAATTATGCTAGATTTGCATGGATTCGATGTAATATTGGGTATGGACTAGTTGACTACTAACCATGCTAGTATCGACTGTCATTTGAAAGGGGTGATTTTCAGACCACCAGGAAAGCTAGAATTTAGATTTTTGGGGTCGCGGGTGCATTCCTGAAATTAGGAATAGCTTCCCAAGAGGAGGGGGTGAATTTGCTTTTTAAAACTTTCTCTTTAGTTCTTTTAAAGTCCTTAACTTCTTTTGTGATTTAACCAATTCTTTGACTTGTTTATTTATTTTGTCAATCAAATAAGAACTTGGTTTCTTTTGAACAATCAATCAACAAAACAATTAAACACAATTAAACATTCAATCTTCAACCACACTTTGAAAGTAAAAACAATCAAACAATTAATCACAATTTCCAAACCAACACAACCACAATATTTTTACCAAATATAAGTTCACTGCAGCACTATTAGATTGATGAAATCATTCAAGATTTAAGACTCTTGGAATATAAAACAAATCTTTATACCAACCAATCACAATCAATGTAATATATGTAGCTTTCAGCTTTTGATGTTTTCAGCCCTGTGGTGAATGTGAGTTTTGAACAAAGCCTTGTATATATGAAATTTCTTCTTCAATATGATGTTCAATATAAAATCCAATTACTCTTTCCAAACTTCAAAATTCAAATAAACTCTTAAGTTAATTTATCTTTGGGGTGTCTAGCCAAGTAACGTACGCCCATATGGTTTCTATAAAGAATGGTTCAACCAACGTACTCCCTTTTGGTTTTCGCAACCTAAATCAAAATCAAGCTTTAAGGTTTACTTGATTTCCAAATTTACGTAATTTATATGATTTTAAATTTATACTATCCACGCAATTTAAATATGTACTGAAAATAAAGAATAAGGAAAGAGAGAGTGAGACGGAGATTTTTACGAGGTTCGGCTTATACCCAGCGTATGTCCTCACCTTTGGCAAATCACCAAAGGATTCACTAAACCTGTTTTATTGACGGGTGGAACAAAACCTTTACAAGCGATACCCCACGCTCAAACACTCCTTCACTAGGCTAGAGCCCACCTCTCTAAGCAATATCCCCTTGCTTAGCCAACGATCCAAACAATCTTTGGAATCGTCAATCTACAAGATAAGAATCAAATAGATGTGTACAAAAACTTGCTCACACAAAGAGTTGATTAGTACAACAATTTAGACACTAATATACTTCAAAGTATATAACAATATAGAAATTAACTTGAAGCTTAATGAAGTATATCACCGATTAACTATTTCAATGATTGAAAGATTTAGAATTTGTAGCACAATATTGGTGATTGAATCAGCAAGACCTCAGCAAATTTCATAGACAAGATGAGAGTGAAAGAGCCTTTGAGTGTTGAGAGCAATTGAGAGAGATTTTGAATTTTTTTTTTCTGAATTTGAATTCTTGGTGTGTTGATTCAATGATCTTTGAGGCTTATTTATAGACTTAAAAAGGTATGTAACTTGGTAACCAAGTGACTTGGAGTATCCCCAAAATTTTCACAAAGTTTGAAACCCAAGCAAACCATTAAAAAATGTTTTCGTTCAGGTTTTATTTTCAAATTCTGTTTGTGGCAGTCGCCTGCCCCAATCCACCAGTCGCCTGCCATGTTATTTTTAAAGGAGTAGTAAGGGCAGTAGGGTGGCAATCACCTACCAGGACACAGCCAGTCGCCTGGCTTGACCACCTAGGCGCCTGTCCTGGTTTAAGCAGTCTACTGATTGCTGTCAACTTTGAGTACCCTTCTATTTTTCAATCATAACTTTTTCTTTGTAACTCCAACTTTGATGATCTTATTGTCAAATGAAAGCTAGGAGAAACTCCTACAACTTTCATGTTGAACACTTATTAAAATAAAGGGTTTTTGATAGAGAAAAATATAGCTCAATGCAGATGTAGAAAATTTAAAAGCATTTTGAAAATCCTCTTTTTGATGCTTTTCATTTCAAAAATGATTCTAACCTTTTTGAAATAATTTTTGACTTTATAAAAATATTTTTCAAGTATGTTAAAAGGTATCTAGGTCCAATAAATTAACCTAAGAGTTTCATACATCCATATTGAAATTCTTTGAAGTACTTACATGAAATTTCCTATAACCTCTTTCAAATTTTCAATTCTTGAATTCCTTGAGGTCTTTATGCTTGCTTCATCTTTCTTTGAGCTTTCATCAAGTTCTCTTTAATCCTCATGCGCTAATGATCTTCAAGCTTTATCCTTAAATCTATTTTTGAATTCATGTTTCAAGCTTGATATAAATCATCCTTTTGAAATATAAGCTTTCATGAATTCTTTAACCTTGCATTCATCATTGAGTCCTAAAAATACATCACTTAAACAAAGCATGTTAAGTTCTACTTGTTTGTTAGCATCAAAATAAGAAGTTAAGCCTTGTAAGGCTAACAATCTCCCCTTTCTTGATGATGACAAACGAGAAGCAAAAATTTGAGTGAGCCTTAAAAATACCCCCCCTTTCAATAAGCATCATCTTAACAAAATTTGCAAGATCAATATCAATTTCAAAACCTCTTTTACAATCATGCTCATCACTATCAAATACTTCTCCTTTTGATATATATTATGTTCATGCTCAGTTTTTGAAATTTGCAATACTATGCTCAATTTTTGCTTTAAAACTTCTCCCATTTTTGACATACATCAAAAAGGAAAAAAAAAAAGATTTAAGTTCAAGTAAAATCACATGTTGAGCATATCATCAAACATGCGTATCAAACATATGAACACACAATTTATTATTTTTTAATATAGCATGTGTAGTGTGTTATAACATTCAAGTATATGACTTGTAACTTCATTACTAACCGTTTTTTCCTTTAGACAATATTCAAGATTTCAATTGTTGATTTTATGATACTGATTTAAAATTGAATTCATGATATCTATTTAAAATTCATGATACCAATTGAGAATTGATACAAATTGAAAATTTAATTCATGATACCAATTGAAAATTCTCTAAATTGATTATAGGGAAACAATCATAAAATAAGCAATATGACATAACACTCCCTCTGAATTCAATACATTCAGTTTTGTTATCAATTTTGCTTTCATCATCCTATATTTCAAAACATTGATTCACATTATGTATCAAATATCAATATTATGCTCATATCATCAATGTCATACCATGCTCAAAGATATAATTATTCTTGTCATGCTTAAAAAACCAATTGATCTTTTAGATTGTGATACCAAATGAGTTTTTTTTTTTTTAAATTGTGATACCAATTAAAATTTTTAAAATGTGATACCAAAAATATTCATGGATACCAAAGACTTTATAGATACCAAAGTCATTATCACATTATACACAGCTCATGGATACCAATATAACCATTATATCTCTCATAGCTCATGGATATCAATATAAAAAGCAGTAATTCTCTCCATGCAATTCATCAATAGCATGCATGATCAAGAATTAATCTTATATCAAAATTCATACTTATACTCAATAATCTCATGCTCAAATTTTCAACATAGTGAGCCATAAATTTCCAATATAAGTCAAGTCAAGTCAAGCCATACACATGTAGCATATAGCATATCATATAGGCATGTAAGCATGTAGCATCTCATGTAGTCATTCATTCTCAAACTTATCTTAAACTCTTCTTTAATTTTTTTATTTTAACTAGTTTGTTTGTTGATCATGAATTAAGTTACTTTCTCAATTTTTAAGGGGAATGACTTAATCCATGGAGTTTTTCATTTATGAACTAGTCTATCATCTCGATACCTATACTTTCTTGGGTCCGGTTGGTTTAACAAGGGATGTTTCTTTAACTCTCCATATTTGTTTAGTTTTCACACATTTTCTCTTAAATGGACATTCAAACTTTTTATGCCCATTTTTCTTACATCGATAGCATATGGTGTTAGTGTAAGCATTAAAGGATGTGCTTGCATTATTTTTGGAGGCTTTTGAGAAATAACCCATGTAAAGACTCTTTTTCTTGTTATTTTCAACTCCTTTGAAACCAATGCCTTCTTTGTTTAATGACATTCTTTGTGAGCCAATCATCTTATGAAGATTTTCCTTTCCTTTTGTAAAGTTGTTAATAATTTTATCCTTATCTTTGATTTGATTCTTGAGATCATTTAACTCTATGTATTTATTGTTATCAACCTTCTTTAATGATTTCTCTAGCTCTAGAGATAATTTTCTTATTCTGTCCTCTAATCCAGAAATATACATATCTTTCTCATATACTGTAGAGGATAGGGATCGAAGGTCTTCTACCTTTTGTTCATTCTTGCCTTTTAGTTTCTAGATTTTCAAGTTTTTTCTTTTTCAGCCAGATTTTTGGATTCTATTTCTTTCATTGCTAATTCATACTTATCTTCTATTTTCTTGATCCTTGAATCCTTTTCTCTTTCATTTTCTCTTTTAGCATTTCTAAGGGATTCTAATTATTTCATTATACTTTCATTTTTATTCTTCAATGAAGTATTCTGTTTATTTGCTTTGATCAGCATCTTATGTACTTTGAATAAATTATTTTGAAGTTCATCATAAGATGACATACCCTCATCACTTGATTCATCACTACAAGAATTATTTGAAGATTTAGTTGAAGAACTTTCTTCATTATCCCATGCCATAAAGCACGTGTAGACAACCTCTTGGTCACTTATTTCATTCTCTGAACTACTTGTACTATCCCATGTAGTGGCTTTCATGGCCTTCTTGTTTTTCTTTTAAGACACTTTCTTTAATTGTGGGCATTCTAGTTTTATATGTCCAATTTTATTGCAATTATAGTAAGTAGGGGTTTTATCTTTAGATTTCTCGATACCAATATCTTTTTCATCTGATTTGGAGTCTTGGTTTCTTCTTTTGAATTTTTTTCTGCTTCTAAATATTTTTGCTAGCTTTTTAGATATAAAGGCTGCTTCATTTTCATCCATCTCTTCACTACTAGAGTTTTCTTTTGAGGCTTTGAGGGCTATTGTTTCTTGGGCTTTGGTTTTCCAGCTCTTTTCATTCATTGTCATTTCGTGTGTGAGGAGAGAACCTATAAGCTCATCTAACGATGTGTTTTACAGATTTCTACTTTCCGTGATAGCAGTAGCCTTTGGTTCCCACGTGGAGGGAAGGCCCCTTAGAATTTTTCTTATCATCTCATAAGTAGTGTAAGTTTTTCCTAAGGCATTTAGGGAATTTATTATATGAGTGAACCTAGTATACATGCTGGATATGGATTCATTCGGGTTCATTTTAAACACTTCATATTCGCTTGTGAGCATATGAACCCTATTATCCCTAACATATGTTGTTCCTTCATATATTACTTCTAGCTTATCCCATATCTCCTTAGATGATTTGCAAGCCATTACTCGATTAAATTCATTAGCATCTAAAACACAATGTAACACATTCATAGCACTAGCATTAACTTGTAGCATCTTATGGTCTAAGTATTTCATATCCTTCTTTTCCTTAGGGATCTGTTTTCCATCTATTAATTTGGTAGGAATTATATCACCATATGTGACAACCTCCCAAACTTTCCAATCCATGGTTTGGAGAAATATTTGCATTCTCTTTTTCCAGAAAGTATAGTTGTGTCCACAAAAAATAGGAGGCCTAGTTGAAGATTGTCCCTCTCCAAAGGGAGCTACGCCTAATTGAGCCATTTAGATCTTTTTCTAGCTACCAATTAAGATTTGCTATAACCCTGCTCTGATACCAATTAAAATTAGGAATAACTTCCCAATAAGGGGGGGGGGAATTGGATTTTTAAAACTTTTTCTTTAGTTCTTTTAAAGTCCTTAACTTCTTTTGTGATTTAACCAATTCTTTGACTTGTTTATTTATTTTTTCAATCAAACAAGAACTTGGTTTCTATTGAACAATCAATCAACAACACAATTAAACACAATTAAATATTCAATCTTCAACCACACTTCGAAAGTAAAAACAATCAAACAATTAATCACAATTTCCAAACTAACACAACCATAATTTTTTTACCAAATATAAGTTCACTACAGCACTATTAGATTGATGAAATCATTCAAGATTTAAGACTCTTGGAATATAAAACAAATCTTTATACAATCCAATCACAATCAATATAATATATGTAACTTTCAACTTTGATGTTTTCAGCCCTGTGGTGAATGTGAGTTTTCAACAAAGCCCTGTATATATGAAATTTCTTCTTCAATATGATGTTCAATATAAAATCCAATTACTCTTTCCAAACTTCAGAATTCAAATAAACTCTTAAGTTAATTTATCTTTGGGGTGTTTAGCCAAGTAACGTACTCCCGTATGGTTTCAGCAAAGAATGGTTCAACCAACGTACTCCCTTTCGGTTTTCGCAACCCAAATCAAAATCAAGCTTTAAGGTTTACTTGATTTCCAAATTTATGTAGTTTATATGATTTTAAATTTATACTATCCATGCAATTTAAATATGTACTGAAAATAAAGAATAGGGAAAGAGAGAGCGAGACGGAGATTTTTACGAGATTCAGCTTATACCCAGCATACGTCCTCACCTTTGGCAAACCACCAAAGAATTCACTAAACCTGTTCTGTTGAAGGGTGGAACAAAAGCTTTACAAGTGATACCCCACGCTCAAACACTCCTTCACTAGGCTAGAGTCCGCCTCTCCAAACGATGTCCCCTCATTCGGTCACTCCTTAAATAGGTTAAAGCCCACCTCTCTAAGCAATATTCACTTGCTTAGCCAACGATACAAACAACCCTTGGAATCTTCAATCTACAAGATAAAAATCAAATAGATGTGTACAAAAACTTGCTCACACAAAGAGCTAATTAGTACAACAATTTAGAAACTAATATACTTCAAAGTAAATAACAACATGGAAATTAACTTGAAGTTCAATGAAGTATATCACCGATTAACTCTTTCAATGATTGAAAGATTTAGAATTTGTAGCACTATATTGGTGATTGAATCAAAAAGACCTCAGCAAATTTCGTAGACAAGATGAGAGTGAAAGAGCCTTTGAGTGTCGAGAGTAATTAAGAGAGATTTTGAATTTTTTTTTTTTTTTTCTGAATTTGAATTCTTGGTGTGTTGATTCAATGATATTTGAGGCCTATTTATAGACTATAAAAGGTATGTAACTTGGTCCCCAAGTGACTTGGAGTATCCCTCAAGTTTTCACAAAGTTTGAGCCCCAAGCAAATCATATAAAAAAAATGTTTCCGTTGTGGTTTTTTTCAAATTCTGTTCATGGCAGTCGCCTGCCCCAATCCACTAGTCGCCTGCCATGTTATTTTTAAAGGAGAAGCAAGGGTAGTAGGGTGGTAGTCACCTGTTAGGACACAGCCAGTCGCCTGGCTTTACCACCTAGGCGCCTGTCCTGTTTAGGTAGTCTATTGGTTGCTGTTAGCTTCGAGTACCCTTCTATTTGTAGGTCATAACTTTTTCTGTGTAACTCTAAATTTTATGAGCTTTGTTTCAAATGAAATATAAGAGAAAAGGCTACAACTTTCATGTTGAACACTTATTAAAATAAAGGGTTTTTGATAGAGAAAAGTACACCTCAATGCAATTGTAGAAAAATTAACAACATTTTGAAAATCCTCTTTTTGATGCTTTTCATTCCAAAAATGATTCTAACCTTTTTGAAATAATTTTTGACCTTATAAAAATATTTTTCAAGTATGTTAAAAGGTATCTAGGTCCAATAAATTAACCTAAGAGTTTCATGCATCCATATTGAAATTTTTTGAAGTACTTGCATGAAATTTCCTACAAACTCTTTCAAATTTTCAATTCTTGAATTCCTTGAGGTCTTTATGTTTTCTTCATCTTTATTTGAGCTTTCATCAAGTTCTCTAAATCCTCATGTTCTAATGATCTTCAAGCTTTATCTTCAAGTCTATTTTTGAATCCATGCTTCAAGCTTGATATAAATCATCCTTCTTTGAAATATAAGCTTTCATGAATTCTTTAACCTTGCATTCATCATTGAGTCCTGAAAATACATCACTTAAACAAAGAATATTAAAATCTACTTGTTTGTTAGCATCAAAACAAGATTTTAAGCCTTGTAAGGCTAACAATTCCCCACCTCAGTTAGTGTCAGCCATGTAGGCGAAAATACTACTTCTGGACGGATGTAAGGGATGTATGGCTTATGTAAAGGAGGTGACAGAAAATGAATTGAAACTTGTCAGTATCCCAGTGTTTAAGGAGTTTCCAAACATTTTTCCAGAAGAACTACCTAGATTACCTCCCGACCGCGAGACAGATTTTGCAATTTACTTACTTCAAGGGATGACGCCGATCTCTAAAGCTCCTTGCCGAATGACTTCAGCAGAATTTGTAGAATTAAAGGATCAGCTGTAGGATTTATTGAATAAAGGGTTTATCAGATCTAGTGTAACACCTTAAGTAACTCTAGTGTTATTTGTGAAAAAGAATGACTAGTCTATGAGGATGTGCAAAGATTACAGGAAAATAAACAAAGTAAAAATTAAGAATAAGTATCCTTTATCCCGTATAGATGACTTATTTGATCTGTTTTCTAGTACACGGGTCTATTCCAAGCTCGACTTCAGGTCAGGTTATCACTAGGTGAAAGTTAAAATGGAGAACATTTCAAAAAGAGCTTTCAGGACCAGGTATGGGCATTATGAATTTCTAGTTATGTTATTTGGTCTAACAAATGCCCCTGCTATATTCATAGATTTGATGAATAGAATCTTTCACCAGTATTTAGATCAGAATCTTTCACCAGTATTTAGATCATTTTGTTGTGGTTTTCATTGATGACATATTGGTCTACTCGAGGAGTTTTGAGGAGCATGAGATGCACCTAAGGCTAGTACTTCAGATGCTCGAGGAAAGGAAATTGTATGCTAAGTTTAGAAAATGTAAATTTTGGTTAGAGAAATTTGCGTTTTTGGGGCATGTTATATAAGGAGATGGAATTTTAGTAGATCCCAACAAAATAGAGGCAGTGGTGAATTGGGTCAGGCTGAGGAACGTACAGGAAGTCAAGAGTTTCTTAGTATTGGCAGGTTATTACCAATGGTTTGTAGAAGGATTCTCAGCATTATCAGGGCCTCTGAAATGACTAACCAAAAAGAATGCCAAATTTGGGTGGGACGACAGTTGTGAATAGAGCTTCCGGGAATTGAAGCAAAGGCTCGTCACTGCACTAGTATTGATTATTCCATCAGGAGGTGATGGTTATGTGATCTACTATAAAGCATCTTTGAGGGGGCTTGGATGTGTATTGATGCAGTAGGGCAGAGTGGTAGCATATGCCTCTAGACAATTGAAAGAATATAGAAAGAATTATCCCACTCATGATCTTGAATTGGCTGCAGTGGTTCATACATTGAAAATTTGAAGGCATTATCTATAAGGAGAGAGATGTTGTTAGCTTTGGTGTATTCTTAATAGGGGGGGGGGGTGAATTGGAATTTTAAAATTTATTCCTAGGTTTAGCTAATCTAATAGCAGTATATTCACAACCTAGGGTCTGTCTATACAGTTTCAAATGTGCAGATAAATAAAACATGGGGAAATTAAATCATGCGTGGCATTCACGATATAACATACACGTGCGATAAATAAATTATAGAAAAATAAAATGCACACACGATATGTTATCGGGGTTTGGCCCATATTGCCTACGTCCCCACCTCTAGCTTGCAAGCCGGAGGATTCCACTAACACTTACTTAATGGGTGGAGTGGCATCGGTTACAACCAAGTCAATTAATGGGGCTGACCTCAACCTACAACTTACTAGGATGGTGCACCTAACTTTCCTAACTAGGTCTAAGCCAATCTAAGACTATTTACTAGGGCTAGTCTCTCTCTTCAGGCCCACACATTGAAGACAACAAATGTGTATAAAATTTTGCATACACATAAATATGCTTCTCACACTAAGCAGATATGTACTACAATATGCATAAGTAATAATCAATCCACACCAAATATGTAAGAACTATAAGCTTGGTGGTGTATATGTACAATCTACACTCAATATAATGATTATACTCAATCAAGCACAAAAGTGTTCAAACAAGCTAATCTTTGAAAGCAAATTATATCAAATCTCAATATCAGATTAATGTTTCAAAGATGCTAGCAATATTATTCAAACGAACTCAAAAATATTTTCTCAAATTGTATCAAGCACAAGAGTTGTTTGAAAAAAAGTTTTGTAAAATATTTTGCACACACAAATAATTACTTAAGGAATCTTGCAACGAAAATGCAAAGATCCTCAAGCCAAAGAGTTTTCCTAGCACAAGATTTATCAAGTTAAATCTGTGAGAAGAACCCTAGCCAAACTCTTAACAAAAATCAAACAATACAAATATCAATGAGAGTATATGGCTATTTAGAATGAAGCACTAATAATCTAAACACTCTCTCCAGGCTTGGATGATCAAAGAAAATGAAGTAGAGGAGTATTTGGGATAGTATTTGAAAAAATAGGCTTTTTAAATTTGAGAGGATTTTTCATTAATAATCTTGCTAATCTCCCTACTAATTTTCACAAATGAACCCCTATATATAGAAGTTGGGCAAATTATAACCATTTAGGACATGTAGGGTATTAATAG
The DNA here is from genome assembly GCF_029873635.1 of Malania oleifera. Taxonomy (NCBI): domain Eukaryota; kingdom Viridiplantae; phylum Streptophyta; class Magnoliopsida; order Santalales; family Ximeniaceae; genus Malania; species Malania oleifera. Next base: position 71,113,115 of record NC_080420.1, read on the forward strand.
GATCGTTTTAAAACAATTTAACAAAGTTAACCCCATTTGAAAACTTTTAACCTCAATAAAAAATTGTCCAACTTGAGAGCACCGGTCAACCGAACTAAAATTTTGGTTAAAAGGGACAGAGTTCGGTCGACCGTGCAAGAAATGAACTGAGAGTTCGGTTGACCATACATGTATGGTTTAAGGGCGATTTTCAAAATCCGTGCAATTCGGTCGACCAGGTCATTTTGAACTAGGAGGTTTGGTCGACCAGGTAGTTGGTTCACATTTTTGGTCAGTCGACCGAGGAGTCAAAATGTTGACCCGATGGGAGTTCGTTCGACCAAGTTGTATAAACTTGGAAAGGTCCAGTCGACCGTACTATGATCAAACCGTTGACCTCTGACCGGTTTGGTCAATCGAATGCTTTTATACATTCCGGTTTGGTTTACCGAACATGCATTTTTAATGCATTTCAGTTCTAATCCCCTTATACATTAACCCTATTCATATAATGATTAATGTTAAGACTATAGGGCATATTTTTATGAAGTATGGGGAGTCTTAAGGTCAATCTAGGTCTTTTTTAGGACACTGAAAAAATCCGGCATCATTTGACCCTAAGGTCAAACTACACTCTTGAGCTTTAGTTCCTACATGAATGTCATGCATTAATTATTACAGATTGTTCCTATATTACTATTACAGACCCAATATTAAACTTATAAAATTACAACAATGAATCTTATGGGTCTTCTTTTGCTTCAAGCCACTGTGTGCCGCATGCCATTAATATGATCCAGTTAGTATGATCCTACACACAAACTTGAAAGTCATCAAATACAAAGAGTATTTGTCATTATCAAAATTGGTATATGACAAATAAGGTCAACAGATGTGAAATATTTTCAGATCATAAAAGTTTAAAAGTACTTCTTCACATAGAAGGAGTTGAATATGCGGCAGAGAAAATGGTTGGAGCGCATCAAGGATTATGAATACCCCATCAGTTGCCATACAGGTAAAGCAAATGTGGTGGCTGATGCGCTGAGCCTTAAGTCCATTATAGCAGCATTGTCAGCAACAGAAGTTCAGCGCCCGATCCAAATGGACTTAGAGAAACTTGGTGTGGAGCTAGTAGAGAGTGATCACCAGGAATTTATTGCCAACCTGGTGGTGCAGCCTACCTTGCAGGAAAGGATTAAAAGAACCCATAAAAATGACGTAGAGTTGATGGAGTTGATAGAGAAGGTGCAGGACAAGCAGAGGGAGAAGTTCATTGTTTTAGATGATGGAACTTTGAGGTTCCGTACCAGATTGTGTGTGCCTGCCGATATGGATATCAGAAGGATGATCCTTGAGGAGGCTCACAGATCCTTATACACAGTTCATCTAGGCAGCACTAAAATGTATAAGGATCTGCGGGAGTATTCTGGTGGAGCGGTATGAAGAGAGAAATTGCTGAATTTGTGCAGCAATGTTTGATGTGGCAGCAGGTAAAGGCTCAGCACTAGAGGTCGGTGGGTTAGCTACAACAAATTTATATCCCAGAGTGGAAATAAGATCACATTTCTATGGATTTTGTGACGAGTTTACCGTTGGCGCGGCAGGGGCCGAATTCTATTTGGGTGGTTGTAGATTAACTGACGAAGATCACTCACTTTATCCCTATTAAATTCAACTACTCCATGAACATACTGACAGAAATATATATTCAAGAGATAGTACGATCGCATGGTGTGACAGTGTCTATCGTATCAGACCGAGACCGACGTTTCACGTCATGATTTTAGAGGAGTCTGCAGGAGGCTCTAGGGTCTCAGCTATCATTCAGCACAACTTTTCATCCTTAAAAGGACAAACAATCAAAGAGGACGATTCGGATATTAGAGGATATGCTATGGGCATGTGTGCTGGATTTTTGGGGTAGTTGGACCCAGTATCTGCCGCGGTAGAGTTTGCATATAATAACTATCAGACCAACATTGGCATGGCACCTTATAGGGCGCTACATGGTAGGAGATGTTGTTCTCCTCTATACTGGGATGAGATACGTGAGAGGCGAGTTTTGGGACCAAAAATAGTGTAGTAGGCGTATGATAAAGTCTGGCTTATTAGAGAATGAATTAGTGCAACTCAGATTTTGTAGAAAAGCTATGCAAATAATCACCATCGGAAATTGGAATTTGAAGTAGGAGACCATGTATTTCTGAAAATAGCGCCACTTGTTAACTTTACCGTGATCCCAAGAGGGGGGGGGGTGAATTGGTATTTTTAAATTTAATCCCTAGGTGAATGTTTTAACACCAGTATGTTCACAACCATAAGGACAATTTAGTGCAAGTAAAGTAAATATACTAGAATTTAAATAAAGTAATTTATTTAACACCACATGCACCAAAAAGCACCAAAATAAAAGTGACACATAGAGATGTTATCGAGGTTCGGCCAATTGCCTACGTCCCCGCCTTGGCTAACTAGCACAAGGATTACCACTATAACTTGCTCACTTAAACAGGTGGAGCGGCATCTATACAAACCAGGTCAATTCAAGGGCTGACCTCAACCAGTACATACAATCCTTACCAGGCTAGATTACCGCCCCCTCAGGTCACGCCTGGAAACACTCAGATTTTATAATCAAATGGTACAACAGATAAGTGCTTTCACGTAAAGCAGATTTGTACCCAAATAATACGCTCAATGAAATACGCATCAATAGCATGGATATAGTGTAAGCTCAGTGATGCAAAATTTGTTCTATCAATGCTCAACACAGTATAGTCAATATAAAGCTCAAGAGTATTCAACACAATACGATCAGTATGATGCTCAAAAATAATCAACACAAGTAGTGGCTTGGAATCTAAATAGAATATTTCAACAAAACATCAATATTCCAAGTATACTAGGTAGATAATCAAACTAGTTTTAGAATGGTTTTCTTCAATGAAATAAGCACAAAGCTAGTTTGAAAAAATTGCTTGCTTGTTTGAAAAATTCTTTGCACACCAAAAACAAAGCTCTTGGACACTTGCAATGGAATGAAAATATCCCAAGCTTTCGTGGTTTAATCCCACATGAGATTTACAAAGGAGAAATCCGTGGGATAAACCTAAGCTATGCTCCCAATAAAATGAATTTCAAGCACACACAACAATGGGAGTATTAGCACAGAGCAATAATTACATAAACAAAGATGGAACTCTTGCACTCTCGGATTTTATCAAAGGGATGCAAGTTTGAAAGTGTTAGGGCACAAAATGGATTTTCAAGAGAGAGAGAATTCTTTCTAATCTCTTTTCTTAATCACCCCTTAATTGAGAAAATGGACTCATATTTATAGCCAAGTAAAAAATTATTACCATTTGGGATATAATGGGCATTATTAAAAAGTCTCAAAAGATTAAAATTCAATTAGCCTGAAATAACCTTGTTTTACTATAGTTAATTTATTATAATCGGCTAGAGTTCGGGTGGCTGAACCGAGGTTTGGTCGCCCAAACAGACACAACAATAAAGTAGTATTCTAGGCTGAATCGGTTGCCCATGTCTTGGTTCGACAGCTCGAACCAAAGTCAGTAGCAAAGCTACGTAACTTCAGGTGCCCGAGTTGGTGAACAGTCCATTTCAAAGGGTTCGAGCACCCGGAGAAGATACATGCATTTATGGTTCGGTCACCCAAGGGTTGGTCAACTTTTTAACTTTGTCTAAGTTCGGGCGCCTGAGGAGTTTTGTACTCCAAAGGTTCGGTCGCCCGAGCCCTCTTAACTTGCTTAGATTTATTCTATTTTGAGCACAATTAAGACACACTCATATATTTTATGCTATGTGTGTAAGTGTTGGAGACTAGGGTCTTGCTATGGTCTTAGTTGAGCTTACACTATATCATGTGTGCATGATGTGCATGTGATAAGCATAAATCCACATGCCTAAGTTACTATTATAGACCCATATTATTACAGACCGATATGAATATGAATTTCAATTACAAATTATAAATCTTCATGGTCTTCTTGTTTCCTCAAGTCTCCTTTCTTGGAATGTTAATTTGAACATGCACAAGCACTTGTCAATCATCAAATATCAGTATTTATCATTATCAAAACTGGGTGTGACCTATAAGGTCAACATTCTCCCTCTTTTTGATGATGACAAAAACACCATGCAAAAATATGGGTATAGCCTAAGACGACTCCCCCTATCAATATGTATCCAATTTATTTTAGCCAAATTAATTATTTTACCCATTATTTATTTTTGCCTCTCCATCTCCCCCTTTTGGCAATAGCAAAAAGGGCTATAAGAGTGAACACTCTAGGCAATTGATAAATGTTACATTTAAACATGAGACATTTTGGAAAGATTTAGAAAAAATTTTGGCAGAGTGCCCTTTGTAAATCGGACTTTCCAAAAATAAATCCTGTATAATTGTAACTTGTTTGAGTTTAAATATTTCCTAACAGTTTATCCACAACTACTCAAACAATTTAGCATAGTCCAACAATCTTGAATAAAATTCAAAGTCATCATGAAGTGGACAAAGGAGTTGTGCAATACAAGTAGTGAGCAATATGCATTTCACGCAATAGGATCATGCTATAGATATAAGTTATGTGCACATAATCAATAATCAATATTCACAAATTCTAAGGCAAGTAAACAAATCAACAATGAAATTGGTTGCTAAGACTTGTTACATTTCACTTGAGAGCTCCCCCAAAATTTATGCAAACCATGAAATATCTAGGAAGCCTCTCTACTATGCATCTAACCTAACTCACGTCCAATTTGTATGAACCTATCTTCGGGAAGTGGTTTAGTAAGTATATCTTCCCATTTTTCATTAGTGCATACAAACTCAAGTGCTACATCTCCTTTTTTGCACATGATCACGAAAAAAGTGATGTCTAATCTCGATATGTTTAGTTCGTGAATGTGAGATAAGATTTTTAGAGATGTTGATTGCACTAGTATTATCACATTTAATCAGTATTGTTTCATAGTGCAATCCAAAATCCATAAGTTGTTGTTTTATATAAAGAGTTTGGGCACAACAACTTCCAGCCACAATATATTCAGCTTCAGCTGTGGATAAGGCGACTGAGTTTTGCTTCTTGGAGAACCAAAAAACAAGAGATTGTCCTAAATAATGAAAAGTGCCGCTAGTACTCTTTCTATCAACCTTACTACTAGCAAAGTCAACATCTGTATAACTCACAATCTCAAAGGATGTATGATTACGCGTCAAAACTGCATAATCGGGCATCTTAACTCGGGCTTTACGATTTATATTTTTAATTAAATGTCCAAATTTGTTCAATATTTTAAAAAAGTGCCAAAATCATCATTCTTGAGTTTTATTGTGCAATTTATGAATTTTTGGTAATATTTTATCGCAGGAAAATTTCCATGAACCAAAAACCAATACCTGTTCGTATTTCATACATAACTTTTTCGTCCGAACTCCGATCGAGACGATTCAAATTTCTAGAGAAATAGGAAAGGATTATCTACAACTTTAGTGTTTTGAGTTTTATGAGAAACGGGCTCTAGAAGAGTCAGATTTGCGATGAACAGAGAATGAAAAAAAATATAACAATCCGGGTTGGGTCAAGTTGCCGGGTCAGATTTAATTGGGTCTGATTTCACCTATATGAGTCTAGGGCAACCCAGCTCCCCCTTAAATCCCCTTCTCTTCCTCTCCCTACGTAGGCAGCCCCCGGGGCTCCCCATTCTCCCCTCACCCTTTTCTTCTTCTTCTTCTTCTTCCCCTTCTCTTTTGTTTCTTCCGTCCCTTCTCTCTTCCTAGCCTTTCTTTCTTTCTGCTCTTCTCTTTTCTCAGCTCTCTGTATCTTCTCTTCCCCTATCCCTCTCTGCAACTGCCTTCGGCAGCCACACAAGCTCTCCTCTGCTCCAGCTGCAACGCCCTGTTCGAGCTCCAACCACCAGTTCTATCAGCAAGCCACCACACCAGTACACAGCCGCAGAGGCAGCCCTGTTCCAACAACCAGAGCAGCAGCTCCAGCCGACTTCCTCTGCTCTGCTCCACTCCAGGCTCCCTCCAGCCTCTGAAACTTCTCCGGCCAGCCATGCCAGTAGCCGCCAAGGAGCATAGCAGCATAACCCACCAGTCGAGCCACATGCTGCTAGCACCAGGGCAGATCCAAGCCACCACTCTCTCTCTCTCTCTCTCTCTCTCTCTTATTTTCTTTTTTTTTCTTTTATTTTCAAAATTGCAACTGAATATTTCTTTTCTTTTTATTTAGTTATTTATTAGAGTTTTTGAAAAACTTGTTTGAATGAGTGTTAAATAATTTTAATTTGTTTTAGTGAAGTTTAATTTTTATTTGTTTATGTTTCTCTTAATTAATGTTACCATTAGATTTGAAGAATTTAATTTAGTTTCTTTTATTTATTTATCGTTCGGTTTAGTTAGGGTCAGTTTTGTTAAAGTTCGTGTTTTACTGTATTCCATTATCATTTGAATGTTCCTTTTTCATTGAAGTTTATGGTTGTGTTTAAATTGTGATTGAGGTTCAAGTTCGTGTTAAAAGTTCAATTTTTATTGTATGCATTTGTGTCCGATTGAGTTTCCATCATTGTGTTTTAATTCCATGCTCAAGTTGCCATTTTTAATTAATGCATGTTTCAGTGTTTCCTTAAGTAGACGTAGGGTTTCTATTCTTGTTTCTTTTATTTAGTGCATGTTAGTTTAGAGTTTTAAATTACGTGTTATTTAATTTGTTAAAAGTAGAATTAACCACCCTTGAAATCCCAAATCTGAACCAAGTTTAGTGCAATTTAATTTTGATTGGAAGAACGTTAAATCTGAGATTAAAACACATTCCCTGAGGAGACGATCTAGCCCTTGGGCTTAATATTACATGACAGAACTCCTATACTTGGGATAGCTTCCGAGCTGCTCATTTTTCGAGTAAGTCAAGTTTTTGGCACCGTTGCCATGGAATGTTGTTCTTAGTCTTAATTTTGCGTTCTTCCCATCATTTTTATTAGTTTTAAGAAAAAGAAAAAAAAAAGCATAAAAGAAAAACAGAAAAAAAAATTTTGAGTTTTGAAAAAATGGCTGCATCTGCACCGCGCACGATAATGGACTTTTTGCAGCTTGAACATGCCACTGCATCCTCTTCCACTATTTTACCTTATGATGAGCTTAATTTCATGATGCAGCGCGGGAGGACGTCACTACTACCCGAGTTTTACGGGACGGAATCTAAGTGCCCATATCAGCACTTAGCAGGGTTTGAATTAACCCGCAAAATGTTTTTCTCTCATGCTAAAACTGATGAATCTATTAGACTGAATTTATTTCTTGCTACTTTGCAAGATAGGGCACTAATTTGGTTTCATTCTATGAGACCTCACTTTATCACTAATTGGTCTGATATGGAGCGTAAATTTCTGCATGCATTTTTTCCCTCACAGAAAACTCAATTTTTGTAGGAACAAATTCTTAATTTTGTGCAGCAGGATGACGAGACATTTCGGGCTTGCTGGGAGCGATTCAAGGATCTGCTAAGCACTTGTACACATCACGGGTTCGACTCATGGAGGTTAGCTGATTGTTTTTATACTGCTTTTACCCCTGATTGCAAGTGTTTTGTCTAGACTATGTCTAATGGAGAGCCCGTCAGTGAGGATCCAGATCAGGTATTATCATTCTTTGATTACTTAGCTGACAATGTCCCATAGTGCAATACACGATACACTCAGGCACCCATGACTGCACACCCTATCAGCACAATTAGTGGTGGAGATGTATACAAGCCACCAAACTGCCCAAACAACCATCTGCCTCACTATCAGCCACAACAGATCTCTCCGAGCTATACGTCGTCAAACCTTTTCGAGGATAGCATAAGTCAAATGGCGAACATGCTCCAACAATTCATGCAAACTCAAGTCGATCATAATAATGAATTGCGGGATACCATTAATGCGATAAGCACGCAGTTGGACATCTTAGAAAACGAAGAATTGCCCATGGAACCTCAGTCTAGTCCTCAAGAGTACCAGCAGCCACACCAACAAATACACGATGTTTCTTTTGAGACAACAGAGGCCACCACTACTTTGAGAAGCGAGAAAGAATTTCCCCAACCTGAGATGCTCATCGTCGGACAACCAGTTGTCCCAGCACTAGAAGTCACGGCTGAACCAGAAGAGGTCAAAGAAAAATCAGAGCAAACAGGGTTAGAAGCGGAGCATTTAGTTGATGATGAGACTGATACTCATACGGAGTACCAACCTATGGTACCTCATACTCCAAGCTCAGAAACCATGAAACCGTCACTCCCGCCTGAATCAGATGTTAAGGAGTCTAATGTGGAGGCAGACTCTTGCAGTGGTATGATGATATGTATACCCGATAAAGAGGGTGACCAGTCTGGTGAGCATATAATTTTCAAAGAATTAGGTAAAACCTTTAATGTTAGTGCTTCTGAAGAACTATAGGTAATTATTCCGATCACTTTCTCTCACAAGTTAGTTCGTAAAGAAGCACATTTCCTGGACATGATGTTGAATAAAGACCCTTTCTTGTCAACATAAGAGGGTCGACCTACATACGTATTGTTTGGTCTATTGATGAGCATTATTTCATTTGAGGTTGATTTTCGTGTAGGTATGACGACTGATCGATTGTGGCGGCTCAAATTTGGAGAACCGCCGATGTAATTTATAGACCTGCGGCCACCAGACGAAATTCCTTCAGAGCCTTCGCCAAGACAATTGTGATGTTTTTCTTTCCCTTATTTTCCTTTTATTTTATCTTATTTTATTTTTAGTTAGTTTTCAGGTCTATTTTCTCGTAGTTCGATCTTTGTTTTCCATTATTTCGCCACTCAGGTACGCCTTACTTTTCCCGTACACAGTATTTTCTATTTTCCCTATGCTTTCACATTGAGGACAATGTTCCACTTTAGTTGGGGGGATGAGCATTCGCATGTGACACTGTGCACGTACACGTACTAGGTTTTAAAAAAAACAAAAAAAAAAAAACAAAAAAACAAAAAAAAAATCAAAAAGAGAGAGAAAGAAAGGAGGAGCACTGAGGAATTACATTGCACTATGTCATGCTTAACACTATGTAAACCCTTCACATACTTGCGTATAACTTAAGAATGACACACTTGAGTCAATCCTGCGTAGTTTCTCTTTATATGACTTTATGACTCTATGAAGAACTGATTGGTAGTACACTCATGTTAATTTGGCTATATAATTTCCTGTATCTACATGCATCTCACGAGGCTAAATAAACACATTCACATGATTCATTGCACTTAGGGTTTCCTGTGAGTACTGAGAGAACACTCGTGGAGACTATGACACCTTGTGAGATATCCTTGAGCTATTTATCGTCCTTTTGAGCTTTAATATCAAATCAGAGTTCATAGAACTCAATTCTCTTTTTCTAGATGATTCCTTTGTACACTAGTCTTTGTTTTTGATTTACTAGCCTAGAGGTGGCACCTAGTGGGGAGATAGAAACCTAGGTCTTGTAGCCTACTCAAAATGTGAAGGCTGAGCCACCCCTAGAGATAGACTTAGTTCATGGACCAGTATTCGAGCTCAATTCCTATTGATGATATAAAGATTACAAAAGAAGTGTTATATTATCCTTATTGCTCAAGAAAAGACAGAAAATAAAGAATGAGCAGAGAAGGAACAAGAAATAAACATGCGCATGAGATGAAACGCTAATGCTTGACTCACATACATATCACAAAGAATCAAGGACACGACATATATTTCCATGTATGAAGATTCTTCAACCGATTAATGCCTCAGATGTATTCATGACAAGTTTGTGAATGAGTTGATCTAGGGTGGTCTCAATTGGATATGGTGAGTAGGTGAGAAGATGCTAGGGTGAAGGATCCGACACCTCATAGATAGGCTAGATCCTTTCCAGACTAGTCCACTCCATATACTTAGTGTTGTTCCTTTTAATATGTGGGATGTTTGATCGCGACACTCCTCCTCACATATGATGAGTGAACCCATTTTCTTTGAGTGTTCTTGAGGGTATACCAGTTAGGCTGAGTCAAAGCGACCGTTCTGTAGGTGTCCACTAGCGTCCTAGGTGTACTGAGTCACACACATCACACACACCTCGAGAGTTTACCTGTTTATACTTGACTTATATGATTGCATTAACCCTAAATGTGCCACTAATTAACTTCATGTGAGTATACTGCTCTTAAATGATATATAAATGATGAAACTTGCATAAGTGACGTGCTTTGGAGAATGTGCATCGAATATGAACAAGCCGGTGTGAAATTCAGTTATGTTTGTATGTGAAGTGGTATAGTTATGTCGCATGTGCATTGATTTCATGATCACCGGAGTATGTAGTTGTAGACACCACCCTGAGATTCATTCACGTCATTTGCTAGAGACTAGCAAAACGTTAGTTGGGGGGTGTGATTTCGCATCAAAACTGCATAATTGGGCATCTTAACCCGAGCTTTACGGTTTATATTTTTAATTAAATGTCCAAATTTTTTCAATATTTTAACAAAGTGCCAAAATCATCATTATTGAGTTTTATTGTGCAATTTATGAATTTTTGGTAATATTTTATCGCAGGAAAATTTTCGGGAACCAAAATCGACACCTGTTCGTATTTTATGCATAACTTCTCCGTCCAAGCTCCGATCGAGACGATTCAAATTTCTAAAGAAAGAAGAAAGGATTATCTACAACTTTTGTGTTTTAATTTTTATGAGAAATAGGCTCCAAAAGAGTCATATTTTTTATGAAAAAATAATGAAAAAAAATGAAAAAAAAAATAAAACAATCCGGGTTGGGTCAAGTTACCGGGTCAGATTTAATTGGGTCGAATTTCACCTATCCGGGTCTAGGGCAACCCAGCTCCCCCTTAAATTGCCTTCTCTTCCTCTCCCTGTGTAGGCAGCCCCCGGGGCTCCCCATTCTCCCCTCACCCTTTTCTTCTTCTTCTTCTTCTTCCCTTTCTCTTTTGTTTCTTCTATCCCTTTTCTCTTCCTAGCCTTTCTTTCTTTCCGCTCTTCTCTTTTCTCAGCTCTCTGTATCTTCTCTTCCCCTATCCCTCCCTACAACTGCCTCTAGCAGCCACACGAGCTCTCCTCTGCTCCAGTCGCAACCCCCTATTCGAGCTCCAGCCACCAGTTCTATCGGCAAGCCACCACACCAGTACACAGCCGCAGAGACAGCCCTGTTCCAACAACCAGAGCAGCAGCTCCAGCCAACTTCCTCTGCTCTGCTCCACTCCAGACTCCCTCCAGCCTCTGAAATTTCTCCGGCCAGCCATGCTAGTAGTCGCCAACGAGCACAGCAGCATAGCCCACCAGCCGAGCCACATGCTACCAACACCAGCGCAGATCCGAGCCACCACTCTCTCTCTCTCTCTCTCTCTCTTTTTCTCTCTCTCTTATTTTCTTTTCTTTCTTTTATTTTCAAAATTACAACTGAATATTTCTTTTCTTTTTATTTAGTTAATTTCTTTTTTCTCTCTCTCTCTCTCTTTCTATCAACCTTACTACCGGCAAAGTCAACATCCGTATAACTCACAATCTCAAAGGATGCTTAAGGTACCACAAGCCTAACTCTATAGTCCCAACTAGATACCTATGGATTCTTTTAACATCTTTTAAATGAGATTCCTTAGGGGCAGCCTGAAATCTAGCACACATACATACACTAAACATAATGTCAGGCCTACTAGCAGTGAGATATAGGAGACTCCCAATCATGCCACGATACATTTTTACGTCAACAGGGATCCCTTTCTCATCTTTATCAAGCTTAATGGAAGAATTCATAGGAGTACCAAGAATTTTACAATCTTCCATGTTAAATTTCTTTAACAAATGCCTGATATATTTAGATTGGCATATGAAAGTTTCATTTTTAGCTTGTTTAATTTGCATCCCTAAGAAGAAACTAAGCTCACCCATCTTGCTCATTTCAAACTCACTTTGCATGCATTGGGCAAATTCATTACACAACTCATCATTAGTTGCTCCAAAAATGATATCGTCCACATATATTTGAACAAGGAGCATATCATCATTTTTAGACTTGATGAAGAGTGTAGTGTCAATCTTACCACGAGTGAACCCATTTTCTAGTAGAAAACCATTAAACCTCTCATACCAAGCTCTAGGATCTTGTTTCAATCCATACAAGGCCTTAGACAATCGGTAAACATGATCCGGATGTTTATGATTTTCAGAACCGGGTGGTTGTTCTACATATACTTCTTCATTAACAAAGCCATTTAGAAAAGCTCTTTAAACATCTATTTGAAATAATTTGAAAATTTTAAAAGTGGCAAAAGCAAGTAGCATACGAATGGCTTCTAGCCTAGCAACAGGAGCTATGTTTCATCAAAGTCAATCCCTTCCTGCTGGTTATAACCTTGGGCAACTAATCTTGCCTTATTCTTAGTTACTACCCCATTCTCATCTTTCTTATTTCTGTATACCCATTTAGTTCCAATGATGGTATGATCACTAGGCCTAGGAACTAAAGTCCACACTTTACTTCTTTCAAATTGATTAAGTTCTTCTTGCATGGACATTACCCAAGAATCATCTTCTATGACTTCTTTAATATTTTTAAGTTCTTCTTGGGATAGGAAAGCAGAATGATTCACTAGATTTCTCAAGGAGGATCTTGTGGCTACTCCACGGGATGGTTCGCCTATGATTTAATCTATAGGATGATTTCTAATGAATTTCCAATCTCTAGGCAGTTCCTAATTTTCATTTTCATTATCTTTAGGTGATTTTTCATTTGCTTCTTGATTTTCACTTGCATTGTTTTCAATAGACATTTTTTCAAAGAATTTTCTAATATCAATATCATCTTCATCATCTTTATTAGAAAATGGATTAGATTCATCAAATACAACATGAATAGATTCAATTATTGTCAATGTTCGTTTATTGAAAACCCTATATGCTTTGCTATTGAGTGCATAGCCTACGAAAGTGCCTTCGTCAGATTTAGAATCAAATTTTCCTAAGTGTTCATTATCCCTAAGCACAAAGCATTTACAAACAAACACATGAAAGTAGGAAATATTAGGCATACAGTTGTTCCATAGTTCATAAGGAGTTTTATTAATCGAAGGTCTAATCATCACCCTATTCATAACATGGCATGCAATATTAATGGCCTCGGCTCAAAAGTATTTAGGTAAGTTTTGCTCATTTAGCATAGTTCTACCCATTTCTTGCAGTGACCTATTCTTTTTAACTACTACACCATTTCGTTGAGGTGTCCTAGGTGCAGAGAAGTTATGGGATATGCCCTCTAAGTCACAGTATTTCTCTATGCCTTCATTTTTGAATTCCATGCCTCTATCACTTCTTATGTGAGTTATTTTATATCCCTTTTCGTTCTGGATTCTCCTACAAAGTTTAGTGAACTGTTCACATGATTCATTTTTATGTGCAAGAAACAACACCCATGTGAATCTAGAGAAGTCATCCACGATTACAAAAGCATAAGATTTACCACCATGACTTTGCACAAAATTGGGTCCAAACAAATCTAGGTGAAGCATCTTTAAAGGTCTAGTAGTAGATATGAATTTCTTTTTCTTAAAACTAGATTTGGTTTGCTTACCCATTTGACTTGCATCAAAAATTTTATCCTTTACAAAAGACATTTTAGGCAAGCCCTTAACTAGTTCTTTCTTAACAAGTTTAGACAACAAGTCCATGCTAGCATGTCCTAATCGCCTATGTCATAACCAACTAGCTTCATTTACAGCAGAAAAACAAGTGACTTGTTGTGAAGCTAAGTTATCAAGGGAAGTAGTATAGACATTTTCATGGCAGTTTGTAGTAAAAAGCACTGTGTGAACTAATCTATCTTCTACTATGCATTTATCATTTTCAAAAGATACTTTATATCCTATGTCACACAACTGACTTATGCTAAGTAGATTATGCTTCAACCCATCAACCAATAGAACATTGTCAATAGTAAGAGAAAAATCCTTACCAACCTTACCTACCCCGATGATACGTCCTTTGGCATTGTCGCCAAATGTCACATGGCCTCCATCCTTGGGAATAATTGAAGTGAATTTTCCCTTGTCACCGGTTATGTTCTGTGAGCACCCACTATCCAAGTACCACTGATCCTTGGAGGAGGACGATCTTAAGCATACCTGCAAAATAAGCTAAGTAATTAATGTTGGTCCCCAAATTTTGTTGGGTCCACAGGGGTTAGTAGTAGGATCTCCCTTAACTACCCATACTTTCCTAATTCTAGCAATCTTTTTCTTCTTAGATTCTTTCTTTAGTAGTGGACATTCTAGTTTTATATGTCTAGCTTTGTTGCAATTGTAACATGTAGGAGTTTTATTCTTTGATTTCTTGCTAACTTCTTCTTCTGATTCATTTGATTCAGATTTTTGATTTCTTCTCTTGAATTTGTTTCTCCTTCTTAGTATCCTTGTTAGCTTTTTAGATATGAAGGCTTCTTCATCTTTATCCATTTCACTACTTGAGTTTTCTTTTAATGTTTTAAAGGCTATTGATTCTTGGGCTTTGGTTTTTCCATTCTTTTCATTCATTGTCATTTCATATGTAAGGAGAGAACCTATAAGTTCATCTAAGGAAGTGTTTTTCAATTTTCTTCATTCGGTTATGGCAGTGGCTTTTGGTTCGTATACGGTTGGTAGCCCTCTAAGAATTTTCTTTATCATTTCATAAGTAGTGTAGGTTTTTCCTAGTGCATTTAGAGAATTGATTATGTGAGTGAACCTAGTAAACATATTTGTTATTGATTCATCCGGGTTCATCTTAAAGGCTTCATACTTGCTTATGAACATATCAACCCTATTATCCCTAACATCCGTTGTTCCTTCATAAGTAACTTCTAACTTATCCCATATTTCCTTAGCTGATTTACAAGCCATTACTCGATTAAATTCATTAGCATCCAAGGCACAATATAAAGCATTTACAGCACTTGAATTTGTTTGGAGCATTTTATAATCTTGATCGATCATATCTTTCTTCTCTTTTGGGATTTGTTTTCCATCTACTATCATAGTGGGAATTTGATCTCCATCTATAAGAACTTCCCATACTTTTCAATTCATCGTTTGGAGATAGATTTGCATTCTCTTTTTCCAAAAAGTGTAGTTCAAACCACAAAAGATAGGAGGCCTAGTTGAAGATTGTCCCTCTCCAAAGGGAGCTACCCCTAATTGAGCCATTTATATCTTTTTATAGCTTCTAGTTAAGAGTTGTTATAACCCCGCTCTGATACCAATTGAAATTAGGAATAGCTTCCCAAGAAGGGGGGTGAATGGGATTCTAAAAATTTCTTTTAATTCCTTTTAAGTTACCTTAAACTTCTTTTATTTCTTTTAACCAATTCTTGACTTGTTTGTTTAATTCTTTAATCAATCAAGAACTTAGTTCTTTTATCCAATCAATAACACAATTAAATAACCAATTAATTAAACACAATCAAACATTCAATCTTTAACCACACTTTGAAAGTAGAAACAATCAAGCAATTAATCACAATTTCCAAACCAATATACTCAATTTGATTGCCAAATATAAATTCACTTCAACACAATAAGATTGATGTAAAATTCAAGTTTTAGCACTTTTTGGAATACAAACACTATCCAATCAATCTCAAGCTTTGTACCATTCAATCAAAGAGCTGATTAGTACAATAATTATAGCACAACTAATATACCTCAAAGTAAAGAACAATATGGAAATTAACTTGAAGCTCAAAGAAGTGTATCACCAATTTAATTCTTTCAATGGATGAAATATTTCAGAATTGTAGCACAAACTTGGTGAGTAAAATCAACAAGAACTCAGTAAGCTTCGTGCAAGTTGAGAGCAAGAGAGAAGCCTTGAGAATTTGAGAGCAATTTGAGAGAGTTGCTGAATTTTAATTCTTGGTGTATGATTCAATAATATTTGAGGCTTATTTATAGACTTTAAAAGGTAAGTAACTTGGTCCCCAAGTGTGTTGAAATATCCACCAAGTTTACATAAATTTTGAGCCATAAACAACCCCATTTAAAAATTTGACCGTTGTGAGAAAAATCAAAATAGTCGTGTGGCAGTCGCCTGCCCCAATCAGCCAGTCACCAGCCATGTTATTTTTAAAGGAATAGCAGGGGCAGTAGCTTGAGAGTCACCTGCCAGAACTAAGTTAGTCGCCGGTCCTAGTTCAGGCAGTCTACTGATTGCACACATGCTATTGTCAACTTCAAGCACCCTTCTATTGTTCTATCATAACTGTTTTTTTATAACTCCAAATTTGATGATCTCAATGTCAAGTTAAATCTAAGAGAAAATCCTACAACTTTAATGTTGAACACTTTTTAAAATAAAGAGTGTTTGATAGATAAAAATACACTTCAATGCAGATGTAGAAAAATTATCAGCATTTTGAAAATCCTCTTTTTGATGCTTTTCATTCCAAAAATGATTCTAACCTTTTTGAAATAATTTTTGACCTTATAAAAATATTTTCCAAGTATGTTTAAAGGTATCTAGGTCCAATAAATTAACCAAAGAGCTTCATGTATCCACATTGAAATTATTTGAAGTACTTACATGAAATTTCCTATAAACTCCTTCAAATTTCCAATTCTTGAATTCCTTGAGGTCTTTATGCTTGCTTCATCTTTCTTTGAGCTTTCTATGTTGATCACTTGGGCTTCATTCTTGAAAATTTTTCTTTAATATCAATGTCCTCATGAACTTCAAGTTTTAATCCATGCCTCAAGCTTTAATATAATCGTCATTCTTTGAAGTACAAGCTTTCATGAATTCTTTAACAATGCATTCATCACTGAGTCCTAAAAATACATCACTTAAACAAAGCATGTTAAATTTTACTTGTTTGTTAGCATCAAAACAAGATGTTAAGCCTTGTAAGGCTAACAACCTCAATCCGTACATACAATCCTTACCGAGATGGATTATCGCCCCCTCATACCACACCTGGAAACACTCAGATTTTACAATCAAATGGTACAATAGATAAGTGCTTTCACGTAAAGAAGATTTGTACCCAAATAATATGCTCAATCAAATAAGCATCAATAACATGGATATAGTGTAAGCTCAGTGATGCAAAATTTTTTCTATCAATACTCAACACAGTATAGTCAATATAAAGCTCAAGAGTATTCAACACAATACAATCAATATGATGCTCAAGAATAATCAACACAAGCAGTGGCTTGGAATCTAAACATAATATTTCAACAAAACATCAATATTCCAAGTATACTAGGTAGATAATCAAACTAGTTTCAGAATGGTTTTCTTCAATGAAATAAGCACAAAGCTAGTTTGAAAAGATTGCTTGCTTGTTTGAAAAATTCTTTGCACACCAAAAACAAAGTTGTTGGACACTTGCAATGGAATGCAAATATCCCAAGCTTTCTTGGTTTATTCCCATATGAGATTTACAAAGGAGAAATCCATGGGATAAACCTAAGCTATGCTCCCAATAAAATGAATTTCAAGAACACACAACAATGGGAGTATTAGCATAAAGCAATAATCACATAAACAAAGATGGAACTCTTGCACTCTCGGATTTTATCAAAAGGATGCAAGTTTGAAAGTGTTAGGGCACAAAATGGATTTTCAAGAAAGAGAGAATTTTTTCTAATAACTTTTCTTAATCACCCCTTAATTGAGAAAATGGACTCATATTTATAGCCAAGTAAAGAATTGTTACCGTTCAGGATATAATGAGCATTATTAAAAAGTCTCAAAAGATTAATTCAATTAGCCTAAAATAACCCTGTTTTACTGTGGTTAATTTATTTTAACCGGCTCGAGTTCGGGTGGCTAAACCGAGGTTTGGTCGCCCAAACAGACATAGTAACAAAAGTATTCTAAATTGAATCGGTCACCCATGTCTTGGTTCGGCAGCACGAACCAAAGTCAATAGCAAAGTTACGTAACTTCGGGTGCCCGATCCTAGGTTCGGGTGATCAAACTCTTGTGTTCAGTCCCCCGGAGCTAATTCGAAATGAAATCCTCGGTTGCCTGAGTTGGTGAATAGTCCCTTTCAAATGGTTCGGGCGCCCGGAGAAGATACATGCATTTATGGTTTGGTCACCCGAGGGCTGGTCAACTTTTTAACTTTGTCTAAGTTCAGGCGCTCGAGGAGTTTTGTACTCCAAAGGTTCGGTCGCCTGAGCCCTCTTAACTTGCTTAGATTTGTTCTATTTTGAGTACAATTAAGACACACTCATATATTTTATGCTATGTGTGTGAGTGTTGGAGACTAGGGTTTTGCTATGGTCTTGTTATGGTCTTACTTGAGCTTACACTATATCATGTGTGCATGATGTGCATGTGATAAACATACATCCACATGCCTAAGTTACTATTATGGACCCATATTATTATAGACCGATATGAATATGAATTTTAATTACAAAATTACAAATCTTCACGGTCTTCTTGTTTCCTCAAGTCTCCTTCCTTGGAATATTAATTTGAACTTGCACAAGCACTTGTCAATCATCAAATATCAGTATTTGTCATTATCAAAACCGGGTGCGACCTATAAGGTCAACACCACTGAAAGGTACTATGAGGTTTGGGAGGAAGGGTAAGCTGAGCCCTAGGTTTATTGGCTTTTCAAGATACTTGAGAGGGTAGCCTACTGGCTAACTTTACCACCGGTTTTATTCAGAATATACAACTTATTTCATGTTTCTATGGTGACGAAATACGTTCGATCCCTCCCACGTGGTCAGTTATGTAGGGATAGAACACAGAGATTCACTGGTTTATAAGGAGATACCAATGCAAATCTTAGACAGGAAAGAACTGGAATTGCGTAACAAGAGAATTCCATTAGTAAAAGTCCTATGGAGAAATCATGCGGTGAAAGAAGCTTCATGGGAACTTGAGGAAGAAATACATTAGAAGTACCCACATTTGTTCAGTGGGGACCAGCAGTAGACAAAGGAAAAAAGTAGTAATAATTAGAGTAAAGTAGATAAGGTTTGATTTATTTTATGCTAAGTAGGATAATATATGTATAAGTGTTATTGTAGGTTATAGGATAGGTAGTATTTTGGTTTTGGGAGAATTTTCTTTTACGCATATTATGTAATCTCGCAGAACCCTGAATGTAACCACGATATTCCTCCGCCACAAGTGAAGGTAAATAATAAAATAAGTAGCTCATTTTTCCTCAAAGGATGGTTGTTCAATGCAGATGGTAAATTTCAAGGATGAAATTTTATAAGGAGGGGAGAATGTAGAGACCCAAAGAATTATAGAAATTAAGTAAATAAAAGGAGAAAAAAGGGAAAAAATTCCAAGGGGGGCTCAGTAGGGTCTCGTCGATGAGCAGCCTTCTTGGGATCATCGACGTGGACTCATGACTCATCAACGAGAACTTACCAAGTGGGGTTTAGCAGAGCATGAATTTCATCGATGAGGGTTGTGAATTCGTTGACGAACTCCCTTCACAGACTCATCAACAAGGTGACATGTCTCATCTACGAATTTGCATTTTATAAATACACTAACCTTGGCATTTCAACGTGAATTTTTCATGCAAAACTCTCTCTCTCTCTCTCTCTCTCTCTCTCTCTCTCTCTCTCTCTCTAAACCTCGCCTCTCTCTCCTTCTCTCTAGATTTTTGGCTTCATCCTTTGTCGGTTCGATGATCGAAAGCGCCATGCTACTCTTGGGAAGATTCTCTACAAGTGTGCTGGAGTAGTTTGTTGGTTAGCCCAACTTGGGCACTATCCCAAAATCTGGGTATGTTGGTTATTTTAAGCTTTATAAGGTATTTGGTGTTTATGGACTGAGGGAAATGCTCTAGATAGAATAATACTGAAGCTTTGTTAGGGAAAATGTAATTTCAGGGTGTTGAGTTGGAAACACCATAGGAGTAGGTTTGATTAATTTTGTAGGCTTCTCATTAAGTCAAGTATGGGGATAAATTAAGTCAGCATTTTTCATGAAATTATTTATTATTATACAATATTTATTTTCAGGAAAATATGTAGGTTATAGAACTATGTTTAAGAATACTGTTGTTGAATAGGGAAATGATTTGAACACATTTTATAAGAGAATATGATTTCAGAACAAATTATGAGTTTAGAAGGTTACTTTTATTTGTGTGGCATGAGTATAATTTCCATGAAAATTATGTTATATTAAAATGTTATGATTTTTCTAGGATAAGCATGATATAACAATTTTCAAGAAAACCATAAAAACAGTATAGGAACTATGGTTTTAGAAGATTATGTTAAATAATGCAAGAATTTCATGTTTATTATTTTATAAATTATGCCTTTGTGAATGCCATGATTTTTACGTTATAAATTATGCTGACGTGAATGCCATGATTTTTACGTTATGAATTATGCCGGTGTAAATGTCGTGATTTTTATGTTATGAATTATGTCAACGTTGACACCGTGATTATGTATGATATGTAAAAAATCATGAAATATGTTTATGTCAAATATTACTTTGAAATATGAAATAACTATGTTTTAATATGGAATGTATTATATGTTATCAAAACTCGGATAACTTAGTTCAGTTTTATGAAGCACTATACCATACCTATATGTTCACAATTATGTTTATGTTAGTGCTACCACACATCTTATGTAGAATATGGGAGATGGCAGTCGTTGTGGCTTTATGCGAATGTCGTAGTTCCTTTGGTAGTCCGATATAGGTGGAATAGACCCATCGTACTTTCACACCTATGTTTGACTTAGCATGGTCAGCCAACTATTGCTAGGTCCCGCCTTCGGGCCACACAACCCTGTCATGTTGGGGGTAAGACATGACAATAGCTAGCTATCTATCCTGGGTAATAAGTCAGAATGATATGGTTATATAAGATGATTTTTCATTACAAAAATTTTGTACGTTAGACTATGTTAAGTTAAATCATGTTTTATTCAGATATGATACAACTGTTTATATGAGACATGAATTACGTATTGTTTATATGTATATCACGAAAAGTACTCATGTTGTCATACACTGATATTAGTTTATCTCCCTTACTGAGGGATGTCTCACCCCAGCCATACAAACATTTTAGGGAATCTAGGCAGATGGGCAGATAAAGCTCCGCAGCGGTAGGTGTTGGCCGAACTACCCTATGAGAAGGGTAAATAGGTGAGATAGAGTCAGATGGATTTTTGTGTGATTATGACCCTAGGATGCTTTTTGGGTCTTTTTGTGGATGACTGTATATATATATATGACAGATTCAATATAACTCTGGTATGGTTTCTAGTGTTGTGTATGACATGTATATAATATATGTTTTCCCCTGCTTAGGTATCAGAGATGTATGACAGGTTTATCCTCGGCACCCATGGGTCCGAGTTGATCATGACTATAGTAGTTTAGCAGAATATCAAGACTATTATGTATGTTGTTATATATGAAAGAAAAAAATAATAATTTATAAATATGGAAAATAGGTAGGTCGTTACATATTAACTTATTTAATATTTCATAAAGTATCTCAAACATAGTTTTAATATTTATTAATTCAACCATGTTATTATTATTAGTTGTTAGAGAATTTATTAATTTAATTAGTGACAACAAAGAGATTAAGTCAACTATTGGTGATTACCATAAATAAATTATAAGTTCATGAGGATGTTTTAAACTGCTAATCATTTTTTTTATGTTAGTTTTCAAAATATTAATTATTTTATTTAATATTTCATAAATAAATTTATTTATTAACAACGAATATAAAATTATTAATTTAATTATTATTATTATATTATTAATTTAATAAATAATTGCAATTAAAAAATAAATTAAAAATTTTTAAGTACAAAAAAAATTTTAATTATTGTTGTTATCAAAATTTTAATTCAGTTATTCATGACAAGTATTTTTAAATACATAAACTCATTGAAATGCAGTAAAGATATAATAGTATTTTTGAAATATTTATGTCTATCAAGTAAGAAGGTAAATATTATATATATGCTCAATAATCACAATTAGTTAAATTGTTGAAATTTTGATATAATTTCAAGACTGTGATTAATTAAATTTTTTGATTTCTAAAGATTCCCATTATTTTTTTGACTTTAATATTATTTTTCTTTTATTTTTTAAAATTCAAATTATAGGTATTGAACTGATGAATTGATGGATTTAGTTTAAATCACAATTGTTATGAAACTCAAATTGATTTAGAAATTTTTGGATTTTAAAGAATTTAGAAAATTATTTTTAAGCTTTGGATGTATTAATTTAACTAACAATCATAGATTAATGGCCAAAATGATCTACTTTAGCATGCACAATTATTTTAGTTGAAAACTCATCCCATTCAAATCTTGTTAATTTGAATCAAAATTCATTCAAACTCAAAGATGAACTTGAACCCGAAACCAAACTTGGTCTGACTTATATCAAGGACTAGTTCAAAATCAAGTTTAAATCTAGTTTTTCATTTGAATAACAGAAATATTGAATAATAAAAATAAAAAAATAAAATAAAATCAAAATGCTGCAAGCATGCAAGTTGAGGATTTAAGTTTTTTTTTTTTTTATAAATAAAATAGAGGAAATAATTAAATGAGTCAAAACTTAAAAATTTGAGAAAATTAGATTCAACATTTGGAAACTTGTGAGGATAGAGTGAACAGTCTAAATATATAGTATAGATTAATTTTGATTATTTTAATTTTTTTTTTCTTCTTGATCTCCATACTTTTGTACTTTTCACACAATATAAACTCCTACTTGATGTATGATGGGAATGGTCGACCTATGTCCTACGATTCAACCCTCACACGAACACATACACTTAAACACTTTAATTTAAGAATTTAATTATCTGAACATAAATACAATAAATCATGCTTTATTTCACATGTTCAAGGATTTTGAAAATGTGTATGACTTATCCAGCAATTGAGTCCCAATTGGTTCTTTCAGAAAGGAATCAAGTTATATGCTGAAAATTTGTTATTTCAAAGATTCAAGAATAAAAGTTCTATGTTAGCAAACAAATATTCATACAATTGATTTTAACTAGCAAGTACCAATATTGCAATCTATGGATCAAATGGGTTATTCAAAGATGTGATTTTAATCTACTAGTAAGGGTTCACAAGATATAGCAAAGGATTCAAATACAAGTACTGAAGTTACCAAGGGATTGATTTGGATGACTTGACATTGTTTCACACGTAGCTAGGTCACACTGTAAGTCCTTTGTAGAAGCTTTGAATCACAAGATGAACGCACGAATTAAGTGTAGATGATGATCGTCGTGCGGGTATATGAAAGTGTTGGCCGTGTGGTGTTGATGGGGGCCATGAGAGTATTAGATGGAGGAGGTGTTGATGAAGTCGTTGGATAGTTTAGTGGTCTCTCACCATTTGATGTCGTAGCCTCACACTACTCACTCACAAGGAGAGAGACAAGCTTTACAAGCTCAAGCAAAGAAATGTTTCTTCTATATTCAACTTCAACTTCATATCTTGTTCTTACAATAAGAAGGCTATTTATAGCCATAGCCTGGGAGACAAAGCATTAAACACTCAACAACTCTCAACAACTTTCAACAACAACTCTCAACAACTTTCAACAACTATTAACCTAACACAATTAATACTTACTAAAAAACAAGGAACTCCAACTCATAAGCACACAAGTCAAGTATATTTGTCTTACATTATTACAATTCAAATTTGAAATTTAAACATATTCCAAAAGGAAGGCCAAAATCGTGTGGGGCCTATTGGAGCCATGTGGCCATAAGCCGTGTGGGGATCATATAGGTCTTGAGTTCGACTTTGATTCAATACTTCACTTGGGTCTTCAAATATGGTCTTCAAGCACGTAATAATCTTGAAATAACATATCTAAGCAAAATATAAAGTCAATATCATAACAAAGTCTTCCATAAAAGAAAGTCTTCTAATCACAATGAGTAAACGATCTTCAATCGATCCTATGTGTTCCTACAAAACAGATATAAACAATAGTGGACATCTGAAAGTCGTCCATGTGTCACCATGTCAGCAAAGGATTGGATATTCGGAGGTCATCCGCGTGTCACCAAATTAGCAAAAGAAAGGGGTATGACATATTGATCCCCATAGTCTCTCCCAAACCCAAGAGAATTCTTCTCCGAAGAATAAGAGGTGAAGTACTAGGAGTAACATTCCAGGTTAACATCAAGGAGGACTTCCTTAAGATTCCTGGTCCTTTTAGGAAGTGGCTTATCTCTCCACTTGACCATGAACTTCCAGTATGACCCTGCTTGTGCAAACTTTAGCTTGTCATCCAAGATTACATCAAGGTACTTGGGTATGGGTAAGGGTAAAGGCCAAGGCAATTTCGGGTTTTCAGGGTCAAGAGGAGTGGGAAATGGAGTGGGGTCACCTGCAGCGTTAGAATTTGAAGGTTAGATAATATAAGATGCTACAATAAATAGGGTTAGATTTTCAACAATAAAAATGATGCTTATGCTAAAATCAATAGGAATATTAAGCATGTAAGCATCAGAACCAGTTTTCTTTAAAAGTTTGAAATGATCCATCTTGTTAGCATGTAACTTCTTCACCTTTTCTACAGGAATCTGCTCAAGACAAATACAGACTATAACCATATCACCCTTTGAAAATTCTTTCAATATGCAATGTATGTCAGTAGTAGATTTATAATGTTTATGATTCAAATGAACCTTCATTCTGATTTCAGAGTGTAGATTGTGTATATGCTTTGCAAAAGCATTGGTCGGCTCGCTCACTCTAGACTTAAGTGGTAGTGGAATAAGATCTACGAGCTTTCTCGGACTATATCCTGTAATAACCTGAAATGGGCTGAGTATTGCGGTCCTATCCACTAAACTACTAAATGCAAAATTGGCCACTTGAAGGCAAAAATCCCAAGCTATGATGTTTTCAACTACCTTACATATCAATAGGTCCCCAAGGCACCTATTCACTAGTTCAACTTGCCAATAAGTTTGGGGGTAGTAAGCATTAAGTTTGGTGCCTAACATGGTCCTTATGGCTTTCAAGAAGTAACCTATGAGTTGTACATCTTTATTTGAAACAATAATTTTGAGAAACCTATGCTTGATGACAATCTTGTTGGTTGCTCTATCATTGATGCATGTGCTCGAAGTGTTATCTTCCTTGGGACTAGGGAAAGTAGGGCAACCAAGTGGACCTAAACTCTCATGAACAAAGCCATGTTCCTTCAATTCATTCACTTGTTTCGCTCCTCATGTTCTACCAGGTTCACCCTATGATGTGGTAAATGAGGCAAAGATGAATAAGGAACAAGGTTAGTGATATGTTGATTGTCTCTCATAGGAGATGACTCACTAGGAGGCTCAAAGATGACATCATTAAACTTAGGAGGTAGGGATGACACTTCCACAAATGTTTTTTTCTTAGAAAGCGCCATTTCATTCTCCTTAGTAACAACCACATTCACTTCCTGTGTATATTGACTTTCCTACTCACACAACTTTTTACTTATGGTGTTCAAAGATTCCCCACTAATTTCTTTCTTTTTCTTCTTCTTTTTCTCACCATTTTCCCTATCAAGCACCAAGTTCCTGATGGGACATTGTTTGGAAAAAAATGTCCTTCTTTATGGCACTTGAAGCACACTGCATTGCTAGAACTCTGGTGAGAGAATCCAGTCATGGGTGCTTTTCCTTTACCCATAGGTTGTTCGAATGTGGGATTGCTCCCTCTGGAGATACCTTGACCTGATTATGCTGGTCGGTACTTGTCATAACTCTGTACCTTTCGAGAGTATGACTTATTGGAAGAGGTATCAAACTATTTTCCCTTAGGCCTTTAGTCATTTGCTCAAAATCATGAGGTAAATTATAAGCCTGTTCAAAGGACTCAATGTGATGGGGAAACAATTTTTTCCTTAGTTCAGGCTTTAATCCTAGGCAAAATCAGGAGATTTGCTGACTAACAGTCTTATAGACAACTCATCGAATTGACTTATGTATTCTTAAACAGTCATGCTACCTTGACGCAAGCTGTAAAGCTAATCTATAAAGTGTTCTCTATAACTAAGGGGTACATACTTCTCCCTTAACCTATCCTTCATTAGATTCCAATGCTCAATGGGTCTATGATCTAACCTTGCTTCTTGCCTCTCAACATTCATCCAATGGAGCTTGGCTTGCCCCGTTAACCTTATTTTTGCAAACTTAAGCCGATGAGGGTCAGTCATTTTATGCCAATCAAAATAGGAATCCATCCTAGTCAACCAATATTGGAAACTTTAGGGTCCATCCGTCCATCATATTTAGGGGCTTCTATCTTTACTTGCTTCATTCGTAAGGATCACGATGGTCCCTTCGGTAAGATCTCCTAACATGAAGGTCATCAACGTCATAGTCCTCATCATCCCAATGTTGGGGATAGGGCTCATGATGTGGGGGTATCCTAGCAATGTCATCTTGGTGACTCACTCACCTTCAGGGAGGTAGGGAAGGTCTTTCTTTAGGATCATAAGTGGCTCTCTCTCAACATGAACCCTATGACCTCGGTAAGGATTCCCGACTTGAGTAGACATCCTAGGGGTTGGGAAAGGATTCAGGGAGCACTAGAGCAGCCCTTTGGAATGGTGTTTGGTTACATAAGCAAGGTCAAGTGTAAACCTAACATCACTAAGATCCAAATACCCAAAATTTAGATTATAGGTGGGTTGTTCTGGGCAAAACCGTCACCTTCTAGAAACCCGAGAGCTACTAAAGGATTTTTCAGCCATGAACACCTTTTAGTATTTGTGGCATAACTATTACAAAAAAATAAAAAAAGGGGACTCCAAACAAGGCCATCTTGGTTTCAAAAGAAATCCAATAAAATTTCCCACAACTTTTGTGTTTAAGGTTTTTGAAGATGGAAAGTTTTGACAGTGAAAATCGCACATCAATTCTATAAACAGAAAACAAACGTGTTGGGACTTAAAAGGTTTGCCTAATTCAACCTCGTCTTTGATACCAAGATGATGTAGGATGGGAATGGTCGACCTATGTCTTACAATTCAATCCTCACAAAAGCACACACACTTAAACACTTTAATTTAAGAATTTAATTATCCGAACATAAACACAACAAATCATGATTTATTTCACATGTTCAAGGATTTTGAAAAGGTGTACGACTTGTCCAGCAATTAAGTCCCAATTGGTTCTTTCAAAAAGGAATCAAGTTATATGCTGAAAAGTTGTTATTTCAAAGATTCAAGAGTAAAAGTTCTTTTTTAGCAAACTAATATTCATACAATTGATTTTAACTAGCAAGTACCAATATTGCAATCTACGGATCAAATGGGTTATTCAAAGATGTGATTTTAATCTACTAGCAAGGTTTCACAAGATATAGCAAAGGATTCAAACACAAGTACTGAAGTTAGCGAAGGATTGATTTGGATGATTGGACGTTGTTCCACACATAGTTAGGTCACACCGTAGGTCCTTCGTACAAGCTTTGAATCACAAGATGAACACATGAATGAAGTGTAGATGATGATCATCGTGTGGGTGTATGAAGGTGTTGGCCGTGTGGTTTTGATGGGGGCCGTGAGAGTATTAGATGGAGGAGGGGTTTATGGAGTCATTGGATAGTTTAGTAGTCTCTCACCACTTGATGTCGTAGCCTCACACTACTCACTCACAAGGAGAGGGACAAGCTTTACAAGCTCAAGCAAAGAAATGTTTCTTCTATATTCAACTTCATATCTTGTTCTTACAATAAGAAGGCTATTTATAGTCATAGCCTGTGAGACAAAGCATTAAACACTCAACAACTCTTAGCAACTTTCAACAACTATTAACCTAACACAATGAATACTTACTAAAAAACAAGGAACTCCAACTCATAAGCACACAAGTCAAGCTTA
The DNA here is from genome assembly GCF_029873635.1 of Malania oleifera. Lineage (NCBI taxonomy): Eukaryota > Viridiplantae > Streptophyta > Magnoliopsida > Santalales > Ximeniaceae > Malania > Malania oleifera. Next base: position 71,141,047 of record NC_080420.1, read on the forward strand.
GTTGTCTTGCATTATTACAATTCAAATTTGAAATTTAAACATATTCCAAAAGGAAGGCCAAAACCGCGTGGGGCCTATTGGAGCCATGTGGGGCCCACATAGGTCTTGAGTTCGACTTTGATTCAATACTTTACTTGGGTCTTCAAATATGGTCTTCAAGAACCAAATAATCTTGAAATAACATATCCAAGCAAAATATAAAGTCAATATCATAATAAAGTCTTCCATAAAAGATAGTCTTCTAATCACAATAAGTAAATGATCTTCAATTGATCCTATATGTTCCTGAAAAAAGGATATAAATAATAGTGGACATCTAAAGGTCGTCCATATGTCACCATGTCAACAAAGGATTGGACATCGAGTGGTCGTCCACGTGTCACCAAATCAGCAAAAGAAAGGAGTATGGCATATTGATCCCCATCACCTCTCCCAGACCCAAAAGAATTCTTCTCCGAAGAATTAGAGGTGAAGTACTGGGAGTAACATTCTAGGTTAACATTAAGGAGGACTTCCTTAAGATTCCACGTCCCTTTTGGAAGTGGCTTATCTCTCCACTCGACCATGAACTTCCGATATGATCCTGCTTGTGTGAACTTTCGCTTGTCATCCAAGATTACATCAAGGTACTTGAGTATGGGTAAGGGTAGAGGCAAAGGAAATTTCGGGTTTTCAAGGTCAAGAGTAGTGGGAAATGGAGTGGGGTCACCTATAGGGTTAGAATTTGAAGGTTCTATAAAATAAGATGCTACAAGAAATAGGGTTAGATTTTCAACATTAAAAATATTGCTTGTAACGCCACAGAAAGTGATAGTCTTGGGAATAAAAAAATTTAAAAAAATAAAAAAAATAAAAAAAATAAAAAAAATAAAAAAATAAAAAAAATTAGTTAATTATTAAATAAATAAATAAATAATTAATTAATTAAATTAATTAAGTAATTATTATTATTAATTAAATGATGGTAAAAGTTATAATATTAATATATATATATATATATAATTAAAAGAAAAAAAAAAACAAAGCTTCCAGAAGCTTGAAGCTTCAGGAAGCATAGAGAATCTAGAGAGCACGCTCTCTGGCTCTCTCCCTCTCCTCTCGTTCTCCCTCCTTCTCTCCTCGGTTCCATGACAGATTCTCGCCCAATTGAAAATCGGAAGATACCACTAGACTCCATTCTCCGCTGCCGTCATTTCCACCGGAGCGAATCGGTGGTAGGAGCAGCGTAAACGTATCTCCTGGGGTAAGCCAATTTCCCCTTTTTCTTTAATTTCTTGCAAATGATAAGCCCAATTGACGAACGGACACCACCACGAGAATCTAAGGATGATTCTCTACAAGTCTAGCGGGATGGAATTCTCATGGGGTCGTCGTGGGCAAAACCCCAAATTTGGGGTACGAGGGTTATTAAGGGGCTTATTTTTAACTAATTAATATTAATTTAGAAATGCTAAAATATTGAGCATCTAGGGTTAAAGTAGGATTTCTGAAATTTACGGCCCAGGTGAGTGTCGCGGGTGTAATTTTGGGAGTGGGGTTGTTAAATGTTAGTTTAAATATTAATTTGATGTATATGGAGCCTAGGGAAGGTTAGATGGGTAATATTTTGGAGGAATGAATTAATTAATCTGGGGAAAATGCAAATTGCAAGAGTTGAATTTCGGGCACCAAGGGCGTAGGATTTGGGTCCTAACGAGTCTCTCAGTAAGCTAGGTAAGGGGAATAAATTATGGTAGTGTTTTTAGAATTACTATTTGAATTAATATGTGAAAACGAGCATATGATATTTTGTCTGAAAATTATTATGATATAAATATCAGATAAATTGTGTCACATTTGAGTAATTTTAAATTGTGATATTTTGGAGTGTGAAATATAACGATGAGTAATTTCTAGGAAAATATTGAAATGAGAATTATTGATGTGATTAGTGAAAAATAATGAAATATGGTATTTATATGTGAGTAGAAATATTTTGCCTGAAAGATGAGATTTTGTGAATTTTTGATATTGGAAAATAATGAAATGTTCTATTTATTTGTGAGTGAAAATTATTTGCATGAGAAATGAGTTTGTACAAATTGTTCATATGAGTATTTTCAGAAAATGTGAAAAATACGTGAAATATGATATATGATATTACGTGATGATGAAATGTGCACAGAAAATGATGAGTATATTTATATTGAACTGAATTGTGATATACTAGAATATGATTGATGAAATTCCAATACCGCATAAAGAATGTGGGTATGTGGTAGTGAACCTTGATGGATGGTTACGATATTGAGTACGGTACCGTTGCTAGTGGTGTTAGTGCAACCACATAGACTCTTGGAGCTTGTGGCGTGATAGTCAAATGTGCCATTTTGTAGGGTTGTTGGGCCCCCTGAGTCCGGATCAGGGTTATAGGCCAGCCAGTCGTACTACAGATGCGATATGTGAAATGATACTTTGATCTAACTAGATCAGCCGACCGCGGTTAGATCCAGCCTCTAGGCCGCGCAACCTTGACCATGGGGGGAAGCATGGCATGGATTGAAAGATCCTCAGGATGGCCATGAGTCACAGACGCGATGTTGGTATTTGATACCAAGGATACTCATGAGCTGGAAAGTAAAATGGAAACGAAAAGTGAAAGAACGATAAAATTGGCTAAAATGAGAAATGAAAGAAAGAATGGAAATTGAGAAACAAAGAATGGTAAAATTGAGAAATGGAACCGTGGAGTTAATAATATAAATAATTGAGGCGAAGTGAAACTCTCCACCAGAGGGCTTACTGAGTAAGGTGAGTGCTATGATAGGTATCAGATGTGGCCATAAATGGTGGCATAACGTGTTAAGGCAGAGGAAAGCTACTTGTATGGGCGGGTAACCTTCCCTATTCTCTGGAACTTTGTGGTAAATATGTGTTGGAAATTATTAAATTTAAGAAATGGTTTTAAAGCTTATAAAAGTTTGTGTTGTTTATCTATATGATTATGAGAATGTGTATATCAGTGTATTTTCTCAGATGAAATGATGATTTGCATAGTAAAGTGTATTATAATTGAACTCATATGGCCACACACTATAAATAATTTATTTCTTCTTACTGAGATGTGCCTCACCTAAATTATCTAAATTTTTTAGGGAACAGGGATAGATTGGGCGATAAAGCTCCGTGATAGAAGGGAGCTGGAACCCTGATATACAGGGTGAGTTTGGACTAGGGAGGTGTGATTCCCTAGGGTTGTATTGTTTTTGGGTATGAGATAGCATTGTGTATATGTGTATATTGAAACTCTGGGTATTGTATTCTGGTAGTTAAGTATGTATTAACTTCTGCTGTTAGGTTATATAAATAAAATAACTTTTTACCTAGTACCCAATACGGGTCGGGTCGTATGAATGGTAGTAGGGATGTTGACGTGGCCAATTTTTGGATGTGGTTGATGACAAGTCATTATTCATTTATTATTGATTATTAAAAAAAAAATTGTACGAAAATCGGGGCGTCACAGTTTGTTATCAGAGCCTAGGTTACTAGGTTCTATAGACTTTAGTAAACAACAGAATATAATACTAGAGTATAGGTGTGGATTTTGAGGGAAATAGGAGATGGGTAGACTAAAATGTGAGTTAGTGGTTGTTTGAGGATGAGGTGAGAATTTAAGGTTCTATCTTGCAGCCTAGAGATAGGGGTACCGGGGTTGTTTCTGTGTTTTTCCTGGGGTGACTATTTCAAGAAAACCATGGATACTATCGCTGGGTCTTGTTTTTGAGTTGTAGGACTGAATCTTAAATGGGAATTAAGGATGTGGATAGAAGAATAATTTATGAGTTATTGTAGTGTATAGGTTGTGTGATAGTGATTGTATGCTGAGATTAGCTGTTTCCTTTGTATGATGGATCTAGGGAACAATAACACGAGTGCAAGAGGTGATGGAGTAAGACCTTCCAGTATGGGTGGTGCAGACCCTGACACGGTATTGCATAGCATCACTCAGTAGGTGATGGCTGAGATGGCTAGGAGCTTAGGGGAGCAGAGCTGCACGATTAGGCAGTTCACGCGTATGCGACCCCCATCTTTTACTGGAGGAGCGGACCCACTGGTAACAAAGAACTGGGTTCAGGACATAGAGGACATACTGGCAGTTCTCTCATGTACAGACGAGCAGAGGGTGTTATTTGCTACATTTAAATTGACCGGGGAGGCAAAACGCTAGTGGAGGTCAGTGAGAGTACTTAAGGAGCAGAGGCCTAACCCTGTAGCGATGATGTGGAGTCGCTTCAGGGATATTTTCTTCGAGCGGTACTTTCCCGCTATGGTCAGGAGTGCGAAGGTGTCAGAGTTTCTATATCTAACACAGGGGTCTATGACGGTGCAGCAATACGCAACGAGATTTATTGAGCTGTCCCAATTCGCCCCGTATATGGTACCGGATGAGGAAAGGAAGACGATAAAGTCTAAGGAGGGCTTGAGGCAAAACCTGTATAAGCAGGTGGTAGGTTTCTAAGCACAGACCTTCTCATAGATAGTGGACAGAGTTGTGGTGATTGAGAGCAGCATACAGAAAGGTGCAGTAGCCCAGAGCCAGAGGGAGAGGCCCGCACCTTCTGATTTTCAGGCAGGGCCCAGTCGAGTGTCGTGAAGGAGATATGATACCAAGGGAGGACGACGACAAGGAGGAGGAGAGCGAGTAGTATAGGGCAGATAGATGCTCCCTCCTTGTCCCAAATGTTTGAGGAGGCACCTAGGAGAGTGCCGAGCAAGGGAGGTGGTCTGCTATCAGTGCCACCAGCCTGTGCATATCGCGAGAAACTGCCAGGCACCACCAGTGGTAGCGGCTTCTCCTCGACCATATAGAGGAGGCTATCAGGCACCTCGAGGTGGACAGTAGAGGAATACTACTCCGGTACGAGTCTACGCATTGATGCCGGGAGATGCTGAGGCGGAAGGAGATGTGGTGACAGGTACTGTTTCAATATTGTCATTTAAAGCTACTGTCTTGTTTGATTTTGGGGTGACTCATTCTTTTATCACCCAGGAATATGTTAAATTGTGTGGGTTTGAGCCTTAGTAGTTAAATATTAGTTTGTTTGTTGCTACGCCGACTGGGGCTGTTGGGATATGTAGAAAGATACTCAGGAATTGTCCAGTGGATATTCAGGGGAGGTCTTTGTTAGCTAATTTGGTGGTTCTAGACATGCATGGGTTTGAGATAATCTTGGGTATGGATTGGCTGGCTGCCCACTATGCTAGCATTGATTGCCATCAGAGAATGGTAGTAATCAGACCTCTAGAAGGATAGGAGTACAGATTCATGGGATCACGTGTGTGCACCCCACCTCAGTTACTGTCTGCTATTCAGGCACGTAGGTTGCAATCAGAAGGCTGTTAGGGATATTTAGCCTGTGTGAAGGCAGTATTAGAAAGGGAGCTGAGGGTGGAAGATATCCTGGTGGTGAGGGATTTTCCTGATGTATTCCCTGAGGATTTTTCGGGACTACCTCCTGATCGTGAGGTAGAGTTTGTTATTGATCTAGTTTCGGGGACAGCGCTGATTTCGAAAGTGCCGTATAGAATGGCACTGGCAGAGCTGAAAGAATTCAAAGAGCAGTTGTAGGAGCTATTAGATAAAGGATTTGTTTCGCCCAGTGTGTCGCCTTGGGGAGCACCAGTTTTATTTGTGAGGAAGAAGGATGGATCAATAAGGTTATGCATCGACTATAAAGAAATAAACATAGTGACTATCAAGAATAAATACACGCTCCCACGTATCAATGATTTGTTTGACTAGTTACAGGGGACACAGATCTTTTCGAAGATAGATTTACGCTCCGGGTATCATCAGGTGAAAGTCAGGGCATAAGATGTTCCGAAGATGGCATTTAGAACACGGTATGGCCACTATGAATTTCTAGTTATGCCGTTTGGGTTGACGAATGCTCCTATAGTGTTTATGGATTTGATGAACATGGTCTTTCACCAGTACTTGGATCAGTTTGTGGTAGTATTTATTAATGATATACTGGTGTATTCGAAGAGGAGCCCAGAGGAGCATGAGGAGCATCTGAGTATAGTGCTTGAAGTATTTCGAGAGAAGAAGTTATACGCGAAGCTCAAGAAGTGTGAGTTCTGATTGGAACAGGTTACCTTCCTTGGACACATTACATCCAGGAGTGGTATTTCTGTTGATCCGAGTAAGATTGAGGTGGTAGTAGACTGGGCATAACCAAAGAACGTGCACGAGATCAGGAGTTTCATAGGATTGGCTGGGTACTACCGCAGGTTTGTTGAGGGCTTCTCTAGACTATTAGGCCCATTGACCAGATTAACTAGGAAGAGAGTGAAATTTGGGTGGTCTGATGAATGTGAACAGAGCTTCCAGGTATTGAAGCAACGACTCATCACTGCACCTATGTTAACGATTCCTTCAGGAGAAGAGGGGTTCGTAATTTACAGTGATGCATCCCATAAAGGGCTCAGATGCGTGTTGATGCAACGAAGGAGAGTGATAGCCTATGCCTCATGATAGTTGAAAGAATATGAGAAGAACTACCCTACCCACGATTTAGAGTTGGCAGCAGTTGTTTATGCACAGAAGATTTGGAGGCACTATCTATATGGGGGTAGGTGTGAGATATTTACTGACCATAAAAGCTTAAAGTATTTCTTCATATAGAAGGAATTGAATATGAGGCAGAGGAGATGGCTGGAGCTAATAAAGGATTGCGACTGCACTATCAACTACCACTCGGGAAAGGCTAGTGTTGTTGTTGATGCTTTGAGTCGAAAATCAGTGGGTTCATCTGTGTCTGCAGTGGAGATTCAACATCCAATCCAGATGGATCTAGAGAGACTCGGTGTGGAGCTAGTAGAGGGTGATCACCAGGCGTTCATTGCTGACTTGGTTTTATAGCTGACTTTACAGGAGAGGATTAAAGTAGCTCAGAGGAATGATGCAGAACTAGTGGAGCTTGTGGGAAAGGTACAGGATGGTCAGGAAATAGAGTTCAATATCTCAAATGATGGAGCCTTGAGGTTCCGTACCAGGTTATGCGTTCCTGCCGATCCTGAGATCAAGAAGGTTATTTTGGAGGAAGCACATCGGTCTCTGTATACTATACATTCGGGTAGCACTAAAATGTACAGGAGTCTTCGAGAGTCCTTCTTGTGGAGCAACATGAAGAGGGAGATAACCTAGTATGTGGATTAGTGTTTGACGTGCCAGCAAGTGAAGGCTGAGCACCAGAGACCAGTGGGATCAATGCAGCCACTCCACATTCCTGAGTGGAAGTGGGAGCATATAGCGATGGATTTCGTCACAAGATTGCCGCTGGCATTGCATGGACATGACGCTATTTGGGTAGTGGTGGATCGACTGACGAAGACTGCCCACTTTTTACCAATCAGATTTAGCTACTCCATGGACAAATTGGCTAAGTTATACATCCAGGAGATCGTTAGACTCCATGGCGTCCTAGTGTCCATAGTTTCAGACAGAGACCCATAGTTCACATCTCGTTTTTGGAAGAGTCTGCAAAGGGCCATGGGTTCTCAGTTGTCATTCAGCACAGCATTTCATCCTTAGACAGATGGGCAAACGGAGAGGACGATACGTATTTTGGAGGATATGGTGCGAGCATGTGTGCTGGACTTTGGAGGTCGTTGGATGCAGTATCTGCCACTAGTTAAGTTTGCGTATAACAACAACTACCAGGCCAACATTGGGATGGCACCGTATGAGGCGCTTTATGGAAGGAGGTGCTGATCCCCGTTATACTGGGATTAGGTTGGAGAGAGACAGGTATTGGGGCCAAAGCTGATACAGCAGATTCAGGATAAAGTCAGACTCGTCAGAGACAGGATCAGGACAACGCAGAGTCAGCAGAAGAGTTATGCTGATACTTGCCAATAAGAATTAGAGTTTGAGGTAGGAGATCACGTGTTCCTGAAGGTGGTGCCGATGAAGGGAGTTATGAGGTTCGGGAGGAAGGGTAAGCTGAGCCCCAGGTATATTGGACCATTTGAGATTCTTGAGAGAGTGGGTCTAGTTGCCTATCGTTTGGCATTATCACCGGTCCTATCTAGGATCTATGTCGTATTTCACATTGCTATGCTGAGGAAATACATCCCAGACCCCTCCCATGTGATTAACTATAAAGCACTGGAGTTGAGAGACACTTTAGCTTATGAGGAAGTGCCAGTGCATATTCTTGACTGGAAAGAACAAGAGCTACGTACGAAGAAGATTCCACTAGTGAAAGCTTTGTGATGCAATCATGCAGTTGAGGAAGCTTCCTGGGAACTAGAGGATCAGATGAGCCAGAGATATCCACACTTAGTTAGTGGAGCTTAGAGTTGAGCCAGTCAAGTGAATGGAATAATATTGTATATTTTTATTTGTATAGTGTAACGTAGGATGGATAGGGATTTTATTTTTGAAATATGAATGGCTTTGGGAAAATTTTGGGAAAGTTGTAATTTCCTAGAACCCTCGTTGTAACCATGATATTCCTCTGCCATAAGTGAGGGTAATTAATAAAATTGGTGTGTTTCTCTTTAAGAATGAAAAGTGATGAATAAGCAAATTTCAAGGACGAAATTTTTATAAGGAGGAGAGAATGTAACGCCCCAAAAAGTGATAGTCTTGGGAATAAAAAAAATTAAAAAATTAAAAAATTAAAAAAATAAATAAATAAATAAATAATTAATTAATTTAATTAATTAAGTAATTATAATTATTAATTAAATGATGGTAAAATAAATAATATATATATATAAAATTAAAAGAAAAAAAAAACAAAGAAAGCTTCCTGAAGCTTGAAGCTTCAGGAAGCATAGATAATCCAGAGATCATGCTCTTTGGCTCTCTCTCTCTCTCCTCTCATTCTCCCTCCTTCTCTCCTCAGTTCCGTGATGAATTCTAGCCTGATCGAAAATCGAAAGATACCGCTGGACTCCACTCTCCGCTGCTGTCATTTCCATCGGAGCAGATCGGTGGTAGGAGCGGGGTAAACGTATCTCTTGGGGTAAGCCAATTTACTATTTTTCTTTAATTTCTTGCAAATGATAAGCCCAATCGACGAACAGACACCACCACGAGAATCTAGGGATGATTCTTTACAAGTCTAGCGGGACGGAATTCTCGTGGGGTAGTCATAGGCAAAACCCCAAATTTGGGGTACGGGGGTTATTAAGGGGCTTATTTTTAATTAATTAATATTAATTTAGAAATGCTAAAATATTGAGCATCTGGGGTTAAAGTAGGATTTCTGAAATTTATGGGCCAGGTGAGCGCCGCGGGTGTAATTTTGGGACCCGCAGAAAAAATTTAGAAAATTGAGTGAGGCTGTTAAATGTTAGTTTAAATATTAATTTGAGGTATATGGAGCCTAGGTAGATGGGTAATATTTTGGAGGAATGAATTAATTAATTTAGGAAAAATGTAAATTGCAGAAGTTGAATTTCGGGCGCCAATGGCGCAGGATTTGGATCCTAACGAGTCTCTCAGTAAGCCAGGTAAGGAGAATAAATTATAGTAGTGTTTTTAGAATTACTATTTGAATTAATATGTGAAAACGAGCATATGATTTTTTTTTTTGAAAATTATTATGATATAAATATAAGATAAAATGTGTGGCATTTGAGTAATTTTAAATTGTGATATTTTGGAGTGTGAAATATAATTATGAGTAATTTCTAAGAAAATATTGAAATGAGAATTATTGAGGTGATTAGTGAAAAATAATGAAATATGGTATTTATATGTGAGTAGAAATGTTTTGCCTAAAAGATGAGATTTTGTGAATTTCTGATATTGGAAAATAATGAAATATGGTATTTATTTGTGAGTGAAAATTATTTGCATGAGAAATGAGTTTGTACAAATTGTTGATATGAGTGTTTTCGGAAAATGTGAAAAATACGTGAAATATGATATATGATATTACAAGATGATGAAATGTGCACAGAAAATTATGAGTATATTTATATTGAACTTAATTGTAATATACTGGAATATGATTGATGAAATTCCAATACCGCATAATGAATGCGGGTATGTGGTAGTGAACCCTGACGAATGGTTATGATATTGAGTACGATACCGTTGCTAGTGGTGTTAGTGCAACCACACGAACTCTTGGAGCTTGTGGCGTGACAGTTGACTGTGCCATTTTGTAGGGTTGTTGGGCCCCCTAAGTCTGGATTAGGGTTATAGGCTAGCTAGTCATACTACAGACATGATATGTGATATGATACTTTGAGTTAACTGGGTCGGCCAACCGCGGTTAGATCCAGCCTTCGGGCTGCACAAACTTGACCATGGAGGGAAGCATGGCGTGGATAGAAAGATCCTCAGGGTGGCCATGAGTTACAGACACGATGTTGATATTTGATACCGAGGATACTCATGAGCCGAAAAGTAAAATGGAAACGAAAAGATAAAGAATGATAAAATTGGCTAAATTGAGAAATGAAAGAAAGAATGGAAATTGAGAAACAAAAAATGATAAAATTGAGAAATGGAACCGTGTCAGTTAATAATATAAATAATTGAGGTGAAGTGAAACTCTCCGCCTGAGGGCTTACTAAGTAAGGTGAGTGCCCTGATAGGTATAAGATGTGGCCATATCTGACTGCATAACGTGTTAGGGCAGGGGGAAGCTACCTATATGGGCAGGTAACTTTCCCTATTCTTAGGAACTTCACAGTAAATATGTATTGGAAATTATTGAATTTAAGAAATGGTTTTAAAGCTTATAAAAGCCTTTGTTGTATATCTATATGATTATGAGAATGTGTATATCAGTATATTTTCTCAGATGAAATGATGATTTGAAAAGTAAAGTGTATTATAATTAAACTCGTATGGCCACACACTGTAAATAATTTATTCCTTCTTACCGAAATGTGTCTCACCCAAATTATCTAAATTTTTCAGGGAATGGGGATAGATCAGGCGATAGAGCTCTGTGATAGTAGGGAGCTGGAACCCTGATATACAGGGTGAGTTTGGACTAGCGAGGTGTGATTCCCTAGGTTTGTATTGTTTTTGGGTATGAGATAGCATTGTGTATATGTGTATATTGATACTCTGGGTATTATATTCTGGTAGTTAAGTATGTATTAACTTCCGCTGTTAGGTTATATAAATAAAATAACTTTTTACCCAGTACCCAATACGGGTCGGGTCGTACGAATGGTAGTAGGGATGTTGACGTGGTCGATTTTTGGATGTGTTTGATGACGAGTGATTATTCTCTTATTATTGATTATTGAAAAAAAATTTGTAAGAAAATCGGGGCGTCACATTGCTTATGCTAAAATAAACAGGAATATTAAGCATGTAAGCATCAGAACCAATTTTCTTTAAAATTTTGAAACGATCCATCTTGTTAGCATGTAACTTCTTCACCTTTTCTACAGGAATCTGCTCAAGACAAATACGGACTATAACCATATCACCCTTTGAAAATTCTTTCAGTCTGCAATGTATGTCAGTAGTAGATTTATAATGTTTATGATTCAAATTAACCTTCATTCTTATTTCACAGTGTAGATTGTGTATATACTTTGCAAAAGCATCGATCGGCTCGCACACTCTAGACTTAAGTGGTAGTGGAATAAAATCTACAGGCTTTCTGGAACTATAACCTATAATAACCTGAAATGGGATGAGTATTGCAGTCCTATCCACTAAACTACTAAATGCAAAATTGGCCACATGAAGGCATAAATCCAAAGCTATGATGTTTTCAACTACCTTACATTTCAATAGGTCACTAAGGCTCCAATTTACTAGTTCAACTTGCCAATTAGTTTGGGGTAGTAAGCACTAAGTTTGGTGCCTAACATGGTGCTCAAGGCTTTCAAGAAGTAACCTATGAGTTTTACATCTTTATTTCAAACAATAATTTTGAGAAACCTATGCTTGATGACAATCTTGTTGGTTGCTCTATCATTGATGCATGTGCTCAAAGCGTTATCTTCCTTTGGATTAGGGAAAGTAGGCCAGCAAAGTGGACCTAAACTCTAATGAACAAAGTAATGTTCCTTCAATTCATTCACTTGTTTCAGTTCCTCATGTTCTACCATGTTCACTCTAAGATGTGGTAAGCGAGGCAGAGATGAATAAGGAACAAGGTTAGTGATATGTTCATTGTCTCTCATAGGAGATAACTCACTAGGCGACTCAAAGATGACATCCTTAAACTTAGAACGTAGGGATGATACTTCTACGAATGTTTCTTTCTCAGAAAGGGCCATTTCAGTTTCCTTAGTAATAACCACATTCACTTCCTGTGTATCTTGACTTTCCTACTCACACAACTTTTTACTTATGGTGTTCAAAGATTCCCCACTAATTTCTGTATTTTTATTCTTCTTTTTCTCACCATTTTCCCTATCAAGCACCAAGTTCCTAATGGGACATTGCTTGGAAAAGTGTCCTTGTTTATGGCACCTAAAGCACACTGCACTGCCAGAACTCAGGTGTGAGGATCCAGTCATGGGTGCTTTTCCTTTGTCCATAGGTTATTGGACTGTGGTATTGCTCCCTCTAGATATACCTTGACCATATCATGCTGGTCAGGACCTATCATAACTCTGTACCTTTTGAGAGTATGACTCATTGGAAGAGGCATCAAATCGTTTTCCCATGGGCCCTTTAGTCATTTGCTCAAAATATGAGGTAAATTATATGCCTATTCAAGGGAATCAATGTGATAGGGAAATAGTTTTGTCCTTAATTCAAGCTTTAATCCTAAAAAAAAAATCAAGAGATCTACTAACTAATAGTCTCATAGACTCCACATCGTATAGACAACTCATCGAATTGATTCATGTATTTTGAAACAGTCATGCTACCTTGACGTAAGCTGTAAAGCTAATCTATAAGGTGTTCTCTATAACTAAGGGGTACATACTTCTCCTTAAACCTACCTTTCATTAGATTCCATTACTTAATGGGTCTATGATCTAACCTCGCTTCTTGCCTCTTAACGTTCATCCAATGAAGCTTGGCTTGCCCTGTTAACCTCATTTTTGCAAACTTAACCTGACGAGGATCAGTTATTTTATAAAAATCAAAATAGGAATCCATCCTAGTTAACCAATTTTGGAAGACTTTAGGATCCATATGTACATCATATGTGGGGGCTTTTATCTTTACTTGCCTCATTACATCCTCATAAGGATCACGATTGTCCCTTTGGTAGGATCTCCTAACATGAAGGTCATCAACATCATAGTCCTTATCATCCCAATGTTGGGGATAGGGCTCATGATGTGGGGGTATCCTAGCAATGTCATCTTGGGGACTCACTCACCTTTGTGGAGGTAGGAAAGGTCTTTATCTAGGAGTCATAAGTGGCTCTCTCTCTTAACATGAATCCTACGACCTTGGTAAGGATTCCCAACTTGAGTAGACATCCTAGGGATTGGGAAAGGATTTGAAGAGCACTAGGGCAGCCCTTTGGAATGGTGTTTGGTTACACAAGGCAAGGTCAAGTGTAGACCTAACATAACTAAGGTCCAAATACCCAAAATTTAGAGTATAGGTGGGCTGTTCTAGGCAAAACCGTCACCCATTTTTCTAGAAACCCGAGAGCTGCTAAAGGATTTTTCAGCCATGAATACCTTTTAGTATTTGTGGCATAACTATTGCAAAAAAAAAAAAAAAAAAACACTCCAAATAAGGCCATATTGGTGTCAAAAGAAAGCTATGAAAATTTCCCACAACTTTTGTGTTTAAGGTTTTTCAAGATGGGAAGGTTTTGACAGTGAAAATCACGCATCAATTCTGCAAACAGAAAATAAACATGTTGGGACTTAAAAGGTTTGCCTAATTCAATGTAGGCTCTGATACCAAGATGATGTAGGGCAGGAATGGTCGACCTATGTCCTACAATTCAACCCTCACACAAGCACATATACTTAAACACTTTAATTTAAAATTTTAATTATCCAAACATAAACACAACAAATCATGCTTTATTTCACATGTTCAAGGAATTTGGAAAGGTGTATGACTTGTCCAGAAATTAAGTCCCAATTGGTTATTTCACAAAGGAATCAAGTTATATGCTGAAAAGTTGTTATTTCAAAGATTCAAGAATAAAAGTTCTATGTTAGCAAATTAATATTCATACAATTGATTTTAACTAGAAAGTACCAATATTGCAATCTATGGATCAATGGGTTATTCAAAGATGTGATTTTAATCTACTAGCAAGGGTTCACAAGATATAGCAAAGGATTCAAAACCAAGTACTGAAGTTACTAAGGGATTGATTTGGATTACTTTACGCTGTTTCACACGTAGTTAGGTCACACCATAGGTCCGTCGTACAAGCTTTGAATTATAAGATGAATGCAGGAATGATGTGTAGATGATGATCGTCCTGTGGGTGTATGAAGGTGTTGGCCGTGTGGTGTTGATGGGGGCTGTGAGAGTATTAGATGGAGGAGGGGTTGATGGAGTTATTGGATAGTTTAGTAGTCTCTCACCACTTGATGTCGTAGCCTCATACTACTCACTCACAAGGAGAGGTACAAGCTTTACAAGCTCAAGCAAAGAAATGTTTCTTCTATATTCAACTTCATATCTTGTTCTTACAATAAGAAGGCTATTTACAGGCATAGCCTGGGAGACAAAGCATTAAACACTCAACAACTCTCTACAACTTTCCACAACTATTAACCTAACACAATGAATACTTACTAAAAAACAAGGAACTCCAACTCATAAGCACACAAGTGAAGCTTAGTTGTCTTGCATTATTACAATTCAAATTTGAAATTTAAACATATTCCTAAAGGAAGGCCAAAACCGTGTGGGGTCTATTGGAGCCATGTGGGGCCCACATAGGTCTAGAGTTCGAATTTGATTCAATACTTCACTTGGGTCTTCAAATATGGTCTTGAATCACCTAATAATCTTGAAATAACATATCCAAGAAAAATATAAAGTCAATATCATAACAAAGTCTTCCATAAAAGAAATTCTTCTAATCACAATAAGTAAATGATCTTCAATTGATCTCATGTGTTCCTGCAAAATAGACGTAAACAATAGTGTACATCTGAAGGTCGTCCACGTATCACCATGTTAGCAAAGGATTGGACATCAGGAGGTCGTCCACGTATCAGTAAATCAACAAAAGAAAGGGGTATGGCATATTGATCCCCATCACTACTACTAAACAATGAAGAAATATTTGTAATTAGATTTTTTGTCGAATTAACAACTTACTACTTCTATTTAACAATCATGAAAAAAGAAATACTTTCACTCTTTAAAGAAGGGCACTTGAGATCATATCAAGAAATTAAAATTGCACACACACAAAATTGTGATACAATGGTAAAGATTACGGTAGGCTTTCGCCTGGTCAAGGCTTGGGTCGTCAACTACCAAAAATAAAATTTATAAACCTAACTACTCCCAAGTCTAGTAGAACAGTGAGTAAGTTAGGTATTGATCCATAGGGACTCAGGTGCAGTTATTCTCCACTTCCAATCTAGTTTACTACAGCTTTGTGTAAAGGAAAGTAAAAATGAGGGATTTTTAAAAGGTTTTTTATATCAATCTATTGAAAGCATGTAAATTCTATATTAGCAATACTCCTACAAAGTGAATCTAAGATTATGAATCACACCTAGACTGTGATAGGGATCGGAATACGTCACTACTTTCGTTTGTAGATGTTTTGACACGTGAACGACCCTCGGATGTCAACAATGCGTGCTAAACATTGAATACTTTATGGAGACATTTGAAGACTTCTTCGAATAAAGAGCTCAAGACCTTTGTGGGCCCCACATGGACCTATTGGGCCCCACACAACTCTTCAAGGCCCCACATAGCTTAGGCCTCCCCTTTGACTTTAGCTATATTTAATTCATTGCATTATGTTGTGCTAGGTATTTACTTTGTGAGAGGATTATGTGAGTTAATGAGTTTTTTTTCTTTTTTTAATTTGTGAACGTTAAGTGAGTTGTCTCCCATGTCTATATGGGGATTTTTAGGTCATTTATTACTAGGTATTTATTTTTCCCTATATATATTACTATTGTAAATGTTGGAAACCAACTTTAGCCAAGTATCATTATTGATTGAATAAAGGTTCTTCTTTTGAAAGCTTAGATTTTTGTTCCGATCCTTGAGATTGAGTTGTGAGAGGCTACGATGTTCTCCTCAGAGATCGGTTGGTGTGAGACCAATAATCTATCCAACACATCGTCACCACCTCTGATCCTTCCCGCTGTTCGCATCCGACTTCAACAACACCACTATTCCGATCCACCAACATCTTGAAGATTTCATGGTTTGATTCATGTTCGTTGATCATTGGTAAGATATCCAGCGACTCCACATGGCAATACCCATTCTTATCCATCCCTAACTTTGTTTGAAACCTTTATTCGAGATCCTATAAACACTTGCTTCACAAAAACCCTAAAAATTCCATTTTTAGTTAAAACCCGTGGGAGGTCAGGCGACTGACCCAAAACGGCCCAGTCGATTGACCCTTGAAAGCTCTCAGTATTTTTACAACACCTTAGTCATTTGAATGACCCCCATTGGCCTAGTTGACTGACCCATTTTCAACTCTTGGTATCTTACCAAAATTCAGTCAGACGACTGACCTTCCACTCCCCATTTGATTGAAGTTTCCCTGAAACTTTTAATTCCAACATTTAAATACATATTTGATTACCAACTGTGGGAATATGATTGTGATAACATAGAATTATTTTCTTGAATGATTCAATAGCCTTTTCATAAGCATATCACTTGATTCTTTTGTGAAAGAACCATCTGGGAATGAATTTTAAAATCAAACTTTAGACCTTTTCAAAATCCTAAAACCTGGGAAGATAAAGCATGATTTATTTTGTGCACGTTTACTTGATTCAATTCTTATTTTAAAGTGTTTCTCATGTATGTTGATTAAGGGTTGACACCCGTAGGACTAGGTTACCCATCCACGTCCTACATTATCTTGGTATTAGAGCCTAGGTCGGATTAGGCGAACCTTCTAAGTCCCAACATCTTCATTGTAGGTATTACAAATTGATGTGCGATTTTCACTATCAAAACCATCCCATCTTCAAACAACTTAAACAAAAAAGTTGTTGTAAATTTTCTTAGATTTTTTTTGACACCAAAATCGCCTTATTTAAAGTTTTTTAGAAAAAGTTATGCCTTAAATACCGAAGGGTGTCTGCGGCTAAAAATCCTTTAGTAGTTCTCGGGTTTCTAGAAAGATGGGTGACGGTTTTGCCCAGGCCAGGCTACCTATACTCTTAATTTTGGATATTTGGAGCTATAGTTTTGTTAGATTTAGAGAGAAAACTTCCAAGGAGGAGGATTGTATTTTCTAGATGGAAACTAGAGCTGGGAATCGTTATCAAGGTCATAGAATTGACATAGACTCTGATACCCTTCTAGATGAACTCCAAGGCCAAGTTCAAGCATTAACCCAAGACTTAACTCATGCCCTTGCTAGGATTGAAAGGTTGGAAACTACTTTAGCCCCTGACCAACCTCCCTCAAATCCCGGACAGCCCCATGAGATTGAAGTTGAACCTGGTAAGGAAGCGAACGATCCTCCAAGAGAAAGAACACCACCCTTAAAAAGACCTCCCGTTCCTCCTCCACCAAGACCCCATGCTCCCAGAAGTTTTTAGCATCATGACACTTATATTCTACATTGGAATGAAGAGGATTATGATGAAGAGGAATTCCAACCCAAGAGGATTATGATCATGATCCAGATAGGGATGTCATGAAAATAGTCAAAGTTGAAGCCCCTAACTTTGATGAAAAAATGGATCCCAATATTTTTCAAGATTGTTTAGCTGAAATGGATTCATATTTTTACTAGTATAAGATGCATGATTCACACCAAGTGAGGTTTGCAAAAATGAGACAAACTGGGTAAGCTAAGCTTCATTGGGTAAATGTTGAAAGACAAGAAGCTTGCCTTAGTCATAGACCCATAGAACATTGGGACGTGATGAAAGAAAGATTGACAGAAAAGTACGCCCCAATTTCTTATAAGGAACGTCTCATGGATCAACTCTATAGCCTCAGATAAGGTAATATGAGTATGATTGAGTACATGAGTAAGTTTGATGAGCTATCCATTATATGTGGAGTAAAAGAGAGCATGAGCCAACAAATTTCTAGGTTTAGGATTGGCCTGAAACCTAAACTTTGAAAAGAGTTGTTTCCTCACCATATTGATTCCCTTAAAGCATGCCTTTAACTTGGTTCATGATTATGAGCAGATGCGTAAAGCTCAGTTGGGTAGGAAGCTTGGGAACCCTTCCAATGGCACTAATCAAAGGAAAGCCACATTGTATGTGAGGACTGGAACTAGCAACACTGGCCAAGTTATCTTAAGGGGTAGCAATCCCATTGTTCAGCAGCCTATGGACAAAGGGAAGGTTCCTATGAATGGGTCCTCCAAACAAATATTTGGTAGTGATGTATGTTATAAGTGTCATAATAGAGGCCATTTTGCCAAGAAATGCCCCACTAAGAACCTAGCCATTAAGAGAGTGGAAGAAGAAGACTCAAGCGAAGAACACCCTTACATTCTTGAAGAAGTAGCTAGTGAGGATGAATTATCCATAGGAGAAGAATAATATGCTACTATAAATGTAATGCGATCATGGTGACACCTCGAGATCAAAAAGATTGGCACTGAACTTCCATTTTTCATAGTTATATCAAGTGTGGAAATAAGAGTTGTAAAATGATCATCAATGGTGGAAGTTGCATGAATGCGATCTCCAAAGTAGCTTTAGAAAAATTGGGATTGAAAGCTAAACCCCATCCCACTCCATATAAAGTTGTTTGGGTGAAGGCAGAAACCATGCTTGTCAGCCATAAGTGCCTAGTCCCTATTAAGATTGCAGATTATGAAGATGAAATTTGGTGTGACATCTTTCCCATGGATGTTGCTCACATTCTTTTAGGCAGACCATGGTTGTATGATCTAGATGTTGCACACAATGGCAGAGCCAACATCTATACTTTTAGGTGCAATGGAAAGAAGATTGTCTTGAGTCCTCTAGAGCACAAGAAGGACAAACAAGACAAGAAGAAGAAGAGTTCGAAAAGAAAAGAGAAATCTGGAACTTCTTTGCATGTTCTAAATAAAAAGCAATTTGAACAAGAGAGTAAGGAGACACAGGTTGTTTATATAGTGGTAACCAAGGAAAATGACTCCTTAACTCTAGAACATGAGACACCATATGAAGTATCCCCTATACTTTCTTAATTTAGTGATGTTATCTCTAAACCTCCAAATGAATTACCCCCGATTTGCCTCACTATAGGATGAATCCTAAAGAACATAAGGAATTGAAGAGGCAAATTGAAGAGTTGAGAAGTAAAGGATTTATTCAAGAAAGCATGAGCCCATGTGCATGTCCCTCCCTTCTTACTCCAAAGAAAGATGGAACTTGGAGAATGTGCATTGACTGTAGAGTCATTAACAAAATCATGGTCAAATATAGGTTTCATATACCTAGGTTAGATGATATGTTAGATCGAATGGTTGGTTCCAAAATATTTTTTAAAATTGATCTTAAAAGTGGATACCACCAAATTAGAATGAGGCTTGGAGATGAATGGAAAATAGTCTTTAAGACTAAAGATGGCTTGTACGAATGGCAAGTGAAGCCATTTGGCCTCACCAATGCACCAAGCACTTTCATGAGAGTGATAACCTAGATTTTGAGACCCTTCATTGGGCATTTCCTTGTTGTCTACTTTGATGACATTTTGATTTATAGTCAAACAAGGAAAGAGCACTTAGATCACTTAAGGAGAGTGTTTGAAGTTTTAAGAGAGCATAAGATGTATGCAAATCTAAAGAAATGCACCTTCATGAATCCTCAGGTAATTTTCTTAGGATATGTTGTATCTGAGAGCGGATTTCTATTGACCCTAAGAAGGTCAAGGCTATCCAAGATTGGCCTACTCCCAGAAGCATTCATGAAGAGAGAAGTTTCCATGGGTTAGCCACATTGTATACGAGATTCATTAGGAATTTCAGCACCATCGGGCACCCATTACCAACTGTCTAAAGAAAGGAGTGTTTTTTTGGCCTAAGGCTACAACCAAAGCCATTTTAGACATAAAGGACTGGATGACCAAAGCCCTTGTGCTACACCTCCCAAATTTTCAAAAGTTGTTTGAGGTAGCTTGTGATGCTTCCGGTGTTGGCAAAGGTGGAGTGTTAAGTCAAAAGGACCATCTTGTAGCCTTCCTCAGTGAAAATTTAAATGATGGTAAGTAGCGTTACTCAACCTATGATAAGGAATTCTATGTTGTGGTCCAATCCTTAAGGCACTAGAGACACTATTTACTCCCTCAAGAGTTTGTTCTCTTTTCAGATCACCAGACCCTTAGGTACCTAAGCATGCAAAAGAATCTCAATCATACGCATGTAAAGTGGATCGAATATATCCATCAGTATACCTTTGTGCTTAAACACTGCACCGGTGTTGAAAATAAAGTTGCTAATGCTTTGAGCCTAGTGGCCACTTTACAAACGTTGGAAGTGAGAGTAATAGGCTTTCAGAGCATCAAAAAGGAAACTCCCAATGTCCAAAATTTTGTGATATTTTCTCTGATTTGTTACAAGGACTACCCAGACCCCATCTAGAATATGTGATCCATGGAGGATTCCTATTCCAAGGAACCAGATTGTGTATCCCCTTTACGTCTCTTCGTGACCAATTGATATGAGAATTGCACGCAGGCGGTGCTGCAGGTCACTTTGGTAGGGATAAGACCATTGCTATGGTAGAAGATAGGTTCTTTTGGCCTAGTCTTAAGAGTGATGTTTCAAAAGTTGTTTCTCATTGTGGAACTTGCCAATCTGCGAAGGGTAGAAAGCATATCACTGGTCTTTACACTCCTTCACCAGTACCCTATATCCCTTGGCAAGACATTAGCATAGACTTTGTGTTAGAATTCCCTAGGACTACTAGGAAGAATGATTCCGTGTTTGTTGTCATGGACAGGTTTTGTAAAATGTCTCATTTTATTCCATGCAACAAAACACATGATGCCTCAAAAGTGGCATCCATCTTTTTCAAGGAAGTTGTAAGATTGCATGCCCTTCCCAAAACCATTGTTTCAGATCAGGATGTAAAGTTTTTCAGTTATTTCTAGAAAATTTTGTGGGCAATATTAGGTACTTAGCTTCAATTTTTTGGTGCCTACCATCCTCAAACTGATGGCCAAACCGAGGTAGTTAATAGAAGTCTAGGAGGCTTATTAAGATGCCTTATAGGTGATAACATAGGTTCGTATGATTTGTGTCTTTTAATGGTTGAATTTGCGTTAACCAGAGGTCTTAGCCCATTTCAGGTTGTCACTAGTTATCAAACTAGGAAGCCGATAGATCTTGTCTCATTACCTCTGTAGGTTAGAGTGAGCAAATAGGCTGAAGCCTTTGCTAAACATATACATGACCTACACTCTGAAATTAGAATGAAGATCAGTCTGAACAATGAACAATATAAATCTATTGCTGATATTCATCATATGTTTCAAGAATTTTCTGAGGGTGATATGGTTATGATCCGTATTCATCTTGAATAGATTCTGGTAGTAAAGGTAAGAAAGTTATAAGCTAAAAAGATGGGTCCTTTCAGGATTTTAAATAAAATCAGTTCTAATGCTTATATGATTGATATTCCCATTAAATTTGGCATTAGTAATGTGTTTAATGTTGAGGATTTAACCCCATTTCTTGAAGCATCTACTTTCGTGGAGCCTTCTATTTCTAACTTTGCAGGTGATCCCACATTGTTCTCTACTCCTTATACGCTCGAACCACAATCGCCTTTGCCACCATCACCACTGATATCCAAGAATCGTGATGAAATTGAGGAAATGCTGGATGATAAAACCATGATCACATGAGCTGGATCTTATTAGAAATTCTTGGTTAAGAGGAAAGGTAACCGATTTCATAGAACAACTGGTTTTTGAAGGAAGATCTAGTCCGTCTCAACCCAGACTTATACTCCCAGTACTTTGCTTCTCATTACTCAGAGAAAACTTCTTTTGGGCTCAGGAGAGATGATAGGGATAGACACAGATGTTTTGACACGTGGACGATCCCCTGATGTCCACAATCCGTGTTAAACATTGAAGACTTTATGGAGACATTTCTGAATAAAGAGCTCAAGACCCTTGTGGGCTTCAATGGATTGGGTCCCACATGTACCTATTGGGCCCCACACGACTCTTCAAGGCCCCACATAGCTTGGGCCTCCTTTTTGACTTTATCTATATTTAATTCATTGCATTAAGTTGTGCTAGGTATTTACTTTATGATAGGATTATGTGAGTTAATGAGTTTTTTTTTTTTTTAATTTGTGAACATTAAGTGAGTTGTCTCCCATGCCCATTGATCACGCACCTAAATTGCGTAATTTGATAATTTAATTCATGCATTGAGGCTTATATTTTTAATTAAATACCTAATTATTCTCAATATTTTAACATTGTGTTTTATTTATAATACTTGCATTTTATTGAGTAATTTATGAATTTTTGGCATTTTTTATTGTAAGGCAATTATTGGAAGCAAAAATCAACACTACTTCGTAATCTATGCGTAACTTTCTCGCTCGAGCTTCGATCGAGATGATTCAAAATGATGTCGAAAGCTAAGGAAATTATCTATAACTTTAGTGTTTTAAGCTTTGAGAGATACAGGCTTTAGTATTGTTGAAATCGGGCTTGTGTGCTGAGAAACAAAAAAAAAAAAAAAGGAGAAGGAAAAAAAAAAGTTTTGATGTGACCACTTGAGAGGGCCGCATTGCCCATGCACTAGTCTTTGCTTGGAGTTCCTTTCTATTTCTTGGATTTTGAAAAGTCAAAGGGAGGAGGTAGGGTATAATTAGGGTTTTCTTTAGTTTTTCTTTTCTTTTCTTCGGAGTTCTCTTTAGAAAAGGAGGCTTGGCTGGGGGCTGGAGGCAGCTACGGGCTGTTGCAGGCTGCTACAAGTTGCTATTCTCTCTCTCTCTCTCTCTCTCTCTCTCTCCCTCTTTTCTCTCCTTATTTTTTATTTGAATCTTAAACAATTGTTGGATCTATTTTTATTATAAAAAAATTAGTTTGATTTTCTTGTTATTTAAATATTGTTAATTATTTTTTAAATTGAATCTTTCACTCTCTTCTACTCCCTTTCTTTAGTTTATTTGTTTAATGAAAAGTTGTGGTTGGAATTTTATTTTAGTTTAAATTATTTAGTTTAGATTTTTTTTTTTTTTTAAGTCTTGCATTGAATCTTTAATATTTGTTTGGGTCATTATTCAGTTTGTTTTTCATATTTGGAGTCTTTGTTAGCATTTAAATATTTTATTTGGGTATTTTTACTATTAAAGTTAGTGTTTTTATTTAGTTAGAGTTTATTTTTATTTGGGTTTATGTTTAAATTTAGTGTTTTTATTTAAAAGAATGATTGTAGGTCTTGTTTCTTTCATTATTTTAGCATTGAATCTAGCATTTATTTACTTATTTTTATGCATGATAAATTCCCATTTAGGAATTACGTTGTTTTACGTTTCATTGTAAAAATCCCAAAAATCCCAAGAACTGAATCTAAACTGTATTCAGTAATTTGTCCTTTCTTAATTTCTTTAGGAATTACACAAATTTTGGAACTAAACTGCATTCCCTAAGGAGACGATCTGACCCTTGGACTAATTATTACATGACAGAACTCCTATACTTGGGATAGCTTCTGAGCTGCTCATTTTTAGAGTGAGTCACTTGTATGGGGACATTTAGGTCATTTATTACTAGGCTTTTATTTTTCCTTATATATATTACTATTGTATACGCTGAAAAACAACTTTAACCGAGTATCATTATTGATTAAATAAAGGTTCTTCCTTTGAAAGCTCAGAGCTTTGTTCCGATCCTTAAGATTGAGTGGCGAGACGCTATGACGTTCTCCTTGGAGATCAGTTGATCTGAGACCAACAATCCATCCATCACATCTTCACCATCTCTGATCCTTCCCGTCATTCACATCCGACTTCAACAAAACCACTATTCTGATCCACCGATGTCTTGAAGATTTCGTGGTTTGATTCATGTTCGTTGATCATTGCTAAGATATCCAACGAATCCACATGGTAATACCCATTCTAATCCATCCCTAACTTTCTTTGAAACCTTTATTCGAGATCCCATAAACACCTGCTTCATAAAAACCCTAAAAATCCTATTTTTAGTTCAAACCCGTCGGAGGTCAGGCGACTGACCCTAAACGGCCCAGTCGATTGACCCTTGAAAGCTCTCGGTATTTTTCGAACACCTCAGTCAGTCGACTGACCCCCATTGGCCTAGTTGACTGACCCATTTTCAACTCTTGGTGTCTCACCAAAATTTCAGTCAGACGAATGACGTTCCACTCCCCGGTCGACTGAAGTTTCCCTAAAACTTTTAATTCCAACATTTAAATACATATTTGATTACCAACTGTGGGAATATGATTGTGATAACATAGACTTATTTTTCTTGAATGATTGAATAGCATTTTCATAAGCATATCACTTGATTCTTTTGTGAAAGAACCATCTAGGATTGAATTTTGAATCAAACTATACACCTTTTCAAAATCCTTAAACCTGGGAAGATAAAGCATGATTTATTTTGTGCATATTTACTTGATTCAATTCTTATTTTAAAGTGTTTCTCATGTATCTTGATTGAGGGTTGACACTCGTAGCACTAAGTTACCTATCCATGTCCTACATCAGATTGTCATTTGGCACAAGTTATGTTCGGTCAACAATCCTTCTTAGGATAACGATTAAGTTGACCATTCGAGGGCATAGAGTAGCAAAGGTGCACCAATCGTCTGAAGCACAATTGGGAACCATGGTATACTCTATCTCAACAATCATGAATCCACCCTATACATAAACCGTAGCCTAATCCGTATAGGTGACTGAATCCCTAACTAGGCTTTCCTATCCCCTAAGGTATCATCATTCTCCAAGATGGAAACTTGCATGGTATTGAAATGAAAGCAGTAAAGAAAAGCAGTAAAGAAAATCATGTAAAGATGGCTTCAATTGCAAACTAAATAGTTTGTCACTAACAATCAAGCATACAATTGAAAACCCTAATCTACTTAGCAACACAAGGAATGAGAAGGTTGTCATAGGCCTTCACGAATCCAAGCATGAACTAGAACAAGAATTTAAATCAAAAGCAGTAAATCTACTCTACTTGGTTCTCAATGGCCTTCTAGGTTTGTCACCAACCCAAAAGAGGCCAAAGAGTAACCCTAAGCACATATTTTAAGCTACTATTTATACCCAAAAGGGTTTACACGGTTTAAATTTCAAAATAGGAAAGTTCTGCCACAATCTCGTATAGAATATTATCGCTGTTGACCAAGTCGCACCCATGCCTTTCCCTAGTCGAGCCCTGGTCAAGACTCACACGAAATTAGGAATTCAAACTTTAGCATCTTAGACCTAGTCTCACCAATGGGTCTTTTTGGTCAAGCTACTAATTGAGACTTGCAGGATCTCAACTTCAGTTTAGCTTTAGGAACTCGACTCGCTCGCCCTTCATGGTCTCCCTAGTCGAGCACTAAGTCAAGACTCTCATTATCTCTGGCTCCTTCGGTTTCAATATCTCTACCTAATTGCACCTGAGGGTCACTTGGTCGAACCTTGCAGCATTTCTTATTTAGTCTGAACCTTAGAGTCTGCAGCTTGAACCTGGTCGCCCCTTGTGTTACTGGTCTCACCACATGGTCGAACAGGGTCTTCTTCTCCTTTGGTACTTTGAGGCTCTAGGGGCTTGGCTGAGCATCTGATTTAGACTTGGTGCACCCCAATTACTCTCTTGGCTTCTCGTAATGCCTAACTCCTTGGTTTTAACTTGTTTTTCCTAAAACATAAACTAACTTTGCATAACTCCAAACTATGATAACAAAGGGTGTTTACAACATAAGTGAAGACAAAATATAGATAAATGGAGATCTAAAATAGTGTGTTTTAGGGACTCATCACAACCCCTAACTTACACTTTTCTAGTACTAGAGCAAAGCAAAAACTAAGAAAACTAATAAAAACAAGAAAATCCTATCTACCTCTTCTTTCATGCGAAACATGATTGCATTTACCGATACCCATAAACGCCAATATCAGTGATCATCAGATAAGATTACATGCAACACAATCATGCCTTCACATACAGATATATAACCTAGTTGAAATTGGAATAGCTTTCCCAAGAGGGGGGTGAATTGGGATTTTTAAAAATTTATTTCCCTTTTTAATACTTTTGCGTTACAACAATAATCAAAGTTCATCCACAATCACAAACAACCTTCTTCCCAATGTTCAGTTTTTAAATAAACTTTCAGTTCAATAAGTCAAGGATGATTAACCAACGTAGTCCCTTTCGGTTTCTGCAATCAAACCCAAACAAATTAACTTCCAGTCTATTTAACAACCAAACACTTAGAATTCAAAGTTTGATATAGCATCCACACAATTTATAAATTATGCTGAAAAGTAAAGAGTAGGGAAGAAAGAAGAACACAAGATTTTATGAGGTTCGACTTCAACACAGCCTACGTCCTTATCCTTGGCAAAACCACCAAAGGATTCACTATCACCGTTCCTTTACCAGGTGGAACAATACTAATTACAACACTCCTTGGTTAAGGCTAGAGCATGCCTTATCCAAATAATATCGCCTTGTTTGGTCCAGCAATTCTACACTCGAACCATCAATCAATCTACTATAAAGATATAAAACAAGGCATACAAGAATTTGCTCCTTAAGAGCTAATTAGTACAGATAAAAACTATATACTTTAGTAAATTCACAGAATGAAACTCAGATTGAAGCTCTAGAGTTTTATCACCGTAGGAATCTTTCAATAGATGAAAGAATTAGCAATTAAAGCACGATCTTAGTGAGACAAACAGCAAAACTTATGAGAGTTTCGTGGATGTTTGTTGACCTGATTGGTCACGCCCGGTTTTGATTATGACAAATACTCATTGTATCTAATGAACGTTTGAGGTTTTGTGCAGGAATCAAAAATGATAAGATCAAGATGTGCACAAAGCAAGAAAAGCTTGAAGACCAAATCATATTCTTTGTAATATATTCATATTGGTCTGTAATAGTAATTAGGGCATTTGGTTTGTAATAAGCTCACGCACATCAAATGTATGATTTACTATGAAAGCTCAAACCGAACCATAGAAAGACCTTAGGGTGAAGGTCGACCGACACCGGACTTTTTCGGTGATCTCAAATTGGACCCCAAGTAACCTTAGGACACTCACCTTTGCACTTGTATATAATAGGAACTTGAATAGGGTTTATATGTTGCAAGAAGGGACTAAAATGCACACTTGGTGCACTTTCGGTCGACTGGCCAACTCAGTTCAATTTGGCTCGGTCGACCGAAACCGATCCGGGTCAACAGTTTGACCCAGACCCGGTCGACCGAGACCTTGTAGGTCATTTGACCTCGGTCGACCGAACCTCCTGGGAGTCAACTTTTTGACCTCCCGGTTGACCAACCAGATTTGAACTCCAACTACCTGGTCGACCGAAGGGTCTTGGGAGAATTCCCAGCGGTCTGGTCGACCGAGCCCTGTAGTTCAAAAAGGCCCCGGTCGACCGAACCTTGGTGTTTTTTGAAAATCGCCCTTTCCCGGTCGACCGACCACTCAGTTCAAAATGCCCCTGGTCGACCGAGCTACTTGAGTCCTGGTCGACCGAACCACTTCTGGTCGACCGGACCTCTCGGGTTGGTCCCACTTTTACCGTGGTTAATATTTTTTTAAACAGTGTTAAAATGCCTTAAACGTCATTAGACTTTTCTAATAATACCCTATAGGTCCCCAACGGTCATATTTTCTCCCTATCCTATATATACAAGTTCATTTGAGAAAATCAATAATAGATTAGGATATCTAATTAAGAAAAATTCTCTGAAAATCCCAAAGTTTATAATACTCATTTATTGAGTCTCCAATACTTATTCTTACCAGATCTTCCAGTCAAATATACTTTGTAAGTGTGATTTAAGTGTTGTTGTTTTCTAGGGTTGCTCTCCCAAGTGTGGTAGTTGTTTGTAATGATTTTAATTGAGAGCCAACCCAAGTATTCTTAGGGGACTTTGTTAATAAGTCTCTCCTAAGAAGACTTATATTAAACTTCCAAGTATTGCGCACTCATTGCAATATCTTGTGTAGTTTGTATTTGTTTTTGGATTGCAAAATCTCTTCAAAACATTTCCAAATATCTTGTGGGATTTATCTTGATATAACTTTGAAAAGATATTTGTTTATGTGATATTGATCTTTGTTGCAATATTCATTGACCTACATATTGTTTGCTGGATACAAAGATTAGATATCTTTTGCAAACCAAACATATGCATTACTAGAGTATAATATGATTGAGAAAATCCGCTCATTGTAATACATATATATTTTTTTTGGCTAGTATCTTTATATGAACATCTTGCCTGAATATCTTGTGATACAAAGACTGCTTGATTGACACTCTCACGTACGCATTACACGATAGTAAATTTATTTGAGAGTAGATATCATAAACCACACTGAGCTTACATATTGAATCATACTGTGGTGTTTGTTATTGCGCGCATCCGGGTACATATCTGCTTTACACGAAAGCACAATCACTGTACCATTTGATTGTAATACACTTTGGTTGTATTTCCAGGCACGGGCCTGAAGAGGGAGACTAGCCGTGGAATAGTCCCGGATTGGCTTAGACCTGGTTAGGAAAGCTAGGTGCGTCGTCCTGTTAAGGCATGTAGGTTGAGGTCAGCCCAGCTAATTGACCTGGTTAAGGTTGAGGTCAGCCCTGTGTTAATTTGACCTGGTTGTAAACTATGCTGCTCCACCCTTAAGTGAGCTATTAGTGGAATCCACTAGCTTGCGAGCTTGAGGCGGGGACGTAGGCACTGTTGGCCAAACCTCGATAACATATCGTGTGTTTATTTACATTTCGGCACTTTACATTTACCGCACACGTATGTTATTATGTGAATGATGCGCTTAACTTAAATTTCCACATATCTTTTATATCTGCGCATTTGGAATTATATAGACCAACCCTAGGTTGTTTTATACGAGTATTTTATTTAACCTAGGTTATAAATTTGAAAATTCCAATTCACCCCCCCTCTTGGGAATACACCAATTCTAACAGAGAGCAATAGGGAACTTTCAGACTTTCAGAGTGCTTGAGAGAGTGTTTGTTTGCTGATTTAAAAACTTGGTGTGTAAATCAATGAATCTTGAGGGTATTTATAGATGAGGAAAGGTTTCTTGCTTGTTCCCCAAGTTTACTTGGAGTAGGGTCCAAATTTTAAAATAATTTGAGTTTCAAATAATTGATATTTTAAAAATATGGCCCTTGAGAAATTTGAAATTTTCTACGAGCCAAACGACTGTGTAATCTCTAGTAGTTGTATGTCCATGTATTTCATGCATATTTTTCACAAACTGAAAGGTGGTAGTCGGCTGTCCTTACGGTGGCAGTTGTCTGTCACTGAACAACTCAATTTTGAAAATAACTCAGAATGGTGGCAGTCGGCTGGAAAAAAAAACACAGACGTCTCATTTGTCACTGGCAGTCATCTGTCAAGAACTTGATAGTCGTCTATCAGCCTTCTAACTTCTGTTTAAGATTCTTTAAAAAAATGCTAGTCGTGTGTCACTAGAAAGACAATCATCTGTCCAACAGACATTCCTTCTTTTAAAAACATTTTAAACTCTCTCATTTATGCTTAAATATTCTTGGAATATAAACTTGTTTAACTTTGAAACATGTTCCAAGACTTTAAAACTTTAGGTTTCTAAGTGTGTCTTTGCCTAATTAGCTTCAAAATGAAATTTCATACTTGAATCAACTTGAAGTACCTACAAAGCTTTGTTCTAAAAAAAAAATTTGTCATTTTCTTTGCTTTTGAGATACTTCTTTGCTTTGAATTCTTTTTGTCACTGATCTTGGATCTTTCAGACTTCTCTGAGCTTTAAGGATAACTTTATATGAGGCTTTCCTTGTTCATTGATCCTTGTGAGCTTGCATGCTAGGGTATTTGAAGTTTTGAGCAAATCATCTTTGCCTGAAATAGTATCACTTGGAACCACATTAGATAACCTTACTTTGTTATCATCAAAATCAAGAATTGTAAGCCTAGTTAGGCCAACAATCTCCCCCTTTTTGATGAAGACAAAGAAAGAGCAAAGATATATAAAATAATACTCCCCCTGTCAAAAAGCATAGTCTGAAAATAATTTCATTAAGACATACTTTAAGACATAAGTTCATAAGGTTCAAAGTTTCAGTTTCAATCATAAAACTCATAGTTCATAGAATTCATAGTACATCAAAGTGGAAACAAACACAAATACATACATAGGTTCAAATTTCAGAACTGGAAACAAATACATACAACCCATACATAGACTCGTAGACTTTACTCACACACATATTCCCCCTTTTGACATCAACAAAAAGGCATAATATATTCAGAAACTAAGCATGTGTAGCATACAAATTAGCAAAAAGTTCAAATATCATCAAAAGTCCATAGTCAAGTATCAGAAGTTGTGTCACTATCTTCAGCAATTCCTTTTCCTTTGGATTGTTGTGATCCTTTTCCTTCTTCTTCATCTTCTTCTTCTTCTCTTCTGCTTGTTCTTCTTCTGCATCTTTTTCATCTTCAGCTTCAACAGTGTCTTCTTCTGATTTTGTCTAAGAATCTTCATCATCTTTTTCATTACTTTCTTTATCTGAATTAGTATCATTTTGGGTGATACGTTGCTCAATTTTTTCAAGACGCTTATCAAGTAAAGTATATTTATCATCAATATTGGTGATCTTGTCTTGAAGCGAAGCAAAACCATCCCTCATGTCAGACCTAAAGCTAGTATAGTGCTGATAAAAAGGAAGAAACCAAGGAGGCATATCAGCTTCTTCAAGAGCTGGACTCCTTTCTTCTGGTGCTAGTTGTGTTGGTCTATTGCCCCTAAACATCCATCCTTCAGGGTAATTTTTGTAACCCATCCTCTCTAAGGTAGTGAAGGAGAATAGGTTGTAATGGGTTCACTTCACCAGTTTGGAAGATGGAGTGAGGACTTGAAAACGAGCAAACACTAAGGAAAGAATGCCACCATATGGAAGCCCAATTCTAGGAGATTCAAGCTTCATTACCATCCATTTGAGTACAAGGCTAGCTAAATCCAATTTCTTTCCTTTTAATATGCACCACATTACAAAACAATCAAAGAAGGAGATGTGATCAAAGGATCATGATCTTGGAATTATATTATATGCAATGATCTTGTGAATAATTTGTGCTTGCAGATTGAGCTGTTTGTTTTGTGGAGGGTTTCCATAATATCCGGTATTCATCACAAGAGGCAGAAGTTCTTGTGGGGAAAAACCCTGCTCCATTGTCCACTGTTTTTCTATTGGATTGCACTCAAAATCTCCATGTTTAATACAAAGTATTTTCCCTAATCAATGTGGAGTAAGAGTGATCTTTTGTCCAAATACTTCAGTGTCAAATCCAACATCTTTCATAACCAAGTTTGAGTAGAAAAGCTTAATCTGATCAGGGTAGTATCCCTTAACTTGGTGAAGAACAAACTTATCCCATCCAATATTTTTGAACAATGCAAGAATCTCAAGAAAATTTTCTTCAAAGAAAGGGATATCTAGCACCTTACAAAACATTGGATCAATTGTAGCGATGTGATTTGGTACAAAGCTCTTGCATGAGATAAGACTAACCATTTTTCAATTTCGTTGTTGCTGACAAGTCTTAAAGAAGAAGTTTTGTCCTTTTTTCCAACTGATTTGGTTCATGGCATTCTGATGAAGAAGCAAAAATTCGTGAAACCCTGGATGTGAAGGAGGTAGGGTTTTGATGTAGTGATGTTGGGAAGAGGTTTGGAGAGAAGAAACTTTGAAGAGAATGAAGAGGGGCAGGTTTAGAGAAGAGGAGACAAATGGACAGGCGTTTGGGGGTTTTAAAAAGAGTGTAGTATATGTTAAATGAACATGAACCGCCGTGAGACAGTCATCTGTCACCAAGTTGACAGTCATCTGTCAACTGTCTTTCCAGATAGACAGTAGGCTGTCAGGTGCCTGCCTAGTGTCTAACAGTCGTCTACCCTGAAGAAATTCTTTTCTCTCTTTAGTTAACCTCTCTTATATGTAACATTATTAATATCCATTAGATAAATACAAGTTGATCTTTAGCTATTGGTTTTTGTGAATATATCAGCTAATTGGTCATGAGTGTTAACAAATTCAATAGCTATTTATTTCTTATTCACATTATCTCTTAAAAAATGATGACATATATCAATATGTTTAGTTCTTGAAAGTGATACTGGATTCTTTGAAATATTTATAGCTCTTTTATTATCACACTTTATGGGAATTGTTTGATACTGAATTTTGAAGTCCCTTAATTTTTGTTTCATGTATAAAGTTTGAGCACAACAACTCCCAGCTGCTATTTTTTTTTGCTTCAGCTGTAGATAATGCCACGAAATTTTGTTTCTTTGAGAATCAAGAAACTAGTGAGTGTCCTAGAAAGTGACAAGTCCCACTAGTGGTCTTTCTATCTATTTTGCATCCTGTATGATCCGCATCTGAATAACTTATCATTTTGAAATCAGTTCCCTTTGGATACCATAAACCTAGATCAAGCGTGCCTAGTAAATATCTAAGGATTCGTTTAACTGCAATTTGATGTGATTCCTTAGGAGCCGATTGAAACCTAGCACATATACAAACACTAAACATGATATCCGGTCTACTTGCTGTTAAATAAAGTAAGCTTCCTATCATTCCTCGGTAATGCTTGGTATCTACTTGTTTTCCTTTTTCATCCTTGTCAAGACTTGTTGAGGTGCTCATGGGAGTTCCTATGGGTTTGTTTTCCTCCAAATCAAACTTTTTTAACATGTCTTTGATATATTTAGTTTGATTTATGAATATTCCATTTTTAGCTTGTTTGATTTGTAACCCTAGGAAGTAATTTAATTCTCCTATCATACTCATTTCAAACTCTCTTTGCATAGTTTTAGTAAATTCATTACATAAATCTTTATAAGTTGCCCCAAATATGATGTCGTCAACATAAATTTGTACTATAAGCATATTATTATTTTTGGTTTTTATAAATAATGTGCTATCTACCTTTCCTCTTGAAAACTTATTTTGGAGTAGGAACTTACTTAGTCTATCGTACCAAGCTCTAGGAGATTGTTTCAATCCATATAAAGCTTTAGTTAACTTGAATACATGATTTAGATTTTTAAAAGTCTTCAAAACCTGGAGGTTGTTTAACATAAACTTCGTCATTTATATAACCGTTTAGGAATGCACTATTTACATTCATTTGGTATAATTTAAAGTCTTTATTGGTTGCATAGGCAAGAAACATCCTTATAGCTTCCATTCTTGCTACGGGAGCAAAGGTTTCTTCGTAATTGATACCTTCTTCTTGATTATAACCTTGTGCTACTTGCCTAGTTTTATTTCTTACAACTAACCCATTTTCATCCTTTTTATTTCTAAACACCCATTTAGTTCCTATGATTGACTTGTCTTTGGGTTTAGGTATAAGCTCCCATACTTGACTTCTTTCAAATTGATTTAGTTCCTCCTGCATAGCTATGATCCAAGAATCATCTTTTAAGGTTTCTTCTATATTCTTGGGTTCATCTTGAGACAAGAATGCATAATGGTTACAAATATTTTTTTAATAAGGCTCTAGTGGTTATTCCTTTTGATGGCTCACCAAGAATTTGATCTTTTGGGTGACTTTTAGCATATCTCCATTCTTTAGGTAATTCTTGATTTTCTATGATGTTTTCATTTGATGTTTCATTATTTTTTTCTTCTTTTATTTCAATATCTTCCTCTTTTTGTGATATATCTTCTTTTTCATCATTCTTAACTTCATAATTATTTGATTCATCAAACGTTATGTGTATTGGTTCAATAATAGTATGAGTCCTTTTATTATAAAACCCTATAAGAATTACTATTTGTTGAATAACCTAAGAAAATTCCTTCATCAGATTTTGCATCGAACTTTCCTAGATCATCTTTAGTATTAAGAATAAAGCATTTGCACCCAAATATATGAAAGTAGGAAATGTTGGGTTTTCTTCCTTTCCATAATTCATACGGTGTTTTGTCTATACTTGATCTTATGGATACTCTATTTATAATGTAACAAGTTGTATTCACAGCTTTTGCCCAAAAGTATTTAGATAGATTATTTTCGTTTAACATGGTTCTTGTCATTTCTTGGAGGGTTCTATTTTTTCTTTCTACAACTCCATTTTGTTGTGAAGTCTTAGGTGTTGAAAAATTATGGTTTATTCCATATTTATTACATAATTTATTAACATCTTTGTTTTTAAATTCCCTACCTTGATCACTTCTAAAATTAGTTACACTATAGCCCTTTTCATTTTGTAATTTCTTGCATAAGGTGATTAGCATATCATAAGCTTCGTCTTTGTTTGCTAAGAATCATACCCAAGTAAATCTTAAATAGTCATCTACTATTACAAAAGCATATTATTTGCCTCCTAAGCTTAAGGTTCTAGTTGGACCAAATAAGTCTAGGTGCAAGAGTTCTAGGGGTCTTTTAGTAGATATGTATTTTTTTCTTTTTGAAGCTTGTTTTGACTTGCTTTCCTTTTTGGCATGCATCACAAACCTTGTCTTTTATAAATTTAGTATTTGGTAATTCTTTTATAATATTTTTCTTAGATAATTTGGATAAAAGATCCATACTAGCATGTCCTAGTTTCCTATGCCAAAGCCAACTTATTTCATTCATTGCCGCTAAACAAGTTACATTTTGATTTATTAAGTTCTCAAGGTTTATGCAATATACATTATTTATCCTA
This sequence comes from Malania oleifera, assembly GCF_029873635.1. NCBI lineage: Eukaryota > Viridiplantae > Streptophyta > Magnoliopsida > Santalales > Ximeniaceae > Malania > Malania oleifera. The sequence continues at coordinate 71,176,057 of NC_080420.1, forward strand.
TGAGCTACAAATAAGGTTTTATTGTTCTTGGGGTTTTGAATAACACATTTTTTCTTTCTTAATAGTTATTTCGAACTCTTTGTCACTTAATTGGCTTATGCTTAAAAGATTGTGTTTTAATCCTTCTACCAATAGCACATTATCAATGGTAAGGGAAGGTTCTTTACCTATTTTCCCAATGCCAATAATTTTACCTTTGGCATTGTCGCCGAAGGTGATGTATCCCCCATCCTTTTGTTTTAATGTGGTGAACTTGGTTCTATCACCTATCATGTGCCTTGAACACCCGCTATCTAAGTACCATTTATCTGTTGACGGTGTAGTCCAAAAGCATACCTACAATGAGGGATTCATTGTATTACTCTTTGGAACCCAAATTCTCTTAAATTTCTTTGAATTGTTTTTAGTTCCATTATTTACTTTCCATTCACCTTGTACTTTGACATATTTTCTTTTTAGAGGGCAATTGAATATTACATGACCCTTAGTCTTGCATATATAGCAAGTAGTGTGTTCATGTTTGTTGTTTGAAGAAGTGCTAGCACAGTGCTTGGCTTCTTTGACAAAATATCCCATGTATAATTTTTTATTCCTTTTGTTTGTTTTTCCATTATAACCTATCCCTTCTTTGTTTCCATTTAGTCTTTGTTGTCCAATCATGTTTTCAAAATTTTCTTTTCCTTTGGTAAAGTTATATATAATTTTCTCTTTATCTTCTACTGATTTTTTAAGTTCAATTATCTCTAACTCCTTTTTATTTAAATCATCTTCTTGAATTTTTCCTATCTCTTGAGTTAGTTCTTTTATTTTATCTTCTAATTTTTCAAAATAAGAATTTTGCTCCTTTTTGCTGTTTTTAGATGTTTCAAGATGCTTCATTAATTCTTTAATTTTGATCTTTCAAAGTTATATTTCTCTTGGAAATTTTTATGAATCTCTTATGTAAAGAAAACAACTCAGCTTGTAATTCTTTATAGGAAGGCATGTTGTCACAAGACTCATCACAAGACTCATTGTAAGATTTTGCAGAGGAATAGTAGGAGTTTACCTCTTTGTCATTAGCCATGAAGCATATATTTGCCATCTCTTGTCCACTTGACTCGTTTTCCGCCTCGTTGGAGCTTGAATCATCCCAAGTGGCCTTCATAGCTTCCTTCTTTTTCTTCTTGTCTTTCTTGAGTAACGGGCAGTCCGACTTGATATGCTTTGGTTTCTTACAATGATAGCATATAGGAGGTTCAATTTTACTTTTATTTTATTTTCTATTTGTCTCTCTTTTTTCAAGTTTCTTTTTATTAAACTTTCTAGGAAATCGTTTATTTCTCTTATAGAATTTGCCTAATCTTTTAGTGATGAATGCTAATTCATCTTGATCTAAGTTGCTTGATTCACTTTCTTCTTCACTTAAGCTGTTACTAGAAGCTTTTAATGCAATTGACCTTTTATGCTTGGGTTCAAGATTTCGTTCCTTTAAGGCCATTTCATATGTAAGTAGTGAACCTATGAGTTCATCTAGAGAGGTGGTCTTAAGGTTTCTACCTTCCATGATAGCATTAGTTTTTGGTTCCCATATGGAGGGAAGGCCTCCTAGAATTTTTCTAATCATTTCATATGTAGTACAAGTTTTTCCTAAGGCACTTAAGGAGTTGATTATGTGGGTAAACCTGGTATACATACTTGAGATTGTTTCATTTGAATTGATTTTAAATGCTTCATACTCACTTGTTAACATATCTATCCTATTGTCCCTAACATCTATTGTTCCTTCATAAGTCACTTCTAATTTGTCCCATATTTCTTTAACCGTCTTGCAGGCCATGACCCTATTGAACTCATTAGCATCTAAAGCACAATATAGGGCATTTATAGCACTCGAATTTATTTGGAGCATCTTATAGTCTATATCAGTCATATATTTTTTCTCTTTAGGTATTCATCTATAACTACTTCCCAAGATTTCCAATCCATGTGTTGGAGATATATTTGCATTTTCTTTTTCCAAAAGGTATAGTTATGTCAACAAAAGATTGGTGGACGGGTTGATGTTGACCTTATAGGTCATATCCCTGTTTTGATTATGACAAATACTTAGGTATTTAATGTATGCCGAGTTGATGTGCAGGCATTCTAATTGGCAGATCATAGTGATAGCACAAAGAGGAACTGAAGCTGAAGACCCAATTTACAATTGTATTGTATTTCATTTCTATGCAAAGGGTCTATAATAGTAAATAGGGATTGGTTTGTAATAAGCTCACAAACATCACATGCATGATCTAATAGGTAAGTTCAAACCAATCGTAAATTAAAAATGACCTTAGAAAGACCTCTTCGGTCAACCGACACCAGATTTTTTCGATGTCTTAAAAAAGACCTAGAAAGGACCTTAGGACACTCACCATTGCACTTATATGTGTTAGGCACTTGAATAGGGTGATTATGGAATAAAATAGGATCGAACTGCAAAAATTATGCACTTTTGGTCGACCGACCTTTATAGGTCATTTTGACCCTAGTCAACCGAATCAGGTATGGGTCAATATGTTGATCGCAGTCCGATCAATCGAGCTTCTAAAGCTCATTTGGCCCCAGTCAACCGAGGGTCCTCGGGAGTTGTCCCTACGGTCTGGTCGACCAACCAACTTAGTTCATTCTAACCCTAGTCGACCGAACCGCGCAGATTTTGAAAAATCACCTCAAATATGCCATTATGGTCGACCGACCAATTAGTACATTTTCACCCTGGTCAACCGAATCTCGCTGACTTGGAAAAAATTTCCTCGGACATACTCGTCAGGTTGACCAACCTAGGCAGTTCATTTTTGGCCCTGTCAACCGAACCATATGAGCTTGGGTCGACCGAAAGTGTTCTGGTCGACCGGTGCTCTCGAGTTGCCCTGCATTTTTACTGTGGTTAAATATTTTTAAACAAGGTTAATTAGGGTTAAAATGATTTTAAACAATATTAATAATACCTTACATGTCCTAACGGCTATAATTCTTCCAACATCTACAAATAGCCCATCATTTGCAAAGATTAGTAAAGGATTAGCAATCTTGATTAGGAGAAATTCCTTGAAAACATCAAAATCCATACTACCCATTTTCTCACCCCATTCACTCATACGTACCTTCTACTATTTTCTAAACTCTCTGTAAGTTGATTGAGTGTTTGTTTAAAAAGTTTTGCTCTCCCTATTCTTCTTGGTTGATACGATTTTCTTGAGAGAGTATTGCACATTTATTACAATATCTTGGGAAGTTTGTATTTGTTTTTGGAATGCAAAAACTCTTTAAAAACATTTTCAAATATCTATTGCGCTTTATCTTGAAAAATATTTGAAGAGACATTTGTCTATGTGATATTGATCTTTGTGGCAATATTTATTGAGTTATCTATTTTGTTGTATACAAAGATTAAATCTCTTTTTGCAAACCAAACATATACACTCCTTGAGCATCATACGATTGAAAAAATCTACTGATTGAAATATATACATACATATACATATATATATATATATATATATATATTGTTTGGCTGACATCTTTGTTTGAGCACGTTGATTGAATACCTTGTGACACAAAGATTATACTCGTTTACACACTCATGCATGCATTACACTGATAGTAAATATATTTGAGATTTGATATATTAAACCACATTAAGCTTACATATTATATCATTTGGTGGTGTATGTGATTGCGCGTAAATGGGTACATATCTGCTTTACATGAAAGCACAATCACTATACCACTGTATTGTATTTCAAATCTGCTGTATTTCCAGGCACAGGCCTGAAGAGGGAGACTAGCCCTTTGAAATAGTCCCGAATTGGCTTAGACCCGTTTAGGAAAGCTAGGTGCACCATCCTGTTAAAGTGTAGGTTGAGGTCAGTCTCGCTAATTGACCTGGTTGTAAAGGTTGAGGTCAGCCCTGTGCTAATTGACCTGGTTGTAATCGATGTCGCTCCACCCTTTAAGTGAGCCTTTAGTGGAATCCTCAGGCTTACGAGCTAGAGGCGGGGATGTAAGCCCAGTTGGCCGAACCCCGATAACATATTGTGTGTTTGTTTATATTTTCGCACTTTATATTTACTGCACGTGTATGTTATGGTGTGAATGATGCGCATGATTTAAATTTTCGTACATTATATCTACTTGCGCATTTGGGATTGCATAGAAAGACCCTAGGTAGCCAAATCATATTGATTTCTTATTTAACCTAGGAGAAAAGTTTAAAATTCTAGTTCACCCCCACTCTTGGGAATACACCAATTCTAACAGTTGAGGATTGACCCTCACCGAAGGGTGCTACTCCTATATTTGCCATTCGATCTATTTATAGTTTCTTGTTAGGAATTACTATAACTAGGCTCTGATACCAATTGAAATTGGAATAGCTTTCCCAATAAGGGAGGGAATTGGGTTTTTTAAGAATTTATTTCCCTTTTTAATACTTTTGTGTTACAACAATAATCAAAACTCATCCACAATCACAAAATTGAATTAGAGAAATTACAACCAAAATAAAATGATCTATCACTTAATAAAAGCCCTATAGTAATGTGAAAAGCTTGCTAAATTTGTATAAGCCCTGTTGTATAAATTTAACAAACAACCTTCTTCCCAATGTTCAGTTTTCAAATAAACTTTTAGTTTAAAAAGTCAAGGACGATCAACCAACGTAGTCTCTTTTAGTTTTCGCAGTTAATGTTGATTAAACCAAAACAAATTAACTTCTGATCTATTTAACAACCAAACACTTAGAATTTAAAGTTTAATATAGCATCCACGCAATTTATAAATTTTGTTGAAAAGTAAAGAGAAGGGAAAAAAGAAGAACACAAGATTTTACGACGTTCGGCTTCAACACAGCCTACGTCCTCGCCCATGGCAAAACAACCAAAGGATTCACTATCACCGTTCCATTACTAGGTGGAACAATACTGATTACAACACTCCTTGGTTAAGGCTAGAGCTTGCCTTCTCCAAACAATGTCCCCTTGTTTGGTCCAATGATTATACACTCGAACCGTCAATCAATCTACTATAAAGATATAAAACAAGGTGTACAAGAATTTTCTCCTTACGAGCTGATTAGTACAGATAAAAACTATATACTTCAGTAAATTCATAGAATGAAACTCAAACTGAAGCTCTAGAGTTTTATAACCATAGGAATCTTTCAATAAATGAAAGAATTAGAAATTGCAGCACGATCTCAGTGAGACAATCAACAGAACTTCTGAGAGTTTTGTGGATGTTAAGAGCAATAGGGAACTTTCAGACTTTTAGAGTGCTTGAGAGAGAGTTTGATTGCTGATTTGAAAACTTGGTGTGTAAATCAATGAATCTTGAGGGTATTTATAGATGAGGAAAGGTTTCTTGCTTGTTCCCAAAGTTTACTTGGAGTAGGGTCCAAGTTTAAAAATAATTTGATCTTCATATAACTGATATTTTAAAAATATGGCTGTTGAGAAATTTGAAATTTTATGCGAGCTAGAGGACTGTGGAATTTCTGGCAGTCATTTGTCCATGTATTTCATGCATATTTTTCACAAACAAAAAGCTGGTAGTCGGTTGTCCTCAGGGTGGCAGTCCTCTGTCGCTGAACAACTCAGTTTTGAAAACAACTTTGAATAGTGGCAGTCGGCTGGCAGAACACACACAAACGTCTCATTTGTCATTGGTAGTCGTCTGTCGAGCTTTTGACTTCTATTTGAAATCCTTTAAAAATATGCCAGTTGTCTATCACTAGACAGACAGTCGTCTATCCAGCAGACATTTCTTCTTTTAAAAACATTTTAAACTCTCTCATTTATGCTTAAATATTCTTGGAATATAAACTTGTTTAAGTTTGAAAAACATGTTCCAATACTTTAAAACTTCAGGTTTCTAAGTTTGTCTTTGCCTAATGAGCTTCAAAATGAAATTTCATACTTGAATCAACTTGAAGTACTTACAAAGCTTTGTTCTAAAAACAAATTTGTCATTTTCTTTGCTTTTGAGATACTTCTTTGCTTTGAGTTCTTTTTGTCACCGATCTTGGATCATTTAGACTTCTCTGAGCTTTAAGGATCATTTTATATGAGGCTTTACTTGTTCATTGATCCTTGTGAGCTTGCATGCTAGGGTATTTGAAGTTTTGAGCAAATCATCTTTGCTTGAAATAGTATCACTTGAAACCACATTAGATAACCTTACTTTGTTATCATCAAAATCAAGAATTATGAGCCTAGTTAGGCCAACACTAGTGACACACATGCTTTTTCATCCATAAATTTGTTATACACACAATTTTGCAACAAATTATGCATGCAAGTCTCAACAGTGTACAACCATTATTAAGAGCATAACTCACAAAGAATCAACCAAAAATTGCAATTCAGAGTTAATATCATCATGTAAATTCAAATATAGATAGGCCATATCACAAGGCATGTGTAAAGTGCATGATTCATTATAGTCAAGTTACCCTTGAACACCTATAGAACGGTCTTCTTGACTCAGTCTCACTGGTATACCCTCAAAATCACTCAAGAAGATAGGTTCACTCTCATATGTGATGAAGAATGTCATGATCAAACATCCCACATATTTTGAAGAACTAACGCTAAGCATGGAGTGAACTAGTCTCATAAGAATAGGATTCAACCTGTTAATGAGGTGTCGGGTCCTTCACCCTAGCGTCTTCTCACCTACTCACGACATCAAACCAAGACCACCCTAAATTGACCTATTTATAGACCAAGCGTGAGTACATCTTATGCATCAGACAACTGAAGAATCTTCATACTTGCAAGAACATGTTTGTTGTGTCCCTAGCTTGACCTTTTTATATCTGGAGCAGGTATTCTATGTATTTTTCATTACTTTTTCTTTCTCCTGCTCATTCTTTTATGCGTTTTTCTTTCATGATTAGCTGGGATAATTTTCACAAATTTTATATCTTCATCCCCTTGAAAGGAAATTAGGATAAAAAAGGATTCTATGAAATAGGTCTATATCTAAGAGTGTCTCAATTTTCATGTCTTGAGTAGACTATAAGACCTAGGTTTTTATCTGGCCCACTATATATCACCTCTAGGCTAGAAAATGCAAAAACCGAGACTAGAGGGTAAAGAAGATCCAGAAGAGGAAAGTTGAGTTTCGTGAACTCGGAGTTTGACATCAAAAACTCAACAAATAAATGAAAGGCTCAACAATACCTCACAAGGTGTCATAGTCACCACATTTGTTCTCTCAGTGCTCTCAAGGAACCCTAAGTGATACGAATCACATGAAAGTGCATCCTAGCCTTGTGAAGTACCATGTCAATAGAAGAATTAAAACAACCATATTAACACGAATGCACCAGTAGTCAACCCTCATAGGGTAAGAAAATAATATATTGGATATATTATATGAGACTACACATAAGTAACTGACTACATTGTTAGTGAGCATAACAACATCATATAAATGATAAACCTATACATGTAATTTGTAGGTAATATAAAGGTATGTAAAGGGTATAAACAGTGTTAACATGATATAAAATAGATAATGTCACTGAAACTTTTGAAAAATGTGTCATATTTGTGCTTGAAAATGTACCATGTAGTGCTTTCCTCCCCCCTACCCTTAACTTAAAACTTCAGTGTCCCTACTGAAGTGTAGAAAGAAAGAACCTAGAATGTGGAAAGAAACACTGCATGGCTCAATTACATCAACCAGTGTACATGCGTCAGAAACAACCACATAATCTAAAAATAGCATGCATGCAATAGTACACTAAAGCACACAAGACATGTGAATACCAAAAGTACCATGGAAGTCTCATTAATATCATCAAAGGCAATACATTGTGAGATGAAACATCGATAGACCAGGTAGAGCTGCATAAAAAGACATGGTGATAGACAGGTAAAAGATACAAAGAAAAGAAATAATAACAACAAAAGTGTGCATCGGCATGGTACATATGCAGAGAGCATAGCAATGGATCCCAAACACGTAGTCCTCATCTAACTCCAGATCAGAATCAGAAATAGGCTAAGGATTGGCAGGAGAACTATCAGGGCCATAAAAGGATGCCACCTCAGCGGCTATCATGTGGACCATCGCCACCATCGAGCTCTAGATTGCATGGGTCACATGGGGAAGTGGCGTTGTTGGCTGAACTGGACTAGAAGACTGTGGAGGGTGCATGACTTCCGGATGCCTAGGGGATATATATGGGGTTTGCACCGTAGGGGTTGGTGTAGTACAGTGCACCTGGTGCAACTGACTTAAGGCTATGTGTCCTCGGGAGGATAACTCACCCCTTTATGGATTATGGGCCCCTAGCCACCAAGATTGTGGGGATTGGAATTTCTTCCCATCACTCTACGATCCCAAGCGTAGGCACATCTTCATTAGGAGTGGAGAGAGGAAGAATGGAGAATACGATGAGGTACAAATGCCAAGAAGGCAAACGGTAAAAATGCTAGATTGCCAATAAGGTTGAGCAAAAAATAAGGGACGTTGCCGAAGCCAAATCCAGTGGCCGGAGGGTCACCAAAGGCTTAGAGATGATGCTTGGGGTTTGGGAAACTAAGTCAAAGGGAGGGGTGACGAGGATCGACCAAGAAGTGAATAGGGCGAGAGATGAAGAGTCACGGGCGAAAAAGTGTTTTTAACATCTTTTGGTATTCTCGACCAGGTCGACCCAGCTCTAGTGCTAGTCACGCTTGGTCGCACCCCTCAATCTAAACAAGAATATCGACCCCTAACCAAGTCGCACCCAACTAGCGCTGGTCACGCATATTGTCGAACCTCTTGGTAATTTGACAAGTACAGACAAGTATAGAGACTCGACTAGCTCACCTAAGGCTACGTGTCCTCGTGAGGATGACTTACCCCTCGATGGATCGTGGGCCCCTTGCCACCAAGATTGTGGGGATTGGACCTTCATCCCATCAGTCTTCGATCCCAAGCGTAGGTGCATCGTGACTAGGGGTGGAGAGAGGAAGAATGGAGAATACGATGAGGTACAAATGCCAGGAAGGCAAATGGTCAAAACCCTAGATTGCCAAATAGGATTGAGAAAAACATAAGGGATGTTGCTGTAGCCAAATCTGGTGGCTGGAGGGTCACCAAAGGCTTAGAGATGGTGCTTGGGGTTTAGGAAACTAAGTCAAAGGGAGGGACAACGAGGATCGACCAAGAGGTGAAGAGGGCAGGAGATGAAGAGTCACGGGCGAAAAAGGTTTTTTAACATCTTTTTATATTCTCAACCAAGTCGACCCAGCTCTAGTGCTAGTCACGCCTAGTCGCACCCCTCAATCTAAACAAGAACATCGACTCCTTACCAAGTCGCACCCAACTAGTGCTGGTCACACATATGGTTGAACCTCTTGGCAATTTGACAAGTATAGACAAGTTTAGAGACTCGACCAGCTAAAGAAGTGGTGGGTGCGCCCCTAGTCAAATGTCTTAGAATTTTAAATAACTTAGAAGACTGGCAAGGCTTGCCCTAGTCACACCCCCAACTACCTAAAACCTACTCTAATGACTTTAAAACCCTATCTACACTATAATGTACACCCTAAGGAGTCAAAAGGAAAATAAATATACTCGGGTTGCCTCTCGGAGGCATTAAGTTTATCATCTGCAGCCAGATGCGATGAAAGCTCATGTCAAACTCACCCAGGTTCGAAAATAAGGGCTTTTTCCACCATTTCTTTATAAACTAGGTCTCACTTACCCACAGTTGTCCCTCTAAATTGGAGGTTGAATAATAAATTATAAGAATTTACCCGTACGGGTCCTCTAAACCAAATATAGAGGGGCACTCGGGCTAAAGTATATCCTCTAAAGGGTCCCTCCATAAAATTGAGGGAGCCGCTTCCTTAACACATTCATCAATCACGTCGATGTCCACAACTTGGACGTCATCGGGTGGGTGTTGGGAGGTGGGGAATACATTCAGCTGGAGTTGCATGTGCCCAAAGGACATGTCCATTATCCCCAACCTACATTGAATGCAGGTGTTAGTCATGGCTAAGAAAGGTTGTCCTAATAGGATTGGGATCGGGTCCTTGGTTGGATCCAAATGTTCCATCTCCAAGACAATGAAGTCAATAGGATAGTAGAACTCGTCAACCTTGACCAAGACATCCTCTATCACACCTCAAGGTTTTTTAACTAATTAGTCGACAAAACTCAAGGTCACCGGGGTGGGCTTCAACTCTCCTAAGTTGAATTTCTTAAAGACTGAGTACGGAAGTGGGTTCACACTTGCCCGTAAATCTAAAAGAGCCTTATCAATAGTGTAATCGCCGATTACACATAAGATGGTTGGAGCATCAGGGTCTTTAAGTTTAGGGGGAAGGTGACCTATCAAAATTGAGCTCACATGCTTGGCCAACCTCACTTGTTTATTCATGTGCACCCTTTATTTTCGCTTCTATATGCACACGTCCTAAGGAAACTTGGCATATGCAGGGACTTGCTTAATAGCATTTAAGAGAGGAATGTTGACCTTAACTTGTCTAAATGTGTCCATGATGGACTCGGTCGTGACCTCTTTCTTAGATTTAAAGGGAGCATGAAGAGTTGCAGAGTAAGGAGCTTCAGGAACATAACGGGGAAGTGCTCCATCCTTGGAGAGGATAGGTGCCTTGGTATCAGCTATCGAGCTAGGAGAAGGAGGATCACGTGGTTCCTCTTCGGGTTCTTCCCCTATCTTCTCCCTACCCTTTTCTTGGTGTAAGTTCTCCCCAACTATTTTGTTTACCTCCCTACCACTCCAAAGAATGGTAATAGCCTGGTCTTTCTCATTATAAGATGAAGGTCCAGAAGCCGGCTCACATTCTACCCCATATTGGCCCTTACGGTTCACTGAGGCTAACTCGATAATTTACCTTCATCTCTTCTACTCAAAGAGGTAGCTAGTTTCCATATGGTGGCTTCTAACTTAACCATAGATTAGGAGTGAGAATGAAGTAACTACCAATCAACTTGACGATCATCCTCAATGCCCTTGAGGCTTTTCAGCACCGTCTCCTGAAAAGAATCATATTTGGGCTGAGGAGGAGATGGTTGCTGATAATATGAAGATCAAGGGGCAAAAGTGGGAGGATTATAGAAATTTTGGTATGGGCAAGGAGGTGGAGCAGTGGGTGACATCTGAGGTTTCGGAGATTGGAAACCTGGAGCTTGTGGCCTCCAATAGAAATTGGGATGTTGTTTCCACACAAAATTTTACGTGTTTGAATACGGGTCATTAGCTAGCCTATCGTACCAATTATGGGTAGCTTTAACTTCCTCCTGCACAAAATCAAGCTGAGAAGGTGCATGGGGGCAATTGTAGCAAGTGTGTGAAGGATTGGAAAAAATGGCATACACCTCTGCACACGCTACTAATTGTGGTTGCTGTCCTAAGGACAAGAACTGATCTAGCTTTTTAACTATTGTGTGCGGTGTGGGCACTAGGTCATGGCCTGCGGCTAGCTCATATACTCCCTTAGGTTTGGAAGATGATGGTTCTGATGGTCTACGAGCAGAAACAACATGCTGCTTAGAATTCTCGACCAGGTTCTTGAAGAGAACCTAGGCCTCATTCTCATTTTTGGTGAGGAAAGTACCTCCACAAATGCATCTACCATGGACCGGTCTCGCTCAGCTAATCCTTTATAAAAGGTATGAACTAATTGCCACTTAGGTACCTAATGGTGTGGGCATCTATGTAAGAGGTCCTTAAAATGCTCCTACGTCTCAAAAAATAGCTCCTTATCCACTTGTGAGAAACTTGTGATGGCTCTCCCAAGCTGGTTAGTCCTCCCAATTGGAAAGTACTTTTTATTGACCTTATTGGTCATATCCCGTTTTAATAATGACAAATCACTGTGTTTCTTACTTGTGCCTTGAGTTTGTAAATAGGATCATTCTTTGCACGCAAAGGTAAGGATACGGTGGAAGCCATAGAGATCTTAATGCTCACACCACAAGATGGCAGAAGCAAAAGGAAATGAAGACCAATTTTTCATTCTTGTAATTTCAATTTAAATTCGTTGGTCTATATTATTATTATGGTCTGTAATAATTGCATTACATGCATGATGGGATGTATAAGCTTAAAAGGCCTTAGACTGACTTTAGGTTCCCCAAACTAAAAGGATAATACTTATATAGACAAGGACACACTTGTTAAGGTCAAAATTGAGGCCTTTAGGCATAAATAAAAAGCTTCATCCAACCAACCACATCTGTACTAGTTGCTTCAGTCGATCGACACTACCACATGAGGAATGTGGTGTGAAATTGACTCACTCGAAAAATGAGCAGCTCGAAAGCTATCCCAAGTATAGGAGTTCTGTCGTGTAATATTAAACCCAAGGGCTAGATCGTCTCCTCAGGGAATGCGTTTTAATCTTGATTTTACGTGTTTAATTAATGAAGTCTAAGATAAAAATAAATATAGAAAACTAAAATAAAATACAAAGTTCGTGTTTTTTTATTTCTTGTGTCACGTTATCGTTTAGGTTGATTGATAATTTAATTTTAGTTCGTGTTCTTGATTCGTGTTAAAAGTTCAGTTTTTAGTCTGTGTTTGGATCTGATTGAGTTTCCATTGCATGTTTTAATTCCTTATTTGTAGTTGCCATCTTTAATAATGCATGTTTATGTATTTCCTTAATTAGACTAGGATTTCTATTCTTGTTTTTTAATTTAGTGAATGTTAGTTTTAGGGTTTTTAAATTATGTGGCATTTAATTCGTCAAAAGTAAAATTGAACAACCTTGAAAACCCGAATCTGAACTGAGTTCAATACCTTTTTAATTTCGATTGGAAGAACGTAAAATCTGAGATTAAAACGCATTCCTTGAGGAGACGATCTAGCCCTTGGGCTTAATATTACACGACAGAACTCCTATACTTGGGATAGCTTTCGAGCTGCTCATTTTTCGAGTGAGTCAAGTTTTTGGCGCCGTTGCTGGGGAATTGCCAGCTTAATTTCGAATTTTGCATTTTCCCAATTATTTTTTTGCTTTTCTTTTATTAAATAAAAAAAAATGAAAAAATTTTGAAAATTGAAAAATTGGAAAAAAAAAATAAAATTTTGTCTGTTGCTGTGTTAGTGGATTTCTATTGGCGATTATGATGTTTGATGCCCTGGGTTCGAGATAATTCGAATCGATTGTGTAGACTTTCACCTAGCACTAGTAGGGATACACATAGCACTGAGTTTGACTGTTCACCTGTTAGGCCTGCGAGTGATTCTGAATTTGAACTGAATAATCTGTTTGGCAATTATTTTGAAGAAGCTATGGCTGCACATGCACCATGTACACTTGAAGATTTTCTACAGCCTGCTCGCACATCTACACCTTCATGCATTGTGTTGCCACAGGATGCACCGAATTTCACTCTTAAGCATGGCATGTTATCTGTGATTCCCTAATTTCACGGGATGGACTCTGAGAGTCCGTACCAACACTTGACAGACTTTGAGATGGTTTGCACCACTTTTATTAATAGAGCTGGGACTGATGAATACATTAAACTGCGTTTGTTTCCCTTTTCTCTGAAAGACAAGGCAAAAATCTGATGTAATTCTTTGCGCCCTAACTCTATTACTAGCTCGGCTAAAATGCAGCGTGAGTTCTTACATAAATTTTTTCCTCTTCAGAGAACTCAGTACCTGCAGGAGCAGATCAGTCAGTTCATGCAAAAAGATGGCGAGACATTCCAGGCATGTTGGGAGAGATTCAAGGACTTGATGAACATATGCCCGCACCATGGTTTCGAATCGTGGAGGTTAGTGAATTATTTTTTTACTGCTTTAACCCCTGTGTGCAAACAATTTGTCCAGTCTATGTGCAATGGAATGTTTTTCCATAAGGAACCAGATGAGGGCTTATCATTTTTAGACTATCTCACTGAGAGTGCCCAGCAGTGGAACGCACGACCAGAATGGGTGCCGATAGCTGCCCAACCTATCCGAGCAATCAGTGGCGGGGGCAGATATGAGGTTAAAGAGGACACTAGCTTACAGGCCCTTGTAGCTGCGTTATCTAAAAAATTGGAAGTCATGGAATCCGAAAAGTCGAAAGCTGAGATTTGCACGATTTATGAGACTTCAGACCACAGACCTCAAGATTGTCAATTCTTACCTGTGTTGCAAGAAAGCAGATCTGATCAGGTGTCATCGGCAAATTGGGTTAACAAGACGCAGAATCAGCCGCTCTAGAACACTTACAACCCGGGGTGGCGGAATCATCCAAACCTCCAATGGAGAAATGATCAGCCGGGTCCATCATCTTCACGATATCAGCAGGCACCTCAATCATATGCACTGCCTCCGCAACCGACATACAATCCAGTCGTAGCTCCTCAACCGCAGTATCAACCGCAATAGTTTTCTCGGAGCTACGCACCACCAGGATTCCAACCACCATTAGTCCCCATTCCAGTAAAGAAAGCTTCAGATGATAGTGTAGCACAGGTGGCAACCATGCTCCAACAATTCATGCAAATGCAAGTTACGACCAATGGAGAACTGAAAGATGCCATAAGCAAGATGAGTACACAGCTTAATACCCTGGAAAAAGAAAAATTCCATGCATAGCCTCAACCTAATCCCTAGGTATATAGACAGCTACAACAGTCAGTGCACAATGTTTCAGGGGATACGTTTGAGTCAGCAAAAGCAGTTATTACTTTGCGAAGTGGAAAGGAAGTTCCCCGTCCTGAAATGGCCACTGACCAACAAACAACCATGCTGACACCTGAGGTGACAAATGAGATAGATAAAAGAAAAGAAAAATCAGACGAGGCCAGCTCAAGTTTAACAAAGTCAGATAACAAAGAGGATGAGCCAGTTAAGGAATACCAACCTGTGGTACCATACCCTCAGCGTTTGACATCTGGACAAAAGAACAAGTATCATACAGAGATTCAAGAGATATTCAAGCAGGTAAATATCAATATTCCACTTTTAGATGCCATACAGAAGATCCCTATATATGCAAAATTTCTAAAAGACCTATGCACCGTAAAAAGGAAACTGAACGTGAAGAAAAAGGAATTCTTAACTGAGCAGGTCAGTGCATTGATTCTTATTCAGACTCCATAGAAACTTAGAGATCCTGGCTCCCCCACAATACCCATTATGATTGGTGAATCTCGTATTGGGAGGGCTCTACTTGACCTAGGGAGTAGTGTGAATCTGCTTCCGTCTTCATTATATGACCAGCTGGGTTTAGGTGAATTGAAGAGAACTCCTATACTTGGGATAGCTTTCGAGCTGCTCATTTTTCGAGTGAGTCAAGTTTTTGGCGCCGTTGCCGGGAATTTTCCTGCGACAAAAATTACCAAAACTTCATAAATAGTGCAATAAAGTTCAAAAATGATGATTTTGGCATTTTATTAAAATATTGGACAATTTTGGACATTTAATTAAAAATATAAACTGCAAATCCCGGGTTAAGATGCCCAATTATGCAGTTTTGACCCGTAATTAGAAATCTCGGTCGACTGACCAGTTTAGGTCATATGACCCTCATTCGATTGACCAGACTTAAGGCCTAGAAGTCAAATGTTTGACTTGATCTTAGTTGACCAACCATAAATGAATGTGAAATTAGGAATAACTTCCCAAGAGGGGGGGTGAATTGACTTTTTAAAACTTTCTTTTAAGTTCTTTTAAAGTCCTTAACTTCTTTTAGTATTTAACCAATTCTTTCACTTGTTTATTTATTTTTTCAATCAAACAAGAACTTGGTTTTTTTTTAACAATCAATCAACAACACAATTAAACACAATTAAACATTCAATCTTCAACTACACTTTGAAAGTAAAAACAATCAAACAATTAATCATAATTTCCAAACCAACACAACCACAATTTATTTACCAAATATAAGTTCACTGCAGCACTATTAGATTGATGAAATCATTCAAGATTTAAGAATTTTGGAATATAAAACAAATCTTTATACCATCCAATCATAATCAATTTAATATATGTAACTTTCAGCTTTTGATGCTTTCAGCCCTGTGGTGAATGTGAGTTTTGAACAAAGCCCTCTATACATGAAATTTCTTCTTCAATATGATATTCAATATAAAATCCAATTACTCTTTCCAAACTTCAGAATTCAAATAAACTCTTAAGTTAATTTATCTTTGGGATGTTAAGCAAAGTAACGTACTCCCGTATGGTTTCCGCAAAGAATGGTTCAACCAACGTACTCCCTTTCAGATTCCGCAACCCAAATCAAAATCAAACTTTAAGGTTTACTTGATTTCCAAATATACATAGTTTATATGATTTTCAAATTTAAACCATCCACGCAATTTAAATATGTACTGAAAATAAAGAATAGGGAAAGAGAGAGTGTGACGAAGATTTTTACGAGGTTTGACTTATACCCAGCCTACGTCCTCACCTTTGGTAAACCACCAAAGGATTCACTAAACTTGTTCCTTTAACAGGCGGAACAATACCTTTACAAAACTCCTTGGTTAAGGCTAGAGCCCGCCTTCTCCAAATAATATCCTCTCGTCTGGTCACTCCTTACATAGGTTAGAGCCCGCCTCTCTGAGCAATATCCCCTTGCTTAGTCAATGATCCAAACAATCCTTAAAATCATCAATTTACAAAATACAAATCAAATATTTGTGTACAAAGAATTTTCTCCTAAAAGAGCTTATTAGTACAACAATTCAAAACTATAATATACTTCAAAGTAAATAACAATATGGAAATTAACTTGAAGCTCAATGAAGTATATCACCGATTAATTCTTTCAATGATTGAAAGATTTAAAATTTCTAGCACAATTCCAGTGGAAGAAGATAAAAAAAAAACTCAGTTGAATTTGTGCAAGTTGAGAGCAAGAGAGAGCCTTGAGAATTTGAGAGCAATTGAGAGAGATTTTGAATTTTTGCTGAATTTGAATTCTTGGTGTATTGATTCAATAATCTTTGAGGCTTATTTATAGAATTTAAAATGTATGTAACTTGGTCCTAAGTAACTTGGAGTATCCCCCAAGTTTTTACAAAGTTTGAGCCCCAAGCAAACCATTTAAAAAATGTTTCCGTTAAGGTTTTTTAAAAATCTGTTCGTGCCAGTCACCTACCACACTCTGGCAATCACCTGCCATGTTATTTTTAAAGGAGCAATAGGGGCAATAGGGTGGCAGTCACCTGCTAGGACACAGTCAATCGCCTGGCTTGACCACCTAGGTGTCTATCCTGGTTCAGGCAGTCTACTAGTTGCTATTAGCTTCGAGTACTCTTCTATTTTTTGGTCATAACGTCTTTTGTGTAATTCCAAATTTGAAGCTCTTGGCTTCAAATGAAAGATAAGAAAAAATCCTACAACTTTCATGTTGAACACTTTTTAAAATAAAGAGTTTTTGATAGATAAAAATACACCTCAATGCAGATGTAGAAAAATTAACAGCATTTTAAAAATTCTCTTTTTGATGCTTTTCATTCAAAAAATGATTCTAACCTTTTTGAAATAATTTTTGACCTTATAAAAATATTTTCCAAGTATGTTAAATGGTATCTAGGTCTAATAAATTAACCTAAGAGTTTCATGTATCCATATTGAACTTATTTGAAGTACTTACATGAAATTTCCTATAAACTCTTTCAAATTTTCAATTCTTGAATTCCTTGAGGTCTTTATGCTTGCTTCATCTTTCTTTGAGCTTTCATCAAGTTCTCTTTAATCCTCATGCTCTCATGATCTTCAAGCTTTATCTTTAAATCCATTTTTGAATCCATGCTTTAAGCTTCATATTGATCATCCTTCTTTGAAATATAAGCTTTCATGAATTCTTTAACCTTGCATTCATCATTGAGTCCTAAAAATACATCACTTAAACAAAGCATGTTAAGGTCTACTTGTTTGTTAGCATCAAAACAAGATGTTAAGCCTTGTAAGACCAACAATCTCCCCCTTTTTTATGATGACAAACAAGAAGCAAAAATTGGAGTGAGCCTTAAAAAGACTCCCCCTTTCAATAAGCATCATCTTAACAATATTTTCAAGATCAATATCAACTTCAAAAACCTCTTTTACAATCATGCTCATCACTATCGAATACTTCTCCTTTTGATATATATTATATTCATGCTCAGTTTTTGCAATTTGCAATACTATGCTCAATTTTTGCTTGAAAACTACTCCCCCTTTTGACATCAATCCAAAAGAGAAACAAAATGATTAATTTCAAATAGCAACACATTTTGAGCATATCATGCATACACACTCAAGTTATTATTTTTCAATATAGTATGTGTAGTGTGTAACATCTTTTACTAACAGCCAATTGAAAATTTTATTAATTCATTATACCAATTTAAATACCAATTGAAAGTTAGGGAAATGATCATAATAAAAGCGATAAGCCATAACTCCCCCCAAATTCAATACATTTAGTTTTCTTATTAATTATGCATTTATCATCCCATGTTTCAAAACATTTATTCATGTTATGTATCAAATGTCAAAGTCATGCTAATATTCTTAATGTCGTACCATGCTCATAGACATAGTCATATTTGTCATGCTCAAAGACAAATTGAACTTTTAGATTGTGACACCAAGTGAGCTTTTAAATTGTGATACCAATTAAAATTTTTAAAATGTGATACCAAAAATACTTTATTGATTCCAAATTCATTATCACATCGTGCATAGCTCATGAATATCAATATAACTATTTTATCTTTCATAGCCCATAGATATCAATATAAAGAACAGCACAAGACAATTTTATCCATTGGATTCATTATTAGCATGCATGGTCAAGCATTAATCTCATATCCAAATTCATGCTTATGCTACAATAATTTCATGCTCAGATTTTCAACATAGTGAGCCATGAATTATCAATATAAGTCAAGTCATATGTAGCATATATCAGCACATCACATAAGCAGAGAACATATCATATAGGCATGTAAACATGTAGCATCAAGGTTTTCATTCTCAAATATCTTCTTCTTAATCAAGACACTTATTTAATAAGGTCAATTTGATATTCTTTAATATTTTCTTAATTTTAAGCCTTGTAAAAAATCATCCTATGATTTTGAACCAACAATGCTATTTTCTTTATGTTTGTATGAAGTTATTATTTCACTTTTGGTACCCATACCTTCTTGAGTCCGGTTGATTTGTCAAGAAATGTTTCTTTTATCTTCCATACTTGTTTTGTTTTAACACCTTTTCTCTTAAATGGACAGTCAAATTTTATATGCCCCTTTTTCTTACATTGATAGCATATGGTGTTAGTGTAGGCATTAGAAGACGTGTCTGCATAGTCTTTGGATCCTTTTAAGAAATATCCCATGTATAGACTCTTTTTCTTTTTATTTTCAAATCCATTGAAACCAATGCTTTCTTTGCTTAATGACATTCTTTGTGAGCCAATCATCTTATCAAGATTTTTCTTTCCTTTTGTAAAGTTGTAAATAATTTTATCCTTATCTTTGATTTGATTCTTGAGATCATTTAACTCTATGTATTTCTTGTTATCAACCTTCTTTAATAATTTCTCTAGCTCTAGAGATAATTTTCTTATTCTATCCTCTAATCCAAAAATATACATATCTTTCTCATATACCATAAAGGATAGGGATCGAAGGTATTCTATCATTTGTTCATTCTTGCTTTCTAGTTTCTTGATTTTCAAGTTGTTTTCTCTTTCAGCAAGATTTTTGGATTCTATTTCTTTCATATTTGATTCATACTTATGTTCTATTTTGTTGATCCTTGAATCCTTTTCTCTTTCATTTTCTCTTTCATCATTTCTAAGGGATTCTAATTCTTTCATTATACTTTCATTTTTATTCTTCAGTGAAGTATTTTGTTTATTTGCTTTGATTAGCATCTTATGTACTTTGAATAAATCATTTTTAAGTTCATCATAAGATGGCATACCCTCATCACTTGATTCATCACTACAAGAATTATTTGAAGATTTAGTTGAGTAGCTTTCTTCGTTATCCCATGCCATAAAGCATGTGTAGGAAACCTCTTGGTCATTTATTTCATTCTCCAAACTACTTGTACTATCCCAAGTAGTGGCTTTCATGGCCTTCTTGTTTTTCTTTTTAGATTATTTCTTTAATAGTGGGCATTCTGGTTTTATATGTCCAATTTTATTGCAATTATAGCAAGTAGGGGTTTCATCTTTAGATTTCTTGGTACCAATATCTTTTTCATCTGATTCGGAGTCTTGATTACCTCTCTTTAGTATTCTTGCTAGCTTTTTAGATATTAAGGATACTTCATCTTCATCCATATCTTCTTCACAACTTGAGTTGTCTTTTAGGACTTTGAAGGTTATTGTCTCTTGGGTTTTGGTTTTTCATTCTTTTCATTCATTGCCATTTCATACGTAAGCAGGGAACCTATTAACTCATCTAAGGAAGTCGTTTTCAGATTTCTTCCTTCAGTTATAGCTGTGGCTTTTGGTTCCCATTTTGGTGGCAGCCCTCTAAGAATTTTCCTAATCATCTCATAAGTAATGTAGGTTTTTCCTAGTGCATTTAGGGAATTAATTATGTGATTGAACCTAATAAACATATTAGTTATGTTTCATCCGGGTTCATTTTAAACGCTTCATATTCACTTGTGAGCATATCGATCCTATTATCCCAAACATCTATAGTGCCTTCATATGTTACTTCTAATTTGTCCCATACCTCCTTAGCTTATTTGCAAGCCATTATTCTATTAAATTCATTGGCATCTAAAGCACAATATAGAGCATTCATGGCACTAGAATTTACTTGCAACATCTTATAGTTTAAGTTTTTCATATCAATTTTCTCCTTAGGGACTTGTTTTCCATCAACTATCTTAGTGGGAATTTGGTCACCTTCCATAACAACCTCCCATGCTTTCCAATTCATAGTTTGGAGATATATTTGCATTCTCTTTTTCCAAAAGGTATAGTTCAAACCACAAAAGATGGGTGGCCAGGTTGAAGATTGTCCCTCTCCAAAGGGAGCTATGCTTAAGTAAGCTATTAAGATCTTTTTATAGCTACTAATTAAGATTTGTTATAACCTGACTCTGATACCAATTGAAATTAGGAATAGCTTCCCAAAGGGGGGGGGGTGAATTGGCTTTTTAAAACTTTCTCTTTAGTTCTTTTAAAGTCCTTAACTTCTTTTAATATTTGACCAATTCTTTGACTTAATTATTTATTTTGTCAATCAAACAAGAACTTGGTTTCTTTTGAACAATCAATCAACAACACAATTAAACATTCAATCTTCAACCACACTTTGAAAGTAAAAACAATCAAACAAGTAATCACAATTTCTAAACCAACACAACCACAATTTATTTACCAAATATAAGTTCACTGCAGCGCTATTAGATTGATGAAATCATTCAAGATTTAAAACTCTTGGAATATAAAACAAATCTTTATACCATCCAATCACAATCAATATAATATATGTAACTTTCATCTTTTGATGCTTTCAGCCCTATGGTGAATGTGAGTTTTGAACAAAGCCCTATATATATGAAATTTCTTCTTCAATATGATATTCAATATAAAATCCAATTACTCTTTCCAAACTTCAGACTTCAAATAAACTCTTAAGTTAATTTATCTTTGGGATGTTTAGCCAAGTAACATACTCCCGTATGGTTTCCGCAAAGAATGGTTCAACCAACGTACTCCCTTTCGGTTTTCGAAACCCAAATCAAAATCAAACTTTAAGGTTTACTTGATTTCCAAATATACGTAGTTTATATGATTTTCAAATTTAAACCGTCCACGCAATTTAAATATGTACTGAAAATAAAGAATAGGGAAAGAGAGAGTGAGATGGAGATTTTTACGAGGTTCAGCTTATACCCAGCCTATGTCCTCGCCTTTGGTAAACCACCAAAGGATTCACTAAACTTGTTCCTTAAATGGGTGGAACAATACCTTTACAAAACTCCTTGGTTAAGGCTAGAGCCCGCCTTCTCCAAATAATATCCTCTCGTCCGGTCACTCCTTACATAGGTTAGAGCCCACCTCTCTGACCAATATCCCCTTGCTTAGTCAACGATCCAAACAACCCTTGGAATCATCAATCTATAAGATACAAATCAAATATTTGTGTAAAAAGAATTTGCTCCTAAAAGAACTTATTAATATAACAATTCAAAACTATAATATACTTCAAAGTAAATAACAATATGGAAATTAACTTGAAGCTCAATGAAGTATATCACCGATTAATTCTTTTAATGATTGAAAGATTTAGAATTTGTAGCACAATTCTAGTGGAAGAAGATCAACAAAAACTCAGTTGAATTTGTGCAAGTTGAGGGCAATAGAGAGCCATGAGAATTTGAGAGCAACTGAGAGAGATTTTGAATTTTTGCTTAATTTGAATTCTTAGTGTATTGATTCAATGATCTTTGAGGCTTATTTATAGACTTTAAAAGGTATGTAACTTGGTTCCCAAGTGACTTGGAGTATCCCCCACGTTTTCATAAAGTTTTGAGCCCTGAGCAAACTATTTAAAAAATATTTTCGTTGAGGTTTTTTTAAAAATTTGTTCGTGGCAGTCCCCTGCCACACTCTGGCAGTTGCCTGCCATGTTATTATTAAAGGAGCAGTAGTGGCAATCACCTACCAGGACACAGCTAGTCGCCTGGCTTGACCACCCAGGCGCCTGTCTTGGTTTAGGCAGTCTACTAGTTGCTGTCAGCTTCAAGTACCCTTCTATGTTTCGATCATAACGTTTTTTTTGTTACTCCAAATTTGATGACCTTGGTGTCAAATGAAAGATACGAAAACATAATACAACTCTCGTGTTGAACACTTTTTAAAATAAAGAGATTTTGATAGATAAAAATACACCTCAATGCAGATGTAGAAAAATTTACAGCATTTTGAAAATCCTCTTTTTGATGTTTTTCATTCCAAAAATGATTCTAACCTTTTTGAAATAATTTTTGACCTTATAAAAATATTTTCCAAGTATGTTAAATGGTATCTAGGTCCAATAAATTAACCGAAGAGTTTCATATATCCATATTGAAATTATTTGAAGTACTTACATGAAATTTCCTATAAACTCTTTAAAAATTTCAATTCTTGAATTCCTTGAGGTCTTTATGCTTGCTTCATCTTTCTTTGAGCTTTCATCAAGTTATCTTTAATCCTCATGCTCTCATGATCTTCAAACTTTATCTTTAACTCCATTTTTGAATCCATGCTCTAAGCTTCATATTGATCATCCTTCTTTGAAATATAAGCTTTCATGAATTCTTTAACCTTATATTCATCATTGAGTCCTGAAAATACATCATTTAAACAAAGCATGTTAAGGTCTACTTGTTTGTTAGCATCAAAACAAGATGTTAAGCCTTGTAAGGCCAACAAATTGCACCAACCACAATCACCCGAACCCTCAAACCACTTTTCACTGCCAACAGCCAATTGATCAAATGAGCTAAAAATAACTCGGTCGACCGAACCTATGAAGGTTTGGAAAATCGCCCATGGCTCAGCCAACTAGCGATATGCTCTGCAGCCTGGACCTTAAATGTTTTTGAATGTATGTGAGGGCTCAGTTGACCGGCCAAATGTTCGACCAACTGAACCTGTCGATTCAGTCGACCGACCCTTTAATTCAGTTGACCAAAGCTTTTTGTTTGCCGAATTTTTAAGTGCCTAAATGCAATTAATTTATCATTAATTTTTTTCAAAAATACTGGCTGTGTCCCTAACGGTTACATTTTCGGGATGCCTATATATGTCCCTTCATTTGACCAGATTAAGCGAGATTAACATATTTTGATTAGCAAAATCCTCTAAAATTTGATATACTCCATATTGCTCATATTCTTTCAAATATTTCAAGTATATTGCTCATTCTCCTTACACTCTTATTTGAAATATCATTTTTTAGGAGAATCATTTGTTATATTTCTAGTTTGCAAATTAATTGCAACTTGAGAAGGAAGTTTTGATTTCATATTGTGGTGCATATTTTTCATACATCCTTTTTGAAGCATACACTCTCATTGCATATAGTTGCTTGATATTATTTTATTAAGAGTAAGCAAGATTTTTCCCTTGTGATTTAATTTATAAATTTCTTTTGGGAAAAATTTCTTAAGCTAGTAAGTCTTTGCATACTTGTTGCAAGATTTAAGAGCTTGTCTTGTGATTTTAGTAAAATATTTTTGACAAGCTAGAAATTTGAATATCTCTTTTTCTTGATATTTGAAAATCATTTTTTTGAGATATTTGCTTGTGTTTTTAAGATTTTTGAGATTACACTTTGTGATTGATATATTCATCTTGACTCAAAGATTCCTACTCTCTCACATATTGATTGCCTTATTTGCATTATATTAAGATTAGTCTTATAAACTTCATTGAGCTTATAACTCCTATCATAGTGAAGTGCAATTGATTATATTGAGTCTATTGGTACATATTTGCTTATTGGAGAAGCACATATATTGTGCACAAAATTTGTATTGATTATTGTATTCCAGGCGTGGCCTGAAGAACATCTACTCTACCCTGTTAAGGAGTGGATTGTAAAGGTTAAGGTCAGCCCTATTAATCTGACCTAAGGTTTACCTCACCCAATAAGGAGAGGCTTTGTAATTGGTACTGCTCCACCTGCAAGTGAGCAAAATGTTTTAGTGGAAATCCTCAGGCTAGTTAGCTAGAGGCGGGGACGTAGGCACAATTGTCGAACCCCGATAACATATCTGGGGTCACTATCTCCTTATCTGCTTTATATTCTTGTGATTACTTATTTATCTTTATTTGCTGAATATACTGCATATTTGTAGACACTTTATCATTAAAATTGGGTAAACACTAGAATTGAGATACTTACATTTATCTTTAATCTGCTGAACTTTCTAGTAGTTTAAGACGTGTTCAAATTGACCCTAGGTTGGGATAAAATGATTGCGGAATATTTGATCCAGAATTTTAAAATATCCAATTCACTCCCCTCTTGGGATTACACCAAAGTCAGCAATTGGTATCAGAGCCGAGTTGTAGCATATCCTAACGAGTGGCTACATAAAGATCAATGGCTCAGTTTGGTGCATTTCAGTTTATTAAGGGGAAGTCACCTTCTAGGCCTCCTGTATTTTGTGGTGTCAACTACACCCACCGGAAAATTCCAATGAGCATTTTTATAAAATCAAAGGATTGGAGGGCCTAGCAGGTGATTGTTAAAGGAACTTGTATGCAAACAAACTGAAATGATATTAAATTAGTGTGCAAATTCACATGCCATGGAATTATTATATTGTGCTTTAGATTCTCATATTTTTCAGGAAATTATGGCATGTAAAAATGTGAGGGAAATTTGGGAGAATCTTGATAGAATGTATGGAGAGTCCTAAAAAAATTAAACCATCACTTTGGAAGTATCAGGCTCAAATAAACTGAAAGTCGTAAATCATGGGGTGATTGCATTAATAGAAGTTGAGGTATATGAATCTAACTCTAACTCAATTGATGATTCTTATATTAAATGTTGTGATGTGTCAAGTGCTGAATCATCTATTGAACATTGTGATAATACTGTTAATGATTCATATGATGTCTATTGTGAAAAATTTTGTGATGAATTATCTAATGCCCATGGTGAAAATTCTGTTGATTCTTGCATTAAATGTGGTGATATATCCTTTAATGAATCATGTATATCTGATATTGAGAGCATGCCTTCCTTTGGTGAACTAGAAAATACTTCATTTAATATTCATAGATTTCTAGTTAATTTATCTAAAAAGAAAACATTTTTGAAAATCGAGCACAAGAAGTTGGCTAAGTAGTTAGAAAATCAAAAGGATTATCATGCAAATCTAGAAAAGAAAAAGATTAAGAAGATACTGAAAATTATCTGCCTGGAGGAAGATTCTGGAATTAAGGCTAAAAGTGAGAAGACCAGGTCAAAGCAACCCTTTGAAATTAAATTGAATATCTCTTTCAGAAAGGGTTCATATAATGAGTCCCATAGTCATAACAATGCCTCATTAAGTAAAATCGAAACAAATAAGCATAATATTTCACGTGCACATAAAACTTGCTTATTTAGTAGAGAAAAAGGGCACGTCTAGGTTATTAGTTTACTTAGAAGTGCCATCAGTTTAGATAAAGAAATGAAGTGGGTTATCATGAAAGACAACACCCTAGGGCCAAAGGAAGAAAGGATTCCAACTCAAAAGAAATGGTGTAAGAATGAAACAAGTATGGAAGGTTAAGGACGTATCAGAAGTAAATCCTCCTAAAATCTAAGAAAAATGAATGCAATAGTATTTCCCATATTCTTATCACTAACCTAAGTGTGCTCTTCATCGAAAATATATTAAGTCTTGGAAGAACGTAATTTCAAATGGCTACATTCAGAGGTTAATAGTTGAGTACCTAAGTCACCTTGACAGATTGTTTTAAGGGAAACGTCAAAATATAACTTAAGTTGAAAAATTGACCGGAATCGGTCGACCGTCCCCATTTGTCCTAAAAGACTTAGTCGACTGAACTTGGTATTTGACCAAGTTTGACTGCCTCAGGTGCCTGATTATTCAAAGTGAAAGTGGCTCGGCCTACCGAGATGATAGTTCGTTAGATCGTACCAGAGCTTTGGACAACCAAAGATTGGAAGATATGAACGTCATTTATGTTCAGTCTACCAGCCTCACGATGAACTAATTTGCTCAAGCGACCAAATATGGGAATTTGAAGCGTCTGTTGAGTTCAGGCGACTGAAGCTATGGCTTAGCCAACCAAATAAACACTAGTCGTGCCATAATTAATGTGGTTCAGTCGACCAAAGGTTTCTACAGGAAACCAAAATCATGATCTATATAAAGAAACAAGACGCGGGTAACTTTATTTTTTAACCTGTGTTGAGAGCAAATAGAGAATTCTCCCTGTTTGTGCCCCCTTCACGTTCCTCATTTTTTTTCCATTCAAAAATTCTACCAAAATCCATCATCCAAAATGTCAGGAGCCAAAAAATAGATTGAATTTGGAGTTGCTCCAAATGACTACTTCATTTCTATCAAGAGGAAGACTAAGTATCGAAGGTATTTCAGAACAAACGATCCCATCTTTGGTAAGATTCTGGACATTCCATTTATGTAGTCCCATTTCGATCATATCTTGGATATGTTTAAGTATCAAGGATTGTACTCCTTCATCGCACATTAGCCGAAGGGAATGTACCCAGTTCTTGTTAGATTATTTTATGCCAACCTAGGGCAGTATGATCAAGGGCACTACTCTAGAGTCATAAATACTGATATCATATTTGATGAGGACTACCTTGCAAAGACTTTCGATGTCCAGAAAGGTGAGGTTATTTTTCCAAATCCCTGGAACTCTTGGATCAATGAACATGAGTTCTCAGTTGAAAGGTCTACACCTTTGGTGATGTCTACTCCGGTGGCCAATCTCAATCATCCCCTAGAGTATATAGGACATTCAATCTCGAGGCTACAATAGTCCATCACCTTATCACGTATAACATCCTACCGACATCTAGCTCCAAGGATCATGTATCCTTTTTGGACTACTTCATCATGTGGTGTCTATTCATAAGAAAGAAGTTGGAATTGTCGTCCTTAATCATAAAATTGATGTTTATGAAGACTATTGGAAAGAGGATAGTACTGCCATATGGTAGCATTCTAAATAAGATCTTCTTTCGATTGAGGGTCACCAAATCACACTATGCAGTGTTTAAAGAGAAGAAGAACTCGGACTCATTCTCACCCACCACTCCAAAGCTGATGGGTTATGAGTTAGAAGGGAATATGTGGCTATCGACCAACCCAGAGAGAGTAGGAGCCATACCAGAAGCTCCACAAGAGCAGATTCATCAGTCCATCAATACAGAGATCATGGCAGCTAGCACAGGTCTGGCTGCTTTTGTCAATGAACTCATAGAATATCAGTTCTAGTCCATGCAGTCTATTCAGAGTTAAATAAGGGAGCTGGCTACCTTGTCTGATGCTAGATACATGGCACTTCAAGAAGAATTTAGAGATTATAAAATCACGCCTGAAAATAGACATGCATACCTTCACAAAAAGTGCTCCGACCTTGAATCCATCATGACTGCCAACTTTCATATGATGGATAATCATCTTAGGGAACTGAATGATAAAGGTGAGGATGAGATGGAGGTTAGTGAAAGAGAGGATGGAGAAGATGGAGAGACATAGAGAGTGCCTTTCAGTTTTAGTGGCATCTTACTCTTCTATTTTGTGCACGTTTCTTTTGGGTCTATAATTTCATACAGTATTTGCTTAATTTTTCCCTAACTACATTACACCACATATTCACCCACCACACACATTTGAGTACTTTTTTCACTCTATGATGCTTGATTTGATGATGGCATGAACTTTTGAATTATTATAAATATACTATCTGGTTGTTGATGCCTCTTGCATGGTTGATGCAGTGATAAGTAATACTGGTGCAAATATTTTGTGAATAGTGTGACTTGCAAGTATAGGATATGTCCAATTTACAGACGACATGCTTCCAAATTTTTGGTAGAAAACCTATACACAAACTCACACACCATATGGCAAGATGGTCAAACTGTGTTGAAATGTTAAAATCTTTTTTGAAAGGATGAGTGAATTTAAAAATGAAATTTGATCCTTTTCTCCAAATCCCCTTGTGCATAAATTCAATGGGCTTTCTATCAATCATGGACTCACTTATATTATTTAGTTTTTATCATTGTTTTTTACTCCTTAGGAAGTCTTAAACATAGTGTTTGACTTAAGGTCTTGTTTTTGTAACTTTTGTCTTTTCTAGTTGGATTATTATAAACTAATTGATTATATACAACCAGGTTTGATGCATGTTCTTATGGCAAATGGACTTTTTACAAACAAAATGCTGCTAAAATTTCTCTAAAAAGAATATGAATTCTCTTGTTTTAGAAAATGTACGCACCATGATCATTCATGCATAACGAATACTAAGTTGGCCTTGTGCACCTAAGTCATCATTTTCTACCTCTATCGCATATCATTTATATAGATTGTTTTAGTATCATATGAACACCTTATAGGTCTTAATTTCAAAATGTTTGTTGCATAGGTGTTCTATACTTGCTAATTTGAAACTAAACTTGTTCTTCAAACTGATAGGGGGAGCTTTGGAAATTAAGAATCATATTTTTCTTGCTCAACCACCTTAACTTAGTTTATCAAATTACTGTGGATTGTTTTTATAAATGCCTGAATTTTTTTTATCCACAGAATCTTTTGTGGCCTTATGATCTAGTATTGATGTTCTACAAAATTTAAAGATCATTTTGGTTGTCCCTTCTGGTTATACATTCTTATATTGTGACCTAAACTAGTTAACCAGAGAAATATGGCTTGATTAATTTTCTCTTTTAAAGTTTATTTTTTAGCAATGCCATGTCACAAAAACCTTTGCTCTCAATGAGCTCTTAAAAAGGCATTTCCTTCTCATTGGGCTCTGATTACTACTTTGGACCATAATGTTCTATTTGTTTGCTTGGATTGATTGATGCGAAATACTGTAAAATTCTTGTTAAAATCAATCAAGTCGTTGATATACATTATTTTGGGGGAAATGTTGTATTTTTAAATGACACACTACCAAATTTCTAAAATTCCTCCCAAAACAAAATCTTGTATTTGAATGACCATAACCTATTGCATGCTTGTACGCCTATATCTAAGGTTTCTTTCAAAGATTATCTACCTTAACCCTTTAGCTGATGCCAAAAGGGGGAGAAGTATGCAAAACTAGGAAAATCAAATTGGGAGTGATTGTTTGGTATCACACATAATATTTATTCTCCCATGTACTTGAGTTATACTACCAACAATTTGATTGCATGATTGACTAATTCGTGTCTTCCTTCCACATACACTTGAGCTTTGTTATAAATTTGTTTTTGGTTATGCATATTCTTAGGGGGAGCCTTTCATGGCTATACCCAATTTTTCTTGTGTATTTATCGCCATCAAAAAAGGGAAGATTGTTGACCTTAGTGGTCATATCTCATTTTGATAATGACAAATCACTGTGTTTCTTACCTGTGCCTTGAGTTTGTAAATAGGATCATTCTTTGCACTCAAGGATAAGGATACAGTGGAAGCCATAGAGATCTGAATGCTTACACCACAAGATGGCATTTGAAGAAGCAAAAGGAAATGAAGACCAATCTTCCATTCTTGTAATTGCAATTTAAATTCGTTGGTCTGTATTATTATTATGGTCTGTAATAATTACATTACATGCATGATGGGATTTATAACCTCAAAAGGCCTTAGACTAACTTTAGGTCCCCAAACTAAAAATATAATACTTATACAAAGAAGGACACACTTGTTGAGGTCAAAATTGAGGCCTTTAGGCTTAAATAAAAAGCTTCGGTGAACCAACCGGATCTGTACTGGTTACTTCGGTTGACCGACACTGCCACGTGAGGCATATGCTATGAAGTCTCCATCAACCGACCTGTTTTGGTCATATGACCCTCAGCCGACCAACCAGACTTAAGGCCTAGAAGTCAAATGTTTGACTTGATCTCAATCGACCAACCAGAAATGAATGCACCAACCATGGTCACCCAAACCCTCAAACCAATTTTCACTACACACGGCCGAACGACCAAATGAGCTAAACATAACTCAGTTGACCAAACCTATGAAGGTTCAAAAAATCACCCATGGCTCAGCCAACCGGAGATATGCTCTGCAGTGGAAACCTGAAATTTTTTTGAACATATGTAAAGGCTCAATTAACCAACCAAATGCTCGACCAACCAAACCTGTCATTTCAGTCGACCGACCCTTTCATTCGGTCGACCAAACCTTTTTGTTTGCTAAATTTTTAAGTGCTTAAATGCAATTAATATATCATTAATCCTTTTCAATGATCAGAAGCCACCACAGTGATCCTAGGGAGATTCTCTACAACCTAGTCAAAGCAAAAATTCAATTTGGGAAGTTTGGGAACCATCCCAAAATCGAGTTAAGTGGATTTTTAGGTATTTCCAGTACTACCAGTTTTATCTAAGCTTGAATTTTGTGTTGTGAGGGTATATACTGGTGTTTTGTGGAATAAAATTAGGGTGTTATATTTTTAGGGTTAGGGTGTTTTTTGGCACCCTGCAAGCATGGGTTGGGGACTCCAATAGATATTTTTCCAAGAGCCAAGTATATTAAAGTTTAAGAAATTATGAATAGGCAGGTTCAGGAAATATGAGTGAGATGGTCTTCTGAAGAATTCAGTGATTTACTGAGAAATTTGTATAAATGTGTTATTTTAGGATTTTGAGGATAGTGCGCCATGAGCGTGAAAATAGATTTGGAGGCAAGCCTCCCAGCCAGTTAGGTAAGGGAAATATGCTATGCTAGGCATTTTAGTATGGTTATCAGAAAATTATAAGTTTTACTAGATTATTATTTAGTTCAAAAATTATTAGTATATTAGAAAATACAGGTTTCAGAGCATAGGATTTTTATTTATTTAGTTGTGTGGTATGAGCTCGTAATAGATCAGTACAATATTTATACAGATTTCAAATTTCATGTTTTACAGTATTTATAGATTACCATGATTTCCAGAACTTTTAAGCCATAACACTAAGATATTACAACTTATACAGTTAGATATTACAGGTTAGTTATTGTAGATTTTTTAGTTCAGTATTAGAGTATTTTTAAAATAGTTTATGATGTTATGGTTATTTTGAAATCATGATGAAACTGTAAGATAATACATACAGTATATACAGTATTAGACCTTAACGAATAGATTAGTTATTGGTAGAGCACAATACCGTCGTTATTTTAGATCAATGTGCAACCACATAACTTGGATAGTTTGTGGAAGTTACCAGCTACCATGCCATGGAGTTTGTGTTAGGCCCGGGTTGAGAATTGGTGGGGTACAGTTTACTAGTTACCGTGCCATGAAGTTTGTGTTAGGGCTGGACTGAGGAGTAGTAAAGTGCAGTTTGACTTATCCTAGTAGGCCAACCAATGTTAAGTCTCTCCTACAGGCCGCACAACCTTGTCATGAGAGGTTAAATCATGATGAACAGTTTTCCAAGGTATTATCACAGTTATTTTTATGTATGTAGATTTACAAAACAACAGTAGATATTCTATAATACTAGAATTATGATTAAATAGTACTCAAAGATGTCAGCTGTACTTTAAACTATATGGATGTACTATGTACTATGAAATGTTTTACTAGCCAAATTTAGTTTCAA
The DNA here is from genome assembly GCF_029873635.1 of Malania oleifera. Lineage (NCBI taxonomy): Eukaryota > Viridiplantae > Streptophyta > Magnoliopsida > Santalales > Ximeniaceae > Malania > Malania oleifera. The sequence continues at coordinate 71,208,334 of NC_080420.1, forward strand.
TTATTTATCAGAATACTATATTTGTAAGCTCAGTTGCCACATACTAGTAATAGCATATTTCCTCTTACTGAGCGTTGTCTCATCCCAATGATTTAGTATTTTTCAGGTGATCCAGTTAGGCGAGCGGATCAGGCTCGCAGATAGAGAGGGTGAGTACACTACCCTATACATAGGGTAAGTTTTAACAGGAGATTGTATATTTGAGTAGTAACTAGGAGTTTTGGGAATATGCTACTGGGGTGATGTGTAATTATGTAATTATGTTTTGGAGAAAACTAGATTCTGGTATTGTAAAAATGGATGTATGTTTTTATGTTTTTCACTGCTTAGGTATGTAATATGAGCAGGGTCTCCTCAGTGCTCACTTGGAACCTGGAAGGTTATAGCAGATAATTCAGGGGTACCAGAGCAAATAGGTAAAAAAATTTTGGATCATTACATAGATTATCATTAGTCGCACCAAATATTATATCATCTACATAAATTTGAATTAATAGCATATCATCTTTCTTAGTTTTGATGAACAAAGTACTATCAACTTTTCCTCTTGAAAACCCCTTTTCTATTAAAAACCCACTAAGTCTTTCATACCAAGCCCTAGGGGCTTGTTTTAACCCATATAAAGCCTTAGTTAATTTAAACACATAATCAGGATTTTTTATGTCTTCGAATCCGGGGGGTTGTTCTACATATACTTCTTCATTAATATAACCGTTTAAGAAGGCACTTTTTACATCTATTTGTTATAATTTAAAATCTTTATGGGATGCATAAGCTAAAAGCATTCTTATAGCTTCCATTCTAGCTACGGGGGAAAAATTCTCATCATAATCTATCCCTTCTTCTTGGTTATATTATTTGGCTACAAGTCTAGCTTTGTTTCTAACTACTATACCATTTTCATCCTTTTTGTTTCTAAATACTCATTTAGTTCCGATGATTGAATGATTTTTTGGTTTGGGGACTAATTGCCATACCTTGCTTCTTTCAAATTGATTTAACTTCTCTTGCATAGCAATTATCCAAGAGTCATCATTTAGAGCATCTTCAACATTTTTAAGTTCATCTTGAGATAAGAAGGCACATTGATCGCATAGATTCTTTAATGATGATCTAGTGGTTACTCCTCTAGAAGGTTCTCCTATAATTTGATCTTGAGGGTGATTTTTTACATACTTCCATTCTCTTGGTAATTCAAAATTTTCTATAGGGTTATCTTTTGGAGTTTCTTAATTGTTTTCTTATTTTTCTTTTTTGATTTCTAGATCATCCTCTTTTTGTAAAATATCATCCTTTTCTTCATTCTTGATTTCTTTTTTGAAAGGATTTGATTCATCAAATTTTACATGAATTGATTCAATGATGGTTAGTGTTCTTTTGTTATAGACCCTATAAGCTTTACTATCTGTAGCATATCCTAGGAAAATTTCTTCATCTGACTTAGCATCAAATTTTCCTAAGTCATCTTTGTTATTAAGAACAAAACACTTACATCCAAAAACATGGACGTAAGCTATGTTAGGCCTTCTTCCTTTCCATAATTCATAAGGTATTTTGTTTAGGCTTGATCCAATGGAAACCCTATTTATCACATAACAAGCTGTATTAACAGCTTCAGCCCAAAAATACTTCGGTAGATTATTTTCATTTAACATAGTTCTAGCCATTTCTTGAAGGGTTCTATTTTTCCTTTCAACAACTCCATTTTGTTGTGGAGTTTTAGGTGCTGAGAAATTATGGCTTATTCCATGATCATTACAAAAATTTTCAACCTCTTTATTTTTGAACTCTTTTCCTTGATCACTTCTTATGTTGAAGACATTGTATCCTTTCTCATTTTGGAGTTTCTTGCATAGATTTATTAACATATCACAAGCTTCATCTTTGTTGGCTAAAAACAATACCCATGTGTATCTAGAGTAGTCATCAACTATCACAAAGGCATATTGTTTTCCTCCTAAACTTTGAGTTCTAGTAGGACCAAATAAATCTAAATGTATGAGTTCTAGGGGTCTACTAGTTGATATGTGTTTCTTTTTTTTTAAAGCTTGTCTTGATTTGTTTTCCAAGTAGGCAAACATCACAATTTTTATCTTTAATAAACCTTGTATTAGGTAAACCTTTTACTAAATTCTTCTTAGATAGTTTAGATAGAAGGTTCATGCTTGCATGTCCTAATCTTCTATGCCAAAGACAACTATTTTCACTCATGGCAGCCAAGCAAGTTACATCTTGAGAAATTTGACTATCAAGATTTATGCAATACACATTGTTCATTCTATATGTTGTGAACAAAATTTCATGATTCTTAGGATTTTGCATTATGCATTTTTCCTTCTTGAAGATTATGTGAAACCCTTTGTCACTAAGTTGACTATTACTTAAGAGATTGTTCTTTAGACCATCTATTAGCAAAACATCATCAATGGTGAGTGAGGATTCTTTACCCATCTTACCAATTCTGACAATTTTGCTTTTTGCATTATCACCGAAGGTTACATATCCTCCATCTTTTTGAGTGAGGGTAGTGAACTTTGATCTATCTCTTGGCATATTTCTTGAACATTCGCTATCCAAATACCATTTTTCTTTCGATGGAGTAGACCTAAAGCAAACCTACAAGAAAAGATTTATGTTGTTACTTTTGGAATCCAAACTTTCTTAATTATTTTTAAATCTTGTCTAGTTTTAGTGTTTATCTTCCATTCATTCTTTACTTTGACATATTTCTTCTTAAGTGGACAATTAAGCATTATATGTCCCTTATTTTTACACAAGTAGCATATAGCATATTCATGTATCTTTGTGGAGGATGTACTTGCATAGTGTAGAGCTTGTTTTACAAAGTATCCCATGAACAGATTCTTCTTTCTTTTGTTTGTAATTCCATTGTCACCTATTCCCTCTTTATTGTTAGCCATTCTTTGTTGTCCTACCATTTTCTCAAAGTTTTCTTTACCTTTAGTAAATTTGTAAACAATCTTTTCTTTATCTTCAATTTGGATTTTTAGGTCATTTATCTCTAGCTCTTTCTTACTTTGATCATTTTCTTGTAAGTTGTCCAATTCTTGAGACATAGTGTTTATTTTTTTCATTAGGCTGTCAATATGAGATTCTTTTTCTTTTTCAGCAGATTTTGAGGATTCTAGCTAATTTTTAAGATTCTCATTTTGTTATTTTAAAAATATGTTCTTCTTTGATACTTTAATAAACCTATTATGAATAGCAAATAATTCAGCTTGGAGTTCTTTATAGGATGACATACTGTCACATGAATCATTACATGATTCATCACTAGATTCTTCCGAGGAGTAGTACAAGTTTACCTCTGCATTGTGTGCCATGAAGCACATATTTGTCATCTCTTGTTCGCTGGATTTGTTCTCTGATTCACTTGAGCTTGTGTCGTCCCATTTTGCTTTCATTGCTGGCTTCTTCTTCTTCTTTTCTTTCTTGAGCTGAGGGCAATCCGAATTGATGTGTCCGACCTTTTTACAATGATAACAAGTAGGTGGATCATTCTTATTTTTGTTTTCCTCTTTACTAGTTTCACCTTTTTCAGTTTTTGAACCTCTGAATTTTCTGGTGAATTTCTTATTTCTTTTGAAGAATTTCCCAAGTCTTTTAGTTGTAAATGCTAATTCTTCATCATCTAATTCAATGGTTTCGTTATCTTCTTCACTTGAACTTACTTTAGAAGCTTTAAGAGCTATGAATTTATTTTTATTTTTTTCAGTGTTCCTTTCTTTCATAGCCATTTTTCATAGGTGAGAAGAGATCCAATTAGTTCATCTAGAGAGGTATTCTTAAGGTTTCTTCCTTCCATAATAGCAGTGGCTTTAGGTTCCCAAATGGGTGGAAGACTTCTAAGGATTTTTCGAATCATTTCCTAAGGCATTAAGGGAGTTTATGATATGAGTGAACCTAGTATACATACTTGTGATAGATTTATCCGAGTTCATTCTAAAAGTTTCATATTCACTAGTAAGCATGCCAATTCTATTATCTCTTACATCAACGGTACCTTCATAAGTTACTTCTATTTTTTCCCATATTTCTTTTGCCATTTTGCAAGCCATGATTCTATTGAACTCATTTATGTCAAGGGCACAATATAAGGCATTAATAACACTAGAGTTTACTTGTAACATTTTACGATCAATTTCAGTCATGTCTTTTTCTTCTTTAGGAACGTCTTTTCCATCCACAAGTTTGGTAGGGATTAAGTCATCATGTGTGACAACCTTCCAACCTTCCCAACCCATGGTTTGGAGATAAATTCTCATACGTTGTTTCCGGAAGGTATAGTTGAGTGCACAAAAGATGGGTGGCCTAGTTGAGGATTGACCCTCTCCAAAGGGGGCTACTCCTATGTGTGCCATCTAGATCTTTATATAGCTTCTAATTAATATTTGCTATAACCCTGCTCTAATACCAATTGAAAGTTCAGGTGTAGTGCCAAGAGGGGGGTGAATTGGGTTATAAAAATTATATTTTAATACGTTTTATGAATTCCTAACCTCTTGTTGTTTTAACAATCACACAACAAAGTTTTATTTACCGATTCAATCGACAAACCAAAACACAACACAAGTAATGAAAAGCTTAGATAACCAATCAACAACTTAAAATAAACAACCAAAGATATCAAACCAAGAAGAAGTATGCAGCTCTTTAGCACTCTCTGCTTTTGCAATCTTGTGAATGTATGAGTTTGTTTCAAGCCCTGTATTGAATGAAAATTTGTTTGCGCTTCTCTTAATAAAGATTTTTGCAAGCGATTAAACAACGTACTCCCTTTTTAGGTTTCTGCAAAAAGTTTAATCAAAACGTACTTTCTTTTATTAAAAGTCTTCTTTTAATCTCAATTTTGATCTTAGCTACCTCTCCAAGCGATACCCCTCACTTGGTACAACAATCCAACAACCTGAAATCGTCAAAGAACTACAAGAGACAAGAAACAAGATGGTGTACAAAGACACTCTCATACAGAGCTGATTAGTACAATTCAAAAGTACTAATATACTTCAATATCTAAATATCAAAGGAAATAGAATGAAGCTCAAGAATAAATTCGCCAAGTTCCTTCTCCATATGAGAATCAGCAATTGGAACTCAGAGTATGATGTTTCAACATTTCCAATTTTCAGCAATTCAGTTGTGCAAAGAGTTGAGCAAGAGAGAGCAACAAGATAGCAAGATGACTTTCAACTTATGAATGGATTTTTCAATTCATGGTGTGATTTGATTTGCAAAATCATGTATTTATAGGATTAGAAAAGTAATTTCATATTGCCCAGGATTACTTGGAGTATCTTCCAAGTTTTTAGAAAATTTGAGGCCCTAGAAACCTTTATTTGGATTTTAAAACATTTGAAAAATTAGTCATTAAATAGTGTTCAGTAGACTGAACTATCGACTTCAGTCTTCTGAAGTACCTTAAAACTCTGAAAATTTTCATCTGATCACAGGGTCAGACGAATGAACTCATGGTTCAGTCTTCTGAGGGTGTACTGCCTCTTCTGTATTTGAGCAGAAAAATCTTTAGCAGACTGAACTAATTCTTCAGCCTTCTAAAGAAATTCTTCAGTATACTAAAGTAAAACTTCGGTCTTCTGAGGTAACTTTCCAGTCTTCTTGCAGTCAACCTTCTTGATTTAGGTGTAATCCCAAGAGGGGGGTTGAATTGGGTATTTTAAAAATTCTTTCAAACTTATTTACCAATTAATCCCTTTTCCTATATTTAACAAATTACTTATAAATTTGTAAGTGATTATTCAACATATATACATGTAATGTAAATAATGAAGTGTGTTGCAGAAATTAAAAGATAAGGGAAGAGAGAAGACAAACGCAATTTTACGAGGTTCAGCCAACTCGGCCTACAATCTCGCCTTGAGCAACCCACTCAAGGATTCCATTATAATCCCTGCTCCTTAAATTGGGACGGAGCTTCCCTTATAATCTGCTCCTTACGACAGGTACAACTTCCTCCTACTCTGCTGCTTACAAGAGATACAGCTCTCTCCTCACACCCAGTTCACAACCCGAACCGTGATTACACTCAAATCTGTGAAACACTCAAAGTTGCTTCCAAAAAATCTCGTGAGTACAATTCAAATTCCTAATACATAATCATATGATAAAACTTGAAACTCAGAATGTATGAAACGATACAATCATTTATGAATGATTATGCTTCAATACGCAATTTCCTTTCTAACCAAAACTCTCAAGTAATGATATATTTAAACGCTTTGGAGAATATTAGAGTTCTAGTTCACTTTGCAAAAATGCACAAATATATCTAATGTGAACTTATTCAAAAAAAAAAAACTTTGTCTTCAATATTGAATCAATCGAAACCAACAACTTTCTTTCAAATATTCAATCACACAATGATCTTTGTAATAAGTCAATACATATATATATATATATATATATATAATATGATTTTCAAAGATCACAAACTCAATATATTGTTATTCTAGAAAATATCTCTCAATAAAATGAATATTTATAAATACCAAGGATATTTAATCAAGTGTTTTAATATAAAAAATATAGATCCTTTAACAAAACACGCACTTGAATCAAATCTATTTAACGAATGATAAAACCCTTTATCAAGTAGTGAGATTATCTAAATAATATATATATATATATATATAAAGTATACTTAGTCTTTATCACTCAACCTATTTTAACAATAGATTTCGAAATGAGTAGTTCTTTGAAATATATATATATATATATATATATATATATATATCAATGGCAAATTAAACTTTCTCAAGTAACACACTTGTCAATAAAAATATTTATATGGTTACGAACACTCAAGATCAAACTCTCTACCGATATTCAATAACAGATGATGATATGAGAAGCTATTGAAAAAACACTAAACGGATTAACCAAACCTCAATACCAAGTTGAAATCAAGATATGTAAATGAATCCCCTTTGATTTTCTGAGTTGATTTGCCCAAGCTTGATGAGTATGTGCAAGAGTGCAGGCAATCGTATAATAATATGTTCAAATTTCTTAAATCTCTTTCAAAAAGAAGTTCTCTTCTCTTCTCGTTGATCTTTGCTAATGCTCTAGGGTTTAGATGTTCAATATATAGGTGCTTAACCATTAGAATCAATCTTGACCGTTGGATTAAAAATATCTCGCGAGTTCTCTTAATAAGAATTAAATTTTTAAGTTTTCCCACAAGTTCAGGCGACTAAGGTCGATGCCCAAGCGACTGAAGTTCCTTAGTGCTTCGAAAAAATCAACCTGAATACAGGGTCAAGTGACTAGTGGAGTTCAGGCTCCTGAAGTGACAACTTCAGGTGACTGAAGTCACAGGTTTAGGCGACCGAAGTGCCTCGGCCAGATTCTGTGTTTCATCATTAATTCTTCAGGTGATTGAACTTAATCTTCGGGCTTCTAAAGAAATTCTTTAGATGACTGAGGTTGAGTTCAGGCTACCGAAGTGGCCATTTCCTGAATTTTTTCTTTCTAATTTAAAATTCTGTTTTGCTCTCTTTCTTGGCTATTTTATAAACATATTTTCCAAGGTTTTAAAAATATTTCTATGTCCATGAATCTCCCCTAATGGTGTTCATGAAATGCATGAGTCCTAAAGTCATTATGGGGTATATGTTGAGCCTCAAAGTAAAACATATGAAAATGTAAATACATTAGTTCTAAATACCCATTCCCATGTCGTTCTTGAACTTGGTGCTTGCATCTTCATTCTTGTACTCTTTGAGTTCTGTGGACCTGCCAAGTTGTGTATACTTTATTATTTATGGCTTCCATGACTTGTTATCTTTTCGTGCATGCTTAATATAGTTCCTGTCCACAACCTCAATGCACGGATCAAATACCAAGTGATTTTTCATTATCAAAATCGGATTAGACTCATAGAGTCAACAATCTCTCACTTTTTTATGATGACAAATATGCAAAAAAACATACATAATGGGTTATGCCTAACAAGGCTCCCCTCAAATAGTGCATTAAATAATCAATAAATGAAATATGCTCATACCAAATGAAATATGCTCATGTTCATACACACATTGTTTAGCCTCATTCCAAGTGAAATGCTCATGTTCATACACATGTTGTTTAGCCTTATTCCTCATATGATATGATATTTCTCCCTCGTTACACAACCATTGTTGCCAACAATTTTTTCTATTCTTGTTCTTTACACAATTAGTTTTTCCAACAAATTTTTGCTCATTACAATTTTTTGCTCCTCAATTTCTCCCCCTTTTGACATCAACAAAAAGGTGTTTAACGAATAGTGTGTGAGTGTACATAACCTTATGTTCTTCATCCATTTGAAATCTTAAAGTTTTAAACTTATTCAACTATCAGATTTTACCAAAAAACATTTCTTCACCCCTTTTTACATCAACCATCCCCCTTACTAATGCATAAATCTATGTTGGGGAATGTAAATTACATTGTGAATCTACATAGTGTTCCAAATTGCAAAGGTTATGTGAGAATATCAAATGTTGATTAATGTGATACCAACTGTTTACATCTTTAAAATGTGATACCAAATGAGAACAAATGAGTGACGTATGAAATTTTGAACAAATTTTGAATATTAAGCGACGTTGCTCCCCCTGAATTATGTCGTTTAATATAATTCTAGGCAACCTATCGACTACGCATCAAGCCTAATTCTCATCTAATTTGGATCAACCTATCCTCCCCAAGTGGTTTGGTGAATATATCTACCCATTGTTCATTCGTGCATACAAACTCAAGTGTCACATCTCCTTATTGCACATGATCATGAAGAAAATGATGTCTTATATTTATATGTTTAGTTCGTGAATGTAATATATGATTCTTTGAGATGTTTATTGCATTCATATTATCGGATCTTATGGGGATTGTTTCATAACTTAATCCAAAATCCTTCAATTGTTGCTTCATGTATAGCGTTTGAGTACAACAACTACCTGCCGCTATGTATTCATCCTCAGTTGTGGAAAAAGCAACTGAATTTTGCTTCTTGGAAAACTAAGAGACTAATGAACGTCCTAAGAAATGACAAGTACCACTTGTGCTCTTCCTATCCACTTTACTACCCGCAAAATCAGCATCTGAATAGCTGATAATCTCAAAAGATGTGTTCTTAGGATCCCATAATCTAACTTCCACAGTTCCTATTAGGTATCTAAATATTCGTTTAACAGCTAGCAAAGTGACTCTTTTGGTGCAGACTGAATTCTTGCGCACAAACATATGCTAAACATTATGTCAGGTCTGCTGGCAGTCAGACAAAGTAAGCTACCTATCATTCCACGGTAAAGCTTGACACCTACTAGTATACCTTGTTCATCTTTGTCTAATTTCAATGAAGCGCACGTAGGTGTACCTAGTATTTTTCCATCTTCCATATTAAAATTTTTGAGTAGATCTAATGTACTTCGATTGATTTATAAATATTCCATGTTTTGTTTGTTTGATCTGAAGTCCTAGGAAGAAATTTAGTTCACCCATCATGCTCGTCTCAAATTCATTTTGTATAGTATTGGCAAATTCATTACACAATTCTTTATTTGTAGCCCCAAATATGATAGCATCTACATATACTTAAACTATGAGAATGTCATCTTTCTTAGTCTTTATGAACAGAGTTGTATCTATCTTTTCTTTTATAAATCCATTTTCTAATAGAAAACCGCTTAAGCTTTCATACCAAACTCTAGGAGCTTGCTTTAAATTGTACAAAACTTTTTTCAGTCTATACACATGATCTGGATTCTTATGATTTTCAAAACCTGGGGGTTGTTCTACATACACTTCTTCACTTATGTAGCCATTTTAAAATGCGTTCTTGACGTCCATTTGATATAGCTTGAAACCCTTAAAAGTTGCATATGCTAAAAGCATTCGAATGGCTTCCATTCTAGCTACAGGTGCAAAGGTTTCTTCAAAATCTATACCTTCTTCCTGGTTATATCCTTAAGCTACTAGTCTAGCCTTATTTCTCACAACTATCTCATGTTCATCCTTTTTATTCTTATATATCCATTTTGTTCCAATGATTGACTTATCATCAGGTCTTGGAACTAATGTCCATACATTATTTCTCTCAAATTGATTTAACTCTTCTTGCATGGACAACACCTATGATTCATCCTCAATAGCTTCACTCACATTCTTAGGTTCTTCTTGAGATAGAAATGTAAAATGACTAATCATATTCCTAAGAGAGGATCGAGTGGCAACTCCACATAATGGTTCACCTATTGTTTGATCAATGGGATGATTCTTAATGTACTTCCATTCTCTAGTTGGTTCATTAACCTCATTTTCAATTTGATTAGTTTCAATGGATGGTTCTTTAAGTTCATTTTTCTTTTCTGAATCATTTTCAATGGATAGTTTCTCAAATTCCTTGTTTATCTCAATTTCATCTTCATCGACTCTTTTGGAGAAGGGATTTGACTCATCGAACACTACATGAATCGATTCTATAACCATCAATGTTCATTTGTTGTATACTCTATAGGCTTTACTATCCAAGGCATACCATAGGAAGATACCTTTATCTGATTTCACATCAAACTTTCCTAGATCCTCATTGTCTCTAAGCACAAAAAATTTACAGCCAAAGACATGAAAATATGATATGTTTGGTCTATGGTCATTTCATAACTCTTAAGGGGTCTTATTAAGAGATGGTCTAATCAATACTCTGTTTAGAAGATGGCAGGCGGTATTCACTGCCTCAACCCAGAAATACTTAGGTAATTTATGTTCGTTAAGCATAGTTCTGGCCATTTCTTGTATAGACCTATTCTTCCTCTCAACTACACCATTCTGTTGTGGTGTTCTAGGAGCTTAAAAATTATGGGCAATTCCTAAAGAATTATAATAGTCTTCCATGCCTTGATTTTTAAATTCTCTACCCCTATCACTTCGAATTTTAGTGATAGTATATCCCTTTTAATTTTGGATTTTCTTACACAGGTTTATGAATTGTTCACACGCTTCATCTTTGTGACGTAAGAATAATACCCATGTATATCTTGAAAAATCATCAACTATGACAAATGCGTATGATTTTCCTCCTAAACTCTGAATTGGGTTTGGACTGAATAAGTCTAGGTTTAGCATTTGGAGTGGCCTAGTAGTGGAGATTTCTTTCTTTTTCTTAACGCTTGTTCTTGCTTGTTTTCCTAGTTGACAAGCCTCACAAATTTTATCTTTGACGAATTTTTCCTTAGGAAATCCTTTAACTAAGTCTCCCTTAACTAGTTTAGATATTAAATCCATGTTTGCATGTCCTAATCTCCTATGCCAAATCCAACTTATTTCATTAATAATAGAGAAGCATGTCACACTCGGTGAGGTTAAGTTATCAAAGCTTGTGGTATATATGTTTTCATGATATTCAGCAATGAACAATATCTTATTATCTGTTTTGTGTTCAACTATGCACTTGTCATGTTCAAAAGACACTTTGTAACCTTTATCACACAGATGGCTTATGCTCAATAAGTTGTGCTTTAAACACTTAACCAATAAAACATTATCAATAATTAATTACGAATTATTACCAACTTTACCTACACCTGTGATCTTTCCCCTAGCATTATCTCCTAAAGTGATAAATCATTCATCCTTAGGTGTGATGGATGTGAACTTCACTTTATCACCGGTCATGTGATGTGAACATGAACTATTCATATACCATCTGTCTTTTGAGGATGATGATCTTAAACATATATGCAAGAAACAATCAGACAACTAGCTTTGGTACCCAGATTTTCTTGGGTCTAGGGGGGTTAATGCTAGATTCTCCTTCTACCTTCCATACTTTCTTAATTTTAACATCTTTATTTTTGAAAGGACAGTCAAATTTTAGGTGACCCAACCTTTTACATTTAAAGCATGTAATATTTCTATGATAATCCTTAGTTGAAACATATGATTTTGACTCTTTTACAAAATATCTCATGTAAAGATGTCTTTGTTTTAAATTTTCTTTCCCATTAAAACCAACACCTTCCTTTTCTAGGGAATTTCTTTCACTTCCTCGGAGCTTTTCAAAATTATTTTGTTCTTCAGTGAATTTGCAAATAATCTCATATTTATCTTTCAAATTCTTTTCTAAATCCTCAATTTTCAAATCTTTGTCTTTGATGAAAGATGCATGGGATTCATTTTGTCGTTCAACTAAACTTGAAATTTCTTTTACTTTACTTTTCAGCTCAGAAATTTTCTTTGTTTTCTTCTCAAGCATTTTATAAGAGTACAAATATTCTTGTTTCAGTTCATCATATGTAATCATGTCATTTTCATTTTCAGAATCACTAGAATTATATGAAGATGATGAGAATGATGATTGTACCTCAAGGTCATCGTGTGCCATTAGACACAGACAGATTGACAATCTCATCGTCGCTAGATTCAGACTCTGAACAACTAGTATTGTGTGTATCCCAACCGACTTTTAGCACCTTCTTCTTTTTCTTTGAGGCTTTCACTAGTTTGGGACACTCAGGCTTGATGTGTCCAACCTCTCGGCAGTTGTAACATGTCGGAGGATCTTCCTTATTTTTCTTCATGCTTGACTCTCCTTTTTATGATTTTGAGTTCCAAAGTTTTTTGTTGAACTTCTTATTCTTTTTCAAGGACTTCACGAACTTCTTTGTTAGCGAGGCCATGTCGTCATCTGATTCTGAATCACTTTCCTCACTGGAGTAGGTTGACGATGCCTTAAGTGTTTTGGCTTTCTTTGCTTTGCTTTGCTCATTCTTTCTCTCATTTATTGTCAGCTCATAGGTGATGAGCGATCCAATGGGTTCGTCCATTGACGTCTCCTTGAGATTTCTCCCTTCTGCTATTGCCATAGCTTTCTTTTCCCACACTATAGGTAGTCCCCTGAGTATTTTCCTGATCAACTCATAAGTAAGGTAAGTTTTTCCAAACGCATTTAAAGAATTTATGATGTGTGTGAATCTAGTGTACATGGATTGAATTGATTCATCAACAGTCATTCTAAATGCTTCATATTCATTGGTGAGCACGTCTATCCTACTGTCATTTACTTCCTTAGTGCCTTCATATGTAACTTCTAATTTTTCCCAAATTTCTTTAGCGGAGTTACATACCACTACCCTATTAAATTCATTTACATCTAATGCACATAAAAGCAAGTTCATGGCAGTAGCATTGATTTGTACTGATTTCCAATCTTCCTCTGTATACTCATCTTAAGTTTTAGGTACATTAATCTTGTCAATTACTTTCATGGGAACATGATTTCCCTTAGTGACTATTTTCCATACCTTTGAGTCTACATTTAACAAGTAGATGCTCATCCTACGTTTCCAATAGATGTAATTTACACCACAGAAAATTGGTGGTCTAGTGGATAAGTGTCCCTCACCGAATGGAGTTACATCGATATGTTCCATGTGATCTTTTTACAAATAAACTATTAAGTCTATGTAAACCCACTCTAACACCAAATGTTGATTTAGGTAAAATCCCAAGAGGGGGGGTGAATTGGGTATTTTAAAAATTCTTTCAAACTTATTTACCAATTAATCCCTCTTCCTATATTTAAAAAATTACTTATCAAGTTTGTGTTTGATTATTCAACATACAAACATGTAATGTAAATAATGAAGTGCGTTGCAGAAATTAAAAGATAAGGGAAGAGAGAAAAAAAATGCAATTTTACGAGGTTCAGCCAACTCGGCCTATGTCTCGCCTTGAGCAACCCACTCAAGGATTTAACTATAACCCCTAATCCTTAAATTGGGACGGAACTTCCCCTACAATCTGCTCCTTATAAGAGGTACAACTTCCTCCTACTCTGCTGCTTACAAGTGATACAACTCTCTCCTCATACCCGGTTCAAAACCCAAACTGTGATTACAATCAAATTTGTAAAACACACAAAGTTGCTTCCAACAAAGATCGTGAGTACAATTCAAATACCTAATACATAATCATATGATAAAACTTGAAGTTTAGAATGTATGAAATGATACAATCGTTTATGAATGATTATGCTTTAATACGCAATTTCCCTTCAAACCAAAACTCCCAAGTAATGATATATTTAAACGCTTTGGAGAATATTAGGGTTCTAGTTCACTTTGCAAAAATGCACAAATATATCTAATGTGAACTTATTCAACAACAAAAAAAAAATTTGTCTTGAATATTGAATCAATCAAAATCAACAACTTTCTTTCAAATATTCAATCACACAATGATCTTTGTAATAAGTCAATACATATATATATGATTTTCAAAGATCAAAAACTAAATATATTGTTTTTCTAGAAAATATCCCTCAATAAAATGAATATTTATAAATACCAAGGATATTTAATCAAGTGTTTTAATATAAAAAATATAGATCCTTTAACAAAACACACACTTGAATCAAATCTATTTAACCAATGATAAAACCCTTTATCAAGTAGGGAGATTATCTAAATAATATATATATATAAAGTATACTCACTCTTTATCACTCAACCTATTTTAACAGATTTCGAAATGAGTAGTTCTTTGAAAAATATATATATCAATGGCAAATTAAACTTTCACAAGTAAGACACTTGTCAAGAAAAATCTCTATATGGTTACGAACACTCAAGATCAAACTCTCTACCAATATTCAATAACAGATGATGATATGAGAAGCTCTTGAAAAAACACTAAATAGAATAACCAAACCTCAATACCAAGTTGAAATCAAGATATGTAAATGAATCCCCTTTGATTTTCTGAGTTGATTTGCCCAAGCTTGATGAGTATGCGCAAGAGTGCAGGCAATCGTATAGCAATGTGTTCAAAGTTCTCAAATCTCTTTCAAAAATATGTTCTCTTCTCTTCGCATTGATCTTAGCTAACGTTCTAGGGCTTAGATGTTCAATATATAGGTGCTTACCCCTTAGAATCAATATTGACCATTGGATTAAAAAATATCTCGCGAGTTCTCTTAATAAAATTTAATTTTTTAAGTTTTCCCGCAAGTTTAGGCGACTGAGGTTCATGCCCAGGCGACTGAAGTTCCTTAGCGTAAATACTAGTGTAGGGTTATTTTCTGCTAGTAGAGTCTTTGTATGCCAAATAAGGCAGTATGATTCCTCAAACACTTTGATGTTTCCTAGTGCCAGGTTGATAATTACATAAAAACCTCTTTAGGGGAGGGTCAGTGTTCATCAATCATTGTAAAACTCACTAGCTATTGTCAATGTGTTTAGCCTACTTGCCTCCCTCGCTAAACACACAATGTTAATGGAGTTGTTGTTAATGAATTACGTTTGCTTCAATGTTTACTACTTGCTTGCCACTACTTTCATGAATTGATTACTGTTTCCGCTGCTATTTGAATGAATTCTAATGAAAGTGTTTTGTGGATGAATGTTGGTAAACGATAGGCTGGCTAGTTAAGCATGAGTGCTTTAGGTAGCGCTGCACGAGCCTTGATATTGGGGTGAAAACAGTCGGACCGTTTTTTAGTTTTAGTTTTCAAAAACAGTTTTGCTCTCTTACTTTGATTTCTTATAAAACATTTTTCAGGGTTTTAAATAAGGTCTCTAAGTCAATGAATAACCCTAGAGGAGCTTCAAAATATTTCATAAGATATTTAAACATTAAGTACTTAGAACAATGGTCTTAAAGTTTAAAACTCTAATCTTCAAGTCTTTCAAATGTATTTTGCTTATGTCCCATTTGACTTGAGCTTGAGTTGGCTTTAAGTTTCCACTTGCACATTACTCATGTTGGTGTTGCTTGAGCTTCTTTTGGATCACTCTACATATGAATGTATCTTTTTGAGTCCTTAGTGATCTTAAGCTTTCCATTGCTTTTCTTTTGAGCTTTGTCTCTCCTGAAATACCATCATTCTAACAAACACATATTAAATCATCATTTATTTGTTATCATCAAAATAAGATTGAAAAGCCATGTTAGGCCAACACTCAAATTCTTTGAAATCTTTCAAGCATATTGCTCATTCTCCTTACACTCTTATTTGAAAATTCATTTTTGAAGAGAATCATTTGTTATACTTCTAGTTTGTAAATTAATTGTAACTTGAGAAGGAAGTTTTGATTTCATAGTTTGTGCATATTTTTCATACATCCTTTTTGAAGCTTACACTCTCATTGCATATACTTGCTTGATATTATTTTATTGAGAGTAAGCAAGAGTTTTCCCTTGTGATTTAATTCATAAATTACTTTTGGAAAACTTTCTTGAGCTAGTGAGTCTTTGCATACTTGTTGCAAGATTCAAGAGCTTGTCTTGTAATTTTAGTAAAATATTTTTGACAAGCTAGAAATATGAATATCTCTTGTTTTTTATATTTGAAAATATTTTTTTTTTTTTAGATATTTGCTTGTGTGTTTAAGATCTTTGAGATTACACTTTGTGATTGATATATTCATCTTGACTCAGAGACCCCTACTCAAACACTCTCACATATTGATTGCCTTATTTGCATTATATTGAGAGTAGTCTTATAAACTTCATTAAGTTTATAACTCCTATCATACTGAAGTGCAGTTGATTATATTGAGTGTATTAGTACATATTTGCTCATTGGAGAAGCACATAAGTTGTACACAAAATTTGTATTGATTATTGTATTCCAAATGTAGCCTGAAAGAGGGTGTACTCTGACCTATTAAAGAGTGGATTGTAAAGGTTGGGGTTAGCCCATAATCTGACCTGGGGTTTACTTTGCCCAGTAAGGAGAGGTGTTGTAATTGGTGCTGCTCCACCCACAAGTGGGCAAAAGGTTTTAGTGGAAATCCTCGGGCTGGTTAGCTAGAGGCGGGGACGTAGGCATAGTTGTCGAACCCCAATAACATGTCTGGTGTTACTATCTCCTTATCTGCTTTATATTCTTGTGATTACTTATTTATCTTTATCTGATGAATATACTACATATTTGTAAACACTTTATTGTGAAAATTAGGTAAACACTGGAATTGAGATACTTACATTTATCATTAATCTACTAAACTTTCCAATCGTTTGATACGTGCTTAGATTGACCCTAGGTTGAGATATACTGATTGTAGAATATTTAATCTAGAATTTTAAAATATCCAATTCACCTCCCCCCCCCCCCCTTGAGATTACACCAAAGTCAACACTTTTTCAAAAACTCATGCTGTATAGTGGCCCAGTTGGTCACCAAGTTCGGCTCTAAGGATGTTAGCCAATATTTAGCTTTATCCTTCAGAGAGAATGAGAAAAGCCTCTTAAGCGGAGTGCATCATCACCAAAATTATTGACGCGGACGGTAGAACGAATTTCGAGGAATTCATCTAGATGCTCATACAGATTTTCATTAGAATTCCTATAAATCGGGAAGCATCGAGATGATAGAAGTCTTGATCTCAAATTGAGCCGCCTTGACATTCAAAAATCGGATGCAAGACAGCGAGATGTAAGTTTTGGGTACAAAGTAGTCCCTAAAAGGCCTAAGACGTTGCTCATCCACCACAGGTTGGTGGGGATCTTGGGGTTTCAGATTTTGAATAACAAGAACCGGATTTCGTTCGACCATAACTTTAGGTTCGGACAAATTAGAAAAATCAGAATTTGAGGTGGGTTTCCTAATGGACTTACAAGATCTCACATTCTCAGGGCCTATAGAAACTAGCTCAGGATCCAAAGAACGCAAACCCAGCATATACACTTACAACACACAGAATCAAGACTTCAAGGGAATAAACAAAATGTTCACCTTATCGGTCACGCCCGGTTTTGATTATGACAAATACTCTTTGTATCTAATGGGTGTTTGAGGTTTTGTGCAAGAACTAAGATTGTTAAGATCAAGATGGGCACAAAGCAAGTAAAGCCTGAAGACCGATTATCGATCTTAATTGTAATATAATTCATTTGTGAAAATCGGTCTTTAATAGTAAGTAGGGCTCTGGTTTGTAATAAGCTCACACACATCACATGTATGATTTATTACCTAAGCTCAAACAAACCGTGAATGAGAAAAGACTCTAGATAGACCTTAAGGTTTTCCCTTCGGTGGACCGACACCGAACTTTTTCGGTGGCTTCAAATTGGACCCCAAGTGACCCTAAGACGCATACATTTACACATATGTTCGTTAGACACTTGAATAGGGTTTTTATGTTTCAAAACGGGACCAAAAAGCACACTTGGTGCACTTTCGGTCGACCGACCCAGGCCTGGGTCAACAGTTGACTAAGGCCCTAGTTGACCAAACTAGAATAGTTCAAAAATCCTCGGTCAATCGAAACCTTCTCCGGTCAACATTTCGACCATTTGGTCGACCGAACTAGGTAGTTCAAAAAGATCCAGTCGATCTAAACCTTCCTAGGACAAATGTTTGACCATTTGGTCGACCGAGTAGAAATTGTACACCAACTACCTGGCCGACTGAGGGTCCTTGGGAAAAATCCCAACTGCCTGGTCAACCGAACCAGCTAGTTCAAATTGGCCCGGTCGACCGAACCTCGAAAAATTAAGAAATCACCCTCTCCTGGTCGACTGAGCCCTTAGTTCAAAATTCCCTTGGTCGACCAAACCATATGAGACTTGGTCGACCGAAACATTTCTGGTCGACTAGACCTCTCGGGTTGCCCTGATTTTTACCACGGTTAAATATTTTTTAAACAGGGTTAAAATGTTTTAAATGTCATTAAACTTTTTTAATAATACCCAATAGGTCCCCAACGGTCATATTTCCTCACATGTCTATATATATGAGATCATTTGTGAAAATTAGACAATGATTAGCCACTTTGATTAGGGGAGAATTCTCTGGAAACCCAAAAGCCTATACTACTCATTTTTTAGCCTCATTCACTCAAACTTACCCTCTATTAGTGTCTAAATATTTGTAAGTGGATTGAGTGTCTGATTGCAAGGGTTTGCTCTCCTTGTTTTATTTGCTTAACATGATTTTATTTGAAAGCAAAACCTAAGAATTCTTAGGGGACTTTCTTGATAAGTCTATCCTAAGAAGACTTTGTCAGATCTTCTAAGCTTGCACCTTCATTGCAATATTCTGAGAAGATCGTATAGTATTTTGTTGCAAAATCTTTTCAAAATCATTTTCAAATATCTAGTGTGGTTTATATTGATAAATATATTTGAAGAGATATTTGTTTATGAGATAGTGGTCTTTGTTGCAATATTCTTTCACTTATATATTATTTGCTGAATACAAAGATTACACATCTTTTGCAAACCAAGCATATACTTCATTTGATACTCACATGCTTGAGACATCTTACTGATTGAAATACTTGA
Source organism: Malania oleifera (assembly GCF_029873635.1). Classification (NCBI taxonomy): domain Eukaryota; kingdom Viridiplantae; phylum Streptophyta; class Magnoliopsida; order Santalales; family Ximeniaceae; genus Malania; species Malania oleifera. The sequence goes on from NC_080420.1 coordinate 71,227,642, forward strand.
GACTTGACATCTTTGTGTAAACTTATTGGCTGAATATCTTGTAATACAAAGATTGCTTGTTTGACACACTCACGTATGCATTACACTGATAGAAAATACTTTTTAGAGTTGAACCATCTAGACCACATTGGGCTTACATATTGAATCATATTGTGGTGTATGTTATTGCGCGTATTTGGGTACATATCTGCTTTACACGAAAGAACAATCACTGTACCATTTGATTATATACACATTTGTTGTATTTCCAAGCATGGGCTTGAAGAGGGAGATTAGCCCTGGAATAGTCCCAGATTGGCTTAGACCCGGTTAGGAAAGCTAGGTGCATCATCCTGTTAAGGCATGTAGGTTGAGGTCAACCCCGCTAATTGACCTGGTTAAGGTTGAGGTCAGCCCTGTGTTAATTTGACCTGGATGTAAACGGTGCTGCTTCACCCTTAAGTGAGCTATTAGTGGAATTCTCAAGCTTCCGAGCTAGAGGTGGGGACGTAGGCACAGTTGGCCGAACCCCGATAACATATCATGTGCCTTGTTTATATTTTTGCTCTTTATATTTACCGCACATGTATGTTATTATTGGTGAATGTTGCACATGGTTTAAATTTCTGCACGTTATATTTATCTGCGCATTTGGAACTGTATAGACAGACCCTAGGTCATGCATATATCGCCGTTGGATAATTTCACCTAGGAGAAAAAGTTTTAAATTCCAATTCACCCCCCCCCTCTTGGGAATACACAAATTCCAAAAATTGATATCAGAGCCTCGTTGCACTAGACTTAAACGTTTTTGCACAAAGATCGCAATGGCTCAATTTGGAGTACTTCCATTCGGTGAGGGACAATCACCTTCCAGTCCTCCGTTATTTTGTGGTGTTGATTACACCACTTGGAAAATTAGAATGAGCGTTTTTATAAAATCAATGAACTAGAGGGCTTGGCAGGTGATTGTAAATGGAATTTGTATGCTTGTAAAAAATGATATTAATTCGATGCATGCAAATTCACATGCCATGGACATGCTCTATTGTGCTTTAGATACTAATATTTTTCATGAGTTTATGGCATGTTGTAGTGCACAGGATATTTGGGTTGAGCTTGAAAAGAAATACGGAGAGACCCAGAAAAAGGAAACCATCACTCCAGAGACGTTATGTTCAGATGCTCAACGAGTGGTAAGTGATAGGGATAGCGCACCAACAGAACATGAGGAATATGATTCTCACTCTAGCTCGTTTGAGGATTCATGTGTTGAATGCGATGTCACTACATGTGCTGAATCATCTGTTAAATACCATAATAATTTTTTTGATGATGAGTGTGATGATTCTTATGCTGAATGTTGTGTTGTGTCTCATGCTGAATCATCTGTTCATAATATTGTTAATGATGTATATGATGATTCCTGTGAAAAGCATTGCAACATATCGTACGATGAATCATCTAAGAATATTTGTGATAGCCCTGTTGAACATGCATGCAATGATTCATATGAAAACTATCATGTTAATTCTTATGATGAATCATATGCTAAATTAAATAATAAAAGCATGCTGTCATTTGAAAAACTAGAAAATACTTTATTGAAAATGAATAAATTTCTAGTTAAGATATCTAAGAAGAATTCATTTTTGAAAATTGAGAGTAAGGGGATAGCTATACAGTTAAAAGAATTAAAATATTATTATGTTGTCCCTGAGAAGAGAAAGATTAAGATGATATTGAAAATTATCTGCTTAGAAAAGGAAATAGATGATTATTCTATTGTTGCACCCAAAGTAGAATATAAAAAGAATAATCATAATGAACTCTTAAGAGCCAAAAGAAATAAATTTTTCAAAGAGGGTTCATATCATAAGTCCCACAGTCATACGTCGTCAAATAAGAATAAAAAAAGTAAGCATAATCTGTCACATGTATATATATTTCGCTTATCTTGTAAAATGAAAGGGCGTATCCGACTTAGAAATGCTAGAAGTATGGACAAAGAAATGATGTGGGTTATTATGAAAGCAAACCTCGTAGGTTCTAAGGAAAATTGGATTTAACTTAATATTACTTATTTATTTAATGTTTCCTTAGTTCCTTGGCTTAGGTTTAGGAGGTTGTGATGACTGTTGGTTTGGGAAGTGGTCAAATCTTAGTATACGCACTCACCTATCTTGTTATACTAAGAATCTTTATCCACTTCCATATGGACATGGCATGTATGCTTGGTATATAATTCAAAATGCTTAACCCAGGCTAACATGAAAATCACAAGTTTAAGCATACTTTTGTCCATTGTACAGAATTGAGCTTTAGGGACCTCATCTTGCATTATATCTTTTTACCCTAATCTCATTAGTCAAAATCTGGTCATCACTCTAGACATAAGCAATGAAAATAAATTCCATATCTATCTTGTACAAATAAATAAAACATCCCTCACACAATCAAAATTAGAGGCATCCACTTGGGAATTCGTATTTTATTGTTAAATCAAATTATTCCCTTTGAGCTTAATATTTAAATTCTCTAATCTTGATTCACTTATCCCCCTCATAGGACATCCTTACCAAACCATGATCATGTTCGGTAAGGTTTCACCTATCTACTTGTATCCTTGCTTTAGATTATAATTATATTTATAAGATACTTTCCATTCTCTGAAGAGCATTGTTCACAACATTCACATATCTTATATGCTCTTTGCCCAAGCATGGACATGATTACTAAGCACGAAAACATTTTTGAAAATGTCCACTCATTCTAAATACTCTTATGAACTAAATGATAATTTGATTGTCAAAAGTATTTACTCATTTTAACTTCATAAGCTCTCAAATTATTAAGTCATATTCTTTAGAGCTTTATATACTTAGAGATGAGTTGAATGGCTATGTTGGTTGCAGCAGGTCTCAATCTAGATGAGTGCACAAAATTCAAGTAGACCTATGCATATGCAGTTTAAATTGAAAGTCATTCCAACTTGTGCCTCTCACACACATTGAGATTCTTAAGAACAAAGGAAGATATAGGCTTATCATCTTACTAAATATTCATTATGACTTTTTGATCTAATAATTCTAAAGCATTCATGCCAAGAATAAACCACTGGAGATCTTATAACTCTTGGCTAAAGAAATTAGAAATTGAAAAAGGCACTGAATGAGTCATGTGCATAACTCAGGGGGAGCTTTTATCGTTCATATCTATACAGATTTAAATGCTCACATATTCTTATATCGTTTATGCCTTTATGCCTATATGTGCACAGCATTGCAGCACACTATCTATGATTTGATTAATGGCTAAAATATCTTTGTTGGATAGTTTATATCTCTACTATTGAGCTATACTAAATATCTTAAGTTGATCATACTACTGAATTGCATGCGTGTGTTGAAAGCCTCCTACATGGCGAATGCAGTGATATATTTTGCATACTAGTTGTGGATATTAGGTTGTTTTTTTTTTTACATGGTTTATCTGTTGAAAACAACCCACTATTAGGTATTGGTTTTATGGGAAAATGTCTGATTTACAAACAGCATGCTACCGAAATTTTGATAGGAATTTTCCCAAAATAAAACCTTGTGCTAAAGATGATTATGATGAAATTAATGTCAAAACATTTTTGAAAGGATGAGTGAAACCAAATACATTATTAAACTTCATCCTAGCATAATCATCAATCATTTAGAAAAGCTCAGATCCATCCCTATTGGAAGCGCATAAATGATCCATATGCGTCACTTTCATTTATTGAATATCGAGGCTCTTGAGAATACCCAAAACATTATATCTAGTGCTTAAAGGCTTATGTCTTAATATGAAATGTTCTTGGGTCATGAACATTATTACATGCCTTAATATTTATCTTCTGATGCATCCATGGTCTATAGGGACAACTATACTAATTAAATGATAACATGCAATTGACAAATACTCATTATAGTTGATTTTAAATATTTGGATTGATGGCTTATACTACTAAGCATAATGAAATTAATCTTTGGTTAGTATAAGTAGTTAAAGAATCTAAGCACATATTCAAATTGATAGGGGGAGCATCTAGAATTAAATTACTACCCTGTTTTGCTTACCCATATGTTTAGCTTAGATCTTGAATGAATTCATTGTGGTATGCACTTCAATGAAAATATTTTATTGAAAATCATAATGTGAAGCATGCTTATATTGCCACAACTGTTTGTACTTGCCATATGATCTTGCATGTGATTGTTGAACTCTTAGGATCATTATGGTTTTGGTTTTCTAGTTATTTTTAGTATATGCTTTATTGACAAACCAGAAAATTTGTTGCTTGCTTGCTTTAAATTAAAATCTTATTTTTCCAACAAGCAACCCCCAACATTATTTTGCAAACATTAAGAAGGGGATGTATATTACAATTATATATGTATATATATTTATCTACATGAACTTTTGGCAAGATTAAATTTCAAAACAAATTTTTTTCTCTTGCATCATTACTATTATATACATACATGTATTTCAAAATTGCATAACTTTGAGTATAGTCTTAATTGACTATCATGCTTTTAAAATGAAATGCAATATGTCATGCATATGCATTGAATGATCAATATTTGTTGCATGCTGAATTTATTTGATAGGATGAGTATATAAGAAATGCACTTAAGAGAACATCATCCTTAAGCTTAATTCAAGTAAGCGTGCATGCAAATATACATGGGAATTTAGGTCCCAATCTTAGAATAGATCAGTAAGCACTTAATGCCTAAAATCTCTTGCATGCTAAGTAATACTAAGAAGAATGAACATATGATGGATGTGCTTAAATGAAATTCATTCTTGAGCATGAACGCACTTATGTATGCCGGAGACTATATTGGGGAGTTTAAGCCCCATCCTTGAGAAGAAAATTATAACTCACCAAGCTCATTGGGCTCATACTATTAATTGGCTTTAACTTTTTGAGTCAGATTTGTTTCATTACTTATACTGTATTAGAAACTTAATGAACTCTCATAATTAATGTCAGTATAAGTAGATGCTTCCTACACATTTCATAGATTGCATAAATTTAGGGGGAGCTCTCAAGTAAAATTTACAAGTCTAAGAAACAAATTTTACAGTTAATATGTTTTATTGCCATAGACTTTGTGAATATCGATTGTTGCTTGTGTGCATAATTTGTATGTCTACTCCATGATGGCCTTGGACTTTACATTTTATTGCATAATCATATTGGGCTTAAAGAGTATTGATTATGACTTGTAATGGCCACTTCCTTTGTCCACTTCATGATGATATTGAAATTTGTACTTGATTGATGGACCATACTGAACTGTTTGAGTAGTTGTAGATAAATTGCTAGGAAATTTCAACTCAAACAGGTTACATTTATACAAGATGTCTTTTGGAAAGTCCGATTTACAGCCAGCACTCTGCCAAAATTTTTCAAAAATCTTTCCAAAATTCATCATGCATAAATGTAATAATCACCCATTGCCTAGGATTTTAATTCAAATAGCCCTTTTTGCTGTTGCCAAAAGGGGAAGATGGAAAGGGCCAAAAATAATGGGTGTGTTTAAATACATATTGGATGCATATTGTGAGGGGGAGCCTTCTTTGGTTTATCCCTATATTTTTGCGTGTTGTATTTGTCATCATCAAAAAGGGGGAGATTGTTGACCTTATCGGTCACGCCTGGTTTTGATTATGACAAATACTCTTTCTATCTAATGGGTGTTTGAGGTTTTGTGCAGGAACTAAGATTGTTAAGATCAAGATGAGCACAAAGCAAGTAAAGCCTAAAGACCGATTATCGGTCTTAATTGTAATATAATTCATTTTTGAAAATTGGTCTTTAATAGCAAGTAGGGCTTTGGTTTGTAATAAGCTCACACACATCACATGTATGATTTATTACGTAAGCTCAAACAAACCGTGAATGAGAAAAGACTCTAGATAGACCTTAGGGTTTTCCCTTCGGTCGACCGACACCAAACTTTTTCAGTGGCTTCAAATTGGACCCCAAGTGACCCTAGGACACATACATTTACACATATGTTCATTAGACACTTGAATATGGTTTTTATGTTTCAAAACGGGACCAAAATGCACACTTGGTGCACTTTCGGTCGATCAAACCAGGCAGTTGATTCTGCCCTGGTCGACCAAACCAAGCCTGAGTCAATAGTTGACCAAGGCCCTGGTCGACTGAACTAGAATAGTTCAAAAATCCTTGGTCGACTGAAACCCTCTCTAGTCAACATTTTGACCATCTGGTCAACCGAACTAGGTAGTTCAAAAAGCCTCGATCGACAGAAACCCTCCTGGGTCAAATGTTTGACCATTTGGTCGACCGAGTAGAAATTGTACACCAACTACCTGGTCGACCGAGGGTCCTCAGAAAAAATCTCAACAACTTGGTCGACCGAACCAGCTAGTTCAAATTGGCCCGGTCGACCGAACCTCAAAAAATTAAGAAATCGCCCTCTCTTGGTCGACTGAGCCCTTAGTTCAAAATTCCCCTGGTCGACCGAACCATATGAGACTTGGTCGATCGAAACATTTCTGATCGATCGGACCTCTTGCGTTGCCCTGATTTTTTCCGCGATTAGATATTTTTTAAACAGGGTTAAAATATTTTAAATGTCATTAAACTTTTTTTAATAATACCCAATAGGTCCTCAACAGTCATATTTCCTCACATCTCTATATATATGAGATTATTTGTGCAAATTAGACAATGATTAGCCACTTTGATTAAGGGAGAATTCTCTGAAAACCCAAAAGCCTATACTACTCATTTTTTAGCCTCATTCACTCAAACTTACCCTTTATTAGTGTCTAAATATTTGTAAGTGGATTGAGTGTCTGATTGCAAGGGTTTGCTCTCCTTGTTTTATTTGCTTAACACGATTTTATTTGAAAGCAAAACCTATGGATTCTTAGGGGACTTTGTTGATAAGTCTATCCTAAGAAGACTTTGTTAGATCTTCTAAGCTTGCACCTTCATTGCAATATTCTGAGAAGATCGTATAGTATTTTTTTTGCAAAATCTTTTCAAAATCATTTTCAAATATCTAGTGTGGTTTATATTGATAAATATATTTGAAGAGATATTTGTTTATGAGATAGTGGTCTTTGTTGCAATATTCTTTCACTCATATATTATTTGCTGAATACAAAGATTACACATCTTTTGCAAACCAAGCATATACTTCATTTGATACTCACATGCTTGAGACATCTTACTGATTGAAATACTTGAGACTTGACATCTTTGTGTAAACTTATTGGCTGAATATCTTGTAATACAAAGATTGCTTGTTTGACACACTCACGTATGCATTACACTGATAGAAAATACTTTTTAGAGTTGAACCATCTAGACCACATTGGGCTTACATATTGAATCATATTATGGTGTATGTTATTGCGCGTATTTGGGTACATATCTGCTTTACACGAAAGAACAATCACTGTACCATTTGATTATATACACATTTTTTGTATTTCCAGGCACGAGCCTGAAAAGGGAGATTGGCCCTGGAATAGTCCCGGATTGGCTTAGACCCAGTTAGGAAAGCTAGGTGCATCGTCCTATTAAGGCATGTAGGTAGAGGTCAGCCCCGCTAATTGACCTGGTTAATGTTGAGGTCAGCCCTGTGTTAATTTGACCTGGATGTAAATGGTGCCTCTCCACCCTTAAGTGAGCTATTAGTGAAATCCTTGAGCTTGCGAGCTAGAGGCGGGGACGTAGGCACAATTGGCTGAACCCCGATAACATATCGTGTGCCTTGTTTATATTTATGCTATTTATATTTACCACACATGTATGTTATGATCGGTGAATGTTGCGCATGGTTTAAATTTTCGTACATTATATCTATCTGCGCATTTGGAACTACATAGACAGACCCTAGGCCGTGCATATCGCCATTGGATAAATTCACCTAAGAGAAAAAGTTTTAAATTCCAATTCACCCCCTCTTGGGAATACACAAATTCCAACACAAAAACAAAAATAAAAGAAAACAAAGAAAAACAAAGCAATAATACTCTAAACTAGAAATTGGCTTATAACCGTGACCTAGTCCCTCACAACAGCGCCAAAATTTGGCAGGTGTTCGTCTAGCCAAGGCTTGGGTCCTCAACTACCAAAAATAAAATTTATAAACCTAACTACTCCCAAGTTCAGTAGAATTGTGAGTATATTAGGCATCGATCTGCAGGGACTCAGGTGCAGTTATTCACCACTTCCAATCTAGTTTACTACAGGTTTGTATAAAAGAAAGAAAAAGAAGAGATTTCTAAAAGGTTTTTCTATCAATCTATTGAAAACATGTAAATTATATATTAGCACTACTCCTACAAAGCGAATATAAAATCATGAATCACACCTAGATTGTCCTTTGGTGCAAGTTATGTTTGGTCAACTATTCATCTTAGGCGAACGGTTAAGTGGATGATTCGAGAGCATAGAGTAGCAAAGATGCACCAATCGTTTGGAGCGTGATCGGGAACTAGGGTATACTCAATATCAACAATCATGAATCCACCTCGTACATGAATCGTAACCTAATCCATAAATATGATTGAATCCCTAATTAGGCTATCTTATCCCCTAGGGTATCATTATTCTAAAATATGTAAACTTGCATGGTATTGAAATGAAAGCAGTAAATGAAAGCATGTAAAGGAAAGCAGTAAAGAAAAGCATGTAAATATGGCTTTCATTGCAAACTCAATTGTTTATCACTAACAATCAAGCATACAACTGAAAACCCTAATCTACTTGGCAACACAAGGAACGAGAAGGTTGTCGCATGCCTTCATGAATATAAGCATGAACTAGAACAAGAATTTAATTCAAAAGCAGTAAATCTACTCTCTTTGGTTCTCAATGGCTTTCTAGGTCTGTCACTAACCCAAAAGAGATCAAAGAGGAACACTAAGCACATATTCAAAGCTAAAATTTATACACAAAAGGGTTTAAAAGGTTTAAATGTCAAAATAGGAAAGTTCTGCTAAAATCTCGCACAGAAGATCCATGCTGTCGACCAAGTCACACTCATGCTTTCCCCTTGTCGTGCCCTAGTCGAGACTCGTGGGAAATCAGGAATTCAAATTTCAGCATCTTCAACCTAGTTATGCCAATGGTTCTTGCTGGTTGAGCTACTGGTCGAGACTTGCAGGATCTTAACTTCAATTCAACTTCAAGAACTCAACTTGGTCGCCCTTCATGGTCTCCCTAGTCGGGCACTAGGTCGAGACTCTCAGTATCTCTGGCTCAATTAGTTCCAGTATCTCGACCTGGTCGCCCCTAAGGGTTACTTGGTCAAACCTTGTAATATTTCTTCTTCAGTTTAAACCTTGGAGTCTGCAACTTGTGACCTAGTCGCCCCTTGTGTTGCTAGTCGCACCACATAGTCGAACATGGTCTTCTTCTCCTTTGGTATATTGAGTCTCTAGGGGCTTGGCTGGGCATCTGATTTAGACTTTGCGCACTTCAATTACTCCCTTTACTTCTCATAATGCCTAACTCATTGGTTTTAACCTATTTTTACTGAAACATTAACAAACCTTGCATAACTTCGAACTATGATAACAAAGGGCATTTACAGCATAAATGAAGACAAAACATAGGTAAATGGGGACCCAAAATAGTGTGTTTTAGGGACTCATCAGAATACATTCATTGGCATTGCAATTTTAATTTCTTGGTATGATCTTAAGGTCCCTTCTTTAAAGAGTGAAAGTATTGCTTTTTTCATAATCACACACAAAAATGTAGTACAACAGTAAAGAATACATTCATGGGCATTGCAATGAGCAGATATTGATATACTATAGTAAAAGACACAAATAAGATTATTGACAGCACAAAATACTCTCATATCCTATAGCCCCCCCCCATTTATACCCATGATATCATACAAAATATTCCCTTTTGAACTCTAAAAACCTTTAAAAACTATTAAGAGGAGTTCCCCAAATTTTTCAAAGCTTCCCTTTTGAATTGGATAATAGTTTGAGTGATTTTATTTTCCATGATTTGGTTGACCACTTCAAAATAGATGCAGAGTAAATAATTTTGTAAGGTTAAAAATTGTAGTCCAACTAGTGAAAAAAGTTTTTCAAGTAATAATAGTTTTAAAAGAGATGACTACTATACACTTGACTGAAGTCTACTTGTACTTGATTAGTCATAATGCATATGCTTTAGATATTATTGGTCATTTAAAACACTACATAGAAAGAAGAAAAATTGTTATAGTCCAATAGAATAGAGTAACAAAAAATAATAAAGAAAACACACACATATTATGAGTTGTAGGAGAACCTTTAGTTGATTCAATTGCTTTCGTATCCCTATAAAATTAGAGAACAAAAGAGTATCATACAAAAATTTCATAAAACAATTTAAAGCTATTTCAATATCAATGGGCAAATTTTCGAAAGTCATAATTGGTATTTTTCCTTCGGAACCAATAGATTATTTGTCTTGCAAGTGCATACTTTGATATCTTAATTCTTATTATCAATGATTAATCATATGTTTTCTTAACTTTGCAAGAATTCTCAATAAACGCTAAAGTTGGATTCAATTTATCTATATGTAGGCCTTCCAATTCAGTCACACGTTTTAACTGTTGGCCTTACGAGGGCTTAACATCCTATTTTTGATGCTAACAAACAAGTAGAACTTAACATGCTTTGTTTTAGTGATGTATTTTCAGGACTCAATGATGAATGCAAGGTAAAAGAATTCATGAAATCTTGTACTTCAAATAAGTATGAATATATCAAGCTTAAGGCAAGGATTAAAACTTGAAGATCATGAGAGCATTGATATTAAAGAAGAAGCTTCAAGAATAAAAGCTCGAGTGATCAACATGGAAAGCTCAAAGATCAATAAAGCTCAAAGTATGAATTATTTATGAAAGATCAAAAGAGATAAAGAATTGAAAGCTCACATCAAATTCAGAATTATTAAAGGTCAGCAATAAAGAGAACTCAAAGCAAAGAAGAATCAAATAAGTTCTTAGGACAAGTCTTTGTAAGTACATCAAGAATGGTTCAAATATGATTTTTCATTTTAAAGCTCATTAGGCAAACAAGACTTAGAGACCTTAGTTTTAAGTCTTGGAAATTGTTTTTCAAATAAAAACCAATTAAGATTCCAAGTCCAAATAAACAAAGAAGAGAGAAATCAAAAATATCTTGAAATAAGAAACAAATAGTTGACAGACGAATGACTGTCAATGGACAGTCATCTGGCATATTAAATGACTTAAATTAAGTAGACAGAAGCTTGACAGACGACTGTGAAGTACTTGATAGACGACTGTCAGTGACAACTGAGACGACTAGGTGTGTTTTGTCAGTCATCTGGCACCCTTCTATTTGTTTTAAAAAAACTTGGTTGTTCAGTGGCAGATGACTGTCTCACCTATAACAGACGACTGCCACCTTACTATTTGTAAAATTTATACTTGAAATACTTGGACAGCCGACTGCCAAAGACCACACAGTCATCTGTTATGCAGCAAATTTCAAAATACTCAACAGACATATTTTTAAAATTTAAATTACTTGAGGCTCAAACTAATATAAAACTTGGACCCTACTCCAAGTAAACTTGGGAACAAGTTAAATACCTTTCTACATCTATAAATACCCTCAAGTTACATTGATTTGAAAACCAAGAATTCAATTCAGCAATCAAATTTCTCTCAAGCATTCTGAAATTGTAAAAGCTCTCTATTGCTCACCTCTTGCACAAAATATACTCAAGTCTTGCTGATTTTATCACTGATATTGTGCTTCAACTATCAATTCTTTCATCCATAGAAAGAATCATACAATGAAAAATTTCTAGAGCTTCAATCTAAATTTTGTATTGTGAATTTTATTGAAGTATATAATTTTGAACTATACTAATCATCTCTTTGAGGAGAAAATTCTTTGTACACAAATATTTGATTTGTATCTTGTAGATTGACGATTCTAAGGATTGTTTGGATCGTTGGCTAAGTAAGGGGGTATTGCTTAGAGAGGCGAGATCCAAGTCAAAGGTTGACCAAAGTCCTGGTCAATCGAACCATTGCAGTTCAAATCCCCTGATTGACCGAAACCTCCTGAGGTCAACAATTTGACCATCTGGTCGACCGAGCCAAATTTGTATTGCAACTGTCTGGTCGACCAAGGGTCCTCAAGAGCAGTCCCAACTGTTTGGTCGACCGAACCATTCAGTTCAAAATGGCCTAGTCGACCGAACCTCAGTAAAATGGAAAATCACCCTTCGGACATGCACTTTCAGTCAACCGAGTCTCCAGTTCAAAAATGTCCTGGTCGACTGAACCATATGAACTTCGATCGACTGAAATGGTTCTAGTTAACCAGACCTCTCGGGTTGCTGTGAATTTTTACCGTGGTTAATAATTTTAAAACAGGGTTAAAATGGCTAATACATCATTAAACTTTTCTAATAATCTCGGTCATGTCCCCAACGGTTATAATTCTTGGGGTGTCTATATATACCCCTTTATTTGGGAAAATTAGAAATATCATTAGCAAATCAAAGTAAAAATTTTCTCTCAAGCCAAAAGTATCCTACTACTCAAATTTTCTCTAAAAGCACTCTAGCTTACCTTCTCAAGCTCTAAAATCCTTTGTAAGTGTCTTGAGTGTTTATACAAAAAGGTTTGCTCTTTCGTTGTTGTGAGATTGAAACGATTTTATGAGAGCAAAACCAAAGTTCTCTTAGGGGGCTTTGCTAATAAGCCTATCCTAAGAAGACTTGTATTGAACTTCTGAGTGTTGCATTTTCATTGCAATAACTTAGGAAGTTTTGTATTTGTTTTGGCTTGCAAAAACATTTTTCAAACTTATTCAAAAATCTTGTGGAATTTACATTGATATATTTGTGAAAAGATATTTGTGTTTGTGATATTAATCTTTTTGGCAATATTTATTCAGGTATACATCTTTTGTTGAATACAAAGATTGCATAGCTTTTGCAAACCAAGCATATACACTATATTTGTGATAGAGACATCCTACTGATTGACATACTTGAACTCACTTGATATTATGTGTGAACACATTTGATTGAATATTTTGAGATACACAAATTGTTGTTGACACTCTCACGTACTCACTACACTGATAAAAAATACATTTGAGAGTTGAACTATTGGACCACACCGAGCTTACATATTAAATCATTTGTGGTGTATGTGATTGAATTCATTTGGGTACAAATCTGCTTTACATGAAAGCACTTTTATATTGTACCATTTGATTGTAAAATCTGAGTGTTTCCAAGCATAGCATGAGGGGGCGGTAATCCAGCATGGTAAGGATTGGTGTAAAGGTTGAGAATAGCCCTATGCTAATTGACCTGGTTTGTATAGGTGTCGTTCCACCCAATTAAGTGAGCAAGTGATCATGGTAATCCTTGTGCTTGTTAGCCAAGGCGGGGACATAGGCAATTGGCCAAACCTCGATAACATTCTGTGTGTCACTCTTACCTTATTGTTTTTTTGGTGCACGTGTTGTTAATTAAATTACTTCATTTAATTTATGATATATTTATATTAATCACACTATATTGACCACAGGGTTGTCAACATACTGCTCTTAGGAGGGATACATAGGGGTTAAATTTTAAAAATACCAATTCACCCCCCCCTTCCTTGGGATCACGGTAAAGCTAACACTGTTCCATCTTGTAAAGGAAAAGGTTTAGTGAATCCTTTGGTGATTTGCCAAAGGCGAGGATGTAGGATGGGTGTAAGCTGAACCTCGTTAAAATCCTAGTCTCACTCTCTTTTTCTCTTACTCTTTATTTTCAGCATATTTAAATTGCGTGGATGGTTTAATTGGTAATCATACAAACTACGTAATTTGGAAGTTAAATAAACTTAAGGTTCGGTTTTAATTTGGGTTGCGGAAACCGAAAGGGAGTACATTGGTTAACCATTCTTTGAGAAAACCATACGGTAGTATGTTACTTGGTCAAACACCCAAAAATAAATTAACTAAGAGTTTATTTGAATTCTGAATTTTAGGAAAAGTGTGAATGTTTTTGTTGAAAGTCATAGTGAAGAAGCAAATCCATTAATACAAGGCTTGATTCAAATTTATATCTATAGGGCTTATATAAACAAACAAAAATCTTAACTTCTTACATTACCCAAAGTGCTGCATATTTTAATCTTGGTTTGGTTGTTTGCTTTCAAATTGTGGTTGATAGGTTTGGTTGATTGATTGCTTGGACGATTGAATGATAGTGTGGTTGTGGATTAAATTATGAAATAAGCTTTTGCTGATAGTTTGAAAAATCAACAAGTTAAGAATTCCTAAAAAGATTTAAAAGATAATTTTTAAACCCAATTCACCCCCCTCTTGGGACTACTCCTTGCTTTTCATTAACAAACACATCAAGCACATGTGGACACACATAATGAACATTTCTTTTTCTCTCTATTTTTTTACACTTATCAACACAATTTGATGTGTTCCTAAAATGCACTATTTTAGGCCCTCATTTACCTTCGTTTCGTTTCATTTATCTTGTAAATACCCTTTATTATCATAGTTCAAAGTTACGCAAGGTTTTGTTCATGTTTTAGGAAAAATAGGTTAAAACCAAGGAGTTAAGCAATATGAGAAGCCAAGGGAGTATTTGGGAAGCATAAAACTCAAATTAGATGCTCAACCAAGCCCCTAGAGCCTCAATTCTACAATGGAAAGAAGACTCTGCTCGACCATGTGGGCGACCAGCTAACACAGGGGCGACTAGGTCACAAGCTACAAACCCCAAGGTTTAGAGTGAGAAAGAAATGCTGCAAGGTTCAACCAAGTGCTCGACCAAGAGATCCCAAGGGGCAACTAGGTCAAGATACTGAAGCCTGACTAAGCCAGAGATACTGAGAGTCTCGACTAACAGCTCAACTAGGGATACCATGAAGGGTGACGAAGTCAAGATCCTGAACTTTCCTAAAAACCGAGATCTTGCAAGTCTTGACCATCATCTCAACCAACAAGACTCAAGAGTGCAAATAGGTTGAGAAGACCTAAATTTGAATTCTTGATTTATCGTGAGCCTCAACCAGGGTGCGACCAAGGGAGAACAGGGGTGCGACCTGGTCAAGAGACACGAACTACTTCACGAGATTTTTGCAGAATTTTCCTATTTTGAATTTTAAACCTTGTAAACACTTTTGGATATAAATAATAGCTTTGTTTATCTTTTAAGGGTTCCTTTTTGGCCACTCTAAGGTTAGTGACAGGCCTAGGAAGTCATTGAGAGCCACTTAGATTAGGATTTACTGCTTTTCCTTTCAATTCATGTATTGGTTCATGCATGGAAATGTTGAAGGCTTGTGACAACCTTCGTGTTCCTTGTGTTGCTAATTAGAGTAGATGGTTCTTGATTGTATTCTTGGTTGTTAGTGACAGATGTTTGAGTTGCAATTAAAGCTGATTTTACATGCTTTCTTTACTACTTTCATGCAAGTTTACATCTTTGAGTGTGATGATACCCCGGGGTAAAGGTAGCCTAGCTATGGATTCAATCACCTATACGAATTAGGCTACGATTCATGTACGGGGTGATCTAGTGATCGTTGTGATAGAGTATAGCCTAGTTCCCGATTGTGCTCCGAATTATTGGAGCACCTTCACTACTTTATGCCATGGAATGGTTCACTTAGTTGTTAGCCTAAGATGGATAGCTGACCAAAAATAGATAGCGCACATGATAGTCTAGGTGTGATTTATATTCTAAGATCTACTTTCTAGGAGTAGTCTTAATATAGATTTACTAATTTCAGTAGTTGTTAGAAAAGCCCTTCAAAATCTCATCTTTTTACCTTTTGCATAAAGTGTAGTAAACTAGGGTAGAAGTGGTAAACAATTGCACAATAGTCCCTGAGGATCGACACCCGACTTACTCACTATTCTATTGAACTTGGGAGTAGTTAGGTTTATAAATTTTATCTTTCCTAGTTAAGGACCCAAGCCTTGGCGAGCCTACAACAATCCTAACAGTTATATGTTTCAAAATAACAAGATATGCTCAAAATAATAATCAAATAGCAAAAATGCAAATAAATTCATATAATTGGAAAATAAAAAATACAAGATAATCTAAAGCAACGTATTCAACTTAAAAAAAATGTTCAAAGTTAATAGGCATAAATCTAAATACAAAAAAAAAAAAAACTGACAATCGACATGTAAGTATAAATTACTAGTTTGATCACTACGAAAAAAAAAAAAAAGAAGACTTTTAGTGATAGTTTAAAACCAGTACTACTAATAGAAAACTGTCACTATTAATTATTAGTGATGATGCTTACAGATTAGTAACTATAATGGCTGTCTCAACTCATTATTAGTGATAGTTTCCAAAATCATCACTAATAATTGAGTATTAGTGATAAAGGCAAACTATCACTAAAAATGTAATACTATCACTATAACTGACACTTTTGGGCTAAAAATCATCACTAAAAACCTACTATTCATGACAGTTTAGAAATCATCACTATGGTCTAACTTTTAGTAACGATTTTGAAACCGTCATTATTCGCCCATTTTTAATGACCGTTAAGCAACTGACACTATAAGAACGTCCACTTCAATGTCATGGACATGTCAGAACTTACCCCACTCAGTTTGGATCTCATATGCCTGATTTGGACACTTGAGCTCTAAAATAAACTAAGTACATATCTAAGGAATGTATTCTAAGTTTGCTTGAAAGTGCCTAATTTTCAGCTGAGAGGAGATTTTGGGTACAAAACTAACCATTTAATGCAAACCATCAATGGATTCCCCCAAACCGTCGATGGTTTGCTCAAACCATGGATGGTTTCAATTTAGGCCAAATCCTATTTAACTCTCTGCTTGAAATCGTTGATGCACTTGGGTCAAACTGTCGACGTTTTGCCCTATTCCATTATAAACTTGATTTTAAGGTGCATGAATGAGGTTTAAACCCAACCGGAACCAAGCTTTTAGAAGATTAAAATACTAAGATATTTTAAAACTTGTCCCATATAAAAACACATTTGAGTATAAGATATTTTTGTCAAACTCTTTGTTTTGTCTTTAAAAACCATGAGTATTAAACTTTATAACTTAGTGAAATCCTATACAGTCTTAAGAACTAGTATGCACATGCAATTTACTTAACTCTTGCTCAATAAATATATGTGCAATAGAACTACAAGAGTTACAACAAATACTACCTCAAACACTCCCCAATGCATATGATTCTACTTTAGCTTCCATTGGTATGTGTTTGAGATCTCGTGAGTGAGTTTCCTCTTGATCTTCGCCTATTTGAGTGTCCACTCAATCTTTGCCTATGAGAATGTTTGCTTGATCTTTGCACAAAACCTATATCTATGTGTGAAATCAGGAATAGGTTCCCAAGATGAGGGGTGAATTGGTTTTTAAAAATTTGTTCCTTCATAATTAGTTCTTTTAAGTTGCAAATCTTAGAAACAATCACAATCAATCACAACAAGATCAAATTCTCAATTTAAGTAACAATATATGTGAAAATTTACAGCACTCAGTTTAAGCCCTGTATCACAATTATTATTTTTTCCCAATGTTCAATTTTTAAATAAACTTTCAGATTAATAGGTCAAGGATAATCAACCAACGTAGTCCCTTTCGTTTTCCGAATCATGGCTAATTTATCCAAAATGAATTACCTTTCGGTCTATTTAACAACCAAACATTAAGGGTTAAAATTTAAAGCAACCACACGGATTATATCCTTGAAAAATAAAGAGTAGAAGAACACAAGGATTTTTATGAGGTTCGGCTTCAAGACAACCTACGTCCTCGCCCTTGGCAAAACCGCCAAAGGATTCACTATTACCATTCCTTTATCAGCCATAACAAAACAATTACAAGCACTCCTTGGGTAAAGCTAGAGCCCGCCTTCTCCAAACAATCTCCCCTTGTTTGGTCCAACGATTCAACTACTCAAATTGTCAACAAGCCCTGTTACAAAGATAGAAAAACAATACGTACAAGAACTTGCTCCTCGAAGAGCTAATTAGTACAAGTTTAAAACACTAATGCACTTCAGTAAATTTAGAATATGAATTTTAGAATGAAGCTCTTAGAAATTTATCACCATGGGTATCTTTCAATGAAAGAATCAACAACTCAATGATCAAACAAAGTGAAATTCAGCAAGAACTTCTCTTCATTTCAAGCAAGGATGAGAGCAATATGTAGCACTTTCAGAATTTCAAAGTGAGAGAGTGTATGACAGAAGATTGTGAGTTTTTAATGATCTTGGTGATTAAATCAATGTGTCTTTAGGGGTATTTATAGATGTATAAAACCTCTTTGCTTGTTCCTCAAAGGATACTCAGACTTGCTTCCATAAAATAAACTTATTTGAGTTTTAAAATATTTGAATTTCAAATATTATATGCGTTGGAAAACAGAAAATTGCCGCAAGGCAAATGAGTGTGAAGTCCTGATAGTCGTCTGTCCATTTAATATAACGGTAAGAATCATAGGCAGAAAGGTGGCAGTCATCTGTCCCTTGAGTGGCAGTCGTCTATCATCAAAATATAAGGTGACAGTCGTCAGTCCATATGATGACAGTCATCTATCCACGTATAATTTTGAGCCTTTCAATAACATATAAGGTGGACAATCGTCTAGTGAAACTTTCACAGTCTTCTCACTTTTCACTGACAGTCGTCTGTGCTTGACAGTTGTCTGTCAGGCTTTTGTGTTTCAATTTTAACTGTCTAGTAACACACAGCCACCTGTCAACTGAATGATTTTATTTCTTAGTCATTTTTTATTTCTCTCTCATTGTTACTTGGAATATAGATTTTTTTTAACTTTGAAAACATGTTCCAAGTTATTATCTTAAGGTTTCTAAGTCTCTTTTTCTAATAAGCTTCAAAATGAAAACTCCATACTTGAATAAACTTAAAGTACTTACAAAGATTTGTCCTAAGTTCTCAAAAATTCTTCTTTGCTCTGAACTTTCTGTGTTGCTAATCTCTGATCTCTCAGAATAATCTGAATTTTGAGCTCTCATGTTGATCTTCTTTAATCATCATGCTTTTATGTTTTTCAGAATTTGATCCATACTATCAGACTTTGATTCATGCTATATGAGTACCTTCAATATGGATTCCTGAGAAAACACACACTCAAACTGAAGCATGTTAAATCCTACTTGTTTGTTAGCATCAAAATGGAGTATTAAACCTTGTAAGGCCAACAATCTCTCCCTTTTTGATGATGACAAACAAGAAGCAAAAATTTTTTTTGAGTGAACCTTAAAAAGACTCCCCCTTTCAATAAGCTTCATCTTAAAAAAAATGTCATTAGAATCAATAATAATTTCATCAATATCATTCATGCTCATTTCAAGTTCAAGCAAAATTTTTACTAAACACTGCTCCCCCTTTGACATCAATCAAAAAAATATAATTTGAGTATATAATGATCAAGGGCAAATATCAATTTGAGTATGTGTGATACCATTATTAATGTATTAACATCAATTGATTAAGAATTATGCTCAAGTGATAACTCATAACACTCCCCCTGTCAATCAGCATGCTCAAATTAGAACTTGCAAAGTTTTCAGAATTATCATTAATATTAGAACTTATAATACATCAAACTGATAACATTGCAAAAGTTCAGAGTTTTCAAAGCTAGAAACAAATACATATAAAGACTCATAGTCTTTGCTTACACATACTCCCCATTTGTACAACAAAAAAAAAAAAAAATACATCCTAAATTTAAGCATACAAAATAGCAAAAACACCAACAAAAGTCTATATGTCAGAGTTAGTGTCACTGTCTTCAACAATTCCTTTTCCTTTGGATTGTTGTGAACCTTCTTTTTCTTCTTTTTCTTCTTCTTCTTCTTCTTCTTCTTCTTCTTCTTCTTCTTCTGCTTCTTCTTCAGTTGCTGCTTTATCATCTCCTGCATCTTCTTCTGCTTCTTTATCTTCTTCTTCTCCTTCACCTTCTTCAGATTCAGCTTCTTCCTCATCAAAATTTTTACTATCCTCATTATCAGAATCAGTGTCATGTTTAGTGACATGATGTTCTATCTTAGAAGAACGAGTGTCAAATGAGGTATACTTTTCATCAATGGTGGAGAGTTTATCTTGAAGAGAAGAAAAGTTTTCTCTCATTTTGGAACTAAAGCTAGTATAATTTTGATAAAATGGAACAAACCAAGGTGGCATATCAGCTTCTTCAGGAGCTGGACTCCTTGCCTCAGGTGCAAGTCTTGCCGGTCTATTGCCCCGGAACATCCAACCCTCGGTATACTTTTTGTAACCTATTCGTTTCAATATAATAGATAAGAAAACATGATAATGGGTTTTTTTTTACTATTTTTGAAGCTGGAGGGAGGACTTGAAAATGGGCAAATATTAAGGAAAGAATACCACCGTATGGAAGCTCAATTCTAGGTGATTCAAGCTTCATTACCATCCACTTCAGTATGATACTGGATAAGTCTAGTTTCTTCCCTTTGAGTAAGCACCACATAACAAAACAATCAAAACATGAAACGTGATCAAAGGATCCAGACCTCGGAATTATGTTGTATGCAATGATCTTATGCAGAATTTGTGCCTAAAGATTAAGCTGCTTGTATGGTGGAGGATGTCCAAAATACACAGGTGCATCATTCATCAGAAGAGACAGAAATTCTTGTGGTGTAAATCCTTGTTCCATGGTCCAATGCTTCTCAACTGGTGTACACTCAAAATTCCCATGCTTGATATGAAGAATTTTTCGTAATGAGTGTGGGGTAAGTGTAATCCTTTGACCATAAATTTCAGAAGTAATGCCATCTTCATTCTTAACCAAGTTAGAGTAAAAAATCTTAATTTGATCTGGATAATACCCTTTTACTTGATGAAGGATAAACTCGTCCCATCCTATAGGTATGAACATTTCTAAAATTTCAGGAAAATTTTCTTCAAAGAAAGTAACATCTAAAATCTTACAGAACATCGATTCAATAGCAGATAGGTGATTCTAATACAATGATTTCTTGTGCAAAGAAACAAGCCATTTTTCTATGTCATCGTTGTTTGTAGGCTTTGAATAAGATGAAGAAGCTTTGTCCTTCTTTCCCATAGTTTTGGTACGAACCATTTTGATAAGTAAAAACCCTAGATTTTTATGAAGTAGGGTATGATGGATAATCGTTTTGTGAAGCTTGGGAGAGAAAAAACTGAAAGGAAAGAGAAGAGAAGATGTTTTAGAGGAAGGAAGGCGAATGGTCAGTCATTTGTAGGGTTTAAAAATCATGTTTTTAAGTGAAAAATACATAACCCGTTGCGAGACAGTCGTCTGTCTCTAATTAGACAGTTGTCTATCCACAGACAGTAGCTTGCCAGTCGACTACGAGCTCACTGGCAGTCATTTGTCTACTGTCTTTTACACAGATAGTAGCTTGCCAGTCGTCTGTTAGCTCCTTGGAAGCCGTATGTTCTGACCAAACTAAACTTCTTCCTTTTTTTTAGTTAACTTCTCTTATATGTAATATGCCTAATTCTCATTGAATAAATATAAATTGATCCTCAGCTAATGCTTTGGTAAATATATCAGCCAATTGAGTATGAGTTTTGACAAATTCAAGAACTATTTCTTTCTTGTCTACATTATCTCTTAAAAAGTGATGACGTATATCAATATGTTTAGTTCTTGAATGTGATACCAGATTCTTTGAAATATTTATCGTGCTTGTATTATTGCATTTTATGGGGATTTTTGGTATTGAATTTTGAAGTCCTTTAATTGTTGTTTTATGTATAAAATTTGAGCACAACAGCTCCCAGCTGCTATGTATTCTGCTTCAGCTGTAGATAAAGTTGCGGAATATTGTTTCTTTGAAAACCATGAAACTAATGAGTGTCCTAAAAAGTGGCACGTCCCACTAGTACTTTTTCTATCTATTTTTCATCTTGCATAATCTGCATCTGAATAACTCATCATTTCAAAATCAGTTCCTTTTGGATATCATAACCCTAAATCAAGTGTGCCTAGCAAATATCTAAGGATTCGTTTTACTGATGTTTGATGTGATTCCTTATGAGCTGATTGGAACCTAGCATACTACGCACACCGAACATTATATCTGGTCTACTTGCTATTAAGTAAAGTAAACTTCCTATCATACCTCGATAATGTTTGGTATCAACTTGTTTCACTTGTTCATCCTTGTCTAGACTAGTTGAAGTGCTCATGGGTGTTCCGATAGGTTTACTTTCTTCCATATCAAACTTTTTTAACATGTCTTTAATATACTTAGTTTGATTTATGAAAGTTCCATTTTTAGCTTGTTTGATTTGCAAACCTAGAAAGTAAGTTAATTCTCCCATCATGCTCATTTCAAACTCTCTTTGCATAGTTTTAGCAAATTCATTACACAAATCTTCAGGAGTAGCTCCAAATATAATATCATCAACATAAATTTGAACTATAAGCATATTATTATCTTTGGTTTTTATAAATAAAGTGTTGTCTATCTTTCCTCTTGAAAAATTATTTTGGAGTAGAAATTTGCTCAGCCTATCATACCAAGCTCTAGGAGCTTGTTTCAATCCATATAGGGCCTTAGTTAGCTTAAATACATGATTTGGATTTTTAGAGTCTTCAAAACCTGGAGGTTGTTTAACATAAACTTCTTCATTAATATAGTCATTTATAAATGCACTTTTTACATCCATTTGATATAATTTGAAGTCTTTATTGGCTGCATAGGAAAGAAGCATCCTTATTGCTTCCATTCTTGCTATAGGGGCAAAGGTTTCTTCGTAATTAATGCCTTCTTCTTGATTGTAACCTTGTGCTACAAGCCTAGATTTATTTCTTACAACTACTCCAGTTTCATCCTTTTTATTTCTTAACACCCATTTAGTTCCTATGATTGACTTGTCTTTGGGTTTAGGTATAAGTTTCCATACTTGACTTCTTTCAAATTGATTTAGTTCCTCTTGCATAGCTATGATCCAAGAATCATCATTTAAAGCTTTTTCAATATTTTTGGGTTCATCTTGACATAAAAAGGCATAATGATTGCAAATATATTTTTAATGAGGCTCTAGTAGTTATTCCTTTTGATATTTCACCAAGAATTTTTCTTTTGGGTGATTTTTATCATATCTTCATTCTTTAGGAAGCTTCAGATTTTCTATAAGGTTTTCATTTGGAGCATCATTATTGATTTCTTCTTTTATTTCAAGATCTTCTTTTTTTTGTGGAGTATCTTCTTTTTCATCATTCTCATTTTTATTGTCATGATTGTTTGATTCATCAAATGTTATGTGCATTGATTCCATAATAGTAAAGGTTCTTTTATTATAAACCCTATAAGCTTTACTATTTATAGAGTACCCTAAGAAGATACCTTCATCAGATTTTGCATCAAATTTTCCTAGATCATCTTTAATATTAATAATAAACATTTGCATCTGAATACATGAAAGTATGAAATATTAGGTTTTCTTTCTTTCCAAAGTTCATATGGTGTTTTGTCTATTTTTGATCTTATTGATACCCTATTTACAATGTAGCATGTTGTATTTATAGCTTCTGCCCAAAAGTATTTAGGTAGATTATTTTCATTCAACATTGTTCTCGCCATTTCTTGTAGAGTTCTATTTTTTCTTTCTACAACTCCATTTTGTTGTGGAGTCCTAGGTGTAGAAAAATTATGGTTAATTCCATATTCATTACAGAATTTTTCAAAATTTTTGTTTTTAAATTCCCTATCTTGATCACTCCTAAAGTTTGTTATATTATAGCCCTTTTCATTTTGTAATTTCTTATATAATGTAATAAGCATGTCATAGGCTTCATCTTTGTTTGCTAGAAATAATACCCAAGTGAATCTTGAATAATCATCCACTATTAGAAAAGCATATTGTTTTCCTCCTAAACTTGAGGTTCTAATTGGACCAAATAAGTCTAAATGCAACAATTCTAGGGGTCTTTTTTGTAGATATGTATTGTTTATTTTTGAAACTTGTTTTAACTTGCTTTCCCTTTTGGCATGCATCACATATCTTGTCTTTTATGAATTTTTTATTAGGTAGTCCTTTGACAAGATTTTTCTTTGGTAATTTGGATAATAGGTCCATGCTTGCATGTCCTAGTTTCCTATGCCATAGCCAACTTATTTCATTCATTGTTGCCAAACAAGTTACATTCTGATTTACTAAGTTCTCAAAATTTATACAATAGACATTGTTTAACCTATGAGCTATAAACAAGGTTCCATTGTTCTTAGGATTTTGAATAACACATTTTTCTTTCTTAAAGATTATTTCGAACCCTTTATCACTTAGTTGACCAATACTTAAAAGGTTATGTTTTAATTCTTCTACTAATAGCACATTATCTATAGTGAGTGAAGGTTCTTTACCAATTTTACCGATGCCAATGATTTTACCTTTAGCATTATCGCCGAAGGTGACATATCCTCCATCCTTTTGTTTTAATGTAGTGAACTTGGTCTTGTCACCGGTCATGTGCCTTGAGCACCCGCTGTCAAAGTACCATTTATCCATTAACGATGTTGTCCTAAAGCATACCTACAATGGAGGATTTTTTGTGTTAGTCTTTGGAACCCAAATTCTTTTGACTTTCTTTGTTTTGTTGTTAGTTCCATTATTGGCTTTCCATTCTCCTTGAACTTAACATACTTTCTTTTTAATGGGCAAGTAAACATTACATGACCTTTAGTCTTGCACATATAGCAAGTGGTGTGCTCATGTTTGTTGTTTGATGAAGTGCTAGCATAATACTTAGCTTCCTTAACAAAGTATCTCATGTATAGATTTTTGTTCCTTTTATTTGCTATACCATTATAGCCTATACCTTCTTTGTTCCCATGAAGCCTTTGCTGTCCAATCATCTTTTCAAAATTATCTTTACCTTTGGTAAAGTTATATATAATTTTCTCTTTATCCTCTACTAATATCTTAAGTTCATTTACATCTAGATCTTTTTTATTCAAACTATCTTTTCGAGTTTTTCTTAATTCCTGAGTTACTTTATTTACTTCTTCTTCTAACTTCTCAATACAAGTGTTTTTTTCTTTTTCAATGATTTTGAATGATTCAAGTTGTTTTAATAGTTCTTTATTTTGGTCTTTCAAAGTTATATTTCTCTTAGAAACTTTTATGAATCTCTTATGCAAAGAAAACAACTCAGCTTGCAATTCCTTATAGGAAGGCATGCTGTCACATGACTCATCACACAATTCATTGTAAAATTCTGTAAAGGAATAGTAGGAGTTTACCTCTTCATCGTTCGCCATCAAACATATGTTTGCCATCTCTTGTCCACTTGATTCATTTTCTGTCTCACTAAAGCTTGAATCATCCCACATAGATATCATAGCTTCCTTCTTTTTCTTCTTGTCTTTCTTGAACAACGGACAGTCTGGTTTGATATGCCCTGGTTTCTTGTAATGATAACATATTGGAGGTTCATTCTTACTTTTATTTTCCTTCCTGCTTGTCTCTCCTTTTTCAGGTTTCTTTTTATTGAACTTCCTAGGAAATCTTTTATTTCTTCTATAGAACTTGCCTAGTCTCGTAGTGATGAATGCTAATTCATCTTGATCTAAGTCACTTGTCTCACTTTCCTCTTCACTAGAGTTGTGGCTAGACGCTTTTAGTGCAATATATCTTTTATGCTTTGGTTCAGGATTCCTTTCTTTTAAGGTCATTTCATAGGTAAGAAGTGAACCTATGAGTTCATCTAAACAGGTCGTCTTAAGGTTTCTACCTTCAGTGATAGTTGTAGCCTTTGGTTCCCATATTGAAGGAAAGCCTCTTAGGATTTTTCTAATCATTTCATAGGTATTATAGGTTTTCCCTAAGGCACTTAGGGAGTTTATTATGTGGGTAAATCTTGTGTACATACCTTCAGTGATAGTTGTAGCCTTTGGTTCCCATATTGAAGGAAAGCCTCTTAGGATTTTTCTAATCATTTCATAGGTATTATAGGTTTTCCCTAAGGCACTTAGGGAGTTTATTATGTGGGTAAATCTTGTGTACATACTTGATATTGTTTCATCAGAATTCATCTTGAATGCTTCATATTCGCTTGTCAACATGTCTATCCTATTGTCTCTAACATCAATAGTTCCTTTATATTTCACTTCTAATTTGTCCCATATTTCTTTAGCCGTCTTGCATGCCATGACCCTACTAAATTTGTTAGCATTTAAGGCACAGTATAAAGCATTTATAGCACTTGAATTGATTTGTAGCATTTTATAGTCTGAATCGATCATATCCCTTTTTTTCTTTTAGAATATGTTTTCCATCAACTATTTTAGTGGAAATAAGGTCTCCATCCCTAACTACTTCCCATGCTTTCCAATCCATGTGTTCGAGATAGATTTGCATTCTCTTTTTCCAAAACGTATAATCCTGTCCACAAAAAATTGGTGGACGAGTTAAGGATTGGCCTTCACCTAAGAGTGCTACTCCTATATTTGCCAGTCGATCTTTTTATAGTTTCTTGTTAGGAATTACTATAACTAGGCTCTGATACTAATTGAAATTAGGAATAGATTTCCAAGACGGGGGTGAATTGGTTTTTAAAAATTGGTTCCTTTAGAATTAGTTCTTTTAAGTTGCAAATCATAGAAACAATCACAATCAATCACAACAAGATCAAACTCTCAATTTAAGTAACAATATATGTGAAAATTTGCTGCACTCAGTTTAAGCCCTGTATCACAAATAATTTTCTTCCCAATGTTCAGTTTTTAAATAAACTTTCAGATTAATAGGTCAAGGATAATCAACCAACGTAGTCCCTTTCGATTTTCGCAATCAATTTTGATTTATCCAAAACGAATTACCTTCCAGTCTATTTAACAACCAAACATTCAGGATTTAAATTTAAAGCAACCACGCAGATTATATCCTTGAAAAATAAAGAGTAAAGTAGAGAAAAAACAACACAAGGATTTTTATGAGGTTCGGCTTCAACAGGGCCTACGTCCTCGCCCTTGGCCAAACAGCCAAAGGATTCACTATTACCGTTCCTTTATCAGCCAAAACAAAAACAATTACAAGCACTCCTTGGGTAAGGCTAGAGCCCGCCTTCTCCAAACAATCTCCCCTTGTTTGGTCCAACGATTCAACTACTCAAATCATCAACAAGCCTAGTTACAAAGATAGAAAAACAATATGTACAAGAACTTGCTCCTCAATGAGCTAATTAATACAAGTTTAAATTACTAATGCACTTCAGTAAATTCAGAATATGAATTTCAGAATGAAGCTCTTAGAAATTTATCACCATGGGTATCTTTCAATGAAAGAATCAGCAACTCAATGATCAAACACAGTGAAATTCAGCAAGAAGTTCTCTTAATTTCGAGCAAGGATGAGAGCAATATGTAGCACTTTCAGAATTTCAGAGCGCGAGAGAGAGTATAACAACAGATTGTGAGTTCTTAATGATTTTGGTGTTTAAATCAATGTATCTTTAGGGGTATTTATAGATGTATAAAACATCTTTGCTTGTTCCCCAAAGTATACTCAAACTTGTTTCCATATAATAAACTTATTTGAGTTTCCAAATATTTGAATTTCAAAAATTATATCCGTTGGAAAACAGAAAATTGCGACAAGGCAGACGACTGTGAAGTCCTGGCAGTCATCTGTCCATTTAATATAATGGTAAGAATCATAGGCAGAAAGGTGGTAGTCATCTATCCCTTGAGTGGCAGTCGTCTATCATCAGAATATAAGGTGACAGTCGTCTGTCCATATGATGACAGTTGTCTGTCCATGTGTAATTTTGAGCCTTTCAATAACATATAAGGTGGACATTTGTCTGGTGAAACTTTCACAAACTTCTCACTTTTCACTGACAGTTGTTTGTGGGAACCTTGATAGTTGTCTATCAGGCTTCTGTGTTTCAATTTTAAACCTTGTAAATTTAGTCAATCGTCTGTCTAGTAACACACAGTTGTTTGTTAACTGAATGATTTTCTTTCTTAGTCATTTTTGATTTTTCTCTCATTGTTACTTGGAATATAGATTTTTTTTAACTTTGAAAACATGTTCCAAGTTATTATCTTAAGGCTTCTAAGTCTCTTTGTCTAATGAGCTTCAAAATGAAAACTGCATACTTGAACAAACTTAAAGTACTTACAAAGATTTGTCCTAAGTTATCAAAAATTCTTCTTTGCTCTGAACTTTCTTTGTTGCTAATCTCTGATCTCTCAGAATAATCTGAACTTTGAGCTCTTATGTTGATCTTCTTTAATCATCATGCTCTTATGTTCTTCAGACTTTGATCCATACTATCATACTTTGATTCATGCTATATGAGTACCTTAAATATGGATTCCTGAGAAAACACACACTCAACTGAAGCATGTTAAAGCCTACTTGTTTGTTAGCATCAAAATGGAGTATTAAAGCTTGTAAGGCCAACAATGTGATTTTACCACTTATACCAGCCACAACATAGTATGCAAAGATTAGTTTAACCAGGAACTACTAATGGGTTATTATAATTAAAATACAACAATTAGGATCATGTAGCCACTTAGGCTAACAATTTCTCCCTTTTTGATGATGGTAAACCATTAGTGTTCTCACAACATATAGTTGTAAGCTCCCCCTTAATTTATGCATATTGTTAAATAAAATGAAAAATTTCTCTCCCTTGCTATATGCATGTAAGGCATAATTAAGCATTCAACAAGATCTCTTATATCCACTGGAGCTATAGCATACAATTATACCAACTAGAAATTTCATTTTATATTAAGACAAATCAACAAATAAACAAAACTTTCATTGAAATAGATTAAGTAACAAATCTGAACTTTAATTTTTAAGCAACACTACAAATTTGTACTTAATACACCCACCAACAGCACGCAAGCTATAACACCAACCTTCTTCTCCCCTTTTGATCATTATCAAAAAGTGAGGAACTATTCTTTTAGTTTAAAAAAATCTTGGTGATAGACTCCACATGTTCTTCCGATTAACCACTAATGGGAAGATACCATAAGCTAAGATTAATTTCCCTAAGACTTAATTTTGTGCAAATTATATGTGTGCATATTCAAAAGTTGTACCATCATATATTTATATGACTAATGAAATCATCTCTTGTCTAAGAGGTGGGTTTCCCAGGCATGCTTATGAGATTTTAATCAAAAGTAGAAGACCTAAGTATGTTCATCTCAAAAATACAAGACTTTTCTATTGTCACCCATAAATTTATTCCTAAAGAATAAGCTTGGATAAAGAGCTTGTGAGGGTGTGCATGCTACTTTATTCCATAAACTATAACCAATATTTAAAAAAAAAAAAACCAATCAACAAGGATATATACAGTTAAAGATCATATTGGTTTTAACATTTGAACTTATCAAAATTGGCTTGATTTTCTAAAGTCCCCAGCAAAGTCAAGCAATTATCATGCGTAGACTAGGATTTGACACTTGAGTGTTATCTAAAAAATTTTGGTAAGTGTCTTTAATTTAGTACCATATAGGTGCACTTAGTCATCACTATCCATTTTAACCTAGGTATGGTTTACCTAACATCTATCAGTCAACCAATCCTAGGTTCTAAGGAGGCAATAGTCTAAAATTTAAGTAATTCATTTTGGTACCCATTCTTCTTTGGGTCCAGGAGTTGGTCTTCTTAACTACCCATTCTATTTCTTTGCCTCTAGCACCTCTAAAAGGGCAAGAATAGCGAATGTGTCCTTTTCTTTCACAATACAAACTAGTTTTGTATGCATGTGAAGGATTTGATTTTTTTTCCCTTATTTGATAAGACACAAAAATGACCATGGGAATTATAAGAGGAATTTTGACCCAAATCTTTTTTTTAAAGACTATTTCTTTGGGTTCCTAAGAGTTTATTGAAGTTTTCTTTTCCTCTAGTGAATTTATAATTGATTTGCCCATAATCTTCATTTTTATTTTTCAAGAGGATATTTTATTTTGAGGTATTTTCAATTTGAATTTTTTAAATCTTTGGTATTTGAAATAAGCTCCTCATTTTGCCTCTTCAAGGAACTATTTTCTTCTTTCAATATGGAACACAAACAAGGTTCCTTTTGTTTGCATTCTGATAAATTTTCTTCCAAATTTTTGTTCCTTGTTTTAATCACAACTAATTCTTCGAATAATCTAGTACATATGATCTCTAATTCATCATAGGTAGGTTCATCATCATCAGAACTTACCTCCTTTTGTTTGTTAGCCATGAAGCACAAATGTGCTTCTTCCTCTACTTTATCATCAGTGGAAAGTCCATCGATTTCATCCCAAGTAGTAGTATTCATGGCATAATAATCTTCTTGTCGAAATTTTCCTTTGTTTTTGTTCAAGGGACAATTCGAAATTATATGCCTAGCCTTCTTGCAGTTGTAGCACCTAATGCTATCATTTTTACTTGTTTCCTCTCTTCCAATTTGCTTACCAAATTGTTGTTTCTTTACTAGGAATTTCCTAATTTTTCTTATGAGTGATGTTATATCATCCTCACTATCCTCATCTTCTTCTAGCATTTCTTTGTATTTTAAGCTAGATGATTTTAATGCAATACCTATATCCTTCCTAGGCTTCTCGAGATCCAAAGTCGTGTTTGTCTTAATTTCATAGGTGACCCAATTAACTCATCAAGTGAGACCTTGGATAGATCCTTTTCTTCTTCAATGGCAGTTAATTTCACATACCATGACTCAAGTAAAGATCAGAGAAGTTTTGTACATTATCCTCCATAGAGTAAGTTCTACCAAGTGCTTTTTAATCCATTTGTGATGTGTATGAACCGAGTGAACATGGATGTGATTGATTCTTCTTCATCCATTCTAAACATTTCATATTCT
This sequence comes from Malania oleifera, assembly GCF_029873635.1. Taxonomy (NCBI): domain Eukaryota; kingdom Viridiplantae; phylum Streptophyta; class Magnoliopsida; order Santalales; family Ximeniaceae; genus Malania; species Malania oleifera. The sequence continues at coordinate 71,258,563 of NC_080420.1, forward strand.
TTTACTAACATATAAATTTTATACTTTTACTTGGGACATAACTTCATATGTGACCTTGAGCTTTGACCAGATTTCTTTTGCAGTTTCACATCCGCAAATCCGATTGTACTCTTCGACACTTAGTGCACAATAAAGAAAATTCTTTGTCTTAAAATTAAGTTGTACTAACCTTTTTTTCCATGGTTGACAACTCTTCTATTGATTTCGGTACCTCTTCGTATTTATCATTATTTTTGGTGAAGATGAAGTCTCCCTTTGTGACGACCTACCTCATCTTAAGATCATATGACTAAATGAAGATGGTCATTCGATTCTTCTATGCTGGGTAGCTGTTTCCATTGAACCTTGGTGAACGATCGATAGATTGTCCCTGAGAAGAAGTGTTCACTATATACTCCATTGATCTTTTCACTCTGGAAATTACTCCAACAATGTAAGCGCCTTGCTCTCATACCAATTATTGGCTCTAGAGTTGAGCTAAAAGGGAGGTGAATGGACACTTTTACATATTTTAGCTTTCCTATACAAAATAGAAGTCTTGGCAAGATTTGAATGATTAAATCCCAATTTATAAAGCATAAACCATGCACAAGATATAAATTAAAGAGTATAGGGAAGAAAATTTTGACAAACGATATTAACGTGGTTGAGCCCCTTGCCTACATCCATGCCTTTAGACACACTCAAGGATTCTTAATCCACTATTAACCTCCTTCACCGGAAAGAAGCCTTTACACATGGGAACAAATTCCTTTCACTCACCCACAGGCTTTCAGCAAGGTTCACGAAGAACCCTTGCAATTTGGTTCACCAAGAACCTTTTCACGGGAACCAATCCCTATTGCTCACAAACAGCCTAAAACAAGGGAACCAATCCCTATTGCTCACAAAGAGCCCAAACAAGGGAACCAATCCCTTTAATGCTTGGATCACAAAAAACCCTTACAATATGAAAATGAATCACAAACAAAGCTCCTTGAATGAGCATGCTAATTTAGGTGTAATCCCAAAAGGGGGGCTGAATTAGGTATTTTTAAAATCTTTCAGATTATTTACCACTTAATCCCAATTTCTATGTTTAACAAATTAAATGCAGGAGTTTGACGCTGATTTAAATTTAATTTATCAATGAATTCTTTTTACCCAATTAAGTGCGTGTGGAGTTATTCAAACATACACACATGAAATATGAGTAATGAAATGCAACGTGGAAAATAAAAAGATAAGGGAAGAGAGAAGGCAAACACGATTTTATGAGGTTCAGCCAACCCGACCTACGTTCTCGCCTTGAGCAACCCACTCAAGGATTCCACTAATTCCCAACTCCTTTAATCGGGACGGAACTTCCCTTACATTCGCTGCTTACAAGAGGCAGAACTTCATCCTCACCCGGTTTACAACCCGAACCGTGATTACAATATAATATCAAATCTGTAAAACAACTCAAGATTCGCTTCTAATAAAGCCAGTGAGTACAATTGAAACCTATCACATATACATATGATGAAACTTGAAGCTTAGAATGGATGAAATGCTACAATCGTTATATGAATGAAATGCTTCAACCAATTTCCCTTTTATCAAATCTCCCAAGTAATGATATAAGTAAAAGCTTTGGAAAAAATTAGGGTTCTAGTTCACTTTGCGAAAATGCACGAATATCAAATGTGAACTTATCAAAGCTTTGTCTTGAATATTATATCGATCAAAATCAAAAAGCTTTCATTCAAATATTCAACCACAATATGATCTTTGTAATATGCAAATCTATATATATATGATTTCCAAAGATCAAAAACTGAATATACTATTTTCCAAAAAATATCCCTCAATAAAATATATAGTTATGAACACTAAGGATATTTAATCAAGTAGTTTTAAGATATCTAAAATATAGAGCCTTAAACTGAATACACACTTGAATCAAAATTGTTTAACCAATGGCGAAAACCTTTCTTAAGTAGCGATCTTATCTAAAAAATATATAAGTACACTTAAGTTTAATCACTCAGCTTATATTCAATAATAGATTTTGAGATGAAAAGTTCTTTGAAAACTAAATATCAACAAGCAAATCAGTTTATATGAAGAACTCTATGAGAATAAATATTAACAAGTATATTGATTTTCCAAACCTCAATATCAAAATTATTGCAAAATAGTCACAAGAAAACCATTTAAGGATCAAAGTAGCTGTAGCTCAGATTTGTAGTATAAGATTGGAAATCTCAATCACAACCTCAGTAGTGTGATCTCCCAAGCTGTGCTAATATGCTCAATCGTATGTCAAAGGTTTGATTTTCTTCTTCTTGTGGTTGTTACTTATCATTCTTCTTGTTCCTGTTGATCTTAGTTAGGGCACTAGGGTTTAGATGTTTATTATATAGGTACCTTGCCCTTAGAATGAATCTTAACCGTTGGATCAAAAAATAATTCGCGAGTTCTCTCATTAAAAATTAAATTTTTAAACTTTCCCGTAGGTTCAGACAACTGAGGGTTAGAGCCCAAACGACTAAAGTTCCTTATAACTTCGAAAAATTAACTTGGACACAGGGTCAGACTACTGAAGTTGGGTTTCAGTCTTCTGAAGTATTGGAGTTCAGTCTTCTGATGTGCTTCTGCCAGGTTCTATGTTTCACCATAAATTCTTTAGACGATAGAACTTAATCTTCAGTCTTCTAAAGAAATTCTTCAAACAACTGAGCTTAACTTCGATCTTCTGAAATTACATCTTCAGACAACTGAACGTTGAGTTCGGTTTCTGAACTAACCAATTCTAAATTTTCCCTTTTAATTTAAATAATTTGCTTTTGCACTCTTTCTTTGCTCTTTTGTAAAATATTTTTCAGGATTTTAAAAATATCCCTAAGTCCATAAATATCCTCTAATGATGTTCATGAGATGCATGATTCCTAAGGTCATTCTAGTATATATGTTGAGCCTCAAATTAAATCATATGAAATATGCAAATACATTCAGTTCTAAATACCCATTCCCATGATGATCTTGAACTCGCCGCTTGCATCTTTATTCTTCAACTCTTTTAATTCCATGGATTGTGCAAAGTTGTGTATGCTTTAATCTTTATGACTTCCATGACTTGTTATATTTCTGTGCATGCTAAATATTATTCATGTTCACAATCTCAATGTACAAATTAAATACCAAGTGATTTGTCATTATCAAAACGGGATTGGACTCATAGAGTCAAAAATATCCCCCTTTTTGATAATGACAAATACATGAGCAAAAATATAAAATGGGTTACACCTCACAAGGCTCTCCCTCAAATAATGCATCAAATATTCAACAAATAAAATATGCTCATGTCAAATAAGATATGCTCATGCTTATACACAATTAGTTGTGCCAAACCATTTTTGCCCATTTTTGCTTGCTATAGCCTGATTTTTCTCCTATAGCTTGATTCTTCTCCCCCTTTACATAATTAGTTTCATTTTTGCCCATTTTTGTTATTGTCTGATTCTTCTCCCCCTTTTGACATCAACAAAAAGCTGTACAATAATAATACATGAGTGGACATAATCTTATACTCTTCTCCCCTAGTTAGTCTTAAAGTTTTGAACTTATTCAACCATCAGATTTGAAAAATTTTACTTCTCCCCCTTGCTAATGCAAAACGTTGTGTTGTTGAATGTAAATTGCAATGTGAACATACATAGTGTGACAAATTTCATAAACATGGATAAATAAACACAGTCACTAAAGTTCAATGATTATGTGAGGATTAACATGCGGAAGTTAATATGCTCTGATCATGATATAAGTTTAATACCAAATGTTAATTAATGTGATGCCAAATGAGAACAAATGAGCATAATTTGAAATTTTTAACCAATTTTGAATATTAAGTGACGTTGCTCCCCCTGAATTATGTCATCTAATACAATTCTAGGCAACCTCTCTATTGGCCTAACTAGGCTTTTCAATTAGTTTTGGTGATAACAAACAAAGGACATTTTAACTTAGAATGTTTGAGTTTTTGTGTTTCAAGAAAACAAGGATCTTTGTGGACCATCAAGTTAAATAAACTAACAAGTGATCGAAAAAGAAGCTTAAAACAATACAATACTGATCAAAGTATGGGAAGCTAAGACTAGCTCAAGCAAACAATCCAAGGGATTTCAAAGCAAAAAGAAAGTGGATGATCTCAAGCTTAGCATATAAGGTTTTAGGAAAATCAATATAAGTACTTCAAACTCTAAATATCTCTTGAAATATCTTTTGAAGCTTTTTAAGGGAATTATATGGACTTAGAGACCCATTTAAAAACCCTGGAATAAGTTTTATAAAGAATGAATGAAAAAGAGTAAAACTATTTTTATTATTGAAAGTTAACATTCAAAAAGAAATCTATTTAGAAGCCAGAAGTGACAACTTCAGATGACTGAACTGCAAGTTTGGTTGACTGAAGAATTACTTCAGACGTCAGAAGAATAAGCTCAGTTGTCTAAAGATTTTTCAATGAGAAACAGAAACTAGCAGAAGCACTTCAGATGACTGAACGTTGACCTCGGTCGTCTGAACTCGACTCTTTGGTCATCGGAACCCTATCCTCGATTGTCTGACCTTGTATCTAGTTTATTTTTTCAACAAACTCAGGAACTTTAGATGACTGAACTCGAGTGTTTAGCTATTTGAACACTGTTAATGGGCAGAAATTTTTAAAATTTTACTTTTTAAATCTGAGTTGCTTGGGCTCCAATCATTCTAGAAAGTTGGGAAATACAACAAGGAAACTTGAGTAACAAGGAAAATTGTTTGAATGCCTATAAATACATGGTTTTCTAAATCAAAATACCACCACGTATTGAAAAATCTGCCACAAGCTCTCTTGCTCCCAAAGTCTCAACGTGCTCAGCTTTTGCAAAGTAAAAGTGCTGGTGTTCTGAAATCATTAATCATCAATCCCTGAGTTCTACTTGCTGATTTCTCATCTAGAGAAAAAGGAGTTTGGTGAAATCTATTCTAAGCTTCAAAAGTGTATTTCATTCTTGATATTTACTTTTTGAAATACATATATTTGAATTGTACTAACTTGCTCTTTGAGTGAGCATTCTTTGTACATAATCCTCTTATTGTTTATCTTGTAGTTTTTTTATGATTCCAAGTTGTTGGATTGTTGACCAAGCGAGAGTACATCGTTTGGAGAAGGCGGACTCTAGCCTTAACAAAGGAGTGCTGTAATCGGTGTTGTTCTGCCCGGTAAAAGAACTGTGATAATGGAACCCTTCGGTAATTTGCCAAGGGCGAGGACGTAGGTTGTGCTGAAGTCGAACCTCATAAAATATTTGTGTCTCTCTCTCTCTCTTCCTTATTCATTGTTTTTCTGCACAATATATCTTTGTGTATACTCAAGTGCAGGTTGCAGGGCTTGAGATTAAAATCAAAGGAAGACTCTTGATATTTAGAAAGTACGTTTTATTTAACCGTTTGTGGAAACCCCAAAGGGAGTACGTTGGTCAATTTGCGAAAATATTAATCAAGAGAAGCACAAACAAAAGTTTCATCCAAAGAAAGTTGCAAACATTTACACGGCAGCGAATAAAAGGCTTAACAAACTTGCATGATTGTTTGAATACTTTGGTAAATTGGTTTGTGTGTTTAAATTTCAGTATCTTGTGGTGTGTGGGTTTTGGTTGTGGTTATTAGTTGATTGATTTATTTTTATCAATGTTGTATTAAAACAAGTAAAGTTTCAGAAAAGGTCAAAATATTAAAATAAACCAATTCACCCCCCCCCCCTCTTGGGACAACTATCCTAATTTGAATTGGTATCAGAGCCTGGTTATAGTAATTCCTAACAAAAAACTATAAAAAAATCAAATGGCAAATATAGGAGTAGCACCCTTTGGTGAAGGCCAATCCTCGACCCGTCCACTAATCTTTTGTGGACATAACTATACCTTTTAGAAAAAGAGAATGCAAAAATATCTCCAACACATGGATTGGAAAGCATAGGAAGTAGTTATGGATGGGAACCTCATACCCACTAAGATAGTTGATGGAAAACATATTCCAAAAGAGAAAAAGGATATGACCGATTCCGATTATAAAATGGTTCAAATTAATTCAAGCACTATAAATGTTTTATACTGTGCTTTAGACCCTAACAAATTTAACAAGGTCATGGCCTGCAAAATGGCTAAGGAGATTTGGGACAAACTAGAAGTAACATATGAAAGAACAGTTAATGTTAGAGACAATAGGATAGACATGTTAACAAGCGAATATGAAGCATTTAAGATGAATTCAGATGAAGCAATATCAAATATGTACACCAAATTTACCCACATAATAAATTCCTTAAGTGCCATAGGAAAAACTTATATTACCTATGAAATGATTAGAAAAATTCTAAGAGGCCTTCTCTCCATATGGGAACCTAAAGCTATAGCTATCACAGAAGGTAGAAACCTTAAAACCACCTCTTTAGATAAGCCCATAGGTTCACTTCTTACCTATGAAATGGCTTTAAAAGAAAGGAATCCTAAACCCCTATGAAATAGCTTTAAAAGAAAGGAATCCTAAACCAAAGCATAAAAGATCCATTGCACTAAAAGCGTCTAGCCACAGCTCAAGTGAAGAGGAAAGTGAAACAAGTGACTTAGATCAAGATGAATTAGCATTCATCACTAAGAGACTAGGTAGGTTCTATAGAAGGAATAAAAGATTTCCTAGAAAGTTCAATAAAAAGAAACCTGAAAAAGGAGAGACAAGTAGAAAAGAAAATAAAATTAAGAATGAACCTCCAATATGCTATCACTGCAATAAACTAGGGCAAATCAAACCGGACTGCCCGTTGCTCAAGAAAGACAAGAAGAAAAAGAAGGAAGCTATGAGGGCCACTTGGGATGATTCAATCTCCAGCAAGATGGAAAACGAATCAAGTGGACAAGAGATGGCAAATATATGCTTCATGGTGAATGACGAAGAGGTAAATTCCTACTACTTTTTGACTGAATTGTACAATGAGTCTTGTGATGAGTCATGTGATAGTATGCCTTCTTACAAGGAATTACAAGCTGAGTTATTTTCTCTACATAAAAGATTCATAAAAATTTTCAAGAGAAATATAACCTTGAAAGATCAAAATAAAGAACTATTGAAGCAACTTGAATCATTCAAAACCATCGAAAAAGAAAAAAAAAACTCTTGTATTAAGAAGCTAGAAGAGGAAGTAAATAAAGTAACTCAAGAATTAGGCAAAACTCATTAAGATAATTTGAATAAAGAGGATTTAGAAATAAATGAACTTAAAAAATTTTTAGAGGATAAGTAGAAAATTATATATAACTTTACCAAAAGTAAAGAAAATTTTGAAAAAATGATTGGACAGCAAAGGCTACATGAAAATAAAGAAGGGATAGGTTATAATGGTAAAACAAATAAAAAGAATAAGAAATTATACATGGGATACTTCATCAAGGAAGCCAAGCACTATGCTAGCACTTCCTCAAACAACAAACATGAACACACCACTTGCTATTTGTGCAAAACTAAAGGTCATGTAATGTTCAACTGCCCATTAAAAAGAAAATATGTTAAAATTCAAGGAGAATGGAGAGTCAATAATGGAACTAAAAAAAATTCAAAGAAAATTAAGAGAATTTGGGTTCCAAAGATTAACACAATGAATCCGTCATTGTAGGTTTGCTTTAGGACAACACCTTCAATGGATAAGTGGTACTTGGACAACGGGTGCTCAAGGCACAGGACCGGTGATAAGACCTAGTTTACCACACTAAGACAAAAGGATGGGGGATACGTCACCTTTAGTGACAATGCCAAAGGTAAAATTATTGGCTTTGGAAAAATAGATAAAGAACCTTCTCTCGCTATTGACAATGTGCTATTAGTAGAAGGATTGAAACACAACCTTTTAAGCATTAGCCAATTAAGTGACAAAGGGTTTGAAATAACCTTTAAGAAAGACAAATGTGTTATCCAAAATCCTAAGAACAATGAAACCTTGTTTATAGCTCATAGGATAAATTATGTTTATTGTATAAATCTTGAGAACGTAGTAAATTAGAACGTAACTTGTTTGGCAGCAATGAATGAAATAAGTTGGCTATGGCATAGGAAACCATGACATGCTAGCATGGACCTATTATCCAAATTATCGAAGAAAAATCTTGTAAAAGAATTACCAAATACCAAATTCATAAAATACAAGATGTGTGATGCATGCTAAAAGGGAAAGCAAGTCAAAACAAGCTTCAAAAATAAAAAGTACATATCTACTAAAATACCACTCCTAGACTTATTTGGCCCAACTAGAACCTTAAGCCTAGGAGGTAAACAGTATGCTTTTGTAATTGTAGATGACTATTCAAGATTTACTTGGGTATTATTCTTAGCAAACAAAGATGAAGCATGTGACATTCTAATCACCTTATGCAAGAAATTACAAAGTGAAAAGGGCTATAATGTAACAAGCTTTAGAAGTGATCAAGGTAGGGAGTTTAAAAACAAAGAGGTTGATAAATTCTGTAATGAATATGGAATAAGTCATAATTTTTCAGCACCTAGGACTCCACAACAAAATGGAGTTTTAGAAAGAAAAAATAGAACTCTACAAGAAATGGCAAGAACAATGATAAATGAAAATAACCTACCTAAATACTTTTGGGCAGAAGTTGTGAATATAGCTTGTTATATTGTAAATAGGGTATCTATAAGATCAAGTATAGAAAAAACACTGTATGAACTATGAAAATGAAGAAAACCTAATATCTCCTACTTTCATGTATTCGGATGCAAAGGTTTTATCCTTAACACTAAAGATGATTTAGAAAAGTTTGATGCAAAATCTAATGAAGGTATCTTCTTAGGCTACTCTACAAATAGCAAAGCCTATAAGGTTTATAATAGAAGAACTCTTACTATTATTGAATTAATACACATAGCATTTGATGAGTCAAATAATTATGACAATAAAGTTAAGATTGATGAAAAAGAAGATATTCCATAAAAGGAAGAATATCTTGAAATAAAAGAAGAAAACAATAATGAAACTTCAAATGAAAACATCATAGAAAATCTAGAACTACCTAAAGAATAGAGATATGTTAAGAGTCACCCAAAAGAACAAATTCTTAGTGAAACATCAAAAGGAATAACCACTAGAGCCTCATTGAAAAATATTTGCAACCATTAAGCTTTTTTTGTCTCAAGATGAACCCAAGAATATTGAAGAAGAATTTAAAAGATTATTCTTGGATTATAACTATGCAAGAGGAACTAAATCAATTTGAAAGAAGTCAACTATGGGAACTTATACCTAAACCCAAAGATAAATCAATCATAGGAACTAAATGGGTGTTTAGAAATAAAAAGGATGAAAATGGGGTAGTTATAAGAAATAAAGCTAGGCTAGTAGCACAAGATTATAATCAAGAAGAAGGTATTGATTACGAATAAACCTTTGCTCTAGTAGCTACAATGGAAGCAATTAGGATGCTTCTAGCTTGTGCAGCCCATAAGGATTTTAAATTATACCAAATGGATGTAAAGAGTACATTCTTAAATGGATATATAACTGAAGAAGTGTATGTTAAACAACCTCCAGGTTTTGAAAATTCAAAAAATCCAAATCATGTATTTAAGTTAACAAAACATTTGTATGGTTTGAAACAAGTTCCTAGAGCTTGGTATGAGAGGCTAAGTAAATTCTTGCTCAAAAATGAATTTTCAAGAGATGATAATTGTTCAAATATATGTGGATGATATTATATTCAGAGGTACAAATGAAGAACTATGTAAAGACTTTGCCACATGTATGCAAAAAGAATTTGAAATGAGTATGATGGGGGAGTTCAATTATTTTCTAGGATTACAAATTAAACAAGCAAACAATGGGACATTTATAAATCAAACTAAATACATTAAAGATATGCTTAAAAATTTTGATATGGAATAAAGTAAACCCATAAGAACCACTATGAGTACATCAACAAGCCTTGATAGAGATGAAAAAGGAAAACAAGTAGACATAAAACACTATAGAGGAATAATTGGTAGTTTAAAATATTTAACTGGTAGTAGACCCGATATTATGTTTAGTGTATGTATGTGTGCTAGGTTTCAATCAGCACCTAAGCAATCACATCTAACAGCCGTTAAGAGGATACTTAGGTACTTTCTAGGAACACTTGATTTAGGTTTATGGTATCCAAAGGATACTGATTTTGATATGATAAGCTATTACGATGTTGATTATGTCCGATGTAAGATTGATAGAAAGAGTACTAGTGGCACATGTCACTTCCTAGGACAGTACTTAGTATCTTAGTTCTCAAAGAAACGAAACTCCATAACCTTATCAACCACTAAAGTCGAGTATGTAGCAGCCAAAAGTTGTTGCGCACAAATTCTATACATGAAACAACAATTAAAAGACTTCAATTTAGATTATAAACCAACTCCAATAAAGTGTGATAATGCAAGTGCTATAAATATATCCCAAAATCCAATTTCACACTCAAGAACCAAACATATAGATATAAGGCATCATATCTTGAGAGATCATGTCCAAAAAGAGGATATAATTCTTGAACTCATTAATACAAGTGACCAATGGGCAGAAATTTTTACAAAACCCCTAAGTGAAGAAAGATTTATACACATTAGAAGAGAACTTGGGTTAATACGAACAGAGAAGTGTGTTAGAAAAGTAATTTCAAATTTTTCTGATCTTCGGTGGTTTGAACTAAGAACTTTAGACGACTTAACACCGTAGCAAACAGGTTCAGATGACTAAACTTGGAACTTCAGATGATTGGGAGGCTACTGACTCTTCAAATTCCAGATCTAAAAATCTTTAGACGACTAAAGATAATCCTCAATCATCTGAAGTCACAGGATTTAAATATAACAATCCTCTTAAAACCCTAATTTCGACCTTCTGAAGTTCGTTGTTCTACTCATTAGTTCTCTCCATTTCTCCTCATTCTCACCCAAAAATCACTCAATCCAAAGCTTGCTTCTCTCTTCTAAGGTTCATTCCACGACACCTAGGGTTTCTACAATCAGGTTTCTTCATCGAATATGCCTCGTATTAAGCACACAGCCAATCGTGGCTCTTCATCTAGGAGAGATACACAAAATCTTGACAAATGGCTTTTTGCTCCCCAAGCTAAGCGTCGTTACCATGCGTCCCTTGGTAAAGTATTGGATGACTTCCCAGATATCCTTCTGTTATTCAAAGCAATAGAATGGTTTGATTTTGTCACCCAGCAACCAAAAGGAATTTTCCCTCATCTTATCAAAATATTTTATGCCGATATGACTAATGAAAATGGGATTGTCTCCTCTGAAGTCAAAGGGAAGAAAGTCTTGTTGAATTCTGAAATCTTATCTCCTATTTTCAAAATTACTCCAGGTGAATTTAACTGTCCTATGTTTGCTCAATCCTGGATTCTAGAACAAGGGTTTACCCCTGAAACCTTCCTCCCATTGATCATGGAAAATGAACCTATATACTTTGGGCATCCTCCTTTGTATAAACAACTCAGTTTAAAAGCCCAAATTTTACACAAAATTGTAGCAAATAATATTCTACCTAAACAAGGTTTGTTTGATCACCTTTCCTATATTAAGTGCTTTGTCCTTTGGTGTCCTTACTCTTCTTTTTACCCACCTTCAGGTCTTAAATAGTTCTAAATTCTTCATAAAAAGAACTCGCTGTGATCTTTTTAATGAGACCTCTCTCAAACAAATGGGGTATGACAAAGGTAACTCGAGTTGGTATTTAAAATCAAGTAGAATTCAAAGAGCACCTATAGCCTCAGCCTCAGTCTCCGCCTCAGCCTCAACCTCAGCAACAGCTAATTCTTCCCCCACGCAGGATCTAGGATCCTCTCACGATACACTATCATGGTTCTTATCATTTCAAAGGGACTTCTCTAGTTTCTTATCTTAAGTGCGCACTGGACTTCAAAATATAAAAGAAAAAGTTACATCCCTTGATCAACGCGTCACTCACATTGAGAAGTATCAGGCTAGATCTTCTAGAGAAAGTGATCCTATAAATATTAGCTCTGCCCCCCCCCCCCCAAAGTGAAGATGATGGTTTTGATGAAGAAACTGAGGACAATGAAGAATGTTCTGCAGAAGAAGGCAACCAGGAGAAAGAAGTAGGAACTGAAGAAGAAGGAAGCCAAGAAGAAGAAGAAGAACAAGGATACGGCTCTAAAGAAGATGGGATCATTAGGAATCAACTAGCATAGATTACTAGTTACTATGTAACTTTTTTATTCTAACTCATATGTTTGCAATATTGGTACTTTGACTCTTTTTGTTGTAAACATCTCTTGATTTTTGGTTGTTACACCTTGTTATGTAAGCCCTTCCTTGATGATTATAATAATATCTTTCCTATTATGCATTACTTGTTCTTGTTCTTTTTGAATAATGACAAAGGGGGAAAAGGTTATTAGCAAAGATAAAATGCAAAGAATGTCAAAAGTAATAAAATTAACAAAGAATACATGGACATATGAACTTGCAAAGACTTATATTGGCATACTATGTTTCCTTGGTTATCCTGTTTATTTTATTGGATGCTCATAGTAAGGGGAGTATTTTTCAAAGAAACCTTTATCTTTGCTCCTTGTTTTTCATCATCAAAAAGGGGGAGATTGTTGGCCTAACTAGGCTTTTCAATCAATTTTGGTGATAACAAACAAAAGACATTTTAACTTAAAATGTTTGAGTTTTGGTGTTTCAGGAAAACAAAGATCTTTGTGGAAAATCAAGTTAAATAAACTAACAAGTGATCCAAAAAGAAGCTTAAAACAGCACAATACTAATCAAAGCATTGGAAGTTAAAACTAGCTCAAGCAAACAATCCAAGGGATTTCAAAGCAAAAAGAAAGTGGATGATCTCAAGCTTAGCATATAAGGTTTTAGGAAAACCAATGTAAGTACTTCAAAGTCTAAATATCTCTTGAAATATATTTTGAAGCTTTCTAAGGGAATTATATGGACTTAGAGACCCATTTAAAAACCCCGGAATAAGTTTTATAAAGAATGAATGAAAGAGAGTAAAACTACTTTTATTATTGAAAGTTAACATTAAAAAGAAATTTGGTCAGAAGCCTGAAGTGACAACTTCAGATGACTGAACTCCAAGTTCGGTTGACTGAAGAATTACTTCAGACGTCTGAAGAATAAGCTTAGTCGTCTGAAGATTTTTCAATGAGAAATAGAAACTGGCAGAAGCACTTCAGATGACTGAATCTTGACCTCGGTCGTCTAAACTCAACTCTTCGATCATCTAAACCCTATCCTCGGTCGTCTGATCCTATATCTAGTTCATTCTTTCAACAGACTTAGGAACTTCAGATGACTGAACTCGAGTGTTCACCATCTGAACACTGTTAATGGGCAGAAATTTTCAAAATTTTATTTTTTAAATCTAAGTTGCTTGGACTCCAATCTTTCTAAAAACTTGGGAAATACAACAAGGAAACTTGAGTAACAAGGAAACTTGTTTGAATGCCTATAAATACTTGGTTTTCTAAATCAAAATACCACCAAGTATTGAAAAATCTGCCATAAGTTCTCTTGCTCTCAAAGTCTCAATGTGCTCATCTTTTGCAAACTGAAAGTGTTGGTGTTCTGAAATCATTGATCATCAATCCCTAAGTTCCACTTGTTGATTTCTCATCTGGAGAAAAGGGAGTTTGGTGAAATCTATTCTTAAGCTTCAAAAGTGTATTTCATTCTTGATATTTACTTTTTGAAGTACATATATTTGAATTGTACTAACTTTCCTTTGAGAGAGTATTCTTTATACACAATCCTCTTATTGTTTATCTTGTAGTTTTTTTATGATTCCAGGTTGTTGGATCATTGACCAAGCGAGAGTACATCGTTTGGAGAAGGCGGGCTCTAGCCTTAACAAAGGAGTGTTGTAATCGGTGTTGTTCCTCCTGGTAAAGGAACTGTAACAGTGGAATCCTTTGGCAATTTGCCAAGGGCGAGGACGTAGGCTGTGTTGAAGCCGAACCTCGTAAAATCTTTGTGTGTCTCTCTCTCTTCCTTATTCATTGTTTTTCTACAAAATATATCTTTGTGTATACTAAAGTGCAGGTTGTAGGGCTTGAGATTAAAATCAAAGGAAGACTTTTGATATTTATAAAGTACAGTTTGATTAACAATTTACGGAAACCCAAAAGGGAGTATATTGGTTAATTTGTGGAAATATTAATCAAAAGAAGAACAAACAAAGGTTTCATCCAAAGAAGGTTGCAAACATTTACACGACAGCAAATAAAAGGCTTAACAAACTTGCATGATTGTTTGAATACTTTGGTAAATACCATTGTGTGTTTAAATTTCAGTATCTTGTGGTATGTGGGATTTTGGTTGTGGTTATTAGTTGATTAATTTATTTTTCTCATTGTTGTATTGAAACAAGTAAAGTTTCAAAAAAGGTCAAAATATTAAAATAAACAAATTCACCCCCTCCCCTCTTGGGACAGCTATCCTAATTTCACTCTCGACTATTCATCAAACCTAATTCTCGCCTAATTTGGATAAACCTATCCTCCGCAAGTGGTTTTGTGAAGATGTCTTCCCATTGTTCATCTGTGCATACAAACTCAAGTGTCACATCTCCTTTTTGCACATGATCACGAAGAAAATGATGTCTTATTTCTATATGTTTAGTTCGTGAATGTAATATAGGATTCATTGAGATGTTTATTGCACTCGTATTATCACATCTTATAGGTATTGTGTCATAGCTAAATCCAAAATCCGTCAGTTGTTGCTTCATGTAAAGTGTTTGAGCACAACAACTTCCTGCCGCTAAGTATTCAGCCTCAGCTGTGGAAAAAGCTACTGAATTCTGTTTCTTGGAAAACCAAGAGACTAACGAATGTCCTAAGAAATGACATGTACCACTCGTGCTTTTCCTATCCACTTTGCTACTAGAAAATACAACATCTGAATAGCTGATAATCTCAAAAGATGTATACTTAAGATACCATAACCCAAGTTCCACGGTTCCTATCAGGTATCTAATTATTTTTTTGACAGCTAACAAGTGTGACTCTTTTGGTGCAGCCTAAAATCTTGCGCACAAACATACGCTAAACATTATGTCAGGTCTACTGGTAGTCAGATAAAGTAAACTACTGATCATTCCATGATAGAGCTTGACATCTACTGGTATACCTTGTTCATCTTTGTCTAATTTCAAAGAAGTGCTCATAGGTGTTCCTAGTATTTTTCCATCTTCCATATTAAAATTTTTTAGCAGAACTCTAATGTACTTCAATTGATTTATAGAGATTCCATGTTTCGTTTGTTTGATCTGAAGTCCAAGGAAGAAATTTAGTTCATCCATTATGCTCATCTCAAATTCATTTTGCATAGTACTAGCAAACTCATTGCACAAGTCTTTATTTGTAGCTCTAAATATGATATCATCTATATATACTTGAATTAGGAGCGTGTCATCTTTCTTAGACTTCATAAAGAGTGTTATGTCTATCATTCCTCTGATAAATCCATTATCCAGTAGAAAACTGCTTAATCTCTCATACCAAGCTCTGGGAGCTTGCTTTAAACCATACAAGGCTTTTGTTAGTCTATAAACATTATATGGATTCTTATAGTTTTCAAAGTCTGGGGGTTGTTCTACATATACCTCTTCACTTATGTAGCCATTTAAAAATGCACTTTTGACATCCATTTGATATAGCTAGAAATTCTTAAAAGCAGCATAGGCTAAAAGCATTCAAATGGCTTCCATTCTAGCTACAAATGCAAAGGTTTCTTCAAAATATATTCCTTTTTCTTGGTTATATCCCTGAACTACTAGTCTAGCCTTATTTCTAACAATTATTCGAGGTTCATCTTTCTTGTTCTTATATATCCATTTTGTTCCAATAATTGTCTTATCCTCAAGTCTAGGAACTAATGTCCATACTTTGTTTCTCTCAAACTCGTTTAACTCTTCTTGCATGGACAACACCCATGATTCATCCTCAATTGCTTCACTCACATTCCTAGGTTCTTTTTGAGAAAGAAAGGCAAAATTACTAATCATATTCCTAAGTGAGGATCGTGTGGCTACTCCACATAATGGTTCACCTATTATTTGATCAATGGGATGATTCTTTATGTACTTCCACTCTCTAGGTAGTTCATTAAGCTCATTTTCAATTTAAGTAGTTTCAACCGATGGTTCCTTAATTTCATTTTTCTTTTCAAAATCATTTTTAATGGATAGTTTTTCAAATTCCTTATTTATCTCTATTTCATCTTCATCGGTCATTTTTAAGAAGGGATTTGACTCATTGAACACTACATGAATGGATTATATAACGGTTAATGTTCGTTTGTTGTATACTCTGTAGGCTTTACTATCAAAGGCATACCCTAGGAAGATACCTTCATCTGATTTCACATCAAACTTTCCTAAATGTTCATTGTCTCTAAGCAAAAAACATTTACAACCAAAGACATGAAAATATGATATGTTTGGTCTATGGTCATTCCATAATTCGTACGGGGTCTTATTTAGAGATGCTCTAATCAAAACTTTATTTAGAACATAGCAGACGGTATTTACTGCCTCAACCTAGAAGTTCTTAGGTAGTTTATGTTCGTTAAGCATAGTTCTGGTCATTTCTTGTATAGACCTATTCTTCCTTTCAACTACACCATTTTGCTGTGGTGTTCTAGGAGCCGAAAAATTATGAGCAATTCCTAATGAATTATAGTAGTCTTCCATGCTTTGATTTTTAAATTCCCTACTCCTATCACTTCGGATTTTAGTGACAGTATAACCCTTTTCATTTTGAATTTTCTTACACAAATTTATGAATTGTTCATACGCTTCATCTTTGTGACCTAAAAATAGAACCTATGTATATCCTAAATAATCATCAACTATAACGAATGTGTATGATTTTCCTCCTAAACTAGGAATTGGGTTTGGACCAAATAAATCTAAGTGTAGCATTTGAAGTGGCCTAGTAGTAGAGATTACTTTCTTTTTCTTAAAGTTCATTCTTGCTTATTTTCCTAGTCGGCATGCATCACAAATTTTATCATTCATGAATTTAGTCTTAGGCTATCCCTTAACTAATTCTTCCTGAACAAGTTTAGATATTAAATCCATATTTGCGTGTCCTAGTTTCCTATGCCAAATCTAACTAATCTCATTTATGACAGAGAAACAAGTAACATGTTGAGATGCAAGATTATCAAGGCTAGTGATGTAAACATTTTCATGACGATCAGCAGTAAACAATATTTTATTTTCAAATTTGTTCTCTATAGTGCATTTGTCATGTTCAAATGAGACTTTATAACCTTTATCACATAGTTGACTTATACTCGATAGGTTATGTTTCAATCCATCAACTAACAACACATTATCAATGACAAGTGAAGGTTCCTTACCTACTTTACCAACTCCAATGATTTTACCTTTAGAGTCATCCCCAAATGTGAAGAATCCTTCATCTTTGGATATGATAGATGCGAATTTAGCTTTATCTCCTATCATGTATCACGAGCATCCACAATTCATATACCACTTTTCCTTTGAGGAGGACAATCTCAAGCACATCTGCAGGATCAGATAACTACTTTTGGTACCAAGATTTTCTTGGGTCCATGGGGGTTAGTGCTAGATTCTCCTTTGACTTTTCAAGCTTTCTTAATTTTGACATCTTCATTTTTTAAAGCAGTCTTTAGTTGTAACATATGATTTTGACTCTTTTACAAAATGTCCCATGTAGAGATGTTTCTGTTTTAGGTTCTCCCTCCCATTAAAACCAAGACCGTCCTTCTTTAGGGAATTTCTTTGAGCTCCTAGGAGTTTTTCTAAATTACTTTGACCTTTAGTAAATTTACAAATAATCTTAGATTTATCTTTTAAATTCTTTTCTAACTCTTCATTTTTCAATTCCTTGTCTTTTGTGAGAGATGCATGAGATTCATTTTCACTTTCTACCAACCTTGAAAGTTCTTTAACTTTACTTTTCAAATCAAAAATTTTCTTAGTTTTCTTCTCAAGCATTTTAATAGTGTACAAATATTCTTGTTTCAATTCATTGTATGAAAGCATGCCATTCTCATTTTCAGAATCACTAGAATAATAAGAAGAAGATGAGAATGATGATTGTACCTCAAGGTCATCATGTGCCATTAGACATAGATTTGCAATCTTGTCATCACTAGATTCAGATTCTGAACAACTTGTGTTATGCGTATCCCAAATGAATTTTAGCACCTTCTTCTTTTTCTTGGAGGCTTTCATTAGTTTGGGACACTCAGGCTTGAAGTGTCCAACCTCTCTGCAGTTGTAGCGTGTTGGTGGATCTTCCTTCTTTTTCTTCATGCTTGACTCTCCTCTTTCTGATTTTGAGTTCCAAAATTTTCTAGTGAACTTATTATTCATCTTCTTCAAGAACTTCCCAAATTTCTTTGTTAGCAAGGTCACGTCGTCTTCCGTATCAGAATCACTTCCTTCACTAGAGTTGTTTGACAATGCCTTAAGCGAGGTAATTTTCTTTGCCTTATTCTGCTCACTTTTCCTCTTATTTCTTGCAAGCTCATAGGTGATGAGTGATCTAATGAGTTCATCAATAGACATCTCCTTGAGATTTCTCCCTTCTTCTATCACAGTAGCTTTAGCTTCCCAAACTAAAGGTAGTCCCCTGAGTATTTTCCTAATCAACTCATAAGTATGGTAAGATTTACCAAGTGCATTTAAAGAATTTGTGATGTGTGTGAATAATCTAGTGTACATGGATTGAATAGATTCATCAGCAGTCATTTTAAATGCTTCATACTCACTGGTGAGCATGTCTATCCTACTATCTTCTACTTCCTTAGTTCCTTCATATGTAACTTCTAATTTTTCCCAAATCTCTTTAGCAGAATTACATGCCATTACCCTATTAAATTCATTTACATCTAATGCACGTAAAAGCAAGTTCATGGCAATAGCATTGATTTGTACTGATTTCCAGTCTTCCTCTGTATACTCATCTTAAGTTTTAGGTACATTAATCTTGTAAATTACTTTCATGGGAACATGATTTCCCTTAGTGACTATTTTCCATACCTTTCAGTCTACATTTAACAAGTAGATGCTCATCCTACGTTTCCAATAGGTGTAATTTACACCACAGAAAATTGGTGGTCTAGTGGATGAGTGTCCCTCACCGAATGCAGTTACACCGATGTGTGTCATGTGATCTTTTTACGAATGAACAATTACGTCTATGTAAACCCGATCTGATACCAAATGTTAATTTAGGTGTAATCCCAAGAAGGGGGGTGAATTGGGTATTTTTAAAATCTTTCATATTATTTACCACTTAATCTCAATTTCTATGTTTAACAAATTAAATGCAGGAGTTTGAGGCTGATTTAAATTTATTTTATCAATGAATTCTTTTTATCCAATTAAAGGCGTGTGGAGTTATTCAAACACGCACACATGAAATACAAGTTATGAAATGTAGTGTGGAAAATAAAAAGATAAGGAAAGAGAGGAGGCAAACATGATTTTACAAGGCTCAACCAACCCAGCCTACGTCCTCGCCTTGAACAACCCACTCAAGGATTCCACTAATTCCCTGCTCCTTTAACCAAGACAGAGCTTCCCTTACATCCCCTGCTTACAAGAGGCACAGCTTCCTCCTTACTCGGTTCAACACCCGAACCGTGATTACAATATAATAGCAAATTTGCAAAACAACTCAAGATTCGCTTCTAACAAAGCTAGTGAGTACAATTGAAACCTATCACATATACATATGATGAAACTTGAAGCTCAGTATGTATGAAACGATAAAATCGTTATATGAATGAAATGCTTGAACCAATTTCCCTTTTATCAAATCTCCTAAGTAATGATATAAGTAAAAGCTTTCGAGAAAATTAGTGTTCTAGTGCACTTTGCAAAAATGCATGAATATCAAATGTGAACTTATCAAGAGCTTTGTCTTGAATATTATATCGATCAAAATCAAAAAACTTTCTTTCAAATATTCAACCACAATATGATCATTGTAATATGCAAATCTATATATATGTATAATATGATTTCCAAAGATCAAAAACTGAATATAATGTTTTCCAGAAAAAATCCCTCAATAAAATATATAGTTATGAACACTAAGGAAATTTAATCAAGCTATTTTAAGATATCTAAAATATAAAGCCTTAAACTGAATACACACTTGAATCAAAACTGTTTAACCAATGGCAAAAACCTTTCTTAAGTAGTGCTCTTATCTAAATAATCTATAAGTAAGTACACTCAAGATCAATCACTCAGCTTATATTCAATAATATATTTTGAGATGAAAAGTTCTTTGAAAACTAAATATCAACAAACAAATCAATTTATATGAAGAACTCTATGAGAATAAATATTAACAAGTATATTGATTTTCCAAACCTCAATATCAAAATAATTGCAAAATAGTCACAAGAAAACCTTTTGAGGATCAAAGTAGCTCTAGCTCGGATTTGTAGTATAAGATTTGAAATCCCAATCACAACCTTGGTAGTGTTATCTCCCAAGTTGTGCTAATATGATCAATCGTATTCCAAAGGTTTGATTTTCTTCTTCTTGTGGTTGTTTCTTATTCTTCTTCTTGTTCCTGTTGATCTCCGTTAATCTTAGTAAGGGCACCAGGGTTTAGATGTTCATTATATAGGTACCTTGCCCTTAGAATGAATCTTAACTGTTGGATCAAAAAATAATTCATGAGTTCTCTCATTAAAAATTAAATTTTTAAACTTTCCCATAGGTTCAAACGACTGAGGGTTAGAGCCCAGACGACTAAAGTTCCTTAGAGCTTCAAAAAATTAACCTTGACACAGGGTCCAATGACTGAAGTTGGGGTTTAGTCTTTTGAAGTGTCAGGTTTAGATGACTGAAGTCTGAGATCAGTCTTCTGATGTGCTTCTACCAGGTTCTATGTTTCACCATAAACTCTTCAGACGACTGAACTTAATCTTCGGTCTTCTGAAAAAATACTTCGGACGACTGAGCTTAACTTTAGTCTTCTGAAGTTACATCTTTAGACGACTGAACGTTGAGTTCAGTCTTCTGTACTAACCAATTTCTGAATTTTCCCTTTTAATTTAAAAAATTTGCTTTTGCACTCTTTCTTTGCTCTCTTGTAAAATATTTTTCGGGGTTTTAAAAATATCCCTAAGTCCATAAATATCCCCTAATGATGTTCATGAGTTGCATGAGTCCTAAGGTCAGTCTAGTATATATGTTAAGCCTCAAATTAAATCATATGAAATATGCAAATACATTTAGTTCTAAATACCCATTCTCATGACGATCTTGAACTCGCCGCTTACATCTTCATTCTTCAACTCTTTTAATTCCATGGATTATGCCAAGTTGTGTATGCTTTAATCTTCATGGCTTCCATGACTTATTATCTTTCCATGCATGCTAAATATTGTTATTGTTCATAGTCTCAATGCATAGATTAAATACCAAGTGATTTGTCATTATCAAAACCGAATTAGACTCATAGAGTCAACGGAGCAGATATTTTATACAATAAAAAACTTCACACAAATTGTTGGTCTAACAAGACTTAATCTCATTTTTATGATAACAAATCAAGGTTACTTAACATGTCTATTCAAGTTTGAGTTTGAGGACTTAAGTAATCTTATGATTTCAAGTTGACATACTTGACGAATTTGAATGTAAAATTACACTTAAGGCAATGAAACATGATAAACATGAAGGTTCAAGTCATGGGAGACATGAAGCTCGTTGAAGTAGTGCATAAAGCTCAGAATACATATTGGAAGCTTCACAACATGATGACTTTGACACTAACATAGGAAAATCATATGAAAGTCTCACGTAAGTACTTCAAAACTCAATACTAATTGGTTGAAGCTCCTAGGAAATGTCATTGGACTTAGATGCCTGATTTTATTCATGGAAAATATTTTCTCAAAGTCCAAAATGAGTTTTCAAATATATGAATTAAGTTTGGAACCAAAAATAATCGAAAAACAAGTTTACTGAAAGGACAGGCGACTGATGATAAATCATCAAGCGGTCGTGGTACTTCTGTGTTTGAAAATATTCAAATAGAATAGGCACAGATGACTAGCCTATCGACCACAGTCGACTGACCACATTCTGACGTTCAAAATACGCTCACTTTAAAGGAGAGCAGGTGACAGACCCTTTGGGGATAGGCGACTGATGCGAGTGTTTAAACATTAAACAGGACTGATCTTATTTCCAAATCTTGCATTAATGGTTTCCAAATTAATAGAAATTTCAAGGGAAAGTTTTTGAAACCCTAGTACTCTATTTAAACATATTATTCTCACACATTAAGCTAATGAACATGAATTGAAAAGCAACGGCACACACAACTCTCTTGTATTCTCTTTGCTGAAAGGCTACTACTGTGTTCTTGATTCTTTCACTTGGAAAAGATTGATTTGATCTTCAAACTCACATCTTTCAATCAGTTTTGGTGATATACTTCAACCCTCAAATTTTATATTGTTTTTGAAGTATTATTTTTTAATCTAACGTGTACTAATCTGCTTGGTTAAGGAGTCTTTTCTTGTACAAGCAAGTATTTGATGCTTCTTGTATTTTTGACGATTAAGGGGATTGAATCGTTGCCTAGCGGGAGGGGATTCTCGTTAGAGGCAAACTACACCTTTGAGGGAGAGAGGGTGTAACTTCAACTAGTAACGAAGTTGGTAAAGGAAATCCTCGTAGCGTGTTTCTGGAGGCAAGGACGTAGGTTGCGACCAAACCTTGTAAAAACAATAGTGTTCAGCTTCCTCTTCCCTACTATTTTTATTTTCTACAATTTATAAACTGCGTGCATGATTTTACTTTTATAAGAACTTGCTGAATATTATCTCGTGCTCAATATTATATCTTGTTGAATATTTGAGGTTGAGCTAAATATTTGAAAATCTGTTGAAAAGTGGAATCTTTCTAAACATAGTGAACTTGCTGAACATATTTTGTTTGAGATCAAATATATATATATATATCAGTTGAATGAGCGAAGCATTGATTTGACCATTCAGAAAAGTTTACAACTTTGAGTTTAAAAATATATAGTCTGAGGATTTACTTGTTTGAGAACATATTTTCTGAATAAAGTATATGTGCTGAAGCTAAACAAGCATTTTACAAAATCTATTTTGAAAGAAAACACATATGCTGAAAGTTAGATCTTAATATTGATTTTTATTAAGGCATAGATCAATCACTGAATTTATTCTTGAGTACATTACTGTGAATCTTTTTGAATTAAGCTGAAAGTTATAATACGAACAAGTGCTCAAATGAATGTGTTATCTCATATTGTAAATTCAGTTTGTATATCCATATTCATATATAAAGGCTTGTAATTAACATAGTTCTAATTGATGTATATCTACATATATACATATATATATATTGGAAGGTTGAATAGTTAAGGGTTGAAGAAATTAAAATTCCACGAATAATTTTTAAATAACCGAATTCACGCCCCTCCCCTCTCGGGAATACATCCTAATTTCATTTGGTATGAGAGTGTAGGTTGTAGTATATCCTAACAAGTAGCTACATAAAGATCCCTATGGCAAAGTTAGGAGTATCCCTGTTTGGCACAGGCCAATCTTCATCTAGACCTCCCATCTTCTGGGGTGAAAACTACACTTTCTAAAAGCAACGAATGAGAATATTTTTGCTAACCATGGATTACAAAGTATGGAAAGTAGTCACACATGGTGACTTGATTCCTACAAAATCTGTAGACAACAAAGAAGTCCCTAAAGAAGAAAAATAATGGAATGATATAGACATCAAACAAATTCAAATTAACTCTAGTGCATCGAATGTGTTGTATTGTGCCTTAGATGCAAATGAATTCAATAGAGTTATGAGTTGTAAATCAGCTAAAGAAATTTGGGACAAGTTAGAGGTTACCTATGAGGGAACCATAGATGTTAGGGATAGTAGGATTGACATGCTCACCAACAAGTATGAAGCCTTTAAGATGAACCTAGAAGAATCCATCACCAGCATGTACGCTAGGTTCACCCATATAATTAATTCCATTAATGCACTAGGAAAGAGCTATTCTACCTATGAGATTATTTGGAAAGTGCTTAGAGTACTTCCTCCTATTTGGGAACCTAAGGCCATTGCCATAACTAAAGGAAGAAATCTAAAAACCACTTCCTTTGATGAATTAATAGGTTTGCTTCTCACATATGAGATGGCGATGAATGGAAGAGCTGCTGAGGGTAATAAATAAAAGAAAACAATAGCCCTAAAAGCTACAAAGGATAGTTCAAGTGAGGAAGAGGATGATGAGGGAGATGAAGATGATCTAGCCTTGTTCACTAGACGGTTAGGCAAATTCTTTAATAAGAACAAGAGATGCGCTAGAAAATTCAGAGGATAAAAAACAGATAAGGGAGAGACTAATAAGAAAGAAACAAAGAATGAACCCCCTACCTATTATAATTGTAAGAAAGTAGGACATATAAAACTTGATTGTCCACAGCGCAAGAGAGATGCAAAGAAGAAGAAAAAAAGAGCAATGAAAGCAACTTGGGATGACTCAAGTTCAAGTGACTCGGAGAGTGAATCAAACAATCATGAGATGGCTAATC
The DNA here is from genome assembly GCF_029873635.1 of Malania oleifera. Taxonomy (NCBI): domain Eukaryota; kingdom Viridiplantae; phylum Streptophyta; class Magnoliopsida; order Santalales; family Ximeniaceae; genus Malania; species Malania oleifera. The sequence continues at coordinate 71,283,256 of NC_080420.1, forward strand.
TGTGCTTCACTGTAAGAGAAAATGAGGTAAATTCCTATTCAACCTCGTCTTATGAAATTAGTGATGAATCTTGTAATGAATCATCTGAAATTTTACCTTCTCATAAAGAAATCCAATCTAAATTGTTTTCATTACAAAATAGATTCATAAAAGTGTCCAAGAGGAATATAGCTCTAAGACAACAAAATGAAACACTTGTGAATCAACTAGAATCCTCTAGATTAATTAAAAAAGAAAAGGACTCAACTATTGATGAACTCATGGATAAAATAAATAAGATGTCCCAAGAACTAGTTAACCTACAAGTAAATGGTAAATGTGCAAAAGACATAGAAATTTGTTGTCTTAAAAGTAAAGTTGAAGATCAAGCTAAAATCATATATAACTTTGCTAGAGGAAAAGAGAACTTTGACAAACTTGTTGGAGTTTAATGAATGTCATTGGACAAGGAAGGAATAGGCTTTAATGGAATTAAGAACACTAAAAGAAGAAACCTCTATATGGGATACTTTGTAAAAGCCTCCAACAATTATGCTGATACATCTTCAACTAATACGTATGAACAAACTACGTGTTTCCTATGTAAGGAGAAAGGGCACATAAAATTTGAATGTCCATATAAAAGAAAGAGTGTCAAAATTAAGAAAGTATGGAGAGCAAAAACTAAAAATAAATAAATTCAAAAAGACCTAAGAAGATATGGATACCAAAAGTAACACATTGAATCCCTTCTTGTAGGTATGCTTTAGGTCCACACCAACAAAAGATAAATGGTACTTGGATAGTGGGTGCTCAAGACATATGACCGAAGATAAGTCCAAGTTCACCTCATTAACATTAAATAATGGTGGTGGATATGTCACCTTTGGAGACAACGCTAAAGGCAAAATTATTGGAATCGGTAAATTAGGTAAGAAACCTTCCTTGGAGATTGATGATGTGTTGTTAGTCGAAGGGTTAAAACATAATCTGCTTAGCATTAGTCAACTAAGTGACAAAGGCTTTCAAGTAACCTTTAAACAAGATAAATACATAGTTGAAAATAGTAAAAATCATAAAATCTTGTTTATTGCAAATCGGGTTTATAATGTTTATTGCATAAATTTTAAGAACCTAATATCTCAAGAAGTTCAATGCTTCATAATCATAAATGAGAATAGTTGGTTGTGGCATAGGAGATTTGGACATGCAAGTATGGATCTGTTGTCAAAATTAGCAATGAAAAACTTAGTAAGAGGCTTGCCTAGTACTAACTTTGTTAAGGAAAAAAAGTGTGTGATGCGTGTCAACTTGGGAAGCAAACCAAAACAAGCTTTAAGAATAAAAAGCATATCTCTACTGGTAGACCCCTAGAGCTTATTCATCTAGATCTTTTTGGCCCCACCGGAACTCAAAGCCTAGGAGGAAAGTAATATGTATTCGTCATAGTTGATGACTACTCTAGGTTTACCTAGGTACTTTTCTTATCCTCCAAAGATGAATCTTGTAAGATGTTCATCAATCTATGCAAGAAGCTTCAAAATGAAAAGGTATATGGCATTCAAAATATTAGGAGTGGTCGAGGGAGAGAATTTCAAAATAGAGATGTTAAGGATTATTGTACTGAACATGGAATATCACACAACTTCTCAGCTCCCCATACATCTCAAAAAAATGGAGTTGTTGAGAGGAAAAATAGGTCACTTCATGAGATGTCTAGGACCATGCTAAACGCACATAACTTGCCTAGATATTTTTGGCCTGAAGAGGTGAACACTGCGTGTTATGTAATGAATAGAGTCTCACTTAGAACCAACTTAGAATAGACTCCATATGAACTCTAAAAAGGAAGAAAACCAAATATATTTTACTTCCATGTGTTTGGATGCAAGTGTTTTCTTTTGAATAACAAAGATGACCTAAGAAAGTTTGATGCTAAATCAGATGAAGGTATCTTCCAAGGATATGCTGAAAATAGCGAAGCCTTTAGAATCTACAATAAAAGATCTCTTTCAATTGTAGAATCCATTCATGTTACATTTGATGAGGCTAATCCATTTTCTTCTAAACCCACTGAAGTTGATGAAGTTGAATTAAGAAAGAGTTTAGAAGATCTAGCAATTCAGGAAGTAAAAGACGAGAGTTATGAAATAAGTATACTTTTAAATGACAACTCTCGAAGTCAAGCTAAATTTCCTAAGGAGTGGAAGTTTGTAAGGAATCACCCCAAAGATCAAATTATTGGTGAACCTTCACGAGGAGTATCCACCAGATCATCATTAAATAACCTTTGCAATCATTGTGCGTTTCTATCTTAAGAGGAACCAAAGGACATAAATAAGGTAATTAATGATGAATCATGGATAGCTGCCATGTAGGAAGAGTTGAATCAATTTGAAAGGAATAAGGTTTGGGAGCTAGTCCCTAGACCTAATAATCACTCTATAATTGGCACTAAATGGGTATTTATGAGTTAAAAAAAGATAAGAATGGAATTGTAGTCCGTAACAACGCTAGACTGGTAGATCAAGGTTATAATCAGGAAGAAGGAATAGATTATGATGAGACTTTTGCTCCAGTAGCTAGAATGGAAGCAATAAGAATGTTGCTAGCCTATGCATCCCACAAAAATTTCAAACTTTATCAAATGGATGTAAAGAGTGCATTTCTGAACGGATTCATAAATGAAGAAGTTTATGTTGCACAACCCCCAGGGTTTGAAGACTTTCATTTCCTAGATCATGTATTTAAACTAACAAGAGCCTTACATGGATTGAAACAAGCTCCTAAAGCTTGATACGAATGACTAAGCGGCTTCCTATTAGAAAATAGTTTTTCTAGAGGGAAAATGCATAGCACCTTATTCATTAAGTCTAAAGATAATGATTTGCTTATCATACAAATTTATGTTAATGACATTATCTTTGGTGCTACAAATGAGGATTTACGCAAAGAATTCGCCAAATGCATGCAATACGAGTTTGAGATGAGCATAATGGGTGAGTTGACATATTTCCTTGGTCTTCAGATCAAGCAAGATAAGAATGGCACATTCATGAACCAATCCAAATATATTAAAGACTTCCTTAAGAAATTTGACATATAAGGTGGAAAGCCATTGGGAACCCTAATGGGCACTTCTCTAAGTCTTGATAGAGATGAGAAAGGAAAGTCGACAGAAGTGAAATACTACTGAGGCATGATAGGAAGTCTGCTCTACTTGACAGCTAGCAGACTGACATTATGTTAAGTGTCTACATGTGTGCTCGCTTTCAGACAGATCCTAAAGAATCTCACCAAATAGCTGTAAATAGGATATTGAGATATTTGGTAGGTACTATTGACTTAGGTCTTTGGTATCCTAAAGACACAGAATTTGAAATGATTTTCTATTAGGATGCAGATTATGCAAAGAATTTGCCAAATGCATGCAAGATGAGTTTGAGATGAGCATGATGGGTGAGTTGACATATTACCTTGGTCTTCAGATCAAGCAAGCTAAGAATGGCACGTTCATAAACCAATCCAAATATATTAGAGACTTCCTTAAGAAATTTGACATAGAAGGTGGAAAGCCATTGGGAACCCCAATGAGCACTTCTATGATTCTTGATAGAGATGAGAAAGGAAAATCGGTAGATGTGAAATCCTATTGAGGCATGACAAGAAGTCTGCTCTACTTGATGGCTAGTAGACCTGACATTATGTTCAGTGTCTACATGTGTGCTTGCTTTCAGGCATATCCTAAAGAATCTGACCAAATAGTTGTAAAGAGGATATTAAGATATTTGGTAGGTATTATTGACTTAGGTCTTTAGTATCCTAAATACATAGCATTTTAAATGATTTTCTATTAAGATGAAGATTATGTCGGGTGTAAGATAGATAGAAAAGGTACAAGTGGTACTTGTCACTTTTTAGGACGTTCTCTGGTGTCTTGGTTCTCCAAGAAACAAAATTATGTGTAATTATCTACTACTGAGGCTGAATACGTTGCAGTAGGTAGTTGTTGTGCACAGACTCTATACATGAAATAGAAACTTCAGGATTTCAATTTGGAATATTCGATGGTACAAATTAAATGTGATAACACGAGTGTCATAAATATTTCAAAGAATCCTATCTCTCAGTCGAGGACTAGGCATATTGATATTCGTCATCATTTCCTAAGAGATCATGTGCAAAAGGGAGACATAATTCTTGAATTTGTAAATACGGATGAACAATGGGTTGACATTCTCACAAAACCTCTTTTAGAGGATAGATTCATCTCAATACGACGATAATTAGGTTTATTACATTGTAGAGAGGTGAATTAAGAAGGAGACACTAAAGTGAATGAGGGGGTGAGCTATATATATATATATATATATATTGCACTTTCCTGAAGGGCAGTCGATTGACTTAGTGAAGCATAGTCGACTGGCTCGCTACTGAGTTGTGAAATTCGAAGGAACACACACGTCAAGCGACTAACTCTTCGAGCACAGTCGACTGACTCGCGGTGATATATATACTTATTGTGTGTAAAAACCCTAACTTTTCACATTCTAGTCAACCGACCACATGCCTCCACTTTCCCGAACTCTCTATTGTTAGTCTTGAAGTTAGATTTCATGAAGATTCAACCGATTAAACTTCAAGATCTCCTTCAATTTTTCATTTCCACTTCATTTTCAAGGATTTCGCCATTTAGTTCTTTAGAAAAAAAAAGGCCTAGAACCAAGCATGTGGCAAACAAAGGTTCCTTTTTTGGAAAAGAGGATGCAAATGACATCGAAAAAAATTTGGTGGCTCCTCAAGCAAAGAAAATCTATCGAAAACATCTTCAATCCATCAAACCCATTTTAGGTAAGGTTCTGGACCTTGAGTTCTTTCTAGACGAATTTCCTGATATTTTACAAATGTGTAATGCCTTGGGATGGGAAAGATTCATAACCTATCAAGATAGAGGCATGTATCCGAATCTGGTTAAGATCTTTTATGCTAATCTAGGGAAAGGAGAAAATGTAATATCTAATCAGGTCATGGGTATTGTTATAGCTTTAACTTGACAAATTTTAGCTACTAGATTTGGAATTCTAAATGGAGAATTTGAGTGACCTTTGATTGGTACATCTTGGATAATGGAGGAAGGTTTTACTCCTGAGGAATTTCTGCCATTGATAATGAAAGAACCTCCAATTTATTTTGGTAATCCTCCATTATATCATCAACTAAATCTTCAAGCACAAATCCTATAGAAACTCATCACATACAATATTTTTCCTAGAGTAGGATCACATGATCACATTTCCTACCTCGACTATTTTGTGGTGTGGTGTCTGCTCAAGGAGAAGAAACTTGATCTTTCTAGTCTTATTTTAAAATGGATGATCACAAGAGAAGAGGCCAGATGAGTTATTCTTCCGTATGGAGGAGCATTGAATAAAATATTTGTCATTTAGGTGTTACCACTTCATCTACCCTATTCATAGCTTGTTCTCTCTATGATATGTTTTCATCTACTAGGATTAAGCAAATAGGGTATGAAAAACATGATCAAGGTTGGTTTCTAAAAGGTAGAGGTACATGTAGACAAGTTCTAGAACCTCAACAGGCTTCTGAACAGTGGCACGATGCACCACCAACTGAGGATGCTCCATTCTGGTATATAAATTATCAACAGCAACAAAATTCTTTCTATGGTGAAGTGCAAGAGAATTTTAGTTCATTTCAACCATGTTATAATTCCCTAGATTAGCATATTGGACGCATTGAATAGTATATGGGAAGTTCTTCTTCATCACATGGCAAAGCTCCAATAGAAACAAATTTTAGAAATGAAGATGAAGATGTTGAAGATGGCACTGGCTCCCATGGAGGTAATGAAGATTAGTTTATCTCTCTTCCGAACAAACAACTTGGGTTGTAATATTTGAGTTGTTCTCAACTTTTTACACTTTATTTTGTTTGGACATGACATATTTTGGTGCTTGTTTGTGCTTAACTTGAATTTTTTTTTTTTTTTTTTTTGCATTATGCATAACTATCTTTTTCGTTATTGCACGTTGGATTGCATTTACCTTTTTTGTTGATGTCAAAAGGGGGAGAAATAAGTGCAAAATGAGATTAAATGAGATATATTGATATGTTGACATGTTAGAGAAATATGTGCAAAATGAGATTAAACAAAATATATTGATATGTTGACATGTTGGAAAAATATGTGCAAAATGAGATTAAATTAGATATATTGATATGTTGACATGTTTGAGAAATATGTGCAAAATGAGATAAATTGATATTATTGTTTGAAAAATAATGAAATGTTTATGAATATGTGACTGATATGTATCATTGAAACATATATTCAGGGGGAGTTACTATACATGAGTTATTGAAAAGCATGAGATATATTGAAAATTCTAAATGCCTTATTGACATGAGTTATTGAAAAGCATGATATACATTGCAAATTCTAAATGCTTGAAATTACTCTGATATAAATGTTGAAAGCATGATATTATGAACATGTGATATATTATGATATGTATATTGACTTGTTAAGAGTATGCTTATTGTAAGGGGGAGCCTTTTAAGGTTTTCTCATTTTTACTCCTTATTTGTCATCATCAAAAAAGGGGGAGATTGTTGGTTGAACAAGATTTAATCTCGTTTTGATGATAACAAATCAAGGTTACTTAACTTATTAATGCAAGTTTGAGTTTCAAGACTTAAGTGATCTTATGATTTCAAGTGGACATACTTGAAGAATCTGAATGGAAAATTACACTTAAGGCAATGAGACATGATAAACATGAAGGTTCAAGTCACGTGAGGCATGAAACTCGTTTAAGTAGTGCATAAAGCTCAAAAGACATATTGGAAGCTTCACAACATGAAGACTTACACACTAAGATAGGAACATCATATGAAAGTCTCATGTATGTACTTCAAAACTCAATACTGATTGATTGAAACTCCTAAGAAACGTCATTGGACTCAGATACCTAATTTTATTCATGGAAAATAGTTTCTTAAAGTCCAAAATGAGTTTTCAAATGTATGAATTAAGTTTGGAACCAAAAATCATTGAAAAACAAGTTTACTGAAAGGACAAGCAACTGATGATAAATCATCAAGCAATTGTGGTGCTTTTGTGTTTGAAAATATTCAAACAGAATAGGCAAGGGCAACTGACCTATTGGCCATAGCCGACTGACCTCATTCTGACTTTTAAAATACGATGACTTTAAAGGAGCACAAGCGACTGACTCTTCGGGGAGAGGCGACTGATGCGAGTGTTTAAATGTTAAATAGTGTTGATCTTATTTCCAGATCTTGCATGAATGGTTCCCAAATTAAGAGAAAATTCAAGGGAAAGTTTTTGAAACCCTAGTCCTCTATTTAAACATATTATTCTCACACATTAGGGTAATCAACATGAATTGAAAAGCAACGGCACGCGCAACTCTCTTGTATTCTCTTTGTTGAAAGGCTACTGCTGTGTTCTTGATTCTTTCACTTGGAAAAGACTGATTTGATCTTTAAACTCACATCTTTCAATAAGTTCTGGTGGTATACTTTGAGCTTTAACTTTCATACTATTTTTGAAGTATTATTTTGAATCTAACGTCTACTAATCTGCTCGGTTAAGGAGCATTTTCTTGTACAAGCAAGTATTTGCTATTTCTTGTATTTTTTACGGTTCAGGGGATTGAATCATTGCCTACCAGGAGGGGATTCTCGTTAGAGAGGTCAACTCCACCTTTGAGGGAGAGAGGGTATAACTTCACGTGGTAATGAAGTTTGTAAAGGAAATCCTCGCAGAGTGTTGTTGGAGGCAAAGCCATAGGCTGCAACCGAACCTTGTAAAAATAACAGTGTTAAACTTCCTCTTTCCTACTCTTTTAATTTTCTACAAGTTATAAACTGTGTGTATGATTTTATTTTTATAAGAACTTGCTGAATATTATCCCATGCTCAATATTAAATCTTGTTGAATATTTGAGGTTGAGCTAAATATTTGAAAATATATTGAAAAGAGAAATCTTATTAAACATATTTTCTAAATAAAGTATATGTGCTGAAGCTAGACAAGCATTTTACAAAATTTGTTTTGAAAGAAAATACATGTGCTGAAAGTTAGATCTTAATATTGATTTTTATTAAGGCATAAATCAATCACTAAATTTATTCTCGAGTACATTATTGTGAATCTTTTTGAATTAAGCTAAAAGTTATAATACGAGCAAGTGCTCAACTGAATGTGTTATCTCATATTGTAAATTCAGTTTGTATATCCATATTCAAATCGAAAGGCTTGTAATTAACATATTTCTTATTGTTGTATATCTACATATATACATACATATATAGAGAGCAATTCACACCCCCCCCCCTTTTGGGAATACATCCTAATATCACAAATCTCTCCAGTAATGAATCACTACAAGATTAGAGAGCAAGAGAGATTTTGAGCACTTGAGATGATGAACTAAATGCAAAATACTTGTGAATGATATTCAAAAGATGTTAATCACTAAGATCAATCATTAAACAAGTATTTGGCCTTGTGTGTGTGTGTGTGTGTGTGTGTGTGTGTGTGTGTCTATATATATATATATGCCATTTTGATTACTAGCCATTTTATGGCCATTGGGCTTATAAAATAATTATTTGCTTTGAAAACTAGTCAATTATAGTCATTAGGTTTAGAATCCCGATGCAAGCCATCGACAGATTCCCCCAAATCATCAACAATTTGCTCAAACCGTGGATGGTTTGCTCAAACCATGGATGATTTCAATTCAGGCCAAATCCTATTTAACTCTCTACTTGAAACCGTTGATGCACCTAGGTCAAACCATTGAAGATTTGCCCTGTTCCTTCATAAACTTGATTCTAAAGTGCATGAATGAGGTTTAAACCCAACTAGGACCAAGCCTTTGAAAGATTAAAACACTAAGATGATTTAAAACTTGTCCCATATTAAAATACACTTAATTATAGGATATTTTTGTCAAACGCTTTGTTTTGTCTTTGAAAACCATGAGTATTAAACTTTATTTTTGACCTTATAGGTCACGCCCAGTTTTGATTATGACAAATACTCATTGTATCTAATGAGTGTTTGAGACTTTGTGCAGGAACCTAAAATTGTCAAGATCAAGATGCACATAAAGCAAGTGAAGCTTGAAGACCAAAGTCCATTATGTTGCAATATATATATATTTCATTTGCGAAATTGGTCTGTAATAGTAAATTAGGGTAATTTACTTGTAATAATCACACACCCCACGTGCATGGTCTAATAGGTAAGCTTAGAACTAAAACAAAACTAAAATTGGACCTAGAAAAGACCCTAGGACACTCACCTTTGCACTTATACATGTTAGGCATTTGAATAGGGTGTTTATGAATTAAAACTGGACTGAAATGCACACTTTGTGCACTTTCGGTCGACCAACACATGCAGTTTATTCTACTCTCGGTCGAGCGAACCCGGTCTGGGTCAACTAGTTGACCACACCCCAGTTGACCGAATTAGTTTGGTTCAAATACACCCGGTCAACCGAACCTCCTAGGAGTCAACTTTTTGACTAACTGTTCGATCGAGCCCAAAATGTACTCCAATGCTCTGGTCGACCGAGAGTTCTCGGGAGATGTCCCAATGGTCTGGTCGACCGAATCATGAAGTTCAAATATCCCTAGTCGACCGAACTGTGCTAGTTGGGAAAATCGTCTCTCCCGGTCGACCGACCCTGAAGTTCAAAGTTGGCCTGGTCAACCAAGCCATATGAACTTCGGTCGACCAAAAGTCCTCTAGTCGATCGGGTCTCTCGAGTTGCCTTGAAATTTTACCGTGGTTAACTATTTTTTAATAGGGTTAAAATAGCTAATACATCATTAATCTTTTTTAATAATGCTAGCCTTATCCCCAACAGTCACAATTCATGGGGTGTCTATAAATACCCCTTCATTTGGGAAAATTAGTAACTTGATTAGCATACAAAAATCAAAATCCTCTCTTAAGCAAAATACTCTCTACTACTCATACTATTTCTCAAATCACTCAAACTTACCCTCTCAAGTTCCTAAATCCTCTGTAAGTGTATTGAGTGTTTTGTGCAAAGAGGTTTGCTCTCTTATTGTTGGGTGATTGAATCAATTTTTACGAGAGCTAAACCCAAGTGCTCTTATGGGGCTTTGCTTATAAGCCTATCCTAAGAAGACTTCCCTAAGCTTCTAAGTATTGCATTTGTGTTGCAATATCTTAGGAAGCTTATATTTCTTTTTGGGTTGCAAAACGTTTTCAAAACTTACTCAAATATCTTATGTGATTTATATTGACATATTTGTCAAAAGATATTTGTGTTTGTGATATTGATCTTTGTTGAAATATTTATCCACTCACATATCATTTGTTGAATACAAAGATTACATAGCTTTTGCAAACCAAACATATACATTATATTCGTGATTGAGACATCCAACAGATTGACATACTTGAGACTCACTTGACATCTTGTATGAACACGTTTGATTGAATATTTTAAGATACACAGATTGTTGTTGACACTGATAGAAAATATACTTCATGAGTGAAATATTAGACCACACTGAGCTTACATATTAAATCATTCGTGGTGTTTGTGATTGAACGCATTTGGGTACAAATCTGCTTTACATGAAAGCACTTTTCTGTTGTACCATTTGATTGTAAAATATGAGTGTTTCCAGGCGTGGCCTGAGGGGGCGGTAATCCAGCCCGATAAGGATTGGTGTAAAGGATAAAGTCGGCCATGTGCTAATTGACCTAGTTTGTATTGGTGCCGCTCCACTCGTTTAAGTGAGCAAGTTATAGTGGTAATCTTTTTGCTTGTTAGCCATGGAGGGGACGTAGGCAATTGGCCTAACCTCGATAACATATCTGTGTGTCACTTTTACTTTACTGCTTCCTAGTGCATGTGGCATTGATTAAATTACTTTATTTAAATTCTAGCATATTTACTTTACTTGCACTAGATTGTCCTTAAGGTGGTGAACATACTGGTGTTAGAACATTTATCTAAGGATTAAATTTAAAAAATACCAATTCACCCCCCCCCCCTCTTGGGATCATGGTAAAGCTAACAATTGGTATCAGGACATAGGTTGCATAGACTAGCTATTATTTTGTAAAAAGATTACATATGGCTCATAGCTCCGTGACCCCTTTCCTTAAGGGACCATCTTCCACACGACCTCCTATTTTCAATGGTGTTAATTACATCTTCTGGAAACAGAGGATGCGCATCTACCTTTAGAATACTGATTGGAAGGTGTGGAAGATTGTCTCTAAGGGAAACTATGTCCCTATGAAAACTAAGGGTGCAGCTAGGGTTCGTATGACTAAGGATGAATATGATGATGATGATATGAAAGTTATTAGTCTTAATGCCACTGCCATTAATATTTTATATTGCAATCTTGATGTAAATGATTTTAACAGGATTATGGCATGTTCTACTGCAAAAGAAATATGGGATAAGTCAGAGGTCACATATGAGAGACCTGATATGTGAAAGACAATAGGATAGACATGTTGACCAGTGAGTATGAGGCCTTTAGGATGAATGAAGGTGAGTCCATTCAGAGCATGTACACTAGATTCACACACATCATAAACTCACTACATGCATTAGGAAAGACCTATCCCACATATGAGATGATTAAGAAAATTCTTAGAGGCTTACCTCCTATTTGGGAAGCCAAGGTTACGACCATTGCTGAGGGTAGAGACCTTAAGGCCATGACCCTAGATAAATTGATAGGTTCCCTGATTACTTATGAATTAGCCATAAATGAGAGACTTAATGAGCATAACAGGGCTAATAAAGTGACTGCATTAAAAACCTCCACGAACACATCTAGTGAATGTAGTGATTCTAACATTGATGAGGATATGGCCATGCTAACCAGAAAATTTAGCAGATTTTTCAGGAAGAATAGGAAGCCATATAAAAAATACAGGGAGTCTACAACTGAAAAGGGAGATTCCAGCAAAAGAAAAGAAAAATCAAATGCTCCTACGTGCTATAACTGCAACAAGGTGGGGCACATCAAACCTGACTGCCCACTGCTGAAAAAAGAGAGTAAAAAAAAGAAGAATGCAATGAAGGCTGGGACTTCATGAGACAAACTCAGCAGCTGCGACTCAGAATCAGATCACAGTGACTCAGAGGTCGCTAGTTTGTGTTTGATGGCACACGAGGATAAGGTATTGTCTTTTAATTCATTATCTTCATAATGTTCATCTGATGATTGTGATTCTGATTGCATGCCTACATTTAAAGAGTTACAATTTGAATATATTCGTATTTCTAAATTGCTAGGCAGACTAAGAAAATAATGATTTTAAAAATAAATGTGAAAATTGGTCAAAGTTGTTTAATATGCAAAAACCTCTCATGCCTCTATTTTAAAACAAAACGATGCTAATATTGTTGAGCTTGAGAGGAAACTGGAGTATAGCTCCAAAATCACTTTTAAATTCACTGAGGACAAAAATAATTTTGAAAAATTACTTGGTGCCCAAAGAAACTCCTTAAGTAAAGAGGGTCTTGGTTTTAATGGTGTTGAAAATGTTAGACGACCTAACCTTTACATAGGACACTTTACACATGAGTCAAAATCTCATGTTCCTCCTAAAAAGCCTAAGTGTAGATTAAGATGTTTTAAATGTAAATAGATTGGTCACATTTAATTTGACTGCCCACTTAGGAATAAGCATGCTAGAATTAGGAAAGTATGCATAGTTAAGGGAGATCCTGCTACTAACCCCCGTGGACCCAACAAAATTTGGGGACCCGCATCTGTTATTTAGCTTATTTTGTAGGTATGCCTAAGATCGTCCTCCTCCAAGGGCCGATGGTACTTGGATAGCGGGTGCTCACGGCACATGACCGACAATAAGGGAAATTTTACTTCAATTGTTCCCAAGGATGGAGGCTATGTGACATTTGATGACAATGCCAAATGACGCATCACCGGGGTAGTTAAGGTTGGTAAGGATTCCTCTCTTACTATTGACAATGTTTTGTTGGTTGATGGGTTGAAGCATAATCTACTTAGCATAAGTCAGCTGTGTGACATAGGATATAAAGTATCTTTTGAGAATGATAAATTCATAGTAGAAGATAAATCAGATCACAAAGTGCTTTTTACTGCAAACCGCCATGAAAATGTGTATACTACTTCTCTTGATAACTTAGCTTCACAACAAGTCACTTGTTTTTCTGCTGTAAAAGAAACTAGTTGGTTATGGCATAGGCACTTAGGACATGCTAGTATGGATTTGTTGTCTAAACTTGTTAGAAAAGAACTTGTTAAGGGCTTGCCTAAAATATCTTTTGTAAAAGATAAAATTTGTGATGTATGTCAAATGGGTAAGCAAACAAAATCTAGTTTCAAGAAAAAGAAATTCATATCTACTACTAGACCACTTGAGATGCTTCACTTAGATCTGTTTGGACCAAATTCTGTGCAAAGTATTGGTGGTAAATCTTATGCTTTTCTAATTGTGGATGATTTTTCTACATTCACATGGGTATTATTTCTTGCACACAAAAATGAATCATGTGAACAATTTACCAAGCTTTGTAGGAGAATTCATAATGAAAAAGGATATAAGATAACTCATATAAGAAGTGATAGAAGCTCTGAATTCAAAAATGAGAACATAGAAAAATATTGTGACTTAGAGGGCATATCACACAACTTCTCTACACCTAGGACACCTCAACAAAATGGTGTGCTAGAAAGAAAGAATAGGTCACTGCAAGAGATGGGTAGAACTATGTTGAATGAACATAAGTTACCTAAATATTTTTGGGCCGATGCCATAAATACTGCATGTTATGTTATGAATAGGGTGTTGATTAGACCATTAATAAATAAAACCCCTTATGAATTGTGGAATAACCATAAACCTAATATTTCCTATTTTCATGTGTTTGGTTGTAAATGCTTTGTGCTTAGGGATAATGAACACCTAGGGAAATTTGATTCTAAATCTGATGAAGGCATTTTCCTAAGTTATGCACTCAATAGTAAAGCATATAGGGTTTTCAATAAACGAACATTGACTGTAATTGAATCTATTCATGTTGTGTTTGATGAATCTAATCTATTTTCTAATAAAGATGGTGAAGATGATATTGATATTAGAAAATATTTGGAAAAAAATGTCTATTGAAAACAATGCAAGTGAAAATCAGGAAGCAAATGAAAAATCACCTGAAGATGATGAAAATGAAAATCAGGAGTTGCCTAGAGATTGGAAATTCAGTAGAAATCATCCTATAGATCAAATAATAGGTGAACCGTCCCATGGTGTTGCCACAAGATCCTCCCTAAGAAATCTAGTGAATCATTTTGCCTTCTTATCCCAAGAAGAACCTAAAAATATTAAAGAAGCAATAGAAGACGAGTCTTGGGTAATATCCATGCAAGAAGGACTTAATCAATTTGAAAGAAGCAAGGTGTGGACTCTAGTTCCTAGGCCTAATGAGCACACCATCATTGGAACTAAATGGGTATATAGAAATAAGAAAGATGAGAATGAGGTAGTAACTAGGAACAAGGCTAGCTTAGTTGCCCAAGGGTATAACCAGCAGGAAGGAATTGACTTTGATGAAACATATGCTCCTGTTGTTAGGTTAGAAGTCATTCATATGCTACTTGCCTTTGCTGCTTTTAAAAATTTTAAATTGTTTCAAATGGATGTTGAAAGCGCTTTTCTAAATGACTACATTAATGAAGAGGTATACGTAGAACAACCATCCAGCTTTGAAAATAATAAATATCCCGATCGTGTTTATCGGTTGTCTAAAGCCTTGTATGGATTGAAACAAGCTCCTAGAGCTTGTTATGAGAGGCTTAGTGGTTTTCTACTAGAAAATGGGTTTACTCGTGGCAAGATTGACACTAAACTTTTCATCAAATCCAAAAATGATGATATGTTGCTTGTTCAAATTTATGTGGACGATATCATTTTTTGAGCAACTAATGATGAGTTGTGTAATGAGTTTGCCAAATGCATGCAAAGTGAATTTGAAATGAGCATGATGGGTGAACTTAGTTTCGTCTTAGGGTTGTAAATCAAACAAGCTAATCATGGAACTTTCATATGCCAATCTAAATATATCAGGGACTTGCTAAAGAAATTTCGTATGGAAGATTGCAAAATTCTTAGTACACCTATGAACTCTTCCATTAAACTTGATAAAGATGAGCAAGGAATCCCTGTTGACGTAAAATTGTATCATGGCATGATTGGGAGTCTCCTATATCTCACTGCTAGTAGGCCTGATATTATGTTTAGTGTGTGTATGTGTGCTAGATTTCAGGCTGCCCCTAAGGAATCCCACCTAAAAGCTGTTAAACGAATCCTTAGGTATCTAGTTGGTACTATAGAGTTAGACTTGTGGTACCCTAAGCATACTACTTTTGAGATTGTTAGTTATATTGATGCTGACTTTGACGGTAGTAAAGTTGATAGAAAAAGCACTAGCGGCACTTGTCATTATTTAGGACAATCTCTTGTTTCTTGGTTTTCCAAGAAACAAAACTCAGTTGCCTTATCAATAGTAGAAGCAGAATATATTGTGGCTGGAAGTTGTTATGCCCAAACTCTTTATATGAAACAAAAACTTGTGGATTTTGGATTGCACTATGAAACAATACTGATTAAATGTGATAATACTAGTGCAATTAACATCTCTAAAAATCCTATCTCACACTCACGAACTAAACACATTGATATTACACATCATTTCCTTCGTGTTCATGTGCAAAAAGGAGATGTGGCACTTGAGTTTGTATGCACTAAAGAATAGTGGGCAGATATATTCACTAAACCACTTCCCGAGGATAGGTTCATACAAATTAGACATGAGTTAGGCTTAATGCACAGTAGAGAAGCTTCTTAGATGTTTCATAAATTGCATAAATTTAAGGGGAGCTCTTAAGTGAAATTTAACATATCTAATAAAATCATCCTACTGTTGATATGCCTACTTGTTTTAGACTTAGTGGGTGTTGCTTATTGCTTTTGTGCGAATTTTATATATCTATTGCAGAATCATATTGGATGTACTGAGTATTGATCATTCCTTGTGCTGCACAATTTCTTGTCCACTTCATGATGATATTGAAACTTTTACTTGATTGTTGGACCATACTAAACTGTTTGAGTAGTTGTGGATAAACTGCTAGGAAATATTTAAACTCAAACACGTTACACTTATACATGATTTATTTTGGAAAGTTCGATTTACAAACGGCACTCTACCATATTTTTTCTAAAACCTTCCAAAATTTTTCATATATAACTGTAATACTTACCCATTGCCTAGAGTGTTAACTCATACGGTCCTTTTTGCTGTTGCCAAAAGGGGGAGATGAAAAGGGAAAAAAATAATGGGTAAAATAACTTAGTTAAAGATAAAGCGGATGCATATTGATAAGGGGAGCCTTATTAGGCTTAAACCCATAGTTTTGCAAATCGTATTTGTCATCATCAAAAAGGGGGAGAATGTTGACCTTATAGGTCACGCCCGGTTTTGATTATGACAAATACTCATTGTATCTAATGGTAGTTTGAGACTTTGTGCAGGAACCTAAAATTGTCAAGATCAAGATGCACATAAAGCAAGTGAAGCTTGAAGACCAAAGTCCATTATGTTGTAATATATATATATTTCATTTGCGAAATTGGTCTATAATAGTAAATTAGGGTGTTTTACTTGTAATAATCACACACCCCACGTGCATGGTCTAATAGGTAAGCTTATAACTAAAACGGAACTAAAATTGGACCTAGAAAAGACCCTAGGACACTCACCTTTGCACTCATACACGTTAGGCACTTGAATAAGGTGTTTGTGAATTAAAATTGGACCGAAATGCACACTTTGTGCACTTTTGGTCGACCGGCACATGCAGCTCATTCTACCCCCGGTTGACCGAATTAGTTTAGTTCAAATACACCCGGTCGACCGAACCTCCTAGGAGTTAACTTTTTGACTACCTAGTCGATCGAGCCCGAAATGTACTCCAACGCACTGGTCGACCGAGGGTCCTAGGGAGATGTCCCAACGGTCTAGTCGACCAAATCATGAAGTTCAAATATCCCTCGTTAATCGAACTGCGCTAGTTAGGAAAATCGCCTCTCCTGGTCTACCGACCATGAAGTTCAAAGTTGGCCTGGTCGACCAAGTCATATGAACTTCGGTCGATCGAAAGTCTTCTAGTCGACCGGGTCTCTCAGGTTGCCTTGAAATTTTATCGTGCTTAACTATTTTTTAATAGGGTTATGAATGGGAAAATTAGTAACTTGATTAGCATACAAAAATCAAAATCCTCCCTCAAGAAAAATACTCTCTACTACTTATACTATTTCTCAAATCACTCAAACTTACCCTCTCAAGTTCCTAAATCCTCTGTAAGTGTATTGAGTGTTTTGTGTAAAGAGTTTTGCTCTCTCGTTGTTGTGTGATTGAATCAATTTTTACGAGAGCTAAACCCAAGTGCTCTTACGGGGCTTTGCTTATAAGCCTATCCTAAGAAGACTTGCCTAAGCTTCTAAGTATTGCATTTGTGTTGCAATATCTTAGAAAGCTTATCTTTCATTTTGGGTTGCAAAACATTTTCAAAACTTACTCAAATATCTTGTGTGATTTATATTGACATATTTGTGAAAAGATATTTGTGTTTGTGATATTAATCTTTGTTGAAATATTTATCCACTCACATATCATTTGCTGAATACAAAGATTACATAGCTTTTGCAAACCAAGCCTATACACTATATTCGTGATTGAGACATCCAACAGATTGACATACTTAAGGCTCACTTGACATCTTGTGTGAGCACGTTTGATTGAATATTTTGAGATATACAGATTGTTGTTGACACTCTCATGTACTCATTACGCTCATAGAAAATATACTTGACGAGTGAAATATTAGACCACATTGAGCTTACATATTAAATCATTTGTGGTGTTTGTGATTGAACGCATTTGGGTACAAATCTACTTTACGTGAAAACACTTTTCTGTTGTACCATTTGATTGTAAAATCTGAGTGTTTCCAGGCATGGCCTGAGGGGGCAGTAATCCGGTCCGGTAAGGATTGGTGTAAAGGTTGAGGTCAGCCCTGTGCTAATTGACCTGGTTTGTATTAGTGCCACTCAACCCGTTTAAGTGAGCAAGTTATAATGGTAATCCTTATGCTTGTTAGCCAAGGCAGGGACATGGGCAATTGGCCAAACCTCGATAACTTCTCTGTGTGTCACTTTTACTTTACTGCTTTCTGGTGCATGTGGCATTGATTAAATTGCTTTATTTAAATTCTGGCATATTTACTTTACTTGCACTAGATTGTCCTTAAGGTTGTGAACATACTGGTGTTAAAACATTTACCTAGAGATTAAATTTAAAAAATACCAATTCACCCCCCCTCTTGGGATCACGGTAAAACTAACAATTATGACTTAGTGAAATCTTATATACTCTTATGAACTAGTATGCACATGCAATTTGCTCTACTCTTGCTCAATAAATATGTGTGAAATAGAACTACAAGACTTACAGTAAATACTACCTCAAAATCTCCCCATTACATATTTCTATGTTAGCTTCCATTGGTATGTGCTTAAGACCTCTCGAGTGAGGCTCCTCTTGATCTTTTCCTATTTGAGTGTCCATTCAATCTTTGCCTATGATAATATTCACTTGATCTTTGCACAAAATATGTATCTGTGTGAGTTTGCCACTTATACCTGCCACAACTTAGTGTGCAAATATTAGTTTAACCTAGAACTACTAATGGGTTGTTATCATCAAAATATGATAATTAGGATCATGTAGCCACTTAGTCTAACAATCACCAATATCATGCTCCATTAACTTCATCATCACCACCCATCAGTCGTTACCATGACATCATCATCATTAGTTTCACCACCATCTTCCAGCATTATGACTACCCTCCTCGCTCACCACCCCCCCCCCCCAAAAAACCACTTTTGTAGAAACCTCATTCCAAAGAGCATAAAACAAAGAAATAGATACCATTGAAAGAGACCTATTATGGAATAACAGACTTGTGGGACCATGTGCTCATGTCCTCCATCAATGTCAGCATTGTTGACTCAAGGATTTTATCCTCATCCCTTCATCTTCTTCATGCAACTATATGAGAGGAAGAGAGAGAGAGAGCAATTGAGTGAGCAAGAAGAAGAAGTAGAAGAAGAAGACACCCTCTTAATGACAATGGTGATCAAAGTATCAATATAGTTGGTGGTTGAAAACATTCTCAAGGTTGTTTTTATACCTATGCAGTTAGTGAAATACAAAAAGGGAAAGATATTGTAAGGTCCTAAAGGCCTCTACAACCTAGTGGAATACATTATAAGAAATCTTAAGATCCTATAAAAAATGAAATTGTGTAAATTCGAAAATCATAAAATGTGTGTGATTTTGTGAATGTCGTTTATTTCTAAGATCGACGGTGTTTAAGGTTATTGCATGCTTATTTGATTTTAATTTTATTTCCATTTTTATATTTTGATTGCCCTAACTTTTTTTCATTTATCTTTTTTACAAATCCTTCTCAACATAGGTCATTGGTGGCATTGCACTAATGATAATTGCTATTTGACCTAAAAGTTGTGCAAACTTTAAAGGATATGTATTAGGGAAATGGCATGAAGTTGTGCTCGAATAAGATTTAGTTTCTATACATGCATCTATTGGATGCATTTTATCCTATTTGTTAGATGTAAATTTGCGTGATTTCTTTGATTGTGTTAAGACTTGAGATGAATGTGTTTAAAGCAAATACATGCCCAAACACCTTCTAATGATTTGGAGGTTGGTGATTGGTTGTGGATGGGATTGGATAGTTATGCTTGTGTTGGAGATTTTCAAGATAGAGTCCTATTACTCAAAAGGATATCCTATCGAATAAGGACAATAGGACAAGATTTATAGAAATCGCATAAATTCATGAAATGAGGGAGTAAAAAAGGGAGCTTATTAGACACAGATTAGAATCAGGTAAAATATAATAGGTTAAAAATAAAGGAAAATAAGAAAGAGAGAGAGAGAGAGAGAGAGAGAGAGAGAGAGAGAGAGAGAGAGAGAGAGAGAGAGAGAGAGAGAGAGAGAGAGAGAGAGAGAGTATCATTGGACTATGTTAGCATTGAAATGTGTTTAAGCTAACCCTAGACACTGCACCAAAAACTTAAACACGGCAAACCAGCCTATTCCCCTTCTCCTTACCCATTTTTTTTCTATTTTTAATAATTTTTTACCATTTCCAATTATCCAAAATGGTCTAAAATGGCTTGGAATAATTTGATAAGGTTTCAAGATTGTTACATGAAAATTGAACAACCCCTATCTTTTAGGGTTTCTCTTCATTTTCTTTGCAATTTTTAGCCTCTTGAATTTTTTCTTAGATTTTTGGGTATTTCTTTGGGCTCCATTTCTATTTTTATTAATTTTAGTAAATTAAAAGAATTCAAAAATGGTAATAACTAAATAAAATAAAATAATAAATAGTCAAAATTAATTTACTAGCATATGACTGCACACACCAACATATGCACCCATATGCATGCGTGTGTGGGCATGCATAAATTAACTTGCAAACAAGGTATGCACACACACTGTTAGCTTTACCGTGATCCCAAGTGAGGGGGTGAATTGGTACTTTTAAAATTTATGCCCTAGGTGAGTATCCTAACAGCAGTATATTCACAACCCTATGGTCAATCTAGTGCAAATAATATAAATCAATTATAATATGTACTAGAAATTAAATAAACTAGGCATGCACCAGAAAGTAGTAAAGGAAAGTGACACGCAGAAATGTTATCGAGGTTCGGCAAATAGCCTACGTCCTTGCCTTGGCTAACAAGCACAAGGATTACCACTATACTTTCTCACTTAAACGGATGGAGCAGCACCTAAACAAACTAGATCAATTAGCACAGGGCTGACCTTAACATTTACAACCAATCCTTATCGGGCTGGATTATCGCCCCCTCAGGCCATGCCTAGAAACACTCAGTATGTTCACAATAATGAAATTGGTACAGTGATTATGCTTTCACGTAAAGTAGATGTGTACCCAATCTAAGCAATCATATACACCACCAAATGATATAATGAAGTAAGCTCAATGTGGTCTTAAGTGTCTATTCTCAAATAGTTATATGAGTGATGTGATCAGCGCGTGAAAGTGCAAACAATATAATCTTTGTATCACAAAATATATATTCAATCTAAATGCTCAAACAAAGATATTAGCAGCACTTCAGATATCTCAACAAATGATATTTCTCAATACATAAGCCTTAAGAGATGTATAGATTTTGTTTGCAAAAATGAGCTTGATCTTTGTGTTCAAAATAATATCACTCAAGGAATATTGTAACAAAGATCTTTAACACATAATCAAATATCTCTTCAAAGATTTCTCAAAATAAAACAATCTAGATATTTAAAAATGATTTGAAAGTATTTAAGCAACCAAAATCAAATACGAACTTCTTAAGATATTGCAATGATTGTGCAATAATCAAAAGTTCAAACCAAGTCTTCTTAGGAAAGACTTATTAATAAAGTCCCCTAAGAACACTTGAGATTTTGCTCTCAAATAAAACAATTTCAAACAAGCACAATCTTGAGAGAGCAAACCTTATAGAACAGCGACACTCAAATCAAACTTACAAAAGGATTTTGGCAATATGGCAAGGTAAGAATGAGTGTAGGGAGCTTAGAAGTGAGTAACAGAAATTTTGAAATTGAGAGAAAATTCACTAATCAAGTTTGCTAATCTTCTTGCTAATCATTCCAAATGAAGGGGTATATATAGACTTCCCCCTGATTATGGCCGTTAAGGACACATATGGAATTATTATAAAAGTTTTAATATTATTTAATTAAATTAACCCTGTTTAAAAATATTAACCACGGTAAAATATTTGGGGCAACCCGAGAGCACCGGTCGACCAAAGGAAGTTTAGTTGACCGAGTTGCTTTAAGTTCGGTCGACCGACATTAATTGAACTGCAAGTTTGGTCAAACGGACATGGAAGTCCAAGGGCAATTTTTTCATTTAACGCGATTTGGTCAACTGAGAACTTTTTGAATTATCTAGTTTGGTCACCCAAACATTTGAGTTCTCACACATGGGAACTTGATCAACCAGAGCGTTGTTATACATTTTGGGCATGGTCGACCAAATGGTCAATGTGTTGACTCCTAGGGAGTTCGGTCGATCGGATGAAAATGAACTAGACAAGTTCGGTCGACCGGGCTGTGGTCAAACTATTGACCCAGCACCAGTTCGGTCGACCAGGAGGAATTTGTACTAACAAGTACGGTTGACCGAATGTGCCTATTTAGAGCATTTCTGTCCTGTTTAAGCATACAATCACCCCATTCAAATGACCATACATATATATATGCATGAATGAGTGTCCTAAGGTCATTTCTATGTTCTTTTTAGTTTGAGCTTACCCCAGATACCATGCAGGTGATGTATGTAATTATAACAAGCCAGAAAACCTATTTACTATTACAGACCTTTTAAATAAAAATGAAATTAAGAAATAGAATGCAAGATACATTGGGTTTTCAGCTTCAATTCCTCTTTGTGCTATCATCATGATCTACAAATTAGAATATCTGCACAAAACCTCAAGCATGCATCAAATACAATAGGTATTTGTCATTATCAAAACCAGGCGTGACCTATAAGGTCAACAGACACACACAAGGTATGCATGGTAATCATCGATGGAATGGGTACTTTAAGGTGCTAATTCTTTGAATTTCACTAAAATGAGATTTAAAATATTACCCTCCCTATTCACAAAGGAACTCCCAAACCTAATCTCTTTTCAAAAGGTTTTCCTTTATTTTCCTTTTCAAAAATTAGTATAAAGTGACAAATCAATTTTCTAAAATAAAAGTTATGGAATCAATAGTTTGGTTATCTATACTTGTTTAATTCACAAACGCTCAAAAAAATATTGGCAATCTAAATGGGTCTTCAAAACCTAATGTCGACATCGATCTTCCTCAAGAATACCTAATAATCCAAGAAAACCTTTTAAAAACACTATGCTATAAAAGCTTGAGTCTCCTATTGGATTTTCTAGGTTTCATCCCATTTTGATAATTACAAACCAAGGCATCTAATTGTGCTACTAAGTGTGTATACGGGCATTAAGGTATTAGGCATAATAACATATGCATATTAGAAAGTCATAAAGCGTACAAGACGATGATATCTGGCTATGAACATGAAGCATATTAAGACCAAGTTTGAAGATTATGAACATATTTATGGAGCTCATGAAGTCCAAGCTTGAAGAATTTAAAGAACTTATTTCATATCTTTTGCAAATAGGACCTTATGTAAGTACACTATCATTGATTATAATGAAGAAGTTCATAAGTGACCCTAGTTGGACCCTAGGCACTCTATATTTTATTGAAAATTATTTTTAAAATCTGCAAAAATTATTTTAAAGTGTTAAAATCATTTTTGGAATGAAAATTCCCAAAACAAGATTTTCCAAATCCCCTTCTTTTTTCTACTCGTGCATTTATCAGCAATTTTCTTGAGCAATCACTTCTCATCTTCAACAATGTTTAACACAAAATTTGTGGGAAATTTTCTTTGCTTTCTTTTGATATCAAGATTGCCCCATTTGGAGATTTTTAGCAAAAGTTATGCCCCAAACACTAGAGTGTTTTTGTGAGTAAAATTGCCTAGAAATCCAAGTGACCGAATCTCTCGGCATAAGCGCTGTAATGGTCATAAAACAACTAGTTTTCAAAATAATTAATTATTTTCAAAGCCCAACGGTCATAAAACGACTAGAAGACCATCTTGCCTATAAATACAAGGCTTTTAACTTGTTTTTTCAAGAGAAGGAAAGGTATATACATCTAGTACACACATCCAAAGTTCTTGATCCTTACTTGAAAAATCTTTTCAAGCACTATGCAAATTCCTTGTTTACCTTTCAAGTGCTCACCTTCTAGATACTCCTTGAGCTTCACTCATAATATTTTGAGATTGTATTAGTGTGGCATTCTTATTGTACTTATTCGCTCAATTAAGGAGCACTCATTGTACAACTTTTGTTTCTACATTCTACATCAACGGTTTGGGTGTGAACCGTGCCAAGCAAGGGTATATTGCTTAAAGAGGCATCTCCGCCTAGTAAGGAGGGATTATAAGGGCATCTCCACCCATGTGAAGGAGGGATTGTAAAGGTTTCTCCACCGACTAAAGGAGAGAGGTGGCTCCGCTTTTTAAAGGAGTGGATAGTGAAATCCTCAAGTGGTTTTCTTGAGGCAAGGACATAGGCAGGTATAGTCGACCTTGTAAAATTTTGGTGTTGTTCTCTCTTTCCCTTATCTCCTTTACTTTTCAAGCATATTTTTTGTACGATATATCTTCTGTGAATGCTATGAATTTTTCACCTTGAGTTGTGAATGCCATGAATGATTTGAATACCTATACTAATCAAACTTTGTTGTAACTATAGATTTAAGTTAAGTTTAATCTGCTGGGATTGCCTTGTGCTGATTCATTAATCATTCAAATTCTAGCATCAACCTTGTGTGGCTAAACATATTGTTATTAATATGCTGAAAATATTGTAAATCTTGTGGTTTGGTTTCATATTTATGAATATAAAAATTGGTATAGTCATTTGATGAAAATAGTTCTGTATTGATCAAAATATCTAGATCACTTGTGAAAAATAAATTAAGATAAATTGGTTAACCTTCCGTGCATTAGTTTTTAAACACCCAATTCACCCCTGCCCCCTCTCTTGGGATTACATCATTCCTATCCATGGAATGGGTACTTTAAGGTGCTAATTCTTTGAATTTCACTAAAATGAGATTTAAAATATTTCCCTCCCTATTCATAAAGGAACTCCCAAACCTAATCTCTTTTCAAAAGGTTTTCCTTTATTTTCCTTTTAAAAAATTAATATAAAGTGACGAATCTATTTTCTAAAATAAAAGGAAAAGTTATGGACTCAATAGTTTGGTTATTTATACTTGTTCAATTCACAAATGGTCACAAAAATATTGGCAACCTAAATGGGTTTTCATAACCTAATGTCGGCATCGATCTGCCTCAAGAATACCTAATAATCCAAGAAGACCTTTTGAAAAAAACTATGCTATAAAAGCTTGTCTCTTTCCCTAAGACTCCTCTTTTCTTTTCAACATGAAATCTTCCCTAGTTATGAATGTGAATCCCCTTAGGTAGTGTTTGGGAGAATAGGTTTTGGGTCTTGGAATTGGGCTTCTATGGATTTGAATAAAATTCAAATAAATTTTAATACTTTGTCTTATCTAAATCTATGCAAATACAAATCAAAAGCTCAAAATCCATACTCCCAAATGCAGGGTTGAAGTTTTGGTTAAAGATTTTTTTTATCTCCTTTATCTTGAGCATGTCCTCAAGTTTTGAATATATCTCCCCCCCCCCCCCTAAAAAAAAAAAATAGCCCCAAACCTCCTTTTATAAAGTCATAGGAGCTAAGGTTTTGACCTAATGGCCCATTTTCAAAAAATGCCCCTTAGAGCTTCCTTCCTTTTCCAAAAGGGTGTTTGAGTACAACCCTCAACCTATTTATAACAAGAAAACTCTAATGGATCTTTTGGTTCAAAGAATAGCAATTCTTTGGAGTAAGATGGAATATACTAAAAATTTTGGGAATCTAGGTAATAGTTATTCATTGTATGTTCCTAATTATGTCATTCAACATGGGATAAAAAAGAAAATGACATTCCCATGGTAAAATTTGGAAATGGTTATTCCCTTTCTATTCCTTTATATGAACTTATAAAAAAGTTTCACATTGTTATTTGCTTTACGATATCAATATAGTATGGTAAATAACTAATTATAACTAACCTATTCTGACAATCTATTCCTAGGAATACACATTCCATGAAGTAAACATAAGGTAATTAGTCTTAGGATACCCTTTTATTCCAATAAAAGAGGACCAAGCCTTAAAAATACAAAATTCAAACTCAAACTTACCTAACCCAAAATATGCTAGCAAGGGATTAGAAAAAGACAGAAAATCTGTTGGCATGAGTGCGCAGCAGAAACCACCTTCTCCATATGGCCGCTCTAAAATAACCATAGTCTCCCTGTAGCTCTATTCCTACGAATTTCCATGCCAACAATCCTCCTAGCTGCACCAAAGTCTTTCATGTTGAACTCTTTTCCCAACAAAGTCTTCAATTGATACACCTCAGTTGTGTCTTTAGCAACAATCAGCAAGTCGTCAACATACAATACCAGAAATATGAGAGACTGAAAAGCAATGTGTAGTCCCAAGAGGGGGGTGAATTGGATTTTAAAAGTTTCTTTTAATTCCTTTTGGGAATCCTTAACCTTCTTTTATTTCTTTGAGCTAATTCTTGACTTGTTTGTTTAATTCTTTAATCACTCAAGAACTTAGTTCTTTTAATTCAATCAATCAACACAACTATGTAAACAACCAAGCAACCAAACCAATCATTCAAGTAACCAAGCCAATCATCTAAAATTTGAAAACAAACAACCAAATGATTTGCCAAGCACAAGTTACCTGTAGCACTTAAAATAGTTTGTTTGTTTATATAAGCCATAAAATTTGTACTTGCTTATAGAAAGCCCTATATTGATTGTTTTGCTTCTTCAATATGATGTGCAATACAACATCCAGTCAACACAATATCTACACTCTTCTCAATATTCAGAACTCAACTAAACTCTCAATTAATTTATCCTTAGGCTGTTAACCAAGTAACGTACTCCCATATGGTTTCCGCAAGGTATGGTATAAACAACGTACTCCCTTTCGGTTTCCGCAACCCAAATCAAAATTAGACTTCAATTTTACTTGATTTATATATTACGTAGTATATATGATTAGCAATTAAACCATCCACACAATTTAAATATGCTGAAAAATAAAAAGTAAGGGAAAGAGAAAGTGAGACGGAGGATTTTACGATGTTTGGCTTATACCTAGCCTACGTCCTCGCCTTTGGCAAACCACCAAAGGAATCACTAAACCTATTGTTTCAACGAGTGAAACAAACCTTTACAACACTCCTTGGTTAAGGCTAAAGCCTGCCTTCTCCAAACGATGACCCCTCATTCGGTCACACCTTAAATAAGCTAGAGCCCGCCTCCTTAAGCAATATCACCTTGCTTAGCCAACAATCCAAACAACCCTTGGAATCTTCAATCTACAAGATACAAATCAAATATTTGTGTACAAAGAATTTGCTCCTAAAAGAGCTAATTAGTACAACAATTCATAACTATAATATACTTCAAAGTAAATAACAATATGGAAATCAACTTGAAGCTCAATGAAGTATATCCCCGATTAATTCTTTCAATGATTGAAAGATTTAGAATTTTTAGCACAATTTCGGTGGAATAAGATCAGGAAAAAATTAGTTGAATTCGTGCAAGTTGAGAGCAAGAGAGAGCCTTGAGAATTTGAGAGCAATTGAGAGAGATTTTGAATTTTTGCTGAATTTGAATTCTTGGTGTATTGATTCAATGATCTTTGAGGCTTATTTATAGACTTTAAAAAATATGTAACTTGATTCCCAAGTGACTTAGAGTATTCCCCAAGTTTTCACAAAGTTTGAGCCCCAAGCAAACCATTTAAAAAAATGTTTCCATTGAGGTTTTTTTTAAATTTTGTTCGTGGCAGTCGCCTACCATGCTATTTTTAAAGGAGCAATAGGGGTAGTAGGGTGGTAGTCGCCTACTAGGATACTATCAGTCACCTGACTTGACCACTCAGGTGCCTGTCATGGTTCAGGCAGTCTACTCACGAAACACAATGCTGCTGTCAACTTCAAGCACCCCTCAGTCGTTCGATCATAACGTTTTTTTTGTAAATCCAAATTTGAATATCTTTGTGTCAAATTAAAGCTAATAGAAAATCCTACAACTTTCATTTTGAACACTTTTTAAAATAAAGAGTTTTTTATTAAGACAAATGCACCTCAATACAGACGTAGAAAAATTAACAGCATTTGGAAAATCCTTTTTTTTTGTGCTTTTCATTCCAAAAATGATTCCAACATTTTTGAAATAATTTTTGACCTTATAAAAATATTTTCCAAGTATGTTAAAAGGTATCTAGGTCTAATAAATTAACCTAAGAGCTTCACACATCCATATTGAAATTATTTGAAATACTTAAATGTAATTTCCTATAGACTCTTTCAAATTTTCAATTCTTGAATTTCTTGAGGTCTTTATGCTTGCTTCATCTTTCTTTGAGCTGTCATCAAGTTCTCTTTAATCTTCATGCTCTCATGATCTTCAAGCTTTATCATCCTTCTTTGAAATATAAGTTTTCATGAATTCTTTAACCTAGCATTCATCATTGAGTCTTGAAAATACATCACTTAAAAAAAGCATGTCAAGTTCTACTTGTTCTTTAGCATCAAAACAAGATGTTAAGCCTTGTAAGGCCAACAATCTCCCTCTTTTTAATGATGACAAACAAGAAGCAAATATTGGAGTAAGCCTTAAAAAGACTCCCCCTTTCAATAAGCATCATCCTAACAATATTTGCAAGATCAATATCAATTTCAAAACCTCTTTTACAATCATGCTCATCACTATCAAATACTCCTCCTTTTGATATATATTATGTCTATGCTCAGTTCTTACAATTTGCAACCTATGCTTAATTTTTAATTTAAAACTTCTCCCCCTTTTGACATCCATCAAAAAGAGAAAAAAATGATTAAGTTCAAGTAAAATCATATGTTAAGCATATCATCAAACATGCATATCAAATATATGAACACACTTAATTTATTATTTTTCATTATAGCATGTGTAGTGTGTTATAACATTCAAGTATATGAGTTATAACTTCATTACTAACAGGTTTTTCCTTTAAACAATATTCAAGATTTCAATTGTTGATTTTATGATACCGATTTAAAATTGAATTCATGATATCTATTTAAAATTCATGATACCAATTGAGAATTGATACCAATTGAAAATTTAATTCATGATACCAATTGAAAATTCTTTGAATTGATTAATAGGGAAACAATCATAAAATAAACAATACGACATAACACTCCCCCTGAATTCAATACATTCAGTTTTGTTATCAATTTTGCTTTCATCATCCTATATTTCAAAACATTGATTCACATTATGTATCAAATATCAATATTATGCTCATATCATCAATGTCATACCATGCTCATAGATATAATTATTCTTGTCATGCTTAAAAAACCAATTGATCTTTTAGATTTTGATACCAAGTGAGTTTTTTTTTTTTTTTAAATTGTGATACCAATTAAAATTTTTAAAATGTGATACCAAAAATATTCATGGATACCAAAGAATTTATAGATACCAAAGTCATTATCACATTATACATAGCTCATTGATACCAATATAACTATTATATCTCTCATAACTCATGGATATCAATATAAAAAAGCAGCAAGTCTATCCATGTAATTCATCAATAGCATGCATGATCAAGAATTAATCTCATATCAAAATTCATGCTTATACTCAATAATCTCATGCTCAAATTTTTAACATAGCGAGCCACAAATTTTCAATATAAGTCCAGCATATCATGTAGCATATCATATAGGCATGTAAGCATATAGTATCTCATATAGTCATTCATTCTCAAACTTATCTTAAACTCTTCTTTAAGTTTTTCTATTTTAACTAGTTTGTTTGTTGATCATGAATTAAGTTACTTTCTCAATTTTTAAAGGGAATGACTTAAGCCATGGAGTTTTTTATTTATGAACTAGTCTATCATCTCGGTATCCATACTTTCTTGGGTCCTGTTGACTTCATAAAGTATGTTTCTTTAACTCTCCATATTTGTTTAGTTTTCACACCTTTTCTCTTAAATGGACATTCAAACTTTATATGCCCTTTTTTCTTACATTGATAGCATATGGTGTTAGTGTAAGCATTAAGGGATGTGCTTGCATTATCTTTGGAGGCTTTTGAGAAATTACCCATGTAAAGATTCCTTTTCTTTTTATTTTCAATTCCATTAAATCCAATGCCTTCTTTGTTTAGAGACATTCTTTTGGAGCCTACCATTTTGTCAAAGTTTGTTTTTCCTTTTGTAAAGTTATAAATATTCTTTTCTTTATCTTTAATCTGATTTTTGAGATCATTTAACTCTATCTCTTTCTTGTTGTCAACCTTCTTTAGTGATTTTTCTAATTTTGGAGATAGTTTTCTTATCTTATCCTCTAATTCAAAAAAAAAAAAATATATATATATATATATCGTTCTTATATTTTATAGAGGATAGGGATCGAAGGTCTTCTATCATCTTTTCATTCTTCCTTTCTAATTCTTTAATTTTTAAATCTTTTTCATTTTCAGCCAGATTTTTAGCTTCTAACTCCTTTGTCATAGCTTCATTCTTACATTCTATTTTCTTGATTCTAGAATCCTTCTCTCTTTCTGTAGCCTTAAGGAATTCTAACTCTTTCATTATTCCTTCATTCATATTTTTCAATGAAGTATTTTGTTTAGTTACTTTAATTAGCATCTTATGAACTTTGAATAAATCATTTTGAAGTTCTTCATAAGATGGCATGCTCTCATCATCGGATTCATCACTACAAGAATTATTTAAAGATTTAGATGAGGAGCTTTCCTCATTGTCCCAAGTCATAAAGCACGTATAAGCAACCTCTTGGTCACTTGATTCATTCTCTGAATTACTTGTACTCATCATGTCCCAAGTAGTGGCTTTCATGGCCTTTTTCTTTTTCTTCTTAGATTCTTTCTTTAGTAGTGGACATTCTGGTTTAATATGTCCAGCTTTGTTGCAATTGTAACACGTAGGAGTTTTATTCTTTGATTTCTTGCTAACTTCTTCTTCTTCATCATCTGATTTAGATTTGGATTTTCTTTTGAATTTATTTTTCCTTCTTAGATTTTTTTCTAGCTTTTTAGATATAAAGGCTACTTCATCTTCATCCATTTCTTCTTCACTACTTAAGTTCTCTTTTGAGGCTTTGAAGACTATTGTGTCTTGGGCTTTGGTTGTACCACTCTTTTCATTCATTGCCATTTCGTATGTGAGTAAAGAACCTATAAGCTCATCTAAGGAAGTGGTTTTCATAATTCTTCCTTCCGTTATGGCAGTGCCTTTTGGTTCCCAATTAGGTGGAAGCCCTCTAAGAATTTTCCTTATCATCTCATAAGTAGTGTAGGTTTTTCCTAGTGCATTTAGCGAATTGATTATGTGAGTGAACCTAGTAAACATATTAGTTATGGATTCATCTAGGTTCATTTTAAATGCTTCATATTCACTTGTAAGCATATCGATCCTATTATCCCTAACTTCTATAGTGTCTTCATATGTTACTTCTAATTTGTCTCATATCTACTTAGCTGATTTGCAAGACATTACTCTATTAAATTCATTGGCATCTAAAGCACAAAATAGAGCATTCAAGGCACTAGAATTTACTTGCAGCATCTTATAATCTAAGTCTGTCATAGCAATTTTCTCCTTAGGAACTTGTTTTCCATCAACTAATTTAAGGGGAATTTGGTCATCATCTATAACAACCCCCCAAGCTTTCCAATTCATAATTTGAAGATATATTTGCATTCTTTTTTTCCAGAAAGTATAGTTCAAACAATGAAAGATGGGTGGTCGGGTTGAAGATTGTCCCTCTCCAAAGGGAGCTACGCTTAAGTTAGCCATTAAGATCTTTTTATAGCTATTGATTAAGATTTTCTATAACCCCACTCTAATACCAATTGAAAAGCAAGGTGTAGTCCCAAGAGGGGGGTGAATTGGATTTTAAAAGTTTCTTTTAATTCCTTTTGGGAATCCTTAACCTTCTTTTATTTCTTTGAGCTAATTCTTGACTTGTTTGTTTAATTCTTTAATCACTCAAGAACTTAGTTCTTTTAATTCAATCAATCAACACAACTATGTAAACAACCAAGCAACCAACCCAATCATTCAAGTAACCAAGGCAATCATCCACAATTTGAAAACAA
Source organism: Malania oleifera (assembly GCF_029873635.1). Classification (NCBI taxonomy): domain Eukaryota; kingdom Viridiplantae; phylum Streptophyta; class Magnoliopsida; order Santalales; family Ximeniaceae; genus Malania; species Malania oleifera. The sequence goes on from NC_080420.1 coordinate 71,315,383, forward strand.
ACCAAATGATTTGCCTGCAGCACTTAAAATAGTTTGTTTGTTTATATAAGCCTTGTATATATAAAATTTCTACTTGCTTATATAAAGCCCTGTATTGATTGTTTTGTTTCTTCAATATGATGTGCAATACAACATCCAATCAACACAATATCTACCCTCTTCTCAATATTCAGAACTCAACTAAACTCTCAGTTAATTTATCCTTGAGTTGTTAACCAAGTAACGTACTCCCATATGGTTTCCGTAAGGTATGGTATAACCAACGTGCTCCCTTTCGATTTCTGCAACCCAAATCAAAATTATACTTTGAGTTTACTTGATTTCTATATTATGTAGTATATATGATTATCAATTAAACCATCCACACAATTTAAATATGTTGAAAATAAAAAGTAAGGGAAAGAGAGAGTGAGATGGAGGATTTTACGATGTTCGGCTTATACCTAGCCTACGTCCTCCCCTTTGGTAAACCACCAAAGGAATCACTAAACTTGTTGTTTCAACGAGTGGAACAAACCTTTACAACACTCCTTGGTTAAGGCTAAAGCCTGCCTTCTCCAAACGATGTCCCCTCATTCGGTCACACCTTAAATAGGCTAGAGCCCGCCTCTTTAAGTAATATCCCCTTGCTTAGCCAAAAATCCAAACAACCCTTGGAATCGTCAATCTACAAAATACAAATCAAATATTTGTGTACAAAGAATTTGCTCCTAAAAGAGCTGATTAGTACAAAAATTCAGAACTATAATATACTTCAAAGTAAATAACAATATGGAAATTAAATTGAAGCTTAATGAAGTATATCACTAATTAATTCTTTCAATGATTGAAAGATTTAGAATTTGTAGCACAATTTTTGTGGAAGAACATCAGCAAAAACATAGTTGAATTCGTGCAAGTTGAGAGCAAGAGAGAGCCTTGAGAATTTAAGAGCAATTGAGAGAGATTTTGAATTTTTACTGAATTTGAATTTTTGGTGTGTTGATTCAATGATCTTTGAGGCTTATTTATAGACTTTAAAAAGTATGTAACTTGATCCCCAAGTGACTTGGAGTATTCCCCAAGTTTTCACAAAGTTTGAGCCCTAAGCAAACCATTTAAAAAATGTTTCTGTTGAGGTTTTTTTAAAATTCTGTTCGTGGTAGTCACCTGCCATGTTATTTTTAAAGGAGCAGTAAATGTAGTAGGGTGGCAGTCACCTTCCAGGACACAGCCAATTGCCTGGCTTGACCACCCAGGCGCCTGTCATGGTTTAGGCAGTCTACTGGCAGGACACAATGCTACTGTCAGCTTCGAGCACCCTTCAGTCTTTCGATCATAACTTTTTAGTTGTAACTCTAAATTGATGATCTTGGTGTCAAATGAAATCTAAGAGAAAATTATACAACTTACAGGGTTAAAATAAAGAGCTTTTGATTGAGAAAAATGCACCTCAATGCGGATGTATAAAAATTAACAGCATTTGGAAAATCCTCTTTTTGGTGCTTTTTATTCCAAAAATGATTCTAACCTTTTTGAAATAATTTTTAACCTTGTAAAAATATTTTCCAAGTATGTTAAAAGTTATCTAGGTTCAGTAAAATAACTTAAGAGTTTCACGCATCCATATTGAAATTATTTGAAATACTAACCGAAAATTTTCTATAGACTCCTTTAAATTTTCAATTCTTGAATTTCTTGAGGTCTTTATGCTTGCTTCATCTTTCTTTAAGCTTTCATCAAGTTCTCTTTAATCTTCATGCTCTCATGATCTTCAAGCTTTATCATTAAATCCATTTTTGACTCCATGCTTTAAGCTTCATATTGATCATCCTTCTTTGAAATATAAGCTTTCATGAATTCTTTAACCTTGCATTCATCATTGAGTCCTAAAAATACATCACTTAAACAAAGCATGTTAAGTTCTACAAGATGTTAAGGCTTGTAAGGCCAACAGAGACCTATCCTCAAGATTTCTCACATTGACGTAGCAATTGTACTCGCACCTCTTGTAGCCAATATGGGTCATATAGGTGCCAAACCTTTTGTACCACTGCCTCGAAGACCACTTTAGCCCGTAAAGTGACTTCTTCAGTTTGCAAACTAAGTGCTCCTATCCAGGTTGGCAAAATCCTTCTAGCTGTGTCATGTAAATCAGCTCCTCCAGATCACCATATGAGGAATGTCATCATTACCTCCATCTACTCCAAATGCATGTTGTGTTGCGCCACCAGTCCCAACATTACCACGATTATTGACTTTTTGAGTCTGATCTCTAGTTTTGATGCTGATGAAACACAAGGATCTTATGTGTGTATCTAGTTTGTGAGCAAGTTTACAATACAGCGCACACATAAGAGTGGATTTATGGAAACTTGAGGAACTGAAAGATTATACTCCTAGCATATTCAATGGTAAAATGAAGAGCAAAAGAAGAAGACTTGTTTGTGCTTCATTTGTAAATGCATTTATTGTATTTGGATCTGTAATAATTTATATCGGTCTGTAATAATTAATGCATGGCATGCATGGTAGGAATGCAAGCTCAACATGACTGTAGATTGACCATGGGGAAACAAATGACCATAGACAGACCGACGCCAAGTTTTTAGGCTTAATTGAAAAGCCTACACCGTAGACTGGCCTTAGCTCCTTGCACAAGCACTTAGGAAATTCCCAACTATTATCTATGCAATCAGGGGTAAGAATATGATTTACGTTCTAAATTAGAAAAGGCTTCAGGCAACCGAACTTGTGCGTTGAAAATGCCTCGGTCAACTGATAGTGTGAAAAGTCAAAATGTTGACTGAAGGTCGGGCGACCGAACCGAAATGAAATGAATGTTCTCGGTCGACCGAATCTTTATTAAGGACTTTTCAACCATCTCTGGGCGCCCGATCTTCATGTTTATTTTAACCTCAGGCGACCGAATGTTGAAGTTTGGCAGACTGAATTTTTAACTAGGCGATCGAACATTGAGCAGTTTGGAAAATCACCTAGACTAGCCAACTGCACCATCTACCAGGCACCCGAACATCAAAAATGCACTTTTCTTCATGTGTCTATCCGAGCGACCAAACCCAAGGTTCAAGCGACCAAAACTCTCGAGTTCGCCAAATTTTACCGCAAGTATTAAGGGTAAATCAAGGTTATTTTGGTTAAACATGATTTTAAAAAATTTTAAATATTACCCTTATATCCCCAACGATCAAAATTTTAAAGGTGTCTATAAATATGAGTTCATTTGCAAGATTAAGCAGAGATTAGTGATTTGATTAGCAAATATTTCCTCTAAATTTTTTAGAGTTCTTCTTCATACTCAAAGCCAAATACTCTTCCATTGATCATTTCCTTATAAAATCTATTTGAGTGAGAGTATTCTAAATCATTCTACATTGCTTACTAAAGCTTAAACTCTAATTGCCTTGATTGTTTAATTGACTTTTTATATATTTTAGCCAAAATTCTTCCCCCCTATTTAATTAATAAATACATTGGCTGGGGGAACTTTTTAGCTTGTGAGTCTTGGCATTTGTATTGCAAGACTCCTAAGCTTGTATTGTGATTGTGAAGCACAAATTGTTTTGACAAGCTTATACTACTAATATCTCTTATGCTTAAACTTTGAGAAAATCATTTTGAGGTATTTTGATTACACTCTTTGGAAATCTTTGAAACCCCACTTGTGATTGATATATTTTGGTATATTGTTTCAAAGATAGATTGAGAATACATTCCTACAATTAATTGCTTATTGACATTAGATTGAGTGTTATTACACATTGTTGCACTGAGCTTATAGTTCTTATCTGGTTGACTTGCATTGATTGATACTGGTACAAATCTACTTATTGGAGAAGCACGTGTTTTGTATATGAAATTTATATTGTGAATCTGTTGTATTCCAGGTGCGGCCTGAGGGGTGTTGATCTAGCCCATAAGGATCGGTTGTAAAGGTTGAGGTCAGCCATGGTAATTTGACCTAGTATTGTAAATGGTGTCGCTCCACCCATTAAGTGAGCAAAAGTGGTAATCCTAGGGCTTACGAGCTGAGGCGGGGATGTAGGCAATATTGGTCAAACCCCGATAACATTTCTTGTGCCTGCTTTTAATTTTCGCATTTTAAATTTCAGCACTTGAATGTTTGTGTTTAATTGTTTAAATATTTGATTGGGTTTAAGATATATAGAAAGACCCTAGGTTTGTGCAATATTGTTTGAGGAATCTAAATTCACCTAGGAGAAAGTTTAAATTTCCAATTCACCCCCCCCCCCCTTTGGTAATACACCAATTCCAACAATGATGGAAGTGTGCCTAACCAGAGGGGAGAAGATTTCATCATAATCTACTCCCTTCCTCTGCGACTATCCCTTTGCTACCAAGCAAGCCTTGGACTTCTCTCTTTTTTTTCTTGAAATCGTTACTTTTTTCCTATATACCCACTTGCATCCAATCGCCTGCTTCCCACTTGGAAGCTCCACCAAGTCCCATGTCTGGTTCTTATGCAACGACTATGTATCCTCCACCATAGCACCTATCTATGTACCTTTCTCTTGGTTGTGCATGGCCGTCTAAAAGTTAGTAGGATCCCCGCTACTAGTGATAAGTGCATAAGACATTGGATTATCAAAATTGTACCTGGGGGGGTGGCCTAGCGATGCATTTGGATCTGTCTATAGCTATGTAGCAAACGTGGCTGCTAGTAATTTAAGCTAAAACTCCCTATATTTTGAACATTGTCATCTCCACCTTGAGTTTCTAACTCAACCTACATCGCGAGCTAATCACTTGAGCTAGAACTCCCATTGTTGGACTAACAAGGCTTAATCTCGTTTTGATGATAACAAACCGAGGTTACTTAACATGTCCATTTTAGTTTGAGTTTCAGGGCTTAAGTGATCTTATGGCTTCAAGTGGATGTGCTTGAAGAGTTTGAATGAAAAATCACACTAAAGGCTATGAGATATAAACATGAATGTTCAAGTCAAGTGAGACATGAAGATTCATTAAAGCAATGCATAACGCTCAAAAGAAATCTTGGAAGCTTCACAACATGAAGACTTAGGAACAGATAGAAAAATCATATGAAAGTCTCATGTAAGTACTTCAAATTTCAATATTGAATGATTGAAACTCTTAGGATATGTCATTGGACCTAAATACCTGATTTTATAGATGGAAAATATTTTCTCAAAGTTCAAATTATGTTTTCCAATATATGAATTTAAGTTTGAAACCAAAATATTGAAAAATAAGTATTGTTGAAAGGATAGGCGACTGATGATATTTCATTAGGCGACTGTAGTTCTAGTGACTTTGAAAATATGAAAACAAAATAGGCATAGAAGACTGACCTATCAGGCATAGTCGACTGACCCCATTCTGACTTTCAAGAATGCACGATTTTTTAAAAGAGCATAGGCGACTGACCCTTCGAGTCCAGTCGACTGATGCATATGTTTAAACATTTAACAGCGTTGATCTTATTTCTAAAACTTGTGCGATTGGTTTCCAAATTGAGAGAAAATTTGAGGGAAACTTTTTGAAACCCTAGTGCACTATTTAAGTATCATATTCTTGCACATTAGGGTAATGAACGAACAATAAGTAGTTGAATGGCACGCACATATTGTTTGAGAAACTCTCTGGTTATACTACTGTTGTGTTCTTGCTAAATACTCACAAAAAATTGATTTAATCTTTCAAAACTCACACTCTTGAATCAGTTTTGGTAATATACTTTCAAGCTTCAACTTTCATATTGTTTATTTGAAGTATTTTTTATTCTAACGTGTACTAATCTGCTCATTTGAGGAGCTTTATCTTGTACAAGCAATTGTTGCTTTGGTTGTATTGTTTTGATGATTCAGGTATTGTGAATCATTGCCTAGAGAAAGGATTGGTCTCGTTAGAGAGGTGAACTCGACCTTGAATGGAGAGAAGTTTTACTTCACCTAGTAACGAAGTTGGGAAAGGAAATCCTCACAGTGGGTTGCTTGGGGCAAGGTCGTAGGTTGTAGCTGAACCTTGTAAAACTCAGTGTTCAGCTCTTTTTCCCTTTCTTTTTTAAATTTCTACTAGATATAACCTGCGTGCTTGATTATATTTTCATTAAATACTTGTTGAATATTGAAAATTGCTAAACATATAATCTTGTTGAATATCGTACTGTGCTGAAAATCTAAACTTGCTGAATATTAGATCTTGCTAAAGGTCAATTGATTGTTATTGAACATAGATCAGTTGTATGGTTGAATTTTTAAACTAAAAAATTAGATAAGCATATAGTTCTGGATTATCAAGTGAATAAGCAAAGTTAAAGCTTGTGTAAATTAACTTTCAGATTAAAGCTTAAGGTGCTAAATTAAAACAAGTAGTTTTACTAAAATTGGTTTTGGAGTAAAACAAAATTCATTACTGAAAATTTGATTTTGTTTTTGATTATATTATTGAGGAGTACGTTGAATCACTAAATTTATTCTCCTTAAATATTTGTTGAGATTTGCTGAAAATCAAACTCTACCAAATTAATTAATTGAATATCTTGAAGTTTGATTTTGTGCAATAAGTTTGGATTTTGTATACAACTTTACATTCATACTTTGGACTTCTTATTGATATAGTAAGGTCACTGTATAGATATAGTGTGTATTTAATTGTTGAAGTTTAAAATAAGTAAGGGTTAAAGTAAATAAGAATTTCATGAATAATTTTAAATAATCCACTCCCCACCCCCCTCTTGGGAATACATCCTAATTTCGCCCAGCATTTCTACCTTGAGTCTCCAACTCCACCTAAATCACATGCTCATTGCTACTATGATTTTCTGGCATTTGTTTCTCAATTTCTTCTTCCTAAGTATGAAACAACATGGCTTTCTTATCGAAAACCATGTCTCTACTGATCACCACCTTGTTTGCCACTAGATCCCACACCTTGAACCTTTTCACGCCTTTCTGATATCCCAAAAAGATGCATTTTCTAGACTTCGCCTCAAGTTTTGAACTCTCCTCACAAAGAATGTGCATATAGGCTGGACATCCAAATACTCTCAACCCAGAGTAATCTACCTCATTACCTATCCACACCTCCTCGGCAACTTTCCTATCTTGTGATGCCCTTAGTGATCTCCATACCAAGAAATAAGTCATACTAACCACCTCAGCCCAAAAATTCATAGCGAGCCCAGCATGCAACTTAAGACACTAAGCCCTTTCAACTAGGGTTTGGTTCATCCTTTCCACCACATCATTTTTTTGCGGTATCTAGCGTAGTGTAAAATGCCTCATTATGCCATGCTGCTCATAGAACTATTTGAAACTCAAGTTTGTGTACTCGGTTCCATTGTCTGTCCTGAGGAACTTAACTTTTCTCCTGATTTGGTTTTCCACCTCAGCTTTCCACCATTTAAACTTGGCAAACGTCCTTGACTTATGTCGCATGAAGTACATCCAGACCTTACGTGCATGATCATTGATGAAACTCACGAAGTACACATGTCCTCCTCATGATGCCACTCTCACCGGCCCCCCAAAGTCCGAATGAATGTAGTCCAATATTCCCTCCGTATTGTGCGTGGCTATCATGAACTGAACCCTATTCTGCTTTCCAAGCACATGGTACTTGAATAAATCTAGCTTACATGATTTTACCCCCTTCAAAATATTTCTCTTGTGAAGTTCCTTCATTCCACGCTCACCTATATGCCCTAAACGTATATGCCACAAAAAGGTACTGTCAAATTCAGACTCTACGATTGTAGCTCCACCTACAACCATGGTACCCAGCAATGTGTATACATTTCCTGGCACTCTCTTCCCTTTCATCATGGTAAAAACGCCCTTGTTAACCTTCATTACCCCACCATTAGATTTGTAACTAAACCCCTTAAAATCCAAAGTTCCTAACTAATGCAGAATCCCAAGAATGAACGTCTGGAGACCCCAAATCAAATTTATCAAAATCCCAAACCCAAAATAAGATTCGACATGGTAGTGGATCCTTGACCTATTGCTTGACATGAAGCACAAACCAAGAATATCAAATTAATGAATAAACACCACAAAGGTAGTACCTTTGATAAGTTCAATGAAAGTTCAATGAAGATTAAATCATAGGCTCTTCAAGAAAGTCCTTTTCTTTAGTGTCCATGGCCCTCATTAACTCTTGCTCAAGCAACTTCTCAATTAGTCCTTGTGTAGCCTCCTTGACCTTTTTGGCTCTAGCTCTTGTGATGGGTCTGCTTGGCATGTCCAGATCATCCTGTGCAATCGGAGCTTGTTGGTTCATATCATTCCCCCTCTCCTCAAAAGGATTTGTCCTCGAAACATCACCTACATCAAAAAGGGATAAATCAAAAACATTGAAAGTTGCACTAACTTTATACTCACCCGGTAGATCCAACTTGTATGCATTGTTGTTGATCTTTTCTAACACTTGAAAAGGTCCATCACCCCTTGGGTGTAGCTTTGTTTTCCATTTAGTAGGAAACCTCTTGTTTCTCATATGCACTTATACCCAATCTCCCAGTTCAAAATGAACAAACCTGCGCCCCTTAATGGCTTGAGATGAATGTTGTCGATTCTTCTTTTCGATGTGTTGTCGTGCTTGTTCATGGATCCTCTTCACCAAGTCAGCCTTATATCATCCGTCTAAGCTAGCTATCTCATTCAAAAGTAATGGCATCAAATCCAATGGAGTCAAATGATTAAAACCATAAACAATTTCAAATGGAGAAAAATTAGTACAAGCATTCACAATTTTATTATAAGCAAACTCAACAAGTGGTATGCATTCTTCCCATGATTTAAAATTCCTTTGAATGACCGCACGCAATAAGGTAGCTAAAGTTCGATTAGCTACTTCAGTTTGACCATTGGTTTGAGGATGACAAGTAGTAGAAAACAATAGCTTAGTTCCTAACTTTCCCCACAAAACTTTTCAAAAGTAGCTAAGGAATTTAACATCCCTATCACTCACAATTGTCCTAGGAATGCCATGCAACCACACAATGTCCCTAAAGAATAAATTAGCTATATTTGTGGCATCATCTGTTTTATGGCAAGGAATAAAATGTGCCATTTTAGAAAATGTATCAACCACCACAAATATAGAGTCCATACCCCCTTTGGACCTAGGCAAACCTAATATGAAATCCATTGAAATGTCTACCCAAGTTTCACTACGTATAGGCAAAGGAGTATAAAGGCCATGAGATAAGACCCTAGACTTAGCTTGTTTGCATGAAATGCATCTAGAACACACTCTCTCTACATCTCTACACATATGTGATTTCATGCCGAATATCGAAAGTCTTTTGTACCCCAAAATGTCCCATCAAACCCCTGCTATGTGACTCTCGCACAAGCAAGTCTCTTAAAGAGTAGTTAGGCACACGAAGTCTATTCTCCCTAAACAAATATCCATCATGCCTATAGAATTTATGAAACACAACTTCATCACATGCCTCATACACATTAGAAAAATCAGAATCTTTAGCATATACATCCTTTATGTACTCAAAACCCAATAGCTTAGTGCTAAGTGTAGTAATTATGGCATACCTGCGAGAAAGCGCATCAGCCACGACATTCTCTTTCCTCTACTTGTACTAAATGACATATGGGAAGGTTTCGATGAACTCTACCCATTTGGCATGGCAAAAATTTAGTTTACCTTGCCTAAATGCTTTAATGATTCATGATCAAAGTGGATCACAAATTCTTTAGGCCACAAGTAGTGTTGCCACATCTCCAATGCCCTCACCAAGGCATACAGTTCTTTATCATACGTAAAGTAGTTCAATGTTGCCCCATTGAGCTTTTCACTAAAATATGCAATGGGACGCTTATCCTACATCAAAACAGCTCCAATACCAATCCCGTAGGCATCACATTCAATCTCAAAAGTTTTAGTGAAATCAGGTAAAAGCAACAATGGAGCAGAACATAACCTATCTTTAAGCATTTTAAAGGTATGTTCTTGTGCATTGCCCCATTTAAAGCCCACGTTATTTTTTATCAATTCAATTAAAGGTGTAGCAATGGTGCTAAAATCTCTCACAAAATGCCTATAAAAACTAGCCAACCCATGAAAACAATGTACATCAATTACAGATTTAGGTGTTGGGCAATATTTTATTGCTTTCACCTTTTCCTCACTCACTTCTATGCCCTTAGCACTCACCATATAACCCTAGAAAATAACATTTTCCATGCAAAAGTTACATTTCTTTATGTTAGCAAACAATTTTTTCTTTCCTAAGAACATCCAGTACACTTTTCAAATGATCCAAGTGATCATCAAGATTCTTGTTGTACACTAGGATGTCGTCAAAGTAGACAATAAAAAATCTGCCCATAAATGCACGCAACACATGATTCATCAAGCGCATGAAAGTACAAGGTGCATTGGTGAGACCAAATGGCATAACCATCCATTCATACAAACTGTACTTTGTCTTAAATGTAGTTTTCCTTTCATCACCCGGTTTCATTCTTATTTGATGGTAGCCACTTTTTAAATCAATTTTAGAAAAGATGCAAGAGTCATGCAGTTCATCTAACATGTCATCTAGTTTAGGGGTAGGATGCCGACACTTTACAATGATTTTATTGATGGCTCTATAGTCCGCGCACATCCTCTATGATCCATCTTTCTTTGGTACCAATAGTATGGGTACCGCACACGCTATCATGCTCTCCCTCACATGCCCCTTGGCTAGCAGCTCCTCAACTTGTCTTTGAATTTCCTTAGTCTCCTCAGGGCTACTCCTATAGGCCAGACGGTTGGGAATCATAGCCCTAGGGATGAAATCAATCTAATGCTCAATTCGTCTAATCGGTGGCAAACCATTGGCCATGTCTACAAGAAAGACATCCTCGTATTCCTGCAGCAAAGAAACAATAGCACTAGGCAAGGAAGAGGTGAGTTTGTTAGTGCTCAAATATGTCTCCTTGTACATGAGTACAACTAGAGGTCTTTGTGCATAAAAAACTTTATTACACTCTTTTTCTTTTGCATAAAAACTCACTTTTTCCTCTCTCACTGTTTTTCCCTCATTTTTACCACTTTCTTTTTTTTAAATTCCAACTCCTCTCTTGCCCTCATTTTCTCTCTTCTCTTTTTTTTCATTGCTCTCTGCCTCTCCTTTTGTTTTATTCTCAACCTCTTTTTTATTTTTCTCATCATTTGCTCTATTCAATCTCACTTAGTTTTCATACACTTTCTTAGGAGTCAATGGTGCAAGGGTCACACTCCTCCCATCTTTTATAAAGGAATACCTATTCTTGAACCCATCATGAGTGACACGTCAATCATATTGGAACGGCCTGCCCAATAAGATGTGACTAGCATGCATAGGGACCACATCACATAGAATCTCATCAGAATATTTTCCAATTGAAAATATAATCAGCACTTGCTTGTTACCCTAACCTCCCCACACTCATTCAACCATTGAAGTTTGTAAGGCCTAGGATGTTTTATGCATTGCAACCCCAATTTCTCTACTAATGTGGTACTAGCTACGTTAGTGCAGCTTCCTCCATCGATGATCATGCTACACACCTTATCATGGATGTAACATCAAGTATAAAATATATTCTCATGTTGCTCCTCATTTTCATCTTTCTCCACATGCATGCTTAAAGCTCTCCTAGTTACTAATGCCTCGCCATGGACAACATACTCAACATCACTAGACTCTTCTAGTGAAGGCATGGACTCATGATCACTCTCTTCATCATATGTCTCAATAGTACCATCATCTCTTATAATCATTGCTCTTTTCTTTGGGCATTGTGATGCAATATGGCCAGTCCCCAAACACCTAAAACACTTGGTATTTATGTACCTACTAGGTTGAGAAGAAGTTGTACCTTTTTCATGGCTGTCCACTTTATCTTTTCCTTTCTCCTTCTTTTCCTTGGATTTGGAAACAACCCTTTCTTCTTTTGATTTCTCCCAATTCAGTTTCCATGTGGAATGGGAAGCCGAAGTTCTTGCAGCATGCTTGTTTCCACCCTTTTTTTTTAGTTGCCTCTCCACTTTCATTGCCATATACACCATGTTCTCTAACTCCTCATATTGCTGCAACTCCACTATGTTAGCAATTTCCCAGTTCAACCCACATAAGAATCATGCCATTGTAGCTTCTCTATCTTCCTCAATATTTTTCCAAATCATAGCCATCTCCATCTCCTTGTGGTAATCCTCCACACTTTTGGTACCTTAGGTAAGGCTTTGAAGACGTTGGTGTAAGTCTCGGTAGTAGTGGTTTGGTACAAATCACTTCCTCATCACCGCCTTCATTTCAGCCCACGTCTCAATAGGCCTTTCCATGTTTCTACGCCTACTAAGAAGAATTTGATCCCACCATACCAGTGCATAGTCAATGAACTCCACTGCTGCCAATTTCACCTTCTTTTCTTCGGAGTAGTTATGACAATCAAAAATGAGATCAACCTTCCTCTTCCATTCAAGGTATACATCCGGATTATTTTTCCCTTGAAAAGGTTTTATCTTCATTTTGATGCTTCTGATGTTTCTATCAATGTTATCTCGACCTCTTGGCTGCCATCGAGGTTGCTGCTCTTGCCTAGCACCTCGATAAGAAAATCTGCCCATAACATCATGTTCATCATCACTTGCATCATTGCTACCTATATCATGTTCAAATTCAGTAATCGAAGGAGTATGTGGCCATCACCTCCTTTCATTGGATTTCTCTCTTCTCAGTCCATCAATTGCCGCATCTTTTCTATCCAATCTATCTCTAAACTCCCAAAAAACCATATTGAGTCTTTCAACCTACTGGTGAATAGCTTGCAAGGTGAAGAATGAGTCTTGTGGAGGGTTCTCATTATCGCTACCCTTTCAAGAAGTTTCAGTGCCAACCGCCTTTCTACTCATGATTTCAAACCGACAAAAAGGATATTAGAGAAAAAAATTCCTCACTCACTCCCTTAAGTGTTTACCCTCAAACAATGACACTCAACACTCGTGTTTTGACACAATTGTTTTTTTTTTTTTTTACTTTTTCCCTCTGATATGCTCACACACTCGTGCCTCTTACCACTCAAGATTTCTCTTTTAGTTCTTTAATGAACTAATCCCTAACAAACCAAAAGTTCAACCAAATGCAGCAATTGAATCAATGAATTAGAAACAAGATATCAATGAAAATAACAATAGAATAACTAAATCAGGACACAAAGCAACAAAGGAAAGACAAAAAGAAGTCAAGAAAACAATAATGACGCAAACAAAATAAGAAGAAATTCAATGGACCAAAATAACCAACTCGACCAATGACATATTCAAACACAAATCAGAATAATAAATAAAATAGATTTTAGAATGGGCTAAGATAAAGCCAAAGGAGAATCCAAGTTAAGTGCAACCACAAATTGCACAAACCTTCAAGTTGTTACCTTATCCTTTTTCTTTTTCTTTTTTTCGTTTTTTGAATGCACAAAATGGCTTCTTCCTTTTTTCTTTTCTTTTTTTTTTTTTTTTTTTTTTTTTTTTTTTTTTTTTTTTTTGCTCTAATCAGCCGTGCTGTGTTTCTTGCAATTTCCAACCACAAAAGATTCAATATTGATGATGGATGATATTAAAGAAAGGATGAAAAATTTTGGAAACAAGAAAACAAGATAGGTATATCGGAGATAGAAGAATATAAAATAAGGATAAATGATTATAAGATAAAAGAATTTTTGAAAGCAAACTACAAAAATAAGACAAATAGAACTTGATTTGAACCAAAGCTCTGATACCAAATGATGCGGAACCCCAAGAATGAACATCCGAAAACCCCAAATCAGATTGATCAAAACCCCCAACCCAAGATAAGATTTGACATGGTAGTGGATCCTTGACCTATTGCTTGACGTGAAGCACAAACCAAGAATATCAAATTAATGGATGAACGCCACAAAGGTAGCACCTTTGATAAGTTCGGTGAAAGTTCAATAAAGAACTTGAAGGGAAATAAACCTCACTTGGAATTGTATTCAGCCAAAAAGTATTATCCTCAATACAATAGAGAGTTGGCTACTCATAAAAAATAAAAGAAACCCATGACATCAGCCCAGCCAATAAAAATAGGCTATGACATCAATCTGATCATTAAAATAGCCCACATAACCTTAAGCATGCCGTGTCATTTAATGAAACATGTGCAAGTCACATGTCATGCTTAATAGACACAATTGGCCCACTATTTATCCCATACTTTAATTAAAACAATAAAAAGTTCCAAAACTGCCCCTATTGGCTTAAGGTTCCAGCTTCACATGTCTTTAGACAATTTACCATCTTAGGCTCTTCGAAAAATTCCTTTTCTTTAGTGTCCATGGCCCTCATTAACTCTTGCTCAAGCAACTTCTCAATTAATCCTTGCATAGCCTCCTTGACCTTCTTGGCTCTAGCTCTTGTGATGGGTCTGCTTGGCATGTGCAGATCATCTTGTGTAATCGAAGCTTGTTGGTTCATATCACTAAAAAAACCAGATTCCTCCTTAACTTCAGTATGTGCCTCACATCACATAACATCCTCACCACACCATCATACATCATGATTATAATATTCCCCATCCCGATAACTTTGCACACAACATCGTTCCCCGTTGGAACTCACTAATATGTACGTAGTGTACTAGTCCGTGTTGGGTGTCATATGATTAGAACATGTCGAGGCCAAAATCCAAGAATCTGAGAACTCATTTGACTTAGATGAAACCAAGAGCATATTACCCTCACTGCTCCCAAAGTCTCCTTCTTCTACTACATTTTTTGTGTTTGACGAACCTTCTTTGTTTTCAGCAACCCCCTTCTTCCTTTCTAGACACTCTAGTTTTATACGTCCTTTTTTTCTAGCACTTAAAACACCACACGTCCTTCCTCTTCCTATATTTAGACCGAGCCCTATGGTTGCTCGATCCACCCCGAAAGTTTCTACTCCCACGATCCTGATTCCCCTTTGCCACGAGCCCTTCACCATGTTAACCCTAATCGCTGGCCTTCTTCCTCTTATGGAACCCTAGCAATGCACTCGTGATGTTCTTCAACTCCAAGGTTTATTTTCACCAAGTGAGAGTCATAACCAGATTCACATATGTGGGAGTCAATGCCTTGTCCTCTTCCTCGAACTTCACATCAACTCACTTCAAATCACTAATGATCTGATTGAATGTGTTGATGTGTTGAGTCAGGCCCGAACACTCTACCATCTTAAACCAATATAGATTTTGCTTAAGATACAACTTGTTCGCCAATGACTTGGACATGTACTAGCTTTCCAATTCCAACCTAACCGTTGTTGGTGATTCCTCATCCATGACGTGATACATCACGTCTTCGGCCAGATAATGCCAGATGGTGGACACAGCTTTCGCTTCCAACTCCTTCCAACTTTTTTCATCCAGTCCGTCCGACTTCTTTCCATATAGAGCCTTCACCATACCTTGTTGTACCAGCAATTCCTTAACCCTCCTCTACCAAAGTCTAAAATTCTCTATTCTGTAAAACTTGTTAACATTGAACTTCATCGAAGATACCCCAGCCATTGCAACTAATGGCTCTAATACCAATTGTTGGTGTGAGTGCACAGCAAAAGCCACACAATTTATTTGAAACAAGCAATGCAATCACTCAATGATGAGCAATACAAAAAAAAAAAATCACTCACAGAGAGAATCAATGAAAGTAATAATCAAAGACACAAAATTTACGTGGTTTAGCAATGTGCCTATATCCACGGGAGCAGCAACTAAATTTTCACTATCACAATGTCAAGCTTACAACTAGGGTTTTGAAATATGATTATAAAGGAACCCTAAGCGTACAGAAACCATAGAATCTATCTAAATCATCCTTGTAACAATCTCCAAAGGAAAATCCTCCGATCCCCCTCAATCTACTGATCTCCAAATTCAAAAATCATGACTTGCACCGAATGAAACCATCTATGATTTAGGCCAAATCGTCGATGATTTGAAGCCCAGAGAATCCTTTTGCACACTGCTTGAAATCGTCGACAATTACAATGCAAACCATCGACGATTATGCTTCAAAGAGGAAATCGTCAAACAAACCGTCACCGGTTCTTCCTACAAACTTCTCTCTTGTTCTTTGCTTCACGATGCTTTCCTGATGTATGTATTCCACTCAAATATAAACCAATCTTCCAACAAAACCCTCTAATAATTGATTTTGAGTCATTTTTCATGCATTATTTGTCCTAATTAATTGATAAATTTCTAGATTTCAATCAAATTTACCCTGATAAAGTTGGGTGACAATATCCACCCAAAACACAAGGTGATGCAGCATAATGTTCATTGTGCTATGAATTTACGGATTTATGGATTTGGTGAAAAGAAATATGAACATACCAATTCAAAGTTCGTGTTTGCAATCAACCAACCTTCAATATTCTCTTATCAGTTTCGTTACAATATAGTCTCTCTACTACTTCCAAGCCCCCTAAACATGAATCAAATACACACACTATAATTGGATCATCATTGAAGTAGTACTCTAAAACTATAGGATAACACCACAAGTACCCTTATTCATAATAGTCTATGTGTGCCTATACAATCATCATATCATATTTAGACAATGATTGTTTTATGTACTCATCTCCATCTTAAATAATTGAAGATGATGAATAATAATTTACAAAGAAATTAGAATCAATCCAAAATCTCTATGAATTGTCTAACTATTTTCTACATTTTCCCTTTTGATTATGAATGTTACTCAAGTTCTTTAGTTCGTACTCTGACCACCATCATCTCCATCCACTAACAACTCCCTACTCTCTACATCTCTCCTTGTAACGACCTGCAAATTTTACCATATTTTTTTTCCTTCCATAATAATAACCCACATAATAATCCTGACAAATCATAGTTAACCTAGACCTATGGGTACCAAGGATATACTTGAAATACAACACTGACACCTAAGCAACGGGAAACGTAAAATCATATGCATATCAAATCATCCAACCAACACAATACCAGAGTTTTACAACTGTTATATACATACACACATCCTAAAATAACCAAAAGTGCCCTAGGGTCATAACCCAAAAATCCATTACACCCTAGAAAAATGTCTTACCCTCTAGACAGGGTAAAATAGTCTAACTCTAATGTTGTAGAGCTCTATCCGCTCTCCTATCTGGGGCTCCTGAAATGTTTATATAGCTAGGGTGAGACACCTCTCAGAAAGGGAAATAAACTAATATCAGTATGTGGCAACATGAGTATTTTTGTGTTATATATATAACGTTACATAAAAACATATTTGACAACATCGTCTGTATCAAATCTAGATAAAACATAATTTATACTAACATGAGATAACATACTGAGTTTCTATACATGAGAACATCATATATAATTGTACATGAAATAACACCCCGGATGGATAGCTGGCTAGTGTCGTGTCTTACCCCCACATGACTAGGTTGTGCGTCCCGAAGGCAGGACCTAACAATGGCTGGCTAACCACGCTAGATCAACATAAGTCTGTAAGTACGATGGGTTTGCCCCTTCTGGTCTGGACATCAGAGGGATGCCTGCACTACCATAAAACCACATCGACTGCCGATCTCCCACTGCCCCTTACAACAAGTGGTAGCACTAACATATACATGATCGTGATCATATAGCTCAGTACTGTGCTTCGTGAAATCCTAAATCAAGTCATCTGGGTTCTAATAACATATAGTAAATCTCAAATAACGATACATATTTGTTTCACAATAACACTTGTCAAAATAGTATTTTCATGTATTTTTGCATATCATAATGTATAAATCATGGCCTTTACGCAGGCATTTGTATTTTGAAAAACACGCCCCTTACGCCAACATAATAAAACATGAAAACTACGACCCTTACGTCGGCATAGCATATCATATAAAAACCCCAGCCCTTACGCCGGTATATAATATAAAATCGCGGTCCTTACGCCGACATATCATGTTATGTAAAATCACAGCCTTACGCGGGCATATATTTGACATACATAGTTTGAAATCTTTGTACTGTTTCAATTTCATACATCAAACATAGTTCTCATATTATTTTTTAATATTTTCCTGAAAATTTGTAATAACAAGATGATATTACATAAAATCATATAATTTCGTACTCATGCCACAATAAAATTATTATTGTTCTTTTCATAAAATCTGCACAAAATCACATTCCTTGCTGAACTGTATTAAAATCATTTTCCTATTAACAGCAGTATTTCCAAACTCAATTCTATAACATACATAATTTCCTTAGAAATAAAAGCTCAATATTAATAAATAATGTCATGGAAATTATGACTTAGTTTATCCCCTAACCTGACTTATGGAAAAGCCCACAAATTACTCCAAAATTACACCTGTGTGTTCCTCAACTCTATACCCTGAAATTTGCATTTCCCTCAGTAAAACTTTAGTATATACCCATCTATTACCTTCCTCAACCTAGAAATACCAAATACCTTAATAAATATTAAAATAATCATATTACCCAAATTTTGGGATGGTTCCCAAGATAGCCTAACCAACAAATCACTCCATCATATGTGCAGAGAATCTTCCCAGGAGTGACGTGGCGGCTTCAGATCGTCAAACCGACGAAGAATGGGGCCGGAATTTCTAAAGAGAAGGAGGAGAGAGTCATAGGAGAGAGAGAGAGAGAGAGAGAGAGAGAGAGAGAGAGAGAGAGAGAGAGAGAGGGAGAGAGAGATTTGGAAAATTTTTCAGCAAAAAAAATGGGTTTTTGAGCTTACATAGAAAGCTTGTCCACGTGGCCTCATCGACGAGTCTCATCTCCTCGTCGACGAGTCAATGAAGGGAGTTCATCTACGAACACCCTCTCCTCATCGATGAGTTTGAGAGTCCAAAAATATTCCTTTTGGTATCTTCTCATCGACGAGATGCATGCCCCCATCGACGAGCCCAAGAGCCCTGCTCGTCGACGAGCACTTCTTCACTCGTCGACGAGACCCTACTGAAATTCCTTAAGAAAATTCCTTTTTCTCTCCTTATTTTATAATTTAATTGTTATAGTTCTTCGGCTCTCTACATTCTCCCCCCCTTATAAAAATTTTATCCTCGAAATTTACTATCTGTATTGACACCATCCTTTAAAGAAAATGGGCTACTTATTTTATTACTTACCTTCACTTGTGGCGGAGGAATACCGTGGTTACATTTAATGTTCTGGGAGATTACATATACACATAAAATAAAATTCTCCCACAACCAAAATACTATCTATTACCAAAAAATTATTACATCTAACTAATCTACACAAAAGAAATTTTACATATTCACCAGTAACTTTTCCTATTTACTACTGATCCCCGCGGAAGAGATACGGGTACTTCTGTCGTATCTGCTCCTCAAGTTCCCATGAGGCTTCATGTACCGCATGATTCCTCCACAAGACTTTTACTAAAGGAATCTTCTTATTGTGCAATTTTTGTTCTTTCCTATCGAGAATCAACACTAGCACCTCCTCGTATGCCAAAGTATCCTTGAGTTCTATCTCACCACAACTAATCACATGGGAGGGATCTATGACATATTTCCTCAGCATGGAAACATGGAATACGTCATGTATTCTAAACAAAACGGGTGGTAATGCTTGCCTGTAGGCAACTAACCCCACTCTCTCAAGGATTTCAAACAAGCCAATAAACCTAGGGTTAAGCTTACCCTTCCTTCCAAATATCATAATTCCCTTTAATGGGGCTATTTTCAAAAACACGTGATCTCCCACGTCAAATTCCAGTTTCCTATGGCGAGTATCTGTGTAACTCTTCTGCTGGATCTAAGCTGCACTAATCCTATCTCTGATAAGCCGAACTTTATCATATGCTTGATGCACTAGCTCTGGAACCACCACTCGCCTCTCACCTATCTCATCCCAGTATAAAGGAGAACGACATCTCCTACCATAGAGCGCCTCATAGGGTGTCATGCAAATGCTGGCTTGATAGCTGTTATTATATGCAAACTCTACCAATGGCATATACTGGGTCCAACTACCCCCAAAATCTAGCACACACGCCCGCAGCATATCTTTTAATATCTGAATCACCCTCTCAGTCTGGTCGTTAGTCTGAGGATGAAACATTGTGCTGAAAGATAACTAAGACCCCAGTGCCTCCTGAAAACTCCTCCAAAATTGTGACGTGAATCATAGGTCTCGGTCTGACACTATAGACACTGGCACACTATGAGAACGGACTATCTTCTAAACATAAATCTATGCCAGTTTATCCATGGAGTAGTTGACTTTAATATGAGTAAAGTGAGTAGTCTTCGTCAATCTATCAACGACCACCTAAATAGCATTCTAACCATGCGGTGCCGGTGCCAAACCCGTCACAAAGTCCATAGATACATGATCCCACTTCCACTCTAAGACATAAAGTGGCTGCAACTGGCCCGCTAGCCTCTGGTGCTCTGCCTTTACCTGCTGGCACGTCATACACTGCGATACGAACTCAGCAATTTCCCTCTTCATGCTGCTCCTCCACCAATAAGACTCTCGCAGATCCCTATACATTTTAGTACTACCTGGATGAACCATATACAAGGACCTGTTGGCTTCCTCTAATAACATCCTCCTAATGTCCTTAACTACAAGCACGCACAACCTGGAATGGAACCTCAAGGCCCCGTCATCAGAAATACTGAACTCCTCCTCCTGTCCGTCCTGCACCTTAGTTATCAACTCTGCTAGTTCTGCATCATCTCTCTGAGTTGTCTTAATCCTTTCCTGTAAAGTAGGCTGCACTACCAGGCTGGCGATAAATGCCTGAGGATCACTCTCTACCAACTATATATTGAGTCTCTCCAGATTCACCTGGATCGGATGCTGAACCTCTATAACTGCCAGTACTGGTCCCACTGATTTCCTACTCAGAGCATCAGCTACCACGTTTGCCTTCCCTGGGTGGTAACTGATAGTGCAATCATAATCTTTAATAAGTTCCAACCACCTTCTCTATCTCATATTCAACTCCTTTTGGGTAAAAAAGTACTTCAAACTTTTGTGATTGGAGAATATCTCGCATCTCTCACCAATCAAGTAATGTCTCCAGATCTTTAATGCATGCACCACTGCAACCAATTCCAGATCGTGGGTAGGGTAGTTCTTTTCATACTCTTTCAACTTTCGGGAGGCATAAGCTACAACCCTACAATGCTGCATCAATACAAAACTGAGCCCTTTCAAAGACACGTTACTATAAATTATGTAACCATCACCCCCTAACAGAATGATCGGCACTGGTGCAGTGACAAGCCTCTATTTTAGTTCCTAAAAGCTCTATTCACAACTGTCATCCCATTCAAATTTGAAATTCTTCTTGGTTAGATGCGTTAGAGGCCATGATAATGTTGAGAATCCTTCAACAAACCAACGGTAATAACTTGCCAATCCCAAGAAACTCCTTATTTCCTGAACATTCCTCGGCCTTTACCAATTTACCACTGCCTCAATCTTGTTGGGATCCACTGAAATACCATCCCCTGAAATAACATGCCATAAAAATGCCACTTTCTCCAACCAAAATTCACATTTACCAAACTTGGCATACAATTTCTTTTCTCTGAGCATCTGAAGTACCAGTCGTAAGTGTTCCTCATGCTCCTCAAAACTCCTCGAATAGACCAGTATATCATCAATGAAAACCACAAAAAATCGGTCTAAATGTTGATGAAAAATTCTATTCATCAAATCCATGAATATTACAGGAGCATTCGTCAAACCAAAAGGCATAACAAGGAATTTATAATGCCCATACCCAGTCCTGAAGGTTGTCTTCGAGACATCTTCTACTTTTACTTTCACCTGGTGGTAGCCTGATCTGAGATTAATCTTGGAATAGACCCGTGTACCCTGAAGCTAGTCAAATAGATCGTCTATACGGGGTAAAGGATACCTATTCTTGATTGTCACCTTATTAATTTCCCTGTAATCTATACACATCCTCACAAACCCGTCCTTTTTCTTTATAAATAACACTGGAGCTCCAAACGGTGATACACTGGGCCGAATAAAATCCTTATCTAGTAAGTCTTGCAACCAACCCTTTAGCTCTTCCAACTCTTCTAGAGCCATTCTGTAAGGAGCTTTAGAGATCGGTGTCGTTCCGGGAAGTAGATCAATAGCGAAATCTACCTCGTAATCAGGAGGTAACCCATGTAAACCTTTTGGAAAAATGTCTGTAGAAATTCCTTAACCACTGGTGTATTACCTAGCTTCAATTAATTCTCTAACCCCTCCCTTATAAAAGTCATAAACCCCTGATAACCATCCAAGAGTAATCTCCTCACCTGTATGGTTAATACTAACTAAGGCAGGGATTATACACACGACCCTATAAACCTGAATTCTGGTTTTCTCGGAGGTCTTAATATTACTTCTCTCAAACAGCAGTCTACACTGGTATAATTGGCTGTCAACCAGTCCATACCAAAAATTACATTGAACCCATGCATGTCAAATACTATCAAGTCAGCTAGCAAAACTTTCCCATGAATATCAACTAGAAAACCTTGGAGCACTCTACTACACCACACTACTGACCCTATCAGTGTAGTTACTAACAATTCGGTGTCTAACAACTATGTTTCTGCCCCATAGACACAAACGAGTGTATGGCTCTTGAATTAAACAATATAATAACTTTAAATAAAAGCATGCTAATCGTACCTATCACCACATTGCCAGCTATCTCAGCATCTCCAGGCGTCAAATTATAGACCCTCACTGGAGTTATATTCCTCTGCTGAACTCTACGAGGATCCTGATAGCCTCCTTGGTACGGTCTGGGAGTAAGAGCAGTACCAAGTTATGTAGGGCAATCTCACACCAAATGTCCATGCCTACTGTAGTGATAACAGATGGCTTTCCCTACTCGACACTCTCCCAAGTGTCTCTTTCCACAAGTCTTACAGATAGGAAAATTCTACACCGCCTACAATTCATGACCTCCAGTCTCCTGTATCTATCCTCTGCCATGGTTTCCTCTCCTCCATTGACCCTTCCTAGCTCCCTGCTAGAAGCCTGAAGGCATAGATCTCTTCTTCTATCCCTGCTCCTCTACAACCATGCGCTCACTAGCCTCGGCCAAAGCTGCTCTGCCAACTAACTCATCAAAGTCCTGTCAGCACTACCACCTATTTGTATATTCCACGCCTCAACCCTCTTTCAAACTGTCTTGCCTTCTTTACTTCATCAGGAACAATATACGGAGCAAAGCTGGAAAGCTCTGTAAACCTCTCCGCGTACTGCTGGACCAACTACTGTCCCTGCTTCAAATTCAGGAACCCATCCACTTTAGTTTCCCTAGCAGTGGCTGGGAAATATTTGTCAAAGAATAATTCTTTAAATCAGTCCCATGTCATAACTATCGGCGTCATCCTCTACTGCTCTATAAGTTTCACAGCAGTCCACCTCCTCTCAGCCTCTCCAGTCAGTTTATAGGTGGTGAAAAGAAACCTCTGCTCCTCTGTACACTGTAATACCGCCAAAACTTTCTCAATTTCCTACATCTAATAATTTGCGGTTGCAGGATCAACTCCTCCTGAAAATGTCGAAGGATTCATCTTGGTAAATTTCTCTATAATGCACCCATGACCTATAGACGGGCCTCCCTATTCTTTGGAGCTCTTAGCGATCTCAACCATAACCTGCTAAGCCACACTACGTAATACCGCATTAGAATCAACCCCGCCTACACCCGAGGGCCCTGCACCGTCACTACCGCTCGCATGGGCACTACCTCTTCTAAGGTCCATCCTGGAAAGACAATAAACATGACTTAGGGACCCTATCCTTTTAACTTACACATCTAAAAAAATCCCCTATGTTGACATCCTTATCTTTTTTCAAGATTCAATCCTACACTTTAGAGAAACAACCCGGCAATAGTTTACTATGGCTTTCTTGAAATCATCACCCCAGGAAAGAAATAGAAACCACCATGAAAGTCCTGCCTCTAGACTGCAAAACAAAACCTTAAATTCTTTTCCTAAACCCTGGTATCGTTTCCGCTCAACTCTAAAGTCTACAGAACCTAGCAACTTAGGCTCTAATACCAAACTGTAACAACCTGCCTATTTTACATTATATTTTTTTTCCTTTCATAATAATAACCCATATAATAATCCTTACAAATCATAGTCAACCTGGACCTATGGGTACCAAGGATATACCTAAAATACAACGCTAATACCTAAGCAACGGGAAACGTAAAATCATATGCATATCAAATCATCCAACGAACACAATACCAGAGTTTTACTACAACTGTTATATACATACACACATCATAAAATAACCAAAAGTGCCCTAGGGTCACAACCAAAAAATCCATCAGACCCTAGCAAAATGACTTACCCTCCAAACAGGGTAGAAAAGTCGAACTGTAATGCTGAGGAGCTCTATCCGCTCTTCTATCTAGGGCTCCTGAAATGTTTTTATAGCTGGGGTGAGACACCTCTCAGTAAGGGAAATAAACTAATATCAGTGTGTGGCAACATGAGTATTTTTGTGTTATACATATAACGATACATAAAAACATATTTGACAACATCGCATGTATCATATCTAGATAAAACATAATTTATACTAATATGAGATAACATACTGAGTTTCTATACATAAGAACATCATATATAATTGGACATGAAATAACACCCTGGATGGATAGCTGGCTGGTGTCATGTCTCACCTCCACATGACTAGGTTGTGCGGCATAAAGCTGGGACCTAACAATGGCTAGCCGACCACGCTAGATCAACATAAGTCAGCAAGTACGATGGGTCTAACCCTCCTGGTCCTGGCACCGGAGGGACGCCTGCACTACCATAAAACCACATCAACTTTCGATCTCCCACTGCCCCTTACGATAAGTGGTAGTACTAATATATACATGATTGTGATTATATAGCTATGGTATCGTGCTTCGTGAAAGCCTAAACCAAGCTATCCGGGTTCTAAGAACATATAGTAAATTTCAAATAACGATACATATATGTTTCACAATAACACTTGTCAAAATAGTGTTTTCGTGTATTTTTGCATATCATAATGTATAAACCACGACCCTTATGCCAGCATAGCATATCATATAAAAACCCCACCCTTACGCCAAGAACCCTGCTCTTCGACGAGCACTTCTTCACTCGTCAATGAGACCCTCATGAAATTCCTTAAGAAATTCCTTTTTCTCTCCTTCTTTTATTATTTAATCGTCTCTATGCTTTCTTAGCTGTCCTCTCTTGTTTCCTTAAAGGCTAATCCTTTATTTATATTTTTCTCTCTAGGTCCTTTGTCTTTTGAATCCCCAATTTTACCCTAGATTCCCCTTTTCCTAGGTAACTCCAAAACCAATTAGCGGCAAAGATTCATATGTACCTACACTTGTATACCTGTTTTTCTCCATATATACTCTAATTTCATATTCCTAAATTGCCCCTAAGTGCTAGCTCACGAGCTTGTGTGTGTCTTGTTTTGAATTTCGTTAATTTCAAATTCTACTCTTGTAGTTTTGGTTTTCTTGTTGGGTCCATGGGTGCAGAGTCCTATCCAATGGCAAGGACTACATCCTTGATGATGTAGGATGGGTATAGTCAACCTAGTCCTATGGTCAACCCTCAAGCAAGCATATACATTTAAACACTTTAATTTAAGAATTCAATCAACCAAATGTAAACGTCATAAATTATGCTATGATTCACATGCTGCAAGTTTTTTGAAAAGGTGTATGATTTTATCCAGGAATTTAATCCCAAGTGTTCCTTTATCAAGGAATCAAGTTTTTATGTATAAAGATATTATTTCAAAATTCACGAAAGCAAGTTCTACATTAACAATGCAATATTCTTACGATTGATATTAGCAAGTGAAAATATTGAAATCTAAGGATTTCAGTGGGCTCCTCTAATATGGGAGAGGCTTCAAGCAATGGTTTTCACAATAAAGCAATGATTCAAGATAAATAATGAATTTATCCAAGAGAATCATTGGATGATTTGACGTTATTCAACACGAGTTTAGACCACGCCAGAAGTCCTTCAAACAAGCTTTGAAACACCAAGATGAAAGTAGCTATGGGGCGTACGAAGAGGAGGTCGTGTGGGTGTATAAAGGGGAGGCCGCGTGGGTGTATAAAGGGGAGGCCGTGTGGGTGTTTAGAGGGTAGGCCATGTGAGTGAGAGAGTGAAGAGGGGTGGTGGTAATGTTGGATAGAGTGGTCTCTCATCACTTGATCTCCAGCGAGAACGGTGTAGCATCATGCTATGCAATCACAAGATTGGACAAAGCTTCAAGCTTCAACAATGGAGTTATCCTTTTAATATTCAAAACATAGGCTACCCTAGAGTTCTTACAATGAGAAGAATATAAATACTAGCATGGGAGACAAAACATTAAACATGCTCATAACTCCCACACAAGCATGGGAGTCAAAAAATTAAACACTCTCGCTAAATCCTAACACAATTAATACTTTCCAACTTACTGGGCACACACTTATGCTTAGTTGTCTTAAACTATAACAATTCAAATTGAAGACTCAAAGATGTGCCAAAAGGGAGGCCAAAATTGTGTGGCTTATGAAGCATAAAATCGTGTGAGGCTCACATGGCCTTTTGGAGTCCACATGGGTCTTGGGCTTGATCTTACTTCAACATCTTCACTTGGGCCTTCATGCACTTGATAGACACTATAAAAAAATTGGTTTTTAGTAACAAAAGTATTAGAAACCGTCACTAATAAGGCACTTTTAGTAAAAGAATTAGAACCATCACTAACACTTTCGTCACTAAAACCCAATTTTCCCGCTCAAACCATCGCGAAAAAAGCACTTTTCGCGCAGAAACTATCCTGGGAAAATATTAGCGACGTTTCCTGGGGTATTAGTGATGAATTCAAAGTGTTACTAAAAGGAACTTATTAGTGACGGTTATTTAATCATCACTAATAGTATTATATTAGTAATGGTTCTATAAGCGGTTACTAATAATGGATGTTGACTGTGAAAAAGTCAAAAATATTAGTGACAGTTCCTAAAAATTGTCACTAATAATGCATTATTAGTAACGGTTCCTCTAACCCTTCACTAATAGTCTTATATTAGTAACAGTCTATAGAACGGTCACTAATAATACTTTTGTTGACTGGGAAAAAGACAACAATATTAGTGGCAGTTTATTAGAACCGTTACTAATAGCCTATTATTAGCAACGAATTTGCTAAACCGTCACTAATAGTGTTTTTTTATTAAAAAAAATATAAAAACAATTTATTTAACTATATTAGTGACGGTTTAGAAAAATTATCATTAATAGGCTTGTCTTAGTAATAGTTAATGGAACCATAACTAATAATGCATTTGTTGACTAGGAAAAGTCAACTATATTAGTGACGGTTTATGATAACCGTTACTGATAGCCTATTATTAGCGATGAATTTATTAAACCGTCACTAGTAGTGTTTTTATTTTTAAAAATATAAAAAATAATTTATTTAACTATATTAGTGATGGTTTATGAAAACCGCCACTTATTCTATTATTAATAACGATTTATGGAACTGTCACTAATAATTAAAACAAGTAGTTTAGCATAAAAATAATCCAAATAGGTCTTTTTCTTCAACGACTTCGACCACTATGTCATGTTCATATTTTTCAAGTTAGAACATGTCATTTTAGCCTTCCAGTTCTTGTATAATGCCCAAACTTCACCTTTATTGGGAAGGATGGTATATTCACTCTTCTTATTAGTGGACAGATAAGAGCAGTTATTGATATTGTCCAGTAAGCAACTTGACACCACAAATGAGAATCTAGATGAGTTGAAGATAAAATACAATGAGAAGAGCATGTCCTAGGTTTAATGGGACCAAAGCCTTTACACATCATATTATATAGCTTTTCCCCCAAGGAAGTCCCACTTTCATCATCTGCGAAAGATTTTTCTAGTTTCTTTGAGACAAACTTTGTAGTATTTTGCAAGGGCTTCATGGAAGCATTACTCATTTTTAGCTTCTTCGATGAATCGGGTCGTGAAGATCTTTTCTCACTTTTCCAAATAAAAGCGACCTCTTTCAAATCTAAAGGAAAGATCTATATGTCTAGCCATGGATTGGGATTGTTCTTAACATAGTGCACAAAAAAAATGGAAGAGATGTCACTGATAGTGAATATTGGTTGAAAAGATTCTCTAAATTTAAACCTTTTTCATGTTCATATGTTTTGGAATGACAGTGTATAGACCAAGGAAGGTGTGGTGAAGTTCTCCAATAATTAGACTAATTTTTTAAATGCAATAGAGTTTGAGAGATCTTTTAAAGTTGTTCATCACGTATAGTAAAAAGGAATGGCATGCACAAAAGTGAAACAACGCGCTTTCTTCAAATGTTTACGCATGCATGGGTGGGTTGCTCGTGAAGATGATCGCAATTCAGCACGGCCAGTAAACTGAGAGGCTATCTTCATAGCAATGGACAAATAAGAATAGTTTCTGATATTGTCCAATAAGCAACTTGACACCACAAATGAGAATCTGGATGAGTTGAAAATAAAATATAACAAGAAGAGCATGTCTTAGGTGTAATGGTACCAGAGCCCTTACACATCATATTATATAGCTTTTCCGCCAATTAAGGAAGTCTCACTTTTATCATCTACGGAAGATTTTTCTAGTTTCTTTGAGACAAACTTTGTAGTATTATGCAAAGGCTTCATGGAAGCATTACTCATTTTTAGCTTCTTCAATGAATCAGGTCTTGAAGATCTTTTTCTCACTTTTCCTAAAAGAAGCAACCTCTTTTAAATCTAAAGGAAAGATCTATATGTCTAGCCATACACTGGGATTGTTCTTAACATAGTGGACGAAAAAAATGGAAGAGTTGTCATTGATAGTGAATATTGGTTGAAAAGATTCTCTAAATTTAAACCTTTTCAAGTTCATACCTTTTGAAATGACCATGTACAGACCAGGGAAGGTGTGGTGAAGTTCTGCAATGATTGGACTAATTTTTTAAATGCAATAGAATTTGAGAGATCTTTGGGAGTTGTTCATCACGTACAGTAGAAAGGAATGGGATGCACAAAAGTGAAACAACGCGCTTTCTTCAAATGTTTGTACATGCATAGGTGAGTTGCTCGTGAAGATGATTACAACTTAGCAAGGCCAATAAGCTAAGAGGCTATCTTCATAGCAATGGACAAATAAAAAAAAGTTCCTAAGATTGTCCAGTAAGCAACTTGACACCACAAATGAGAATCTAGACGAGTTGAAGATAAAATAAAACGAGAAGAACATATCTTAGTATTCTCAAGAGGGGGGTGAATTGGGTATTTAAAAAATCTAGGTCCTTTAAGTCCTAATTTTAAAACATAATCAATATTTCACAAGCCTGGAGTTTTACAAGCAATTCTCAAATCCCTCAAATACTAATGTCTGCAAATATTTAAAATAAATACAACAATTTAAATACAAGCATACAAGTATTGAAAATAAAGAGAGAAGGGAAAAGAGAGCGTGCAAACACAATTTTTACAAGGTTCAGCAAACCCTGCCTATGTCCTCACCCCAAGCAAACCCGCTTGAGGACTCCACTATCCTGCTCACTTAATTGAGCAGAGCAAAAGGCCATTTACAGCACCTTATAGGGTGGAGTCCCCCTAGCTCACTTACCAAGTGGAGCCAAACCGTTTCTCCTTATAGGGTGGAGTCTCCCTAGCTCCTTTAACCAAGCGAAGCCAAACCGTTACAACTGCTCCTTATAGTTTGGTGCCCCTCCTCCTCAGGCAATACCTCACGCTTGGAACACAGTTCACTACCCGAACCACTGGGATACAAAGATATGAAAATAAAATTTTTCGTACAAACAAATGTTTCTCAAATAAGTTGGGATGTACAATATGAAGTTCTATATGCACTCTCAAATGATTTTATATTTGAAGCTCGGCAAAGTATATGTAACCCTCTCAAAAATATTTTGCAATAAAAATAAATGAGAGTAGGAAAATGATTTTCTTTAAATTGACCTTTGATGAATCAAGAAGCTTTTCAAGCAATATATATGAGTTTAAATATGCTCAAAGCTTTCTTGTGAAACTCTAAAATATTTTCTCCAAAATATTTTTCAAAATGAAGAGTAGGAGAAAAATATTTCTTCAAGATTGATGTTGTAAATACCAAAAGAAAAAGAAGTCTTTGAATCAATATATACAATTTGAAGATATGCTCAAGGCTTTCAAAATAAACTCAAAGAACAAGAAGGTTTTCAAGCAATATATATCGACGTTAATATATGCTCAAACCTTACTTGTATATCCCAAGAGGTTTTCTCCAAAAATATATTCAAAATAGAAGTAGGAGAAAAAATGAACTTAAATTTTCGAAAATAAGAAAGCTTTCAAGCAAAATATATAGATGTTAACATGTGCTCAAGATTTCAAAAATTACCTCAAGAAGAAGAAGCCTTTGAAGAAAAAATACATGAATGGATATATGCTTCAAGCTTCCTTGGATAACCCAAAATATTTTCTCCCAAAAGAGTTCAAAATGAAAGAGAAGGAGAGAATATGAACTTTGATCTTCAAAATGGGTCTGGAAATAAAAACGAGAAACAAAGAATGTGTAGTTGTGCTCCCAAGTGTTTATCTAACATTTTTTTTCAAGCGTTTTAGGCTACCATTTATCGGAAAAAACCCAAAGTAGCCATTTTATGACCGTTGGGGCTTTAAAATAATAGTTTATTATGAAAACTAGCCATTTTTCGGTCGTTGGGGCGCTTTCTGTGCAGACACCTTTCGGTTTTTTGGACATAATGTTTTCTATACAACTCTAAATTAGAATTTCTTGGTATCCATATAAATTTAAGATAAAATACCACAACTTTCATGTTGAACACTTTTTAAGATAAGGAGTGATTTATTGATAAAATTGCTCATCAATGAGACAGAAGAAACATGAAAGGAATTTTTCTGATACGGACACTTTTCAGTATTTAAAGCATTACTTTTTCTACAAAACTTCAAATATAATGTTCTTGTTATCAAGGGAAATCTAAGAGAAAATCCCATAATTTTCATGTTGAATAGTTTTTAAGATGAGAACGCATTGATCAAGAAAAGTGCTCATCAATTCGATGAAAGAAACATGAGAGGGATTTTGAAAAACTTGTTTTGGAGTTTTTCATTCCAAAAATAACTTTTGCCCTTGTTTTGATTTCAAAACAAATTTAAACCTTTTGGTATAAGTTTAACTTTTTGAATAAAAGGTTTTCGTGAAAAACTTGGGATCCTAAGGTCAATCTAAGGTCAAGTATGAGCTTCAATTTAAATCATGAGGTGCATGCACAAATTAAACCTATAATTATCACAACTAAAAAATAAATAAGTATTCAAGCTTTGCTCTCCTGATTTCCCATGGAATACACCGTAAGCATGAATGTTGAAGTGCTTTCACGGTTTCCATTTTTCATTATCATCTATTCTTACTGAAATATAAACATGTTCAAATACTCAAGGCACACAGATGAGACACTATGGTTTGTCATAATCAAAATGGTATAGGACTCAAAAAGTCAACATTAATGGGACCAGAGCCCTTACACATCATATTATATAATTTTTCCCCAATTAAGGAAGTCCCACTTTTATCATCTACGGAAGATTTTTCTAGTTTCTTTGAGACAGACTTTGTAGTATTATGCAAAGGCTTCATGGAAGCATTACTCATTTTTAACTTCTTCAATAAATCAGTTCCTGAAGATCTTTTTATCACTTTTCCTAATAGAAGCAACCTCTTTTAAATATGAAGGAAAAATATATATGTTTGGTCATGGGCTAGGATTGTTCTTAACATAGTGGACAAAAAAATGGAAGATTTGTCATTAATAGTGAATATTAGTTGAAAAGATTCTCTAAATTTAAACCTTTTCAAGTTCATATCTTTTGGAATGATCGTGTACAGACCAAGGAAGGTGTGGTGAAGTTCTGCAATGGTTGGACTAATTTTTTAAATGCAATAGAGTTTGAGAGATCTTTTGAAGCTATTCATCACATACAGTAATTGGCTGCATGAAAGTAAAACAACACACTTTCTTCAAATATTTATGCATACATGGGTGGGTTGCTCTTGAGTATGATTACAATTCAGCAGGTCCAATAAGCTAAGAGACTATCTTCGTAGCAATGGATAGATAAAAACAGTTGCTAATATTGTCCAATAAGTGACTTGACACCACAAATGAGAATTTGGATGAGTTGAAGATAAAATAAAATGAGAAGAGCATGTCCTAGGTTTAATGGGACAATAGCCCTTACACATCATATTATATAGCTTTTCCCCCAAGGCAGCCCCACTTTCATCATCTACGGAAGATTTTTCCAGTTTCTTTGAGACAGACTTTGTAGTATTGTACAAAGGCTTCATAGAAGCATTACTCATTTTTAGCTTCTTTAATGAATTAGGTCTTAAAGATCTTTTCTCACGTTTCCTTGGTGCTATGTTTTCTGAGCCTTTGCCTCAAAATTTTCAAAAACAGCAATCTCTTCAAGGTCAGTAAGCAAAGAAGCTGAATCCAATTCAAATGATCCTTTTGGAATAGTAACATTTTCAAGAAACTGGCCTAGCTAATGAGTTAGACCTCTCAAACTCCAAAGCGGAATGATATGTGGGTTGTCCGCGTGTGCGTGTGTGCGTGCGTGGTGCATGCATGTGTTCATGTGAGTGTGTGTGTGTGTGTGTGTGTGTGTGTGTGTGTGCGTGCATGGTGCGTACGTGTGTCTGTGTGTGTGTATGTGTGTGTGTGTGTGTGTGTGTCTCTCTCTCTCTCTCTCTCTCTCTCTCTCTCTCTCTCTCTCTCTCTCTCTCTCTCTCTACATGGATGTGTGACTGTGTGTGGGTCTAAATGTGTGTGTCCATGTTTAAGATGCTTTGAACAGTTCTAGATATAATTCTACTACCTACTACAATCTGATTCCCAATCCCCCCCTAATTCTACTCCCTAAACATCCAGATATTGAATGCAAGACGGCGAGGTGTAGGTATTGGGTACAAAGTATTCTCAAAGAGGGCTAAGTGGTTGCTCCGGCACCACAGGTTGGTGGGGAGCTTGGGGTTCCTAATTTTGAATAGTGGGAATTGAATTACGTTTGGCCATTACTTTGGTTTCGAACAACTTAGCAAACTCGAAATTAGAGGTGGGCTTCCTAATGAACCTACGGGATCTCTCAATCTCGGGATCTAAAGGCACTAGCTCAGAATCCAGAGAATGAAACCCAGCATACACAAATAAAGCACATAGAATCAAGACTTCAGTATATAAAACAAAAAATAAAATAAAATAAAAACAAAGAAAAACAAAGCAATAATATGCTAAACTAGAAGTTGGCTAATAACTGTAACCTAGTCCCCGGCAATGACGCCAAAATTTGGTAGGCTCGCCAAGGCTTGGGTCCTTAACTACCAAAAATAATATTTATAGAACCTAACTAATACCAAGTTCTATAGAAAGTGATAAAGTTGGGTGTCGATCCTCAAGGACTAAAAGTGCAGTTATCAACCGTTTCCAATCTAGTTTATTATAACCTTGTGTAAAAGAAAGTTAAAAATGAGAGATTTTGATGGGTTTTCTAGCATCCTATTGAAAGCATGTAAATCTAAATTATCGAAACTCCTACAAAGCTATGCTCAGTTCATAAATCAGACTTAGGATGTCATGTGCGTAAACTCCGTTTAGTCAGCTATCCGTATTACTCTAAACGGTGAAAGCAATCGTTCGAGGGCATAGGGTAGCAAGGGTGCACCAATTGTCCGAAACACGATCGGGAACCAGAGTATACCCTATCTCAACGACCACGTAAAACCTTTTTAGTATCCGTAGCCTACTATCCTATCTCTAAGACTTCATCACAATCAAAGTAGTAAAGGAAATCAATAAAGGAAAGTAATTAAATCAAAGCATGTATATCAAAGTGAGTAAATGGAAAGCATGTAAAATATCATTCCATTGTAATCAAAACATTTGTCACTAACGCCAGAAAATACAATGGAAGACCAAGAAACCAATAAATTTAATGAAAGTCTATTCTACTTTGGCCCTTAATAACGTCTTAAGTTTGTCACTAACCTAAGAGGGGCCAAAGAGGAACCCTAAGAACATCTTCGAAGCTAGTATTTATACCCATTAGGGCGTACAAGGTTTGAATTTCAAAATAGGAAAGTTCTTCCAGTATCTCGCGCAGAAGATCATTGTTGTCAACCAAGTTGCACCCCTGTTCTCCCTTAGTTGTGCCCTAGTCGAGGTTTGTGGGAAATCAAGAATTCAACTTAAGATCCTCTTGACCTAGTCGCACCATTGGGTCTTGCTAGTCGAGTTGATAGTCAAGACTTATTGGATCTCGATCTTTAAGAAATCTCAAGAACTCGACATAGTTGCCCCTCAAGATCTCTTGTTCAAATACTTCATCAAGACTCTAGGTATTTCTTGTCTCAATCAGCTTCAATGTCTTGACTTGGTCACCCATGAGGGTCACTTGGTTGATCACTTTGTCAAACCTTATAGCATTTCATTTTCAATCTGAACCTTGGAGTCTTTAGCTTGTAACCCAGTCGCCCCTTGTGTTGTTGGTCACACCACTTGGTCGAACAGAATCTTCTTCTCTTTAGATGTGTGTTGAGGCTTTAAGAGCTTGGTTGAACATATGATTTAGGCTTTAAGTATCCCAAATACTCCCTTGGCTTCTCGTAATGCTTAACTCCTCAGTTTTAACATGTATTTCCTAAAACATGAACAAACCTTGCGTAACTCCAAAATATGTTAACAGAGGGTAAATACGAGATAAAAGAAAAAAAAAACACAGGTAAATGATGGCTTAAAATAATGCATTTTAGGGACTCATCATCCATGTTTAACAAGCTTAGAAAATTTCTAGATTTAATTCTACTTCCTATTACAATCTGATTCCCAATCCCCCCAAAATTGTTACATATAATTTGTATGTTGTTTGAATGCGTTGTATAATTCTGTTAGAAATTCAAG
The DNA here is from genome assembly GCF_029873635.1 of Malania oleifera. Taxonomy (NCBI): domain Eukaryota; kingdom Viridiplantae; phylum Streptophyta; class Magnoliopsida; order Santalales; family Ximeniaceae; genus Malania; species Malania oleifera. The sequence continues at coordinate 71,350,466 of NC_080420.1, forward strand.
AATGAAGGATAGAATTAAATTAGTTATTTTGCTCACAAAAAATGAACTTGCTACAATGCATGTAATTTATTTGATAAAATGTGTTGACCTTATAGGTCACACCTAGTTTTGATAATGACAAATACTCTAGTATTTGATAGTTTTCAAGTGTATGTGCATGTTTATATTAACAGATCAAGTAATGGCACATGAAAACCCTGAAGACTATTTTTATGATTTTAATTCATTTTATGTAATGCAGGTCTATAATAGTAATTAGGAGAAAAATGTTTTGTAATAAGTATCTGCATATCAAGCATATAGGATATATGGTAAGCTCGGTAGACCTTAGTGAGACCTTAGGTCCCAACACTTATCCACAAATAAGTTCTCATTATCGTTCACAAATCAAGGGAACAAAACTGAGACGAACTGGACTTAAAATGAAAATCCTATGAGAGGTCGGGCAACCGAACCGGCGGTGTTCAAAACACCTCGGGCACCTGAACAGCTAGAAAGTCAGTGGGTTGACCTGGTTTCGGGCGACCAAACCAGAAATGATCCTATCTCCCTCGGGCGACGGAACCCTTAAAAGGACACTTTTCACCAACTTGGGCTACCTAACATTTTGGCTCAAAATAGGCCTCGAGCGATCGAAGATCTATATTCGGGTAATCGAACTTATACCCGGGCACCCAAACCACAAATAGAAAGATTTTGACTTTTATTTAGCCAAACAAGCTTGAACTCGGGCACCCAAACCATTACAAATGGATTTTTGAGCTGAGTCTATTCAGGCAACCGAACTAAAGCTCAGCCACCCGAAACCTCTCGGGTTGCAAATTATTTACCGAGGTTAAAATGCTTTAAACAGGGTTAATTTTTCTAATGTGTTTTAAAATATTCCTAATAATACCCTACATGTCCTAAACGATTATATTTTGGCCTTTGTCTATATATAGGATTTCATTTGGGTGGATTTCCAATAAGATTAATAAAATCATTAGCAAAAATCCTCTCTATTTCAAAATCCTATTTTACCCAAATACTCTCATATCTTCATTCCTTTGATACATCGTAGCATTGTGAGAGCTTATTGATTGTGCTAGTGCTTATTAGATATTACTAATACTCCCTTTGCTGTGGTTGATTATTGATATTGATTTTGGAGAGTTTAGTTAAGTTTATCCCACAGATTTGAATATTGTAAGTCTTGTGTTGGGATAAACTAACGAGCTTAAGGATCTTTGCATTGTCATTGCAAAATTCCTATAACTTTGATTTTGTTGTGCAAATATTTTTCCAAGCTATATAGTATTTTCAAACTACTCTTGTGCTTATTTCATTGAAGGAAAATATTTTGAGTTAGTTTGAATATTTGATTAGTATCTTTGAAACACTGATTTTTTATGGAGATTTGATATAACTTGTTTCAAAGATATAGCTTGATTAGAACACTCTTGAGCATACTTGTTATCACATCTTGTTGAGTGTTGCTTGCACAAAGATACAATCACTGAGTTTACATAACCTATACTGTTGATGTGCATGTGATTGATTACATTCGGTACATATCTGCTTTACTGAGAAGCATAATCACTGTACCGACTATATTGTGAAAATATTGTTGTATTCCAAACATGGCCTAAGGGGGCAGTAATCCAACTCAGTAAGGACTATTTGTAAAGGTTGAGGTCAGCCCTGTGCTAATTGACCTGATTGTTTTGGTGCTGCTCCACCCGTTAAGTGAGCTCATAGTGGTAATCCTTTTGCTTATTAGCCAAGGCGGGGACATAGGCAGTTTGCCAAACCTCGATAACATTTCTGGGTGTCATCTCTATTTACCGCTTTATTGGGCATGCTCAGCTAAATTATTTGTGCATTTTAATTTCCACTGTATATTTATATTGATTTACTTTATCTGCACTAGATTGACCCTAGGCTTGTGTAATACTGCTATTAGGGGATTGACCTAGGGCATTAATTTTGAAAATACCAATTCACCCCCCCCCCCCCTTCTTGGGATTACAGTAAAGCTAACAATTGGTATTAAAGCCACGTAGCATAGACCTAATAGTTATTTTGCAAAAGATCTTGGATGGCCCATAGCACCATGACCCTTTTCCCTGAGAGACCCTCTTCCACACGACCTCCAGTTTTCAGTGGTGTTAATTACACTTTCTGGAAATAGAGGATGTGCATCTACCTCCAAAATATAGATTGGAAGGTGTGGAGGATTGTCTCTAAGGGAAATTATGTACCTATGAAAACAAAGGGTGAGACTAGAGTTCCTAAAACTGAGGAAGAATATAATGATCATGATGATATGAAAGCTATTAGTTTAAATGTTACTTCTATGAATAATTTGTATTGTGGTCTTGATGTGAATAAGTTTAATAAAGTAATGGCATGTGCTACTGCAAAAGAAATCTGGGATAAATTAGAAGTCACATATGAAGTGTAATGACCTCGAGAATTTTTAACTATTTAAATTAATAAGAAAGATAATAAAAAGGAAAAGAGGAAATAGAAGAAAGGGAAAAGAAATTGTAAAAGGATAACAAACGGGTGCACGTCGACGAGCAGGATTTTCTCATCGACGAGAGATCTTCAGAGACTCATCGCCGAGTATGCATGTCTCATCGACGAGGATTAACTGAGAGGGTTTAGGCTATTTTGAAACTTGTTGATGAGCTTACGGCCTTGTCGATGAGTGTTTTTCAGTGGTTCATCGACGAATCCTATCTTCTCGTCGATGAGTCCACGTGGCAAAGACAGGTATATAAAGGAATGGGGAAGCTTCTTGGTAAATAAATTCAGTTCTTCTCCATTTTTCTCTCTCTAAACTCATCTCTCTCCCTTCCCTCTAAGAATCCAGCCTGGATTTAGCCCGAATCAACGATCGGAAGTCACTACAGTGTTCTAGGGAAGATTCTCTACACATCTACCGGATCAGTTTTCTAAACTAGGCTTTTCGGGAAATGCTCTTAAGTTGAGGTAAGGGTTAGGATTCCCAGTTTTTGGGTTTTTAAAGGTTTAATTGAAGTTTATAAATTGAGAAATTATTGAAATAGTAGGTTGTTCGGGGTTTATCTCATTAAACTAGGGTTTATGAACCAGGGTCCGGGTGAGCATCCTGGGCAACAGTTGGGATACCTGTTGGTGTAATTCAAAGATTCAGGTAAGGGGAAATTTATATATTAAATCAGGTTTTCATGAATTAAATGAAAATGGATTATGTTATATATATGTTTATATGTTTTCATGTGGATATAAAATGCCAACCATTTAAATTATGTTTTCTAAACTTAAGGCTGCTTATTTAGTTACGTATATGTGAAAATGAATTTATGAAAGTGGAAAACATGTTTAGGATAATTATGTAAGAAATGAAGGTATATTTTCAGTATATAAATATTAAATGTTGGTTGGCTTATTTTACAGTCAATGTATAAACTTTTCTGCAAAATTGTGTGGCATGAGTAGATGGTAATACAGTGTAAATGTATGTTATATGTATGAGATGCAAGCTATGTAAGAAATGCATTGATAATGAAATGTTATAAGGGTTTTTGTATGATAATGCAACCATGTATACAATGATAGCTAAAAGGAGTTGTAGACTAATTGATGACAGCTAAAAGGAGTTGTGTTAGCAGATTCTAATGCATATCTATGTAGACTAATTGATGTACAGTTAAAAGGAGCTGTAGTTTGAACGAATGAAATGAAAATGAAATGAAAAGGAAATGTGAATGAATGGATATGAAATATGAAATGCGAACGATGTAAAAGGTGAAAGGTTACGTAAAGTGAAATGTTATGAAATGCTAAAGTTATGAACATGAACGGTTATGGATGGTTGAACAATGACAAACAGAATAATGTATTATGGTATTATCAAGTATTTATATTAGTACAACATGTTACATTAGGGCGGGGCAAACTCTTCGCCTAAGGGCTTGCTAAGAAAGGCGAGTGCACTAATAATATCAGATGTAGTAGTAGGCTGCATAATGCACTAGGGCAGAGGGAAACTATTTGTATTTGCGGGTTGATTTCCCTATTCTCGGGGGCCTTCGCTGGTAAACTTTTGTATGAATTGTGTGAGTACAAGATTAATCTAACACTTAAGGGCTTACTAAGTAAGGTGAGTGCCTTGGTATGCTTCAGTGATGACCTTTGTTGCCTAATGTATCAGAGCAGAGGGTTGCTACTTGTATGGGCTGGTAATCACCTTTATCCTTGGGTAGTCTCATAGGTAAATACTTTGCATGTGTTTGAATAGGATCAGGAAATTTTTTTTCATAATTTATGTTAATGGTTTGCAAATGATATTAATATGTTAATTATGAATCTCATGTTGAGCACGCGCTGTATAAATATATATTGTTTCTTCCTTTACTGAAATGTGTCTCACCCGAATATGAATTTATCTTTTTCAGGACCTCCACATGATCGAGCTTAGAAAAGCTCGAGGTTGATAGCATTTTTGGGGTTATAAAAAGAGAAAAGGGTATAAACATTTTGATGAATTTATGGGATGTATATAAGTTATGTTTTTTGTTTTATGTTTTAAGTCTTCTGAATTTTATGGATGGTTGTGGAACATACTGGTGTTTTTGAATACTAAATATTTTTGGAGATATGTGTATATATGAGAATATAGGTGATGAATGGTTATTATGGATTATGGGTAGAAATAGTAGACTCTGGTATTTTTATGTTTGAGGATCATAGTTATATTTTCCGCTATGTACATGGTACTTATCTATGGATTATCAAGATTTTGTCGAGTACAATGCGCCAGACCAGGTTTAAGGGTTCGGGGCGTTACATGAAGGCACTAGGGATGTAAAAGATAGTAGGATAGATAAGATGACTAGTGAATATGAGGCTTTTAGGATGAATGTAGGTAAGTCCATTCAGAGTATGTACACTAGATTCACACACATTATAAACTCATTGCATGCATTAGGTAAGACCTATCCTATATATGAGATGATTAGGAAGATCCTTATAGGCTTACCTCCTGCTTGGGAAGCTAAGGCTATGGCCATTTTTTAGGGTAGAGACCTTAAGGCCATGACATTAAATGAATTGATAAGTTCACTAATCACCTATGAACTAGCTATAAATGAGAGAGTTAATGAACATAATAGGGTGAAGAAGATGACTGCATTGAAAACTTCCTTTAATACATCTAGTGAATGCAGCGAACCTAATTCTGAGGATGATATGGCCATGCTAACTAGAAAATTCAGTAAATTCTTCAGGAAGAATAGAAAGTCATACAAAAGATATAGGGAGTCTACATCTGATAAAGGAGAGTCGAGTAAAAGAAAGGAAAAGTCAAATGCTCCTACGTGCTATAACTACAACAAAGTTGGCCATATCAAACCATATTGTCCACTGTTGAAAAAGGATGGTAGGAAAAAGAAGAAAGCCACGAAAGCGAGCCCTTCATGGGATAAACTAAGTAGCAGTGACTTAGACTCGGACCACAACGACTTAGAGGTTGCTAATCTATGCTTGATGGCACATGATGATGAGGTATCGTCTTATTGCTCTTTATCTTCATATTATTCTTCTGATGATTGTGAATCATATAGCATGCCAACTTTTTGAGAATTGCAATTTAAATATATTCTCGTGTCTAAACTATTGAATAAAATGACCAAGGAAAATGATGTTTTGAAAAAGAAATATGAAAATTGGTCAAAATTATTTGAAATGGCAAAAAATTATCATGCTTCGATTCTTAGGGAAAAGGATTTGAAAATTGATGAGCTTGAAGGAAAATTGGAGGAAAGCTCCAAAAAAAATTTTAAATTCACCGAGAGCCAACGCAATTTTGAAAAATTACTTGGAGCCCAAAGAAATTCTCTTAGTAAAGAGGGTCTTGGTTTTAATGGCATTGAGAATGCTAGATGACCTAATCTTTACCTAGGGCATTTTACACGTGAATCTAAATCTCAAATCCCACCTAAAATCCTAAGTGTAAAATGAAATGTTTTAAATGCAAGGAAATCGACCACATCAATTTGATTACCCACTTAGAAATAGACGTGTAAAAATTAGAAAGATGTGGGTAGTTAAGCGTGATCCAGTCACTAACCCCCATGGACCCAACAGAATTTGGGGACCAGCTTCAGTTACTTAGTCTATCTTGCAGGTATGTTTGAGTTCGTCCTCTTCAAAGGACAGGTGGTACCTGGATAGCGGGTGCTCATAGCACATGACCGGCGACAAAGCAAAATTCGCTTCAATCTCTCCCAAGGATGGAGGGTACATGATGTTTGGTGACAATGCAAAGGGACGCATCATCGGCATAGGTAAAGTCTGTAAGGATCCTTACCTAGTTATTGATAATGTTCTATTAGTTGATGGCTTGAAGTATAATTTGTTGAGCATTATTCAATTGTGTGATAAAGGATGTAAAGTTTCCTTTGAAAATGATAAATGCATAGTTGAAAGCAAATCTGATCATAAAATTCTTTTCATTGCAAATCGCCATGAAAATATATATACTACTACTTTTGATAATTTAGCTTCACAACAAGTAACTTGTTTTTCTGTAATTAATGAAGCTAGTTGGTTATGGCATAGGCACTTAGGACACGCTAGCATGGACTTATTGTCAAAACTAGTAAGAAAAGATTTAGTAAAAGACTTGCCTAAAACACCATTTGTGAAAAATAAAATTTGTGATACATGTCAAATGGGTAAACAAAATCTAGTTTTAAGAAAAAGAAATTTATATCTACCACTAGACCCCTTGAAATGCTTCATTTGGATTTGTTTGGTCCTAATTCTATGCAAAGTCTTGGTGGAAAATCATATGCTTTTGTCATTGTTGATGACTACTCTAGGTTCACATGGGTGTTGTTTCTCTTACATAAAAATGAATCTTGTGAACAGTTTACTAAGCTTTGGAGGAGAATTCAAAATGAAAAAGGCTATAAGATAACTCACATAAGAAGTAATAGGGGTACTGAATTTTAAAATGAAGGCATAAAATATTATTGTGACCTAGAAGGTATATCACACAATTTTTCTGCACCTAGGACCCCTCAACAAAATGGCGTGGTAGAAAGAAATAATAGGTCTTTACAAGAAATGGGTAGGAGCATGTTGAATGAGCATAAGGTACCTAAATATTTTTGGGCTGAGGCCATAAATACTGCATGTTATGTCATGAATAGGGTGTTGATTAGACCTTCACTAAATAAAACCCCTTATGAATTGTGGAACAACCATAGATCTAATATTTCTTATTTTCATGTTTTTGGTCGTAAATGCTTTGTGCTTAGGAATAATGAGCATTTAGGAAAATTTGACTCTAAATCTGATGAAGGCATTTTCCTAGGTTATTCTCTTAATAGTAAGGCATATAGAGTTTTCAATAAAAGAACCTTAACTGTCATTGAATCTATTCATGTTGTGTATGATGAATCAAATTCATTTTCTAAGAAAAATGATGAAGATGACATTGACATTAGAAAATGCTTATACAAGCTATCTATTGAAAACAATACAAGTAAGAATTCAAAAATTAATGATAAATCATCTGAAGATAATAATAGTAGGAATGAAGTTCAGGAGTTGTCTAGAGATTGGAAATTCATTAGGAATCATCCTATAGATCAAATCATAGGTGAACCTTCCCGTGGTGTAGCCACAAGATCTTCCTTGAAAAACCTAGTGAGTCATTCTGCTTTCTTGTCCCAAGAAGAACCTAAAAATATTAAAGAAAACATAAAGGATGACTCTTGGGTAATGTCTATGCAAGAAGAACTTAATCAATTTGAAAGAAGTTGAGTGTGGACCTTAGTTCCTAGGCCCAATGATCATACAATTATAGGAACCAAATGGGTATATAGAAATAAGAAAGATGAGAATGGGGTAGTGACTAGGAATAAGGCTAGACTAGTTTCCTAAGATTATAATCAAGAAGAGGGGATAGATTTTGGTGAAACATATGCTCATATTGCTAGGATGAAAACCATTTGTATGCCACTTGCTTATGCCGCTTTTAAAATTTTTGAATTATTTCAAATGGATGTTAAAAGCGCTTTTCTTAATGGCTATATTAATAAAGAAGTGTATGTAGAACAACCACCCGGTTTTGAAAATCATAAATGTCCAGATCATGTATGTTGGCCTAACAAGGCTTTCACATCTTGTTTTGATGGTAACAAATAAAGGAAAAGTTTAACATGTTTGTGTTCAAGTGATGATATTTCAGGAACTTCAAAAAGCCAAGATTCAAAAGAACTATCTAATGATCACTAAGTATTTAAAGACATTACAAGGTGATCAAGATAAAGCTCAAGGAGACTCAAAGCAAGAAATGACTTAATGGATAAATGATGATCATGAAGAATTCAATAAGCAAGAAAGTTTTCATTTTCTAGGAAAACTTCATGTAAGTACTTCAAGTATAAAATATCATTTTGAATGAAATGAAGCTCATTAGGGGATATAAATGAACTTAGAGACTTTACTTTAAAACCCTAGAAAATATTTTTCAAAAGTAAGAAAGCAAGAAAGCCAAAGATTTTTGAAAAAAGAAAGAAGAAAACAAATTTTAAACTATTCAGGCAACTGAGGTTTTATCCTCAGGCGACTAAGGATTTATTGAAAAGAAATTAGAACAGGCATTGTTGCTTCAGGCGCCTGACCCTGTATCTTCGGGCACCTAAACCCACTTCAAGCGACTGAAGTTGCACCTCAAGCAACCAAAGTTCGGCAACGACCAGATTTTTCAAACTTCTTGATTACAAAATTATTTTTCTTACGCCCTAATATTTTCACAAACTTGGGGGGGCACTCCAAGTAAACTCAGGCAGCATGAATGAGAGTGTTTCTAGGCCTATAAATACATGGGTTATAAACTTTAAACTTATCAAGAATTGAATAACCTCTCAAAGCTTACTCTCTCTCTCAAAGTCGTCTTGCTACTGAATTTTTGACTGAATTGCTGCAAAATCAATGAGATATTTTTGAGTATATCAAGTCTTCTCTAAAGCATATAATCTGAGTTCTTGATCCTTATCAAGAGAAGTAATCCGGTGATATAAATCTTGAGCTTTCTACTTCATTCTTTTGATATATTTGAATTGAAGTATATTAGTTTTTCAATTGTACTAATCAGCTCTATTTGAGAGAATTCTTTGTACATCTATTTAAGTTGTATCTTGTAGATATTGACGGTTCAAGGTTATTTGGATCGTTGGCTAAGAATAGGGATATCACTTAGAGAGGCGGGCTCTAACCTAATTGAAGGAGTGACTGAGTGAGGGGATATCACTTGGAGAGGCAGGCTCTAGCATACTAAAGGAGTGTGTAATGGTGTTGTTCCACCCAGCAAAGGATTTGACTTAGTGGAATTCTTTGGTGGTTTGCCAAAGGTGAGGACGTAGGCTAGGGATAAGCTGAACCTCGTAAAAGTCATGGTCTCACCCTCTTTTTCCCTTGCTCTTTATTTTCAGCAAATATAAACTGCGTGGATGATTTAATTTCTAAATCATATATACTACGTAAATTTGGAAATTAAGTGAACTTAAATTTTAATTTTGATTTGAGATTTCAAAAACCGAAATGGAGTACGTTAGTTGACTAATACTTTGCAAAAACCTCAAAGGGAGTACGTTGATTGGTTAACACCCCAAAGATAAATTAACTACGAGTTTATTTGAATTCTGAATTGTGGGAAGAGTGTGGATGTTTTGTTGAATATTTAATTGAGAAAAAAATTTCATAAATACAGGGGTTGATTCAAAATTTCATTCACTACATCGCTACAAACAAACTAACCATCTTGATTTAATATTTTGTGGATTTGATTGATTGGTTTTAAAGTTTGATGTGATTGATTGTTTGTTTAATTGTTTTGTGGATTGTATAAAAAGAACTAAGTTCTTGTGTGATTGTTAAATCAAAAAAAGAAGTCAAGAATTGATTAAAAGAAGCAAAAGAAGCTAAGGAATCTTAAAAGGAATTAAGAAAAACTTTTAAATCCAATTCACCTGTCCCCCCCCCCCCCCTCTTGGGACTACATCTTTGTTTTCAATGTATACCGGTTTTCTAAAGCCTTGTATAGGTTGAAGCATGCTCCTAGAGCTTGGTATGAGAGGCTTAGTGGGTTTCTACTAGAAAATGGGTTTACCTGTGGCAAGATTGACACTACATTCTTCATCAAATCCAAAAATGATGATATGCTTCTAGTTCAAATTTATGTTGATGATATCATTTGTGGAGCAACCAATGATGAGTTGTGTAATGAGTTTGCCAAATGCACACAAAGTGAATTTGAAATGAGCATGATGGGTGAACTTAGTTTCTTTTTAGGCCTACAAATTAAACAAGCTAAATATGGAACTTTCATATGCCAATCTAAATATGTCAGGGACTTGCTAAAGAAATTTAATATGGAAGATAGTAAAATTCTTGGTACTCCTATGAGTTCTTCCATCAAACTTTATAAAGATGATCAAGGAATCCCTGTTGATGTGAAATTGTATCATGCCATGATTGGGAGTCTTCTATATCTTATAGCTAGTAGGTCTAATATTATGTTTAGCATGTGCATATGTGCTAGGTTTCAGGGCACTCCTAAGGAATCTCATTTATTGGCAATAAAACGAATCCTTAGGTATCTAGTTGGAACCATAGAGTTAGGATTATGGTATCCTAAGCATACGACCATTGAGATTGTTAGTTATATTGATGCTGACTTTGCCGGTAGTAAGGTTAATAAGAAGAGTACTAGCGGCACTTGTCACTATTTAGGACAATCTCTCGTTTCTTGGTTCTTCAAGAAACAAAACTCAGTTGCCTTATCCATAGCGGAAGAAGAATATATTGCGGCTGGAAGTTGTTGTGCTCAAACTCTTTATATGAAACAACAACTTATGGATTTTGGGTTGCACTACGATATAGTACCGATTAAATGTGATAATACTAGTGCAATCAACATTTCAAAGAATCCTATCTCACATTCACGAACTAAACACATTGAGATTAGACATCATTTCCTTCATGATCATGTGCAGAAAAGGGATGTGGTACTTGAGTTTGTGTGCACAAATGAACAATGGGCTAACATTTTCACTAAACCACTTCCAGAAGATAGGTTCATACAAATTAGATGTGAACTATGTCTCATGCATAGTAGACATGCTTCCTAGACATTTGATAGAGTGCATCAACTAAGGGGGAGCTTTATAACAAATCTCAAGTCTAACAATTGATATAACTATTGGTATCTTTCATTGGTTTAGACTTTATGAATTTATTTGTGTTTTGCAATGCATAATTCTCATATCTATTGCATGATGATGATTGTTTTTATGTTTTACATCTTGATCATACTGGAATTGTTTGGGTTAAGTAGTTGTAGATAAACTTTTAATATTAAAACTCAAAACATGTCAATTTTATACAGGAATTTTTGGGAAATGTCTTATTTTCAAACAGCATGCTGCCGAAATTTTTTTAAATTTCCAAACTTCTCTTGTGTGCATTAGTTTATACCCAATGCCTAAGGCTATTAACTTCATAGCCCTTTTTCCTGTTGCCAAAAGGGGGAGATGCATAAGAGGGCAAAAATTGGGTTGCACTTAAACTTAAAAGAAAAATTATTTGCATTGAAAAATTTTTATATTATGCATATTATTAGGGTGAGCCTTCTGAGGCTATACCCACTTTTTGCATGGTGTATTTGTCATCATAGAAAAGGGGGAGAATGTTGACCTTATAGGTTACACCCGATTTTGATAATGACAAATACTCTAGTATTTGATAGCTTTCAAGTGTATGTGAAGGTTTATATTAACAGATCAAGTAATGGCACATAATAGTAAAGCATTAAGACCCTAATGACTATTTTTATAATTGTAATTCATTTTATGTAATGTGGGTCTGTAATAGTAATTAGGAGAAAAATGCCTTGTAATAATTATCTACATATCAGGCATATAGGATATATGGTAAGCTCAGTAGACCTTAGGTCCCAACACTTATGCACAAATAATCATCATTTTCATTCACAAATCAGGGGATCAAAACTGAGACAAACTGGACTTAAAATGAAAATCTTGTGAGAGGTCGGGAGACTGCACATGTGGTGTTCAAAACACCTCAGGCACCCGAACAGTTGGAAACTCAGCAGGTTGACCTGGTTCGGGCGACCGAACCAGAAATGATCCTATCTCCCTCAGGCGACCGAACCCTAAAAAGGACACTTTTCACCAACTTCGGTTGCCAAACATTTTAGTTCAAAATAGGCCTTGGGCAATCGATGACCTGTATTCAGGTAACCGAACTTAGACTCGAGCACCTGAACCACAGAAAGATTCTGACTTTTATTCAACCAACCGAGCTTGAACTTGAGCACCCGAACCATTAAAAATGAATTTTTGAGCTAAGTCTATTCGGGCGACCAAACTAAAGTTCAGCCACCTGAAACCTCTTGAGTTGCAAATTATTTACCGAGGTTAAAATGCTTTAAATAGGGTTAATTTTTCTAATGTGTTTTAAAACATTCCTAATAATACCCTACATATCCTAAATGGTTATATTTTGGCCTTTGTCTATATATAAGACCTTATTTGGGTGGATTTCCAATAATATTAAGAAAATCATTAGCAAAAATCCTCTCTATTTCAAAATCCTATTTTACCCAAATACTCTCATATCTTCATTCCCTTGATACATCTTAGCATAGTGAGAGCTTATTGATTGTGCTAGTGCTTATTAGATATTACTAATACTCCCTTTGCTTTAGTTGATTATTGATATTGATTTTAGCGAGTTTTGTTAAGTTTATCCCATAGATTTGAATATTGTAAGTCCTGTGTTGGGAAACCAACAAGCTTAAGGATCTTTTCATTGTCATTGCAAGATTTCCATAACTTTGATTTTGTTGTGCAAATATTTTTCTAAGCTATAGTATTTTCAAACTACTCTTGTGCTTATTTCATTGAAGGAAAATATTTTGAGTTAGTTTGAATATTTGATTAGCATCTTTGAAACTCTGATTTGTTATTGAGATTTGATATAACTTGTTTCAAAGATATAGCTTTGTTAGCTTTGTCGTGATCCCAAAAGGGGGGGTGAATTGGTATTTTTAAAATTTAATCCCTAGCCAAATATTCTAACACCAGTATATTCACAACCTTATGGTCAATCTGGTGCAAGTAATGAAAATGTATACAGGAGAGTAAATAGAGAAATTTAATCAAACACACATGCACCATAGAATAGTAAAGTAAAGGTGACACACAGAAATGTTATCGAGGTTCAGCCAATTGCCTACGTCCCCGCCTTGGCTAACAAGCACAAGGATTACCACTATACTTGCTCACTCAAACGGGTGGAGTGGCACCTATAAAAACCAAGTCAATTAGCACAAGGCTAACCTAACCTTTACACTAATCATTGCCAAGCTAGATTACCACCCTCTCAAGCCATGCCTGGAAAGACTCAGACTTTACAATCAAACGGTACAGAAATAGTGCTTTCACGTAAAGCAGATTTGTATCCTAATATGCACAATCACATACACATTAATAGCATGGATATAGTGTAAGCTCAGTGATGTAAGATTTATTCAATCAATACTCTACAAAGTATAATTAATATGAAGCTCAAGAGTATTCAATACAGTACAATCAGTATAATGCACAGGAGTAATCAACACAAGCAATATCTTGGAATCTAAATAGGATATTTCAATAGCACATCAATATTCCAAGCGTACCAAACAGATAATCAAACTAGTTCTAAAATGATTTTCCTCAATGAAATAAGCACAATACTAGTTTGAAAAGATTACTTGCTTGTTTGAAAAATCTTTGCACACCAAAAACAAAGTTATTGGATACTTCTAATGGAGTGCATATATCCTAAGCTTCCTTGGTTTAATCCCACACAAGATTTATAATGGAGAAATCCGTGGGACAAACCTAAGCTAAGCTCCAAAAGAAATAATCTCAAGTACACATACAAGTGGGAGTATTAGCAAGGAACAACAATCACATAAACAAGTGGGAGTATTTAGCAAAGAATAAAAATCACAATCACACGAGAACTCTCACAATCTTAGAATATATCAAAGGAATGGAAATTTGAGAGTATTTGGTCAAAGAGTGTATTTTCAAAAGAGAGGATATTTTGGCTAATCTACTTTCCAATTTTATTTTTTTTTAATATTGCAAATGAAGTCATATTTATAGTCAGGGGTAAAAATACAACTGTTTGGGATATGATGGGAATAATTAAAAAAGTCCCAAATGATTAAAATGCAATTAGCCCGAAATGACCCTGTTTTACCACGATTAAATTAATTTTAACCGGCTAGGGTTTGGGTGGCTGAACCTAAGTTCGGTCACCCAACCAGACTCAGTAATAAAAGGTATTCAATGTAGTTCGGTCACCTGTATTACCCTTCGGCAGCCTAAATCAAAGTCAGTAGCAAAGCTTCGTAACTTCAAGTGCCCGGTCATATGTTCGGTGGCCCAAATCCATGTGTTTGGTCGCCCAGGGCCCTTTTTGAACTAAAACGGTCGGTCGCTGGAGTTGGTGAACTATCCCTTTCGAGGCGTTCGGGCGCCTAAGGAAAATAAGTACATTTTAATTCGGTCGCTCGAGAGCCTGGTCAATATGTTGACTTGTCAACATTCGGGCGCTCGAGGAGTTTTGTACTCCAAGTCTTCGGTCGCCTGAGCTCTCTCAAGTTGCTAAGAAATTTTCAATTCAAGCACAATTTCAACACTCCTATATATTATATGCTATGTGTGTGAGTGGTGGGACCTAAAGTCTCACTAGGGTCTTTTCAAGGGCCGTTTTGAAATAGTCCCAAAAAATCCGGCGTCGGTCATTCTTCAGTTGACCGAAAGGAGCCCTAAAGTCATTCAGCCCCTATGGTCATTTTGAGCTTACCATATATCCAATATGCATGATGTGCAAGTAAGATAAATACAAACCACAGCCTAGGATACTATTACAGACCCATATTACAGACATTGAATTTACAATTACAAATTACAAGTCTTCAGGGTCTTCTTGTTGCTTCAAGTGTCACTCATTGAGATCCTCATCTAAGCCTGCACAAACACTTGAAAACCATCAAATACCTAAGTATTTTTCATTATAAAAACCGGGTGTGACCTATAAGGTCAACATTCTCCCCATTTTTTATGATGACAAATACATCATGCAAAAATTGGTATAGCCTTAAAAGGCTCCCCCTAATAGTGTGCCTTATGTAAAACTTTAAATAATTTTTCATTTTAGTTCAACTTCAACTTAACCCAATTTTTGCCCTCTCTTATCCGTCTCCCCCTTTTGGCAACAAGAAAAAGGGCCATGAGTGAGAATCATATGTATACAAGAGAAGTTTGGGAAATTTAAAAAAAAAAATCGACATCATGCCGTTTGAAAATAAGGCATTTCCCAAAAATTCCTATGTAAAAATGACCTGTTTGGAGGATTTAAGACCTAACAGTTTATCAACAACTAGGCAACTTAAACAATTCCATATGGTCAAGAATTATTACTTTTAGTATCCAAGAAGATGATATAATCATACAATGCACAAATAATGACAAAGTATAAAATATAGCAATTACGCACAAAAAACAATATAACTGGTCATTTAAAAATTTAAATGACATGAAAACCAAATTAAACCATAAATATGCACAAACCATGGCAATTGAAGCAATCATAAGACTCGTGAAAGATTTGAGTTCAAAACACACGGTATATGATACAATATAGAAGGTTTGAGCATAAAACAGTCTAACTAGTCGCATGCATTTTCATGTGAAGTTACTGAACCAGCTATATAACTTGAAAACCATATATGTATGTACTAATAATGAGGCAAGAGAAAAAATTTTAGTTATGAAATTAGTTCTTGCCATAAAATATTACAATAAATTTATATTTATATACATATAAATATATATCCCTCTTATGATGTTTGCAAAATTGTGTTAGGGATGCTTGCTGAAAATGAGACTATAATTTTGAAACAAGCAAGCAATAGTTTTCTGGTTTGTCAGTTAAGCACATACAAAAATATAACCAGAAAAGAACAACCATATAGATCCTAAATATGTCAAACAATTTAAAGCAAGGATCACATGGCAAACACAATCAACATGTGGCAAAGAAATATATATCAACGCAAGATTTTCACCAACATCATTTCAGTTAAGCACATGCCACAGTGAGTTCACAATAGATCTAAGCTAAAAATATTTGTGAGCAAAATAAGATAGGAATTTATGTCTAGATGCTCCCCCTATCAATTTGAGTACGTGCTTAGATTCTTTAACTACTTATACTAACCAAAGATTAATTTCATTATGCTTAGTAGTATAAGTCATCATTTTAAATCTCTTGAAATAAATATACTAGTATTATCCCTATGTATTGCACATGCTTCAGAAAAGATATAGTAAGGCATGAAATGATACTCATAACCTAGACCAATCCATATATTTTCATAAACCATTAAGCACATGATATGATGTTCAAGGTTTTCTGAAGAGCCTCAATATTCAAAAGGTGAATTGATGCATATGAGATCATTATTTTCTTTCTTTAGGGATGGAGCTGAGCTCCTCTAAATTTGTGATGATTATGCAAGGATGAAAGTTTGATATTTCTATTTAAATTTTCACTCATCCTTTCAAAAATATTTTAACGTTTAGCTTATCATGATCATCTTTGTACAAGGTTTTGGTTTGGGAAAAATCTACCAAAATTTCGGCAGCATTCCGTCTATAGATTGGACGTTTTCCCATAAAACTTGTACCTGATAATGGGTTGTTTTCAACATATAAATCATATGAAGCAAGCAACAACCTAATATCCACAACTAGCATGCAAATTATATCACTGCATCCGCCATGCAGGAGGCTTTCAACACAAGCATGCTTTCCAGTAGTTCAATCAGCAACTCATAAAAGAAATGAACTACCTAATAGATGGTATGAACAATAACTAACAATGGATAGTTATGAGATTAGTGCAAAGTTGTTCTCACAGGAGTGTGCATACATATAAGCATAGATAAGAATTGAGAGCATTTTAATGAATATAGACATGAAAGATGAATGCTCCCCCTAAGTTATGCACCTATTCGATTTGTGCCTTTTCTTGATTATCAACTTTCTTTGCCAACGTTATTAAGATTTTCAATTAATTTAGACTTGGGATGAATGCTTTAGGCTTATTGGACCAAAAGGTCACAATGATTTTTTTTCTTTGAGAGTTCTAAGCCAATATTGCCTCTATTGATATGAATTTCAATGCGTGTGAGAGGCCTAAGTTCAAATGGCTTTGAATGTTAAGGTTCATGCATAGGTTTCTTTGAATTTTGTTCTATTTTCTAGATTGAAACCAAAATCAATCATTTTAACCATTTAACTTAATTCATGAGGATGAAGCTCTAATTGATTTTATTTAATGTTTGAGAGCTTATAAAAGAAGTTTTGAATTAATACTCTTGAAAAATTAAAATTTAAGTTATGTTCAAAGAGTATTAATTATGTATGGACATGATTAAAGATATTTGCATGGAAAAAGAAATGTCCAAACAATTTAGATAAAGAGCAACTAAAAGAGTATGAATTTTGGAACATTGCTCTTTAGTGATTGGAAAGTATCCTTTAGGTATGATCACAATTTTGGAACAAGGATACGAACCAATGAGAGGGTGGATCTTTACCTTATGTGATTGTGGTTGGTAAAGATTCCTTGTGCAGGATACGGTGAACCAAAATTAGAAGATTTTTATATTTTAAGCATAATAGGGAATATTTTGATTTAACAGTGAAACTTGAATCCCCTAATGGATGCCTCTGGTTTTGATCAAGAAAAAAAAATGTCTTTTACTAAGCACCAAAAATATTTGGAATTTATGATCAATAGTGCTTTAAGCCTAGAGTGATGACTAAACTAAGGTTAAGGCTTTTATATTCAAAAATGAGTTGAGTTTTAACTTATATATATCAGGATGGATTCCCTAAAACTCAAATGTAAGCAATGGACATAATATGCTTAGCTTTAGATATTCATGATTAAACTTGAGTTAAGCGATTTGAAATTTAAATACGAGGCAAACAAGCCATGTCCAATTAGAAGTGGATTTTTATTCAAATAGCCAATGATTTTATATTTTAACCAATGAATGTATGCATTAAGTTCAGATTGGTTATGTACTTGGATTTGCAGATTGGCTTGATTTTTCAAAGTACTTAGTATATAAAAGGTGGAATGAATATGATAAGATTTGACATTTTAGGAATAGACCACTTCATAGGCCAATAAACATCACTCCCCCAAAGCCTAGAACTTAAGAAAAGTATTTATGTAACTCCAATTGGAAATCGTTCCTCCTTAAGTTCTAATGAGTTTCCTTTCTTTACAACCCATACCATTTTTCTATCTTTGAGTCTTGATGGGTTAGGACTAGGTGGCACTTCGACTCTCCATACTTGTTTGGGTTTCACACCTTTTCTTTTAAATGGGCAATCAAATTTTGTGTGCCCCTTCTTTTTACATAAGATAAATATGGTGTGAATGTATGGACTAGAGGAGGTACTAACATAGTGTTTCGATTCTTTTACAAAGTATCCCATGTATAGGTTCTTATTTTTTCTATTCTAAATTCCATTAAAACCTATACCTTCTTGATCTAAGGTCATCCTTTATGAACCTAAAAGTTTGTCAAAATTTTCTTACCTCTAGTGAATGTATGGATGATCTTAGATTGATCTTCTATTTTCTTTTCTAGATCTTGCATTTTTGAATCTTTCAAGTCTTTGCAAACACTTTGTAATTTAATAATTTCCTTAGTCATGTCATTTGCTTTGCATTCAAGTTCTGCAATAAGAAGATCTTTATTATTATCATTGGAAATTTGAGATCTTACTGCTTTCAATTCTTTTTCTAATTTTTCATTCTTGTTTACTAACTCTTTGATTTTAAAATCATTTTCCCTTTCAACGAGAACTTTTGATTCACATTCTTTCTCACATGCCTCATACTTGTTCTTCAAAGCAGTATATCTTCTGTTAGCTTTAACAAGTGACTTATGAATTCTAACATATTCAATATGCAGTTCTTCATAAGTAGGCATGCTCTCACTATCACTACTATCACATGATTCAGAATCAGATGCATCATTCAAATCCTCACATGAATCATTGACAAGATTATCTAATAACATAGAAGGAGATGGGTTTACCTCATCGTCAGTTAAAGCTATGAAGCATGATTTACCTCCTTCATGGCTTTTTGAGCTGGAGTCACATGGAGCTATAGACTTTTCATTCTTAGATGCTCCATCTCTCTTTTCAAGTTCCTCCCATATTGCTTTAGCGTTTTGATATGCCCTTACTTCACGGAAGATATTAGTATCTAAAGCATAAAATAGAATATTCATGGCATCAAAATTTATTCGAATTAAACTTATATCATTATCATTCAGTTCAATTTCTGATTTGGGGATTTCAACATTATTGACACTTTTCATAGGTATGATATCCCCTTGAGTAATGACTTTCCAAGTCCTCCAATTCAATGATTTTATAAAGATAGTCATTCTAAGTTTCCAATATGAAAAATTTTCACCAGAAAACATTGGAGGGTTTGCGGAGAACCTGCCCTCACATTATTGGGATACACCAACATGAGCCATTTCGATCTTTTACAAAAATAAAAGTCTAGTTAAAGAGGCTCTGATACCGATTGTTAGCTTTGTCGTGATCCCAAGAGGGGGGGTGAATTGGTTTTTAAAATTTAATCCCTAACTAAATATTCTAATACCAGTATATTCACAACCCTATGGTCAATCTGGTGCAAGTGATGAAAATGTGTAATGGAAAGTAAATAGAGCAATTTAATCAAACACACATGCACCAAACAATAGTAAAGTAAATGTGACACGTACAAATGTTATCGAGGTTCAGCCAAGTGCCTACGTCCCCGCCTTGGCTAACAAGCACAAGGATTACCACTATACTTGCTCACTTAAACGGGTGGAGCGGTACCTATACAAACCAAGTCAATTAGCACAGGGTTGACCTCAACCTTTACACCAATCCTTACCGAACTGGATTACCGCCCCCTCACACCACGCCTGGAAACACTCAGACTTTACAATCAAATGGTACAGAAATAGTGCTTTCACGTAAAGCAGATTTGTACCCTAATATGCACAATCACATACACATCAATGGCATGGATATAGTGTAAGCTCAGTGATGCAAGATTTGTTCAATCAATACTCTCCACAGTATAATCAATATGAAGCTCAAGAGTATTCAACATAGTACAATTAGTATGATGCACAGGAGTAATCAACACAAGCAATATCTTGGAATCTAAACAGGATATTTTAGTAGCGCATCAATATTCCAAACATACCAAACAGATAATCAAACTAGTTCTAAAATGATTTTCCTCAATGAAATAAGCACAATACTAGTTTGAAAAGATTACTTGCTTGTTTGAAAAATCTTTGCACACCAAAAACAAAGCGATTGGATACTTGCAATGGAGTGCAAATATCCTAAGCTTCCTTGGTTTAATCCCACACAAGATTTATAATGGAGAAATCCGTGGGACAAACCTAAGCTAAGCTCCCAAAGAAATAATATCAAGTACACATACAAGTGGGAGTATTAGCAAGGAACAACAATCACATAAACAAATGGGAGTATTTAGCAAAGAATAGCAATTTACAATCACACAAGAGAACTCTCACAATCTCAAAATGTATCAAAGGAATGGAAATTTGAGAGTATTTGGCCAAAGAGTGTTTTTTCAAAAGAGAGGATATTTTGGCTAATCTATTTGCTAATTTTTTTTTTAATATTGCAAATGAAGTCATATTTATATCCAAAGGTAAAAATATAACCGTTTAGGATATGATGGGAATAATTAAAAAAGTCCCAAATGATTAAAATGCAATTAGCCCAAAATGACCCTGTTTTATCGCAGTTAAATTAATTTTAACTAGCTGGGTTTCGGGTGGCTGAACCTAAGTTCGGTCACCCAACCAGACTCAGTAATAAAAGGTATTCAATGTAGTTCGGTCGCCTGTATTACCCTTCAGCAGCCCGAATCAAAGTCAGTAGCAAAGTTTTGTAATTTTGGGTGCCCGGTCAAATGTTTGGTGGCCCGAATCCGTGTGTTTGGTCACCTAGGGTCCTTTTTGAACTAAAATGGTCGGTCTCTGGAGTTTGTGAACTATCCCTTTTGAGGCATTCGGGTGCCTGAGGAAGATAAGAACATTTTAATTTGGTTGCCCGAGAGCTTGGTCAATATGTTGACTTGTCAACATTTGGGTGCCCGAGGAGTTTTGTACTCCAAGGGTTCAGTCGCCTGAGCTCTCTCAAGTTGCTAAGAAATTTTCAATTCAAGCACAATTTCAACACTCCTATATATTATATGCTATGTGTGTGAGTGGTGGGACCTAGAGTCTCACTAGGATCTTTTCAGGGGCCGTTTTGAGATAGTCCCAAAAAATCCGGCGTCGGTCGATCTTCAGTCGACCGAAAGGTGCTCAAAAAGTCATTCAGCCCCTATGGTCATTTTGAGCTTGCCATATATCCAATATGCAAGATGTGTAGGTAAGATAAATACAAACCACAGCCTAGGTTACTATTACAGACCCATATTACAGACATTGAATTTACAATTACAAATTACAAGTCTTCAGGGTCTTCTTGTTACTTCAAGTGTCATTCCTTGAGATGCTCATCTAAGCCTGCACAAACACTTGAAAACCATCAAATACCTAAGTATTTGTCATTATCAAAATTGGGTGCGACCTATAAGGTTAACAAGCTTGATTAGAACACTCTTGAGCATACTTGTTATTACATCTTGTTAAGTGTTGCTTGCACAAAGATACACATCACTGAGATTGCATAACCTATATTGTTGATGTGGATGTGATTGATTATATTTGGTACATATCTGCTTTACTGAGAAGCATAATCATTCTACCTGTTATATTGTGAAAATACTGTTATATCCCAAGAGTGGCCTGAGGGGGCGGTAATCCAGCTCGGTAAGGATTGTTTGTAAAGGTTGAGGTCAGAACTGTGCTAATTGACCTGGTTGTTTAGGTGTCACTTCACCCTTTAAGTGAGCTCATAGTGGTAATCGTTGTGCTTGTTAGGCAAGGCGGGGATGTAGGAAATTTGCCGAACCTCGATAACATTTCTGGGTGTCATTTCTATTTAACACTTTATTGTGCATGCTTAGCTAAATTATTTGTGCATCTGTTGTATATTTATATTGATTTTCTTTATCTGCACTAGATTGATCCTAGGCTTGTGTAATACAGCTGCTAGGGGATTGACCTAGGGCATTAATTTTGAAAATACCAATTCACCCCCCACCCCCCCCCCCCCCCTCTTGGGATTACAATAAAGCTAACAAAATGCTCATGAGAATTTGATATGAACTTTTTTTTTTATTTTTTACTTTTTTCCCCATGTTAAATCTGATGTAATATAGGATTGCCAACAAATTTGGTTATTCGAACAATAGAGGGAAATGAAAAGATAAAAACCTGAATTTGAAATTTAGGTGTTGTTTGGTTAGGATCTAGATTTACCTCATTCCTTTTAAAATCTAAAACAGATGCACTTAAGCTTAAAAACAATAAAATGACTTTTGTAAACCTTGCCAAATGATTCCGAAAGGATCCATTAAACTTTTAACATCTTCATTTTTGTATTTTCTTCTTTCTTAGATACATATAAGGTTTAAATGTTCAACTTGCCACTTCTAATATCATAATATTCATCATTATTTTTTAAATATTTTGGATTTGGAGATTTTTGTTGGAACTACTGCTTTGGCCATGTTTTTAACAAGTGCAACTTCTAAAGGGGTGGTAAAGTTCAATTATGGTCTTTTATGTATAATTAATTCCATGTTTCATTTTTAAATTATTGCATTAATTAATCTATTAAACTTGACATTCTATTAAGGTGCAAAATCATTGGGCATTACTTAACTTGATCATCTTTCATCAACTCGTACAACATGATGAAGAACACTACAAAACATTACATGATGTGAAAAATATAAATGAATTCACAAAAAAAAAAAATCTAATAAAACAAGGAAATCCTAAAGAAGATTTAAACCACAAAGTTCACCAATAATTAGTTAAATATAAACTAATAACAAGAAATTTCATCAATGCCTAGAAGATTTTAGTGAATAGTACATAAACCAATTAAATAACATGAAAGGTAAAACTTCAAGGTATAAACTTTTTGTGCCTTGAAAATCAATTAGTCTTAAGTAATCTTTTTTGTTATCTAGGAGAAAAATTGCTCCTAACGATATTAAAGTGAAATAATTCCCTTCTTTTTTAGTAAAGTTAATTTAGTTCCACAAGGTTATTGAATATATATATATATATATATATATATATATATGTATGTATGTATATGTGTGTGTGTGTGTGTGTGTGTGTGTGTGTGTTATATTAGTTAAAACCCATACTATTAAGCAAAAAATTCAAATCAAGCTATTTAATTATATTTAAAATATGAATAACTTGAGTCACTTACGAATGATTCAAGTTAGTTAACTTACTTGGGTATATGGTTATGAACCTGTCCTTATCGGGCTGTATACAGGAGAATTTCTTTTTAAACAAAAAAAAAAAAACAAAAAGAAGATAACCCATCCCTTACCCAAAAACGACTCATTAGATTAGAATCTAAGACTTTTAATTATGACTCACAACAATTAAGATTTTTAATTAGAACTTCAGTGTTAGAAGTGTTGGATTCTATTGGAAAATGTAAGCATCTAATTCTATACCTAAATTACATGTAATTGAAGCCTTAAATTTTGACTTACAAAATTTTATCATACTTGCACAATTCTATACCTAAAATCCAAGGCCTGAACCTCCATATTGAACTTCCACTCTTACCATGTTCTAGAAGTTTAAATTTTTTTTAGATTTGCAAGAATTTAAATAAATAAAATTTTAAGTCAATTAATTTAATCAAAATCCATATTAAAAGCGTGAACTTGACTTCTATGACTGAGCATCTACATGCTTGATACAGAAATTGAGAATTGCATGCTAAATAGATGACTAGGATATTGCTTGCTAGTCGAGTTGAAAGCATATGCATGCTTGATGCAGAAATTGTAAAATGCATGTTGCTTGATTGACTAGGATGTTGCATGACGGTTAATTGAACAAATTGAGAACTGCATTTCATGTGCTTATTGAAGCATAGAATCGTTCAAGAATGATTAGTATACATCCATGCCTCATCATACATGTGAGACAAATCATTTATTAAAATTCAATTGATTATTAGTTATACTATGCAGACTAATAATCAATTGAACATGTTAATTATTTGTTTCATTTATGATTAGTGATGTTTGAATTTCAACCATTCTTGAATTGTCCAATGTGGACAGTTTAGGAAGTTATATTTACATTGTTGTCATCGTTCACACTTTGTTCATTGTCATTATATATTTCGAGCACGTCTCTACTTGTATTCTATGGGTTCATAGTGGGGTGTTGTGACAATTTTTTAGTGACGGAATACTAGCAACATGTTCTCTTCCCCCATCTTGTGTACTTGGAGAGCCATGGGGAGATGCTGCTGAAATTTAGAATAACTATGACGAAGGAATTTGAGCGATTGGCTGCAATGTAAATGCAACATTCTTGAATTGGATAGGATCTGTACCATTTAGACTGAAGGTGGTTGATTTTAGGATTCATGATGCATGCGTCATAGACATTATGAGAATGTAATCAGCACCATTTACTTGAACATATTATAGGGTAATTAATGAACATGGATAAGAGATAGATGAAAGCTCAGGGTAGGTTTTTGGATGAATACGTGAAAGGGGTACATGATTTCATAGAGTTCGCGCATCCTTGTGCAGAAAAAGCCAATAAAATAAGGTGTCCTTGCAAGAAATGTCAAAATATAACATTCAAACACATTGATCTAGTTCATACACATTTATTAGACTTTGGAATGGAGAAAAGGTACACAACATAAGTGTTCCACGGTAAAGATTACGAAGTTCAAAGCAATTATGATGATGATGAAGATGAAGATGAGGGCGCAAATATAGTAGGTGGTGATACACATTTGAAAGGGTTAATCAAAATGTTAGTTGACTTACAAAAGGGGATTGCAATGGACACGCTTGATGTTAGTGTGTCGCGTACTAGTGATGAATTTACTTCAATAGGTACCATACCATGCGATCCTAGTACATTAAATGGACTCAGTAAATCTTTTGCTAATCTCGTGAGGAATGCACAGGAGCCCCTATATCCAAACTATACAAAGTTCTCAAAATTGGAGTTCCTAATAAAGTTGCTTTATGTAAGGACAATGCAGGGATTATCGAAGAGTGCATTCAACATGCATTTAAAACTTATTAAAGCGGCACTACCTGATCAAACACTTCAAAAGTCCTTTTATGAGGTGAAGACATAAATGTGTCAATTAGGACTCGATTACACTCCAATACATGCATGTAGGTATGATTGTGCACTTTTTATGGTGAACTTGAAAATGCAAATGAGTGCCCAGAATATGGTGATTGTACATGTGTAGAAAGGCTACAGCAGATATGAGATGGCATAAAGAGAAAAGTATTTAAAAGGAAAACGCCCTTAGCCATCCAGCGGACTCGAAAGTTTGGGCCGAGTTTAATAAAATGCATCTGTGGTCTGCTAGTGATCCTCACACCATCAGACTTGGCCTTACTTCAAAGGGTTCAATCCTTTCAATAACATGAACAACTCATATAGCATATGGCTAGTTATGATGATGTCATACAATATGTCGTCATGGCGATGTATGAAAGAACCCTTCATTTATATGCCTCTACTTATTGTCAGACCGAGGGCACCTGGTAATGATATTGATGTTTACCTAAGGCTGTTAATTGATGAGTTGAAAGAACTATGGGAAAAGGAATGGAGACATTTGATGTGAAAACTGGGACAACATTTCGAATGCATGTTGCACTGTTGTGGACAATTAATGATTTCCCCGCTTACTGCAATCTATCGGGCTAGAGCACAAAAGGTTACTTAGCATGCCCAGTGTGTAATAAGGATGTTGGGTCCTTACCCTTAAAGCATAGACGCAAGTTATGCTTTATGTGTCATCATCGTTTTCTATGACTTGAACATCCTTGGAGGACTCGTGGTGTTTGAATCTTTAATGGAAAACCCGAACAAAGGTTGCAGCCAAACCAACTAAGTGGGGAAGAGATATTAAACCAGCTCAAGTTGATCAAAGATGTGAAATTTAGGAAACCATCGAGCTGTAGAAAAATGAAACGTACTAAATAGGAGTTCAATTGGACAAAGAGAAGCATCTTCTTCGAGTTATCATACTAGAAAGATCTTCCACTATGCCACAACTTGGATGTTATACACATCGAGAAGAACATTTGTGAGAATGTCATTTGTACATTACTTGATATAAAGAGGAAGACAAAGGACAACACAAATGCTCACCAAGATATGGAAGATATGGGAATAAGGCCTGAGTTTCATCTAACTCTTGATAGGAACAAACTTCTCATGCCATCATCCCGTTACACATTTTTGAAGGATGAGAAGAATAATTTTTTCGAATGGTTGAAATCAGTGAAGTTCCCTAATGGATATGCATCCAACATAGCTCGATGCATAAGCATGAAGGAAGGGAAGATGTTAGGAATGAAAATTCATGACTATCACATCCTTTTGCAATGGGTTCTACCTATTTTCCTTCATGGACACTTGACTGAAGATGTTCGCTCAGTGCTGATTGAGTTAGGGATCTTCTTCTGACAGTTGTGCTCCAAGAAATTAAGCACAAACGTACTTGAACGGTTAAAGAAGGACATCGTGATCATACTATGCAAGCAGGAGAAAATATTTCCACCAGCATTCTTCAATGTGATGGTCCGCCTAGCCATCCATTTACCATAAGAGGCCATAATCGGAGGACTGGTGCAATATCGTTGGTTGTATCCTATTGAGAGGTAAATTATAAAGTCCTTCTACAATGTTCACATGATTTCCTTGCTTTCTTTGTACGTAGAAGTCACTAATGTTATGTAAAATGCACAAGTTCTTGTCCACTTTGAATGGGTATGTGTGCAATAAGGCACGCCCGGAAGGTTCAATTGTTAAGGCATAAATATTGACACAAGGTTCACTCATAAGGAGCAAAATGCAGACGTTCATGCTAATGTCAAAGATGAAGAACCTAGGAGCTCTATATTTCAAGGAAATGTTCAGCCATTCAGTACACGGGTTTATGATTTCATTGATATGGATGACCTATGAAAGGCACATTTTTATATCCTCAATAATTGTGATGAAGTCATTCCGTATATCCAGTACGTGGTTCCGAACTCCTTACTTTGCATTGTATTTACATACGCATATAGATATATATACATATATATATATATATATGTGTGTGTGTGTGTGTGTGTGTGTGTGTTTATATACGTACTTGACATTAACATGTACTATTGTTGCATATAGCAAACATAAAGTTGAACTCCTGGCCCAAAATAAAAGGAATGTTGACAAAAGACATAAGAAGGAATTTGTTAATTGGTTTGAGAGCCGTGTAAGTAACAAATTTTATGTGAGTTCAAAGCAATGTACATTTTCAATATTGACGATTTACTATTCTAAACTTTTTTTTTAATTAATAGATGAAATTCATGTATTTATAATAAAGAACCAACAACAAGTAAAGATTTGTACACGTTAGCATGTGACCTTGATCAACGAGTTAACCGCTACAGCGGTTGCATTGTCAATGACTTACGATTTCATACAAAGTCCCTCGAACTACATAGAAGAACCCAAAATTGTGAGGTTGCGGTGCTAGGCACACAAGGAGATGAGGAAATTGACTACTTTGGTGTCTTGGATGACATTATAGAGCTTCACTATGGAGCCAACAGACTCGTCCACATGTTCAAGTATACCTAGTGGGACATTAGCAATAAATAAAGTGGGATAAATATGGATGCCTACTTTACTAGAGTCAATTTTAGCAAGACGTGGTATCAAAATGACCTTTTTGTGCTAGCGACATTGGCAGTACAAGTGTTCTACCTTAAGGACACAAAATTGAAGGGTGAATTGCTTGTGGCCCAAAAATTCCCTCCCCAAAGTTTGTATGATATTATAGAAGTCGTAGGTGGGGAGAAGAGTCTTAGCAAGGATGCTTTCCAAGAAGATGAGTCATCTTTCAGCGCAGCAACGCAATCTTCTTTCAATGTTGTTGAGGAAGGAGTCAATCCTATACCATTGAATAGGGTTGGTGCCATAGCAAAACACGTAGGGACTATTGACATTGAAATTGAACCTACAAAACACGTTGACTTCATTGACAATGATGAAACTGACGGGGAAGATGAAACTATGGACGAGTACTATAGTGAGGAGGAAAACATACTAGAAATTGAGGATGATACCAATATTGAGGATGTATAAGGGGTAAGCATGTTATGTTGTCAACATGTATCCGACATGTGTAAATAACTGAAAATATATTTACTATGCATCCTTTTACTATCCAATCTATTTTTCTTTACTTGTGTATTATTTTATAGACATGGCACTAGGAGATCGGTGTTGCTTAGTTCAGTCTAGGCTCTCCATGACATCATTCCATGAGGATGATGGGTCATCCTCGAGACCAATGGAGGATGTCGAACCGGATGCGGCACCGTCTGAGCCCTTGGGACCCCAGCCTAACATGGATCCATCAACTAGGGATCAAACCTAGGGTGAGTTGCCCACTATAGTGAGCAGCGTTGGTAAGGTTACGAGTATTGATTTAGAATAATATGTTGATGGTCGTACATGTGTATGATCATGGTATTGTTCTTTAACTCTTCTTTCAGCATTGACCTCTGCGGCACAAATGACGAGGTCAAATCGTGGTGCAACGAAGAACAAGGCCCTCAAAAAGCACCTAGAGAGGACTGGACAACGGATCCAAATCGACATTTCTCCAAGTTACATGATGCCGCTTGACGATTGGTGCCCAGCCTAGACATGGGAGCTTGGCATTATATGCCGACAATATGCTCCAATCACCTGCTTCACTTGGCCAAAGGTGATAGAGGCTCGGCGCTTGGTTTTCTACGAGCGCATCTTAGTAAGTAACCCTAAACCATTTATTTTACATTTAATATACTACACAATTCACTGTCTAACATTCTATATGTATTTCATATTCAGGAAGAGTTTGATATGGACATTTTCACCGCTGACCATGTTAAAAAGGCGATGAATGATTACGCGTCAAAGTTGCATAATTAAGTGTTTAAATGCATTAATTAAATGTTACAATTTTAATTAGATAATTAATTATGTCCAGTATTTTAAGCATTGGGCTCATTTGATAATTTTAAAATAATTATCCTATTTTTTTCGTAAATTTACGGATATTCATGTTTTGTTATTGCAGGATAATTTTTGAAAATTAAAGTCAAAATTAAAATGTGTGTGGGTCGTACGTGAGAGAAGTTGTGTCATGCATGCAAAGAAGGTCATGGAGCACGTGACAAGGAAGCTGCATACACATGAAGAAGCATGCATTTAATGGGCTATTCAAAAGCATGCATGAAGTGAGTCATGTACGTGAGCTGTGTGTGTGAGAGGTATCAAAAGGGACTTGCCATGAGCATTTAATGTAGGTCGTGTGCAAGCCATGCATGAAATAGAAGAACAGAGGCCATGAGTGCATGGGCTTGCACTTCGTATGGGCTAGTCATGTGAATCAAAATGCAAAAGAGGATCCATGTGCACACATGTGATAAGACCGACCCATGCACACAACATGCAAAGCATAGACTATTCGCTGAGCTTGAGAGCTATGTCTCGGGCAAGCAAGGGCTGTTGAATGTGTGTGAGGAACAAGGGCTTGCCCTGGGAAGCAAAGGAGAGAAAAAAAAAGCCCATGTGTGAAGAGAAGGCCATGACAAGACCACATGAAGACGTCTCTCCCATGCGCTGCAAGAACATAGGCTATGTGCAAACTTGAGAAGACCAACTTGGGGGGGGGGGGAATTAAAAGGCCCATGCACTACTTTGATGTGGCGCCGAATTCAAAGAGGAGGCTAGCTAGCTTTTGGAGGATTTAAGAGGCTAGTAGGATCTTTTGGGGAGTAGGCTTTATTTTAGGGTTTTATGTTTTAGCTAGGCTTGGAGTAGTCGCAGGGGGTGGCATTGGGAAGAGCGCCGCACAGAGGCTGCTGGTGGAGGACCCGAACAACACTCTAATTCGGCCATTCTCTCTATTCCATCTCTTTCTCTCTCTCTCTCTCTCTCTCTCTCTCTCTCTCTCTCTCTCTCTCTCTCTCTCTCTCTCTCATTCTCTCTCTTTATTTTATTGTTATTTAGTTATTTCATTTTAATTTAATGTCATTTTAAATACTTTGTTGGAACTTTGTTATTGATTATTCTACTATAATACATTTAAAATATCTTTTTGGAGCTTTTCATTAGTTTAAATTCGGTTATTTTTATTTAAGAGTTTGTTGAGTTTATTTATTGTTAA
Organism: Malania oleifera; assembly: GCF_029873635.1. Taxonomy (NCBI): domain Eukaryota; kingdom Viridiplantae; phylum Streptophyta; class Magnoliopsida; order Santalales; family Ximeniaceae; genus Malania; species Malania oleifera. The sequence continues at coordinate 71,381,089 of NC_080420.1, forward strand.
GTTTAATTTATTTATTTAATTAAGCTTTATTTATTGTTAATTTTAGTTTATTTTCATTTATTTGAGCCATTGTTAAGTTCAGGCTTACTAATCTTATTTTGATGATAATAAATCAAAAAGGTCATTTAGCATGTTTTGTTGAAAGTGAAGCAACTTCAGGAATCAGTTTTTAAACTCAAGATTCAATGTCATCACAAAGCTCATTGCAAGACTCCATGAAAAAGATATGAAAGCTAGAAGATCATAAGAGCATGAATACCAAAGAGAACTTGATGAAAAGCTTAGAGATTTGAAGCTCAAAGACAAGAATGACTCAACAAATGACAAGCATGAAGACTCCAAGCTTAGAATGTCTTAAAGTCTTAAGAGAGTCTCTATGTAAGTACTTCATTCAAATGATAATTTGATTGAATTTGAAGCTCATTAGGAAATTTATTGACTTAGAGACCATGTTTTGAAAAACCCCGGAAAATACTTTTCAAAAGTCTTAAATTATTTTGGGGAAAGCAAAAGAGCAAAAAGAATTTGGAAACAAAATTAAAAAATCAGTTTTTGGTCTGCCCAGGTGACTGATAAGGTCTTTCCAGACGACTAACAAATAATTGAACTGTTTTTAAAACAAACTAAGAGGACCCAGTCGACTAACTTGTGTTTTCTCAATCGACTGACTCGATTCTGCCTTTGAAAATCTCAGTGTTTTAATGAATCCAGGTGACTGACTCCTACTTTCCAGTCGACTGACTCTTCGAGATTTTAAATTTTAAACATAACAAGAACTTTCCAAATTTAATTTTTTAAATTCTAAATGTTATGAAAACTTGGGAAACACTCCAAGTCACTTGGGGAACACGAAATACTCTTGATTAAACATCTATAAATACCCCCCAAGGCTAAGGATTCAATTACACCAAGAAATACAGCATGCAAAGCTCTCTTGCTCTTAAAACTCTCAAAGCTCTCTTGTGCAATCAATCTCTGAAGTTTATTGCTGAGTTTTGCTATGAAACTCTCTCACAATTCTGAGTCTATTATGAATTCTTTCAATCTATAAAGAAAGGTCATGGTGATATAATTTTGAAGGTTTCAAATTCTTTCAATTATTATTTTAAAGTGAAGTATATTTTAGTGCTTAATTGTTGTACTAATCAGCTCTTGTTAAGAGTGTCTTTGTACACCAAAATTTGTTCTTGTTTTGTAGACGATTCAGGTTCTTGAATTATTGTTGGACCAAGCGTGGGGTATCATTTGGAGAGGCGAACTCTAGCCTATTGAAGGATAGATTGTAAGGTTGCTTCTGACTATAAAGGCGTGGTTACAGTGGAATCCTTAGGTGTGTTAGCCTAAGGTGAGAATGTAGGCAGGTATAGCCGAATGTCTTAAAAACTCTCGCCTCACTCTCTTCCCTATTCTCATTTAAATTCCCATTCATATTAACTGCATGGTTGATTTTTAATTTTTTGTTCATATATACTACATGGATTGGATATTAAATAAACCAAAGATTAATTTGAATTTGGGATTGTGAAAACCGAAAGAGAGTACGTTGGTTGATCAATATAAATTGCAAAAACCATTTGGGAGTACGTTGATTGGTTAACACCCAAGACTTATTAAATTGAAAGTTTATTTAAAGCCTGAGTTTTTGGAAGAGTGTTGGAAGTTTGAATTATGTTACATATCGAGAAAACAAGTTTACTAATACAGGGCTCTTTATCAGCAAACATACATTCTTAAACTCTACTTTGAGTTACTAAAGTGTTGAAACTTTGAAAGCATTGCTAAATTCTTTCTCTATTGTGGGTTGTGTTGTGATTGTGTTGATTGGTTTATATTGAGTTGCTGAAAGGGATATTCAACTCAGTATATCCATTCATAAAGGTTTTAACAAAGTTAATTTTTCGCTGAACTTGTAATTTAAAAACAATTTTGCTTGTGTCATTGATGAACTTAAAATAAGTTTAAAAAAAAAAGAATCAATCAAAGAAGATAAAAAGAAATTTTAAAATCCCAATTCACCCCCCTCTTGGGAATACACCTTCCTTTTCAATTGGTATCAGAGCAGGGTTATAGCAAATCTTAATTAGAAGCTATATAAAGATCTCTATGGCACACCTAGGTGTATCCCCTTTTGCTGAGAGACAATCCTCAACTAGACCTCCTATTTTCTTGTGGTGTAAACTGTATGTTTTGGAAACAAAGAATGAGAATCTATCTACAACCATGGATTGGAAGGTATGGAAAGTTGTCACACATGGTGACCAAATTCCCACTAAATTAGTTTATGGTAAAGAAGTGCCCAAAGAGGAAAAAGACATGACTGATAATGATTTTTAAGTTGCTACAAGTTAATTCAAGTGCCATGAATGCATTGTATTTGCCTTAGAAAATGTGTTTAATAGGGTCATGGCGTGTAGGTCAACTAAAGAAATTTGGTACAAGCTAGAGGTAACCTATGAAGGAATGGTAGCTGTTTGAGAAAGTAGAATAGACATGCTCACAAATGAGTATGAAAAGGATGAATTCAGATGAAATAGGTTTACTCACATAATAAACCCCTTAAATGCTTTAGGAAAAAATTACTCAACATATGAAATGATTCCAAAAATCCTTAGAGGACTTCCTTCGATATGGGAACCTAAGGCCACAGCAATCACAAAAGGAAGAAACTTGAAAAATACCTCCCTTGATGAGTTGATCGGATCCCTTCTCACATATGAGATGGCGATAAACAAAGGAAATTCAAAGAACAATAATAAAAATAAGAAATTGATAGCCTTTAAGTCTGCCAAAGAGAGTTCTAGTGGTGAAGACGAAGACAATGAATTAGATGACGAAGAACTAGTCTTCATTACTAAAAGACTTGGAAAATTTTTCAGAAAGAATAGGAAATTCCCTTGGAAGTTTAAAGGAACAAAAACTAACAAAGGAGAAGCAAACACAAAGGAAACTAAGAATGAACCACCTACATGTTATAACTGCAAAAACCTGATTGTCCACAGCTGAAGAAAGACAAGAAGAAGAAAACGAAGGCAATGAAGCTACATGGGATGATACAAGCTCAAACAAATCAAAGAAAGAATCAAGTGAGCAAGAAGTTGCCAACATGTGCTTCATGGTGCCACAATGCTGAGGTAAACTCTTACATAGTTCATCGGAAGAGTCAAGTGAAGAATCATGTAACGATTCATGTGATGGTATGCCTCCATACAAAGAAACTCAAGCTAAAGTATTCGACTTACACAATAGGTTCATTAAAGTAACTAAAAGGAATATAGCTTTGAAAGAACAAAATGGAAATTTTGAAAATCAGCCAGAATCTTCTAAAACAACTGGGAAAAAAAAAAAAGGGAATCTCATATCGATGACTTAATGAAGAAAATAAACAACATGTCTCAATAGTTGGTAAAACTACAAGTAAATGGTGAAAGCAAAAAAGACTTAAAAATAAGTAATCTTAAAAGTAAAATTAAAGATAAAGACAAGATCATTTACAACTTTACTAAAGGAAAAGAGAACTCTGAAAAGATGGTTGGACAACAAAGAATGATTGGTAATAAAGAATGAATTGGTTACAATGGAATTGAAAATAAAAATAAGAGGAACTTATTTATGGGATATTTTGTAAAAGAAGCAAAATACTATGCTAGTACATCTTCTACAAATATTCATGAACACACTACTTCTTACTTGTGTAGGATAAAGGAACACATAAAGTTTAATTGTCCACCTAAAAAAAATATGTCAAAATCAAGAATGAATGGAAAGTGAACACTAAAACTAGATATGACTTAAAAAGAATGAAGAAGGTTTGGGTTCCAAAAGTAACACCATGAATCCTTCCTTATAGGTATGCTTTAGGACCACTCCATCAAAGGAAAAATGGTACTTGGACAACAAGTGTTCAATACACATGACTGGGGATAGAATAAAGTTCACCACCCTAGTTCACAAAGATGGAGGGTATGTGACCTTCGGTGACAACGCTAAGGGTAAAATCATTGGGATTGGTAAAATAGGTAAAGAACCTTCCCCCACTATTGATGATGTTTTTCTAGTGGATGGATTAAAGCATAACCTTTTAAGCATAAGTCAACTTAGTGATAAAGGGTTTGACATAGTCTTTAAGCAAGATAAGTGCATAGTTCAAAATCTGAGAAAACATGAAGTACTATTTATAGTTTATAGAGTCAACAATGTATATTGTATAAACCTTGAAAATCTAATCTCTCAAGATGTAACATGCTTGGCTGCCATGAATGAAGCTAGTTGGCTTTAGCATAGAAGACTAGGACATGCAAGCATGGATCTATTATCAAACTTATCTAGAAAGAAGTTATTCAAAGGTTTACCAAGCACAAAATTCATAAAAGATAAAATTTGTGATGCTTGCCAACTTGGGAAGCAAATTAAAACAAGCTTTTAAAAGAAGAAACATATATCTACTAGTAAACCCTTAGAACTTATTCATTTAGATTTGTTTGGTCCTACTAGAACTCAAAGCATAGGAGGTAAGCAATATGCCTTTGTCATTGTTGATGACTACTCCAGGTTTACCTTTGCCTGGGTACTATTTTTAGCCTCCTATAGTGTTTCAAATATAAGGAGTGATCAAGGAAGAGAATTCAATAACAAAGAAGTTGAAAAATTTTGTAATGAACATGGAATAAGCCATAATTTTTCAGCACCTAGAGCTCCACAACAAAATGGAGTTGTTGAAAGAAAGAATAGAACTCTTCAAGAAATGGCAAGAACAATGCTCAATGAACATAAGCTACCAAAATACTTTTGGGCTAAAGCTATTAATACCACATGCTATGTGATAAATAGAGTATCAATAAGATCAAATTTAAATAAAACTCCCTATAAACTTTGGAAAGGTAGAAGGCCTAACATTTCTTACTAGAAGGCCTAACATTTCTTACTTTCATGTTTTTGGATGCAAATGTTTTGTATTAAATGATAAAGATGATTTAGGAAAATTTTATGCAAAAGTCGATGAAGGAACATTCTTAGGATATGCATTAAAGAGTAAAGTTTTTAGAATCTACAACAAAATAATTCTTACAATTGTGGAATCAATTCATGTAACATTTGATGAGGAAAATCCATTTAATAAAACAATAAATGTTGAAGAAGTTCAAACCACTCAAAAACCAGAAGACTTAGAAATTATTGAAGTAAAAGAAGAGAAAAATGAATCCACTTCAAATGATGATGCTACATAAAATTATGAGTTATCCAAAGAATGAAAATATGTAAGAAATCATTCTAAAGATCAAATCATAGGAGAACCATCACGAGGTGTAACTACTAGATCTTTTTTGAAAAATCTATGTAATCATTATGCATTCTTATCTCAAGATGAATCTAAGAATGTTGAAGAAGCTTTATGCAATGATTCATGGATAGTAGCTATGCAAGAGGAATTAAATCAATTTGAAAGAAATAAAGTATGGAATCTAGTTCCTAAACCGGATAATCACTCAATTATTAAAACTAAGTGGGTATTTAGAAATAAAAAGGATGAAAATGGAATTGTGGTAAAAAATAAAGCTGAACTTGTGGCTCAAGGATATAACCAAGAAAAATGAATAGACTATGATGAGATATTTGCTCCCATAGCTAGAATGGAAGCCATAAGAATGGTTTTAGCATATGCATCTCACAAAGAATTCAAACTTTATCAAATGGATGTGAAGAGTGCATTCCTAAAAGGTTTTATAAATGAAGAGGTATATGTAGCACAACCTCCGGGCTTTGGGGACATTCAAAATCCTGATTATGTGTTCAAGTTAACTAAGGCTTTATATGGTTTGAAACAAGCCCCTAGGGCTTGGTATGAAAGATTGAGTGGGTTCTTACTAGAAAAGGGGTTTTCTAGAGGAAAGGTTGATGATACCTTATTTATCAAAACTAAGAAGGAAAACATGCTTATAATCCAAATTTATGTAGATGATATCATATTTGCTACAACTAATAATGATCTATGTAAGGAATTTGCTAAATGTATGTAAGAAGAATTTGAAATGAGCATGATGGGAGAGTTAAACTACTTCCTAGGATTACAAATTAAAAAAGCAAAGAATGGAACTTTTATAACTCAACCTAAATATATAAAAGACATGCTTAAGAAATTTGACATGGAAAGTAGTAAGCCCATAGGAACTCCCATGAGTACCTCCACAAGTCTTGACAATGATTAAAAAGGAAAACCAGTAGATATGAAATACTATAGACGTATAATAGAAAGTTTGTTATACTTGACAGCCAAAAGACCAGACATAATGTTTAGCGTATGCATGTGTGCACGATTTCAAACAGCTCCAAAAGAATCTCATCAAATAGCTATGAAAAGAATCCTCGGATACTTGATAGGTACAATTGATTTAGGACTTTGGTATCCTAAGGACACCAAATTCGAAATGATTAGTTATTTGGATGTCGATTATGCGGGTTGTAAGATTGATAGAAAAAGTACAAGCTGGACCAGTCACTTTCTAGGACGATCTTTAGTCTCTTGGTTTTCTAAGAAACAAAACTATGTAGCCTTATCTACTACTGAAGCTGAGTATATAGCAGCTGGGAGTTGTTGTGCACGAACATTATACATGAAGTAACAACTAAAAGACTACAATCTAAAATATTAAGCTATTCCAATAAAATGTGATAATACAAGTGTGATAAACATTTCTAAAAATCCAATATCACACTCAATAACTAAACACATTGACATAAGACATCATTTCCTAAGAGATCATGTGCAAAAAGAGGATATAATGCTTGAATTCATAAATACAAACGACCAATGGGCGGACATTTTCACAAAACCTCTTCCAAAAGAAAGATTTATATCAATTAGAAGAGAACATGGTCTATTACACAATAGGGAAGTGGTTTAGAAAGAATACAAGAAGAGAAAAGAAGAAAAATTGCAATTCTTAGGAAGTCAGGTGACTAAGTCAGTATTCCCAGTCAACTGACAAGCCTCTGTGTTGCCGAATTTCATTTTTCCTGTCAGTTAGGCGACTGACTCAAGAGACCCAATCGATTGGATCAATGGGCTTTATAAAATTTTAACGTGAAACCCTAAGTTCTTTCTTTCCATTCAAATTGACTCTACTCCTCCACTCACCTGAAACCTTTCTTTTCCATTCCCCTTGCTTCTTAAACCCTAAATCCTTCTTTCAAACGAGTAGAAATCATCTTCCCACTTCTTCTCCTTCGGATTTCTAGGGGCTCTGCCATAATTTGTTCATCAATATGCCACAAACTAAATGAGCTACAAAACAAGGTTCTACCTCCGGCCAAGAAGAAGACAACCTTGATCAATGGCTTGATACTCCTCAAGCCAAGCAAAGATATCATATTCATCTTCGAGCAACTGATCCTATCCTTGGTAAGATCACTAACACCGCTTTCTTCACAGCCGATTTTCTAAATATTTTACCGATGTTCAAGGCTATAGGTTGGAAAAATCTTGAAGTCTATCAAGCAAAGGGCCTATACCCTAATCTTGTTAAGATTTTCTATGCCAACATGACTCTCAATCGGTACTCTCCACCGAAGTGAGAGGACATAAAATTTCCTTAACTCCTCAAACCTTGGCCCCCATTCTTCATATTGACCAAGGTGATTTTGAGTGTCCTGCATTTTCATGTACTTGGATCATGGATCAAGGATTCACACCCCAAGAATTTTAACCATTGATTATGGTAGAAGCACTAGAACAATTCCGGACTCCTCCCAAGTACACACTGTTGAATTAGGTGTAATCCCAAGAGGGGGTGAATTGGGTGTTTTAAAATTCGTTGAATCTATTTACCATTTAATCCCTAGTTGTATATTTAATCCCTACAAATTCAATTTACCAATGAGTCCTAATTACCAAATTAATTGTGTGCAATGTTATTCAACCTACACATGCAATACGAACAATTTAAATATAGTGCTGAAAGTAAATAGTAAAGGGAAGAGAGAAGACAAATGCGGTTTTTACGAGATTCAACCAACTCGGCCTACGTCCTCGCCTTGATCAACCACTCAAGGATTTCACTAAAATCTCTGCTCCTTAAATTGGGATGGAGCTTCCCTCACAATCCACTGCTTACAAAAGGCACAGCTCCCTCCTACTCCGCTGTTTACAAAAGATACAGTTCTCTCCTCAAACCTCGGTTTACACATCGAACCGTGAATACAATAGAATCTGTAAAAACACTCAAAAATGCTTCCAAACAAAAGCTCATGAGTACAATTCAAATTCCTAATACATTAACATATGATAAAATCTGAAGCTCAGAATGTATGAAACGATATAATCGTTTATGTATGATATGCTTTAACACACAAACCCTTTTTTATCAATTCTCCCAAAAATGTTTGTATAAAAACAATGTTTTGGAGATCTTAGGTTAGATCTTTGAATATAAAGATAACTTTGTAGATTGCAAATATGCTAAACACACTTTGTCAAACAAACAATATTTCTCTAAATATTTCAAACTCAATGTGATCTTGATAATATTGACTTAATGTATGTATGTATGTATATATATATATATATATATATATATATATATCTATATATATATAATATTATAAACACAAAGATAAAAAAACTTAATATTAGATTTTAAAAAAATATCCTTCAATATGTATATAGATAGTTATGCACTTATATGTATATTCATATAGTTTAGATGTATTCAAAAATATCAGCCTTAAACTAAGAATACACTTGAATAAAGAAACTTTAATCAATGGTCAAATACAAACTTTCTCAAGTATTAAGTTTGTCAAAAACGATCGTTATATGAATGCGAAAACTCAATATCAAGCTTCTTTAAAACTATCAAAACAAATGGTGATATGAGATTCTCTAACAAAACTAAATGTAATAACCAAACCTCAAACCAAGTTGAAGCACAAAATGTATAATAGAGATCCCTTTAAATATTCTGAGGTGATTTGACCAAAGATGATGTGTAAAAACTAGAGCGTAGGCAAACGTACGGCAATCAGCTCAAGTATCTCAGTTTTCTTTTCAACAAGATGTGTTCTTCGCTTTATGTTGATCTTCTTGTGTTTAGCTAACGTACTAGGGTTTAGATATTCGGTATATATAGTGTCTTGCCCTTAGAATTGATCTCAACCATTGGATCAATGAGATAGCTCGCATGTTTGATCAATAAAAATTACACTTTTAATCTTTCCCGCAAGTTCAGACGACTGAGGTCAAGAGCCCAGACGACTGAATTCATTTTATCCTTCAAAAAAATAGTCTGGAGACAGGGTCAAATGACTGAAGTGTCAAGTTCAGACAACCGAAGTGTCAAGTTCAGTCATTTGAGGTGCTTATGCTAGTTTTTGTTTTTAACCCATAAAACTTCATACAACTGAGCTTATTCTTCAGACGTCTGAGGAAATTCTTCAGTCAACTAAACTTAAAGTTCAGTCATCTGAAGTTCCCAATTTTTGCATATTTTCTTTCCAGTTCAAAAATCTATTTTTCTTTCTTTCTTGTCTCTTTTATAAAAACATTTTCTAGGGTTTTGACATTATTTCTAAGTCCATGAATGTCCCCTAATGATGTTCGTGAAATGCATGAGTCCTAAAATCATTCTAAGGTATATGTTGAGCCTCAAATTAAATCATACAAAAATGTAAATACATGAGGTCTAAGTACCCATTCCCAAGATGTGCTTGAACTTTGCCGCTTGTATCTTGATTCTTGTATTATTTAAGTTCCATGGATCTTGCCAAGATATGTAAGCTTTACTTTAAGGCTTCCATAACTCGTTATCCTTCTGTGCATGCTTAATATGGTTCATGTTCACAAACTCAACGCATAGATCAAATACCAAGTGATTTTTCATTATCAAAACTGGATTGGACTCGTAAAGTCAACTCACGCAATTGAACCTGCAAGCAAATATTCTTCAAAAAATCATAACTTACAACATCACACCCCATATCAAAACACATGTTTCCGTGTCATATGTGGATTGCTTCATTATGTGGTGCCTTTTGAAAGGGAAGAAACTTGACTTGTCCAGTTTGCTTTTGAAATGGATGTGGACATGGTTGGAAGCTCATCGAGATACTCTTCCATATGGAGGCATCCTCAATATGTTGTTTTCTCTTCCATATGGAGGCATCCTCAATATGTTGTTTTCTCCTCTTAGTATCATCAGTTCGAATGAGTTGTTCATCAAAAGAACCCAATATGATCTTTTCAATTTTACAACTCTAAAACAGATGAGCTATGAGAAACATAAGCAAGGATGGTTTATGAGAGGAAGACGACCACCTAGTGCTCCTGAGGAAGCTCCACTTCCTGAACAGCAGCCTGAACCATAGCCTGATGCTCGTTCATGGTTCATGTCGTTCCATCATTAGTTCATCGCTTTTAGTAGTGACATACGCTTAGGACTTCAATCTCTTCAAGAAAGTCATTCCTCCCTTCAATCTAGTATTTCCTCCATTGATCAAAGACTTAGCCATTTGGAACAATATTAGGCTAGGTCCTCACGTTATCATAGTGATGATGCATCAAATGAGGAATCCGAGGAAGAGAAAGATGAAGGAGATAATGAAAGTGCTAGAGATGATGATGCAGCTGCTACTAATGCTTGATGTTCTTGTTATGCTATGTATTACAGTGCTCTATCAGTTGTTTTTGCTATCTATCTCTTTATATATGTATTCAATTTATTTACGTCTTGGGTTGTATTTCAGTTTGTTATTTTTGGTATGTATCTAAAGTTGCCTATGACACTCTTTGTACACCTATGCCTTTCTATGAATATCATTTTTGTGTGTATACTTTGTGTCTACTTTGCACTTTTATTGCTATTTTTTTTTCTTTTTTTTTATTGATGTCAAAAGGGGGAGAAGCATTGAGCAAAATTGAGGTATTGAGCAAACTTGAAAGCAAAATTAAGATATTGAGCAAAATTGATATATGATATGCAAACTTAAAGAATGATATATGATATATGATGACATATTGAAATATATGATAATGATATATGATATATGATGACATTGAAAAGACGATGATATGAAATTGCAATATGAACTTTCATAAAACTGAAGTTGATACTATTGAATGATTATTGTACTTTCAAAACATTGTTAAAAATATGCTTATTGTAAGGGGGAACCTTTTTAAGGTTCACTCACTTTTGCTCCTAATTTGTTATCATCAAAAAAGGGGAGATTGTTGGCCTAACATGGCTTACTAATCTTGTTTTGATGATAACAAATCAAAAAGGTCATTTAACATGTTTTGTTGAAAGTGATGCAACTTTAGGAATCAGTTTTTAAACTCAAGATTTAATGTCATCACAAATTTCATTGCAAGATTCCATGAAAAAGATATAAAAGCTAAAAGATCATGAGAGCATGAATACCAAAGAGAACTTGATGAAAAGCTTATAGATTTGAAGCTCAAAGACAAGAATGACAAGCATGAAGACTCCAAGCTTAGAATATCTTAAAGTCTTAAGAGATTCCCTATGTAAGTACTTCATTCAAATAATAATTTGATTGAATTTGAAGCTCATTAGGAAACTCGTTGACTTAGAGACCATGTTTTGAAAAACCCTAGAAAATACTTTTCAAAAGTCTTAAATTATTTTGGGGAAATCAAAAGAGCAAAAAGAATTTGGAAACAAAATTAAAAAATCAGTTTTTGGTCTGTTCAGGCAACTGACAAGGTCTTTCCAAGCGACTGACAAATAATTGAACTGTTTTTAAAACAACCCGAGAGGACCCAGTTGACTGACTTGTGTTTTCCCAGTCGATTGACTCAATTCCGCCTTTGAAAATCTCAATATTTTAATGAATCTAGGTGACTGACTCCTACTTTCCAGTCCATTTACTCTTCGAGATTTCAAATTTTAAACATAACGCGAACTTTCCAAATTTGATTTTTTGAATTCTAAACGTTATGAAAACTTGGGAAGCACTCCAAGTCACTTGGGGAACACAAAATAATATTGATTAAACATCTAAAAATACACCCCCCCCCCCCCAAACTAAGGATTCAATTACACCAAGCAATACAGCATTCAAAGCTCTCTTGCTCTCAAAAGTCTCAAAGCTCTCTTGTGCAATCAATCTTTGAATTTTATTGCTGAGTTTTGCTATGAAACTCTCTCACAATTCTGAGTCTATTATGAATTCTTTCAATCTATAAAGAAAGCTCACGATGATATACTTCTAAAGGCTCCAAGTTCTTTCAATTATTATTTTGAATTGAAGTATATTTTAGTGCTTAATTGTTGTACTAATCAGCTCTTGTTGGGAGTGTCTTTGTACACTAAAATTTGTTCTTATTTTGTAGACGGTTCAGGTTCTTGAATTTTTGTTGGACCAAGCGTGGGGTATCCTTTTGAGAGGCAAACTCTAACCTATTGAAGGAGAGATTGTAAGGTTGCTCCTAGTCATAAAGGAGTGGTTATAGTGGAATCCTTGGGGGTGTTAGCCAATGGCAAGGACGTAGGCGGGTATAGTTGAACCTCTTAAAAACTCTCGTCTCACTCTCTTCCCTACTCTCATTTAAATTCCCATTCATATTAACTGCATGGTTGATTTTTAATTTTTTGTTCATATATACCACGTGGATTGGATATTAAATAAACCAAAGATTAATTTGACTTTAGGATTGCGGAAACTAAAAGGGAGTACGTTGGTTGATCAATATAAATTGTGGAAACCATTAGGGAGTACGTTGGTTGGTTAACACCCAAGACTTATTAATTGAAAGTTTATTTAAATTCTGAGTTTTTGGAAGAGTGTTGGAAGTTTGAAGTGTGTTTCATATTGAGAAAACAAGTTTACCAACACAGGGCTCTTTATCAGCAAACATACATTCTTAAACTCTTCTTTGAGTTACTAAAGTGCTAAAACTTTGAAAGCATTGCTAAATTCTTTCTCTATTATGAGTTGTGTTGTGATTGTGTTGATTGGTTTATATTGAGTTGCCGAAAGGGATATTCAAGTCGGTATATCCATTCATAGAGGTTTTAACAAAGCTAATTTTCTGCTGAACTTGCAATTTAAAAACAACTTTGCTTGTGTGGTTGATGAACTTAAAATAAGTTTAAGAAAAAAAAAAGAATCAATCAAAGAAGATAAAAAGAAATTTTAAAATCCCAATTCACCCCCCTTTTGGGAATACACCTTCCTTTTTAGTTTATGTTTAGATATTGTTGGATTTATTTATTTTATTTAAGCTATTATTGTGTTGAGTTAGTTTATTATTGTCATTAAGTCTAGTTATTGAGTTTTTGTCGTTTACTTACAGGTGTTTATTTATCGTTATTCTTTTCTTGTCATTTATTTTATGCATGTCAGGTTCTTAGTTTATGTTATGCATTATTTTAATTTAGTCACAAACTCTAAAAAATCCAGAATTACAATTCTATTGTGTTCAGTAAACACTGTTTTTTTATTTTTCTTCTTTTCATTTACACTAGTTTGAAATCGATCTGTATTCCCTGAGGAGACGATCTAACCTTTTGGGCTAATTATTACACGATAGAATTCCTATACTTGGGATAACCTTTACGCTACTCATTTTTTAGAGTGATTCAAGTTTTTGGCGTCGTTGCCGAGGAATGTCAGATTTAGTTTCAAACTAGTGGTTTTTCCTTTATTTTTCTCATGAAAAATAAAACAAAACAAAAAAAAAAAGAGTTTTGAAAAAACTATGGCTACACCTGCACCACGCACTCTTATGGATTTTTTGCAGCCTACACAAACCACTACACCATCTTGCATTGTGTTATCTAATGATGCACATAATATGAGAGTCCTTACTAGCACTTGCATTTTCTTACCGTGATGCACGAACCATGGGATGGATTCTGAGAGTCCTTACCAGCACTTAACGGACTTTGAGTTACCCTGCACTACTTTTATTGCTAGAGCTAGAACTGATGAATTTACTAAACTTCATTAATTTCCTTTCTCTTTGAAGGATAAAGCGAAGATGTGGTTTAATTCTTTGAGACCTAACTCTATCTCTAATTGGAATTATATAAAACGTTAATTTCTACATAAATTTTTTCCCTTATAGAGAACTCAGTTTTTATAGGAACAAATTAGTCATTTCATGCAAAGAGCGGATGAGACATTTCATGCAAGCTGGGATAGATTTAAGGATCTGGTTAACATGTGTCCCCACCATGGATTTGAATCATGGTTCCTAGTCAACTATTTCTACACTGCATTGACTCCTGAATCGAAACAGTTCATTCATACTATGTGTTCAAAAGATTTCTTCAATAAGGAGCCTGATGAGGCATTAGGTTTTCTGGATCATTTAGCTAAAAATGCTCAGCAGTGGAACACTAGGATTGACTGAAAGAGTAATTGCAGATCAACCATTGAGAGCAATACATGGTGGAGAGTGGTATGAGCTGAAAGATGATGTTGATGTTGAGGCACGTATGGCTAAGATCACCAGAAGATTGGATGCTATGGAGATGGAAAAGGAGAATAGTATAGAGCAATTTCAGAATCAACCTCCTCAGTCCTATGCACAACCTTCTCAGTCGTCATATCATCAGGCTGCCTTTCAGTATCAGTATCAGCCACATCAGATTTCTCAAATCTATTCTTTAGCAGCGCCCACTCCACCGAAGAAGTCTCTTAAGGATAGTATGGCACAGATGGTCAATACACTTTAGCAATTTATGTAGGGTATGGCCATAACCAATACCCAGACTTCTCAAGCGACCAACGAGATTAAGACTGATTTGACTAGGTTGAACACAACATTGAGTTCATTAAAGCAGATACTCCATTTCAAGCCTAGCCAGATACTCAAGTGCAGTCTGCAATCGTGGAGCCATCATCCTTTACTAAAGTAAATGTTAGGGATTGCAATGTTGAAACAAATCTCCATAGTGGTAAGGTGACTGGTAGATAGGGAGGTTGAGCAGAATGGTAAGAGTTCAACTTTTAAAGAACCCGGTAAAAAATTTGATGTTAATGTTTCCGAAGCACCGAAGGTAACTGTTCCAACGATGTTCCTCATAGACTAGTTCTTAAAGAAGTGAATTCCTTGGAAAACATACTGAATAAAGATCATTTCTTGTTAAAAGAAGGAAGTCAATCTGCATATGTTTTTTCTGGTACTTTCTAGAGCATTGATTTATTTGAGGCTAAATTTTGTGTAGGTAACAATGTAGATTCATTGTGGCAACTCAAATTTGGAGACCCGCCAATTCAATTTATAAACCTACACCTACCAGATGAAATTCCTTCCGAGCCTCCTCTAGACATACTGGTGATGTTTTTCTTTCCTTTATTTTCATTTTTTTTATTTTGTTTCATTTTTAGTTTATTTTTAGGTACATTTTCGTTTAGTTTCAGTTTTTATTTTCCCTTACTGCTCTACCCAGGTACTCTTCTACTTCCCTCATTATCATTCTTTTGCTTCTCTTTTCAAACATTGAGAACAATGTTATATTTTAGTTGGGGGGAGAGAATTTGCATGTGCAATTGTGTACTTCCATCTGATAAGTTTTAATGTGATATTTGCATGAGATGTTTGCATGTCAGTTTGGTCCACCTTTGGGAAATACTGGTATTGAGCTCAAAGCATGCTGAATTCCTTATTTGTGAACGTTACATGCTAATTTCTTTTTCATTTTTGAGGATATGGAACATGTAATGTGTAGTTCAAATCAGAGTTTAAATCAAAGAGAACTTTATCCATTTCACTTAGTTTCAACCAAGGGAATGATGTTGAAAGTTTTGCTAAACATAGGTCAAAAGACTTAGAAAGACTACGTATATTGTTTTTGGTTGATGTATACTTCAGTTGTTTGGGACTCTAATGAACCATATCCTAATGGCTTAGAAAAGAAAAGAAAGAAAAAATTTTGAAGCAAATGAAAATGGGAAACAAGCCAGGGATCAATTGCAAAAATAAAAATAAATAAAATAAATAAAAATAGGGAAACAATGGTGTATTGGAAAAAACTACCTATTACCGGGGTTCTAAATAAACAAGAAAGTGGGTGCCTTTTAAAGTGTAGTAGCATGAAAGCCGCCATTGTACATTCATGCACTGGAAATGGCTACCTACTACCGGGGTCCTAACTAAACAAAAAAAGTGGGTGTCTTTTAAAGTGTAATAGTGTGAAAGCTGCTAATACAATGGTTTTGACTTAAGAGTAAGGTCGTGAGGTTGTCTCAAATTAAATGTTGTGATTGAAACCGTTAATGTCTATTGGTAGTCAATCTTGGAATTCTAGCCTTATTCTTATGCACATGAGCTTTGTACTCCATTATCTTGGTTGATTTACTAAATGGTGTATAAATCTCCTAGTTGATACTTAACTTGGGTTCATCTGCTCCCTGTGTTCCTAAACTCATTAAGCATATTTCATGGCATGTGATTTTCACGAGGATTGGAATTTTAGTTCCTACTCCCCTGGTTTGAATGCATTCATGTTATTTGCTAAAGACTAGCAAAACGTTAGTTGGGGGGAGTGATTACGCGTCAAAGTTGCATAATTAAGTATTTAAATGCATTAATTAAATGTTACAATTCTAATTAAATACTTAATTATGTCAAGTATTTTAATCATTGAGCTCATTTGATAATTTTAATATAATTATCTTATTTTTGCCATAAATTTACGGATATTCATATTTTATTTTTACAAGATAATTTTTTGGAAATTAAATTCGAAATTAAAATGTACGTGGGTTGTACGTGAGAGAAACCGTGTCATGCATGCAAAGAAGGTCGTGGAGCAAATGACAAGGAAGTCGCATGCACGTGAAGAAGCATGCATTTAATGGGCTATTCAAATGCATGCATGAAGTGAGTCGTGTGCGTTAGAGGAATCAAAAGGGACCTGCCATAAGCATTTAATCTAGATCATGTACAAGCCATGCATGAAATACAAGTAAAGAGGTCGTGAGTGCATGGGCTTACACTTCGTATAGGCTGGTCGTGTGAATCAAAATACAAAATAGGAGTCGTTTGCATGCATGTGATAAGACCAGCCCATGCAGAGAACATGCAAAGCATGGGCTATCTATTGGGCTTGATAACTGGGTCTTAGGCATGCAAGGGTTGCTGAGTGTGCGTGAGGAACAAGAGCATGCGCTAGGAAGCAAAGGACAAAAAAAAACCCATGCGTGGAGAGGAGACCATGACAAGACCATGTGAAGAGGTCTCTCCAATGCGCTACAAGAACGTGGGCTGCGTGCATACTTGAGAAGACCAGCCTGGGCGTAATTAAAAGGCCCATGCACTGCTTTTCTGGGGCACCGAATTCAAAGAGGAGGCTAGCTAGCTTTTAGAGGGTTTAAGAGGCAGTAGGGTCTATTGGGGAGTAGGCTTTATTTTAGGGTTTTATGTTTTAGCTAGGGTTGGAGTAGCCGCAGGGGGGTTCTTGGCATTGGGAAGAGCATCGCACAAAGGCTGCTGTTGGAGGTCGCGAACAACACTCCAATTCGGCCATTCTCTCTATTCCATCTCTCTCTCTCTCTCTCTCTCTCTCTCTCTCTCTCTCTCTCTCTCTCTCTCTCTCTCTCTCTCTCTCTCTCTCTCTCTCTTTCATTCTCTCTCTTTCTTTTATTGTTATTTAGTTTTTATTTTAATTTAATGTCATTTTAAATACTATGTTGGAACTTTGTTATTGATTATTCTACTTTAATGCATTTTAAATATCTTGTTGGAGCTTTTCATTAGTTTAAATTCAATTATTTTTATTTAAGAGTTTCTTGAGTTTATTTATTGTTAAGTTTAATTTATTTAATTAGTTGAGCTTTATTTATTTTTAAGTTTAGTTTATTTTCTTTTAGTTGAGTCATTGTTAAGTTCAGTTTATGTTTAGATATTGTTGGATCTATTTATTTTATTTAAGCTATTATTGTGTTGAGTTAGTTTATTATTGTCGTTGAGTCAAGTTATTGAGTTTTTATCATTTACTTGCAGCCGTTTATTTATCATTATTCTTTTCTTGTCATTTATTTTATGCATGTTAGGTTCTTAGTTTATGTTTTGCGTTATTTTAATTTAGTCACAAATTATAAAAAATCCAAAATTATGAATCTGAATTGTGTTAAGTAAACAATGTTTTCTTATTTTCTTTTTTTTTATTTTATGCGAGTTTGAAACCGATATGCATTCCTCGAGGAGACGATCTGGCCTTTTAGCCTAATTATTACACGACAGAACTCCTATACTTGGGATAGTCTTTGCGCTGCTCATTTTTTAAAGTGAGTCAGTGAGTGTGCAGTTGGGGCTCGGTTTAAGAGCTATTGCACTAAAATGCACGGCCATTTTAGGAAGATGGGAGATCAGGCTGAAGCACACCCACACAATAGGATCTCCCTAGAGGATTGGGAGGTAGTGTGTCACCACTTTCGCGACCCTAGCTATCAGGTGATGTGCTTGTATTATAAAGACTACTTTTTTGTATTGATGTGGCTAATGAAAAGTCGTTACATGCTTTTTGTAGGCTATCTGTGTGAAAAATGCTGCGAGTCGCAACAAACTAGATTCGATGCATTACGGAGGGTCGAAGTTATTCGTCCATCATCGAAAGGTAATTTCTATAAAACTATCTAAGCATGACATGACAAATATTATTTATGTTTATGCTTCCAAATTAATATTAATGACGTTTTATATGATAATGTAGCATGATCCCGTCACTGGCGAACTGGAGCCGAGGCCGGATCTTTATCAGAGAACACATCAAAGGCCTTCGGGGGAGTGGTGCCAGGGTGCGCAAAGCAAATATGTTAGTCAAATATATTATTTAGTTTATTATTTTATTCAAAACGTCAAAGTTGTATTCTTATTTATTCATTTTCTACATTTTCATGACTGAAAATAGGCAAAAATGGTCGAGCTGAGGAATGCACGAATTCCATAGGGGAATTAGCCAATGACAGATGAAGAGATCTGCACTCGGGTGCTGAGATTGACCGAGCGCGTCGAGCTGTCGATTCTCAAGCAGAGGAGATGGTTCTCTAGATGCAGATGATGGAAATGGAGAACTAGCAGCTAAAAGAATAGGTATCCACCTAGGGAGCGGAGAACGAGCAGTTGAAATAAAAATGTCCACCTGGGGAGTGGACAACGAGTAGCTAAAAGAAAAGGTGACCTAGGGAGTGGAGAACCAGCAGATGAAAGAAGAGATGTCCGCCTCGAAAGCGGAGATTGAAGCTATGAAGAACTAAAAAGCACAGATCGAACAAATGATGTTCCACTCTCGTCCAAATAATGCAGGTGGATCCTCCTCTCATTAGAAGGTATGTAAAAGGTGAGAATGATGCATTATTAACTAATTGTAACTTTATTTGTTTTTATGTCGTAAAATGACAAATGGTATAATGACCTGAAGAATAATGGTATTTAAATAATAAAGAAAAGGGAAAATGGGAAACAGTAATAGAAGGAGGCAGCAAGCCTCGTCGATGAAGGTGTGCTTTGTCAATGAGAAGATACTGAGAGGATGTTTTGGGTGACTCTAAATTATGTCGATGAAGGGGAGCCCTCATCAACAAATTTACTCTTGACCTCATCAACGAAGCCCCTAGTATAAATAGCTTAAAACTCAGTTTTTATGCAGAAAAATTGGCAGAAACGCTCTCTCTCTCTCTCTCTCTCTCTCTCTCTCCTCCCTACAGTTTCTCTCTCCTCTCTCTTCGATTTCGGCTCCTTCGTTTGCCGGATGGACGATCTGAGGCCACCACAACGCTCCTAGAAAAGTTATCTCCAAGTCTGCTGGAGCGGATCATTGGTGGAACAGAGTTGAAATTCATCCCTAATTTAAGGTAAGGCTTTTTATGCCAAATTTGGTATTACCGTAGCTATAGGAAATGTTATTCACAGAAAAATACTAAAGTATAGTTCTGGGAGTTGTCATTTTCAGGGTGTTGAACGGAGAACCTTGCGGGTGCAGGACGAGCGCATTTTAGGGGGTTTTTTTTCAGTGTCAGGTAAGAGAATAAACTAAAGCAGTTATTTTTCATGCAAATTATTATTATTTATCAGCAATTTAATTTTCAAGAAAGCATGTATTATATTTTAATATTGTTGACAAAATGAATATATGGGAAAATATTGTTGTTATACAGGAAATATGATTTTAGAATAAAATATATGATTTTACTCAGCATTGTGTGGCATGAATATGGTTTTACATGATAAGTATTATGTTATGGCAAATTTTACGAGTAAAGCATGTTTTCAGGAATTATGAAATAATATAGTACATTATGATTTTGAAATACATGATAATTGATTTATTTATTTCAGAATGATATGTATTAGATATTTGGCGCAAGGCCGTGATTGGTAGTCGATGCAAGGCCGTGTTTTACGTATGATTTCAGTGCAAGGTCGTATTTATGAAATGTTCGACGCAAGGCCGTATTTATGAAATTATAGAAAATGCTATCAATCCATTTATGTTAAATGCTATATTATCATGTATTATATGTTATCAGAACCCGGATGTTAGTTTAGTTCAATTTTAGAAGCACGGTACCGTAGCTATATAGATCAGATATCTATGTTCAGATTTGTGCTAATAGTCCCATAAAGGGGTGGGAGATGGATAGTTGATGTGGTTTTTAGTGTAGAGTTGTAGACGTCCACCTGGCAGTTCGGACCAAGGTGTGGCGGGCCCATCGTACTTATAGACATTTTTGGCTCGACAGTGGTCGGCCAGCCATTGTCGAGTCCCGCCTTCAAGCTGTACAACCTGTCATGGGGGGTAATACATGACATCAGCTAGCTATACATCCTAGGTAAATTTCAGTATTATAGTTATATCAAATATTTCATGATGAGTATGAATTATTAGAAACTATGAAAGTATACGATTATTCAGTATGTTATGATGAATGTTTTCCAGCTTATAAAATGTACTATATATGTATTATAGCACGAAACATTCATGTTACCACATAATTGTATTTAGTTTATTTTCCCTTACTGAGAAGTGTTTTACCCCTGAACTTAAATAATTTTTAGGAAACCCAAAAAGACCGGCATATCGAGGCCGCCATTGATTCTGTTGTGCTACCCTGTTAGGAGGGTAAGTTTGAACTAGGATCAGGAGATTTTGGTATGGGATCGTATTGATATTTTTGTATTTTTGGGAGATGTATATAAATACAGTGTTTTGGAATATAGTTAACTATGGTATTATATATTTTGTGGTAATGAGAATGATGATTTACATTTACTGCTGCTTAGGTTCCGTTGTGTATGACAGGTGTCCCCGTTACCCACGAGTTTCAGGTTGACTATTTTATTTATTATTTTTTATTATATGATAAGATAAGCAGGTCGTTACAATTTGGTATCAGATCCTAAGATGTTAGGTTCTGTACACTCTAGAATGCAGCAGTAATAATACTAGAGTATAGGATAAGGGAATTTGACGTCATGTTTTGTAGTCTAGATGCAGGACTTCCATGGTGGTTTGTGTGATTTTCCTAGGGTGACGATTTCAGGAAAGTCATGGTAAACTATTGTCAGGTTGGGTATATAGGTTGCAGGATTGATCCTTGAATTAAGATCAGGAGTGATGAATTAATTAAGGAAATATAGTACTAGTTGGATGATATGTTATGGTGATAGGGTTCTAAGTTAAGTTATTTGTTTTTCAAGATGGACCCTGGTGGTAGTAGTGCCCATGCTAGTGGGAATGAGGGTGTTGGACCCTCAGGCGCTGCAGGTGGAGATTCAGATGCAGTTTTGCGCAACGTGGCACAGCAAGTCATGGCTAAAATTTCCAGGAATTCCAAGGAGTTGTGTTGTTCGTCTGCAAGCCATGGCAACTCGATAGAGAAATTCATTAAGATGAATCCTCCGGCTTTCTCAAGAGGAACTGATCCTGCAGTTGCTAAAAACTGGGTGCAAGAGATAGAGAAAATATTTGTAGTGATGTGGTGTATAAAGGAATAGAGGGTACTGTTTACTACCTATAGACTGACTGGAGAGGCCGAGAGATGGTGGATGGCAGTGATACTCTTGGAGTAGCAGAGGACAGTACCTTTGGAGATGTCGTGGGAGCGGTTTAAGGAGACATTCTTTGACAGGTATTTTCCAACCTCGTCCAAGGAAGCTAAGATAGAGGAGTTCCTGAATCTGAAGCAGGGATAGCAGATAGTGCAGTAGTACGCGGCGAGGTTCATTGAACTATCTCGCTTCACCCCGTACATTATTCCAGATGAGACGAAGAAGGTACGATAGTTTGAAAGAGGCCTGAGGAAATAGATATATAAGCAGGTGTTGATACTAAAGTTACACGATTTTACTGAGCATGTAGATAGGGCCACTATAGCAGAGATTGGAGAGCGGATTGAGGCTGAGCAGCAGAGGCAAAAGAAGAGATCCGCACCTTCTAGTTCCCAGTAGGGATTCGGCCATGTTTCATGGAAGATAGGTGGCTACTAAAAAGATCGAAGGCAGTAGATAGGGACTCGAGGTTTTTAGGGTACGCAGCCACTTCCAGCTTGCTCGACTTGTGGGAAAAGACACATGGGGGAGTGTCGTGCCGAGCGAGGTGTTTGCTACTGGTGTGGAGAGTGGGGAGCCAGGGCAAATAATAAGGGATTATTAGGCTTAGATTGGTGCTGCTCCTGCTCCTAGACTTGCTCGAGGAGGCTACCAGGCTCCACGTGGAGGCCAGCAGAGGAATATGGCTCCAGCCAGGGTTTTGGTTCTAACACCGAGTGATGTTAAGGCAGCTGGCGATGTGGTACCAGGTACGATTAATGTGTTTTCATTTAAAGTTATTGCATTATTTGACTCAGGGACCACGCACTCATTTGCGTCTGTGGAATGTGTTAAATTGTGTGGGGCCGAAACACAAATATTAGATGTTGAATTATTAGTAGCTACACCAACTGGGTCAGTAGTGATGTGTCGTAAGATGCTCCGGGGTTGTTCAGTTGACATTCAGGGGAGGATTTTATCTACTGATTTGGTGGTGCTGGATATACATGGGTTTGATATCATTTTAGGCATGGATTACCTAGTAGCTAATTTTTCCAGTATAGATTGTCGTGTGAGAGAAGTGATATTCAGACCTCCAGGAAAACCAGAATTCAGATTTTCAAGGTCACGAGTGCAATCTCTACCTCAGATGGTCTCAATTATTTAGGCGAGGAGACTACTCCTAAGTGGTTGTCAAGAATTCATGGCCTTCGTGAAGGAAACAACAGGGAATGAAGTGAATCTCACCAGTATGCTGGTAGTAAAGGAATTTACCGATGTGTTTCCAGATGAATTACCGGGTTTTCCACCTGATCGTGAGGTAGATTTCCTTATTGATCTACTTCCAGGTACAGTGCCAATCTCTAAAGCACAGTATCGAATGGAGGCAGCAGAATTGGTAGAATTGAAAAATCGGTTGCATAATTTACTTGATAAGGGTTTCATACGACCTAGTGTATTCCCGTGGGGAGCTCCAGTACTATTTGTAAAGAAGAAGGATGGGTCTATGAGAATGTGTATAGATTGCAGGGAGATTAATAAATTGACAATTAAGAACAAGTATCCTCTACCCCGTATCAATGATTTGTTTGACCAGCTCTAGGGTACACAGGTGTATTCTAAGATCGACCTCAGATCAGGCTACCATCAAGTAAAGGTAAGGGCAGAAGATGTATCGAAGACGGCCTTCAGGACCAGATATGGGCATTACGAGTTCCTTGTTATGCCATTTGGTCTGATGAATGCTCTTGTGATATTTATGGATTCGATGAATAGGATTTTTAATCCATATTTAGATCAGTTTGTTGTGATTTTTATTGATGATGTACTGGTCTATTCGAAGAGCTATAAGAAGCATGAGGTACATTTGAGGCAGGTTTTACAGACACTCAGGGAGAAAAAGTTGTATGCCAAGTTCAATAAATGTGACTTCTAGCTTGAGAAAGTTGTGTTTTTGGGGCACCTTATCTCAGGAGATGGAATTTCTATGGATCCTAGTAAAATTGATAAGGTAGTGAATTGGGCTAGTCTAAGGAACATCCAGGAGATCAAGAGTTTCTTGGGGTTAGCTGGATATTACCGTCATTTTGTTGAGGGGTTCTCAGCTTTATCAGGGCCTCTAACACGACTGACTAGGAAGATTTCCATATTTGAATGGGACGACAGCTATGAGCACAAGAATTAAAGCGCAGGCTAGTCACAACACCAGTATTGATCATCCCGTCAAGGGGTGAGGGTTATACTATTTATAGTGATGCGTCATTGAAGTTACTTGGCTATGTATTGATGCAACATGACAGGATGGTGGCATATGCATCCAATAAGTTGAAAGAATATAAGAAGAACTACCCTACCCATGATCTTGAATTGGCCTTAGTGGTACATGCATTAAAGATTTGCAGCCATTACCTATACGGCGAGTGGTGTGAGATTTTCTCTTACCATAAGACTTTAAAGTATTTCTTCACTCAAAATGAATTGAATATGAGACAGAGGAGGTGGGTAGAGTTAATTAAATATTTTGATTGTACTATCAGTTACCACCCAAGGAAAACAAATGTGGTAGCTAATGCGTTGAGCAGGAAGTCTGCGAAACCAGTGTTAGCAACTATGGAGATCCAATATCTAATTATGATGGACCTGGAGAGACTCGGCATAGAGTTGGTAGAGAGTGATCCTCCAGTATGTATCGCCAGTTTAGTGGTACATCCTACTCTATAGGAAAGGATTAAATTCGCTCAGAAGGAAGACCCAGAATTAGTAGAGGTGATAGATAGAGCGCAGACTGGTCAGGGTGAGGAATTCTACATTTCAGATGACGGAGCTTTACAGTTCTGTTCCAGATTATGTGTTCCTTCTGATGCTGACATCAAGAAGACTATTTTGGAGGAGGCTCATAGATCTTTGTATATAGTTCATCCCAGGTAGTACGAAAATGTACAGGGATCTGTGAGAGTTCTATTGGTGGAGTGGTATGAAGAAGGAAATTGTCGAGTATGTAGCGTAGTGTCTGACGTGCCAGCAGGTAAAAGCTAAGCACCAGAGACCGGCGGGTTAATTGCAGCTGCTATTTATCCTAGAGTGGAAGTGGGATCATATATCTATGGACTTTGTCTCAGGGCTGGCTTTGGCATCGCATGGCCAGAACGTGATTTGGGTGATAGTAGATCAGTTGACTAAGACCGCCCATTTCCTCCCTATCAAGATCAGCTACTCCCTCAACCGTTTGGCAGAGATTTACATTCAGGAGATAGTTCGTTCTCATGGAGTGCCTATGTCCATAGCGTCAGATCGAGACCTACGTTTCATGTCATGATTCTAGAGAAGTTTGCAGGAAGCTTTAGGGTCTCAGCTATCATTTAACACGATATTCCATCCTTAGTTAGAGGGGCAGACTGAGAGGACAATACAGATACTAGAAGATATGCTCCAAGCATGTGTATTAGATTTTGGGGGTAGTTGAACTCAGTATATGCCGCTGGTGGAGTTCACGTATAATAACAGTTATCAGGCCAGCATTGGCATGGCATCGTTTGAGGCTTTATACGGTAGGAGATGTTGATATCCTTCGTATTGGGACGAGATGGGTGAGTGGCAAGTTATGGGGCAAGAGCTTGTGTAGTAGGCATATAATAAAATTCTGCTCATCAGGGATAGAATCAATTCAGCTTAAAGCCGACAAAAGAGTTATGCCGATAATTGTCGTAGGGAATTAGAATTTGATATTGGTGATCATGTATTTCTAAAGATAGCTCCGTTAAAAATGGATATGAGGTTTGAAAGAAAAGGTAAACTTAGCCCTAGGTTTATCAGTCCATTTGAGACTTTAGAGAATGTGGGACTGGTTGTCTACAGGTTAGCTTTACCACCCGCATTATCCAAGAGGCACGATGTATTTCAGGTTTCCATATTGAGGAAATACGTTCCAGATCCTTCTCATATAATCAGTTTTAGTGAATTAGAGCTCAATGATTCGCTAGTCTATGAGGAGATGCCAATGCAAATTCTGGATAGAAGAGAATAGGAACTACGTAATAAGAAAATTCATTTGATAAAGGTTCTATGGAGGAATCATGCAATAGAATAGGTTTCTTGGGAGCTCAAAGAATAGACCAGACAAAAATACCCACAATTGTTCCAAGAAGTTCAGATGTAATTAGGAAATGTAAGTAAATGTGTAGTATTTCTTTTGCAGGTACATGTAATACTTTAGTTAATAAGTGGTATTTTAGTTTTGGGGGAAATTTTCTTTTAGTATATGTAATCTCCCAAGACTCGGAATGTAACAACGGTATTCCTCCGCCATAAGTGAGGAGAAGTAATAAAATAAGTAGACCATTTTCCCTTTAAGGGATGATGAATTATATGAATAGTAAATTTCGAGGAAAAAATTTTATAAGGAGGGGACAATGTAATGACCCGAAGAATAATGGTATTTAAATAATAAAGAAAAGGGAAAATGGGAAACAGTAACAGAAGGAGGCAGTAGGCTTCGTTGACGGGAAGATACCAAAAGGATCTTTTGGGCGACTCTAAATTTCGTCGACAAAGGGGAGAGTTTGTCGACGAATTTACCCTTGACCTCGTCGACGAAGCCCTTAGTATAAATAGCCTAAAACTCAATTTTTACACAGAAAAATCGGCAAAAATGCTCTCTCTCTCTCCTCCCTACAGTTTCTCTCTCCTCTCTCTTCGATTTCGGCTTCGTCGTTCGCCAGATCGACGATCTGAGGCCACCATGACACTCTTGGGGAAGTTTTCTCCAAGTCTGCCGAAGCGAATTGTCAGTGGAACAGAGTTGAAATTCATCCCTGATTAAGGTAATGCTTTTTATGCCAAATTTGGTCTTACCGTAGTTATAGGAAATGTTATTCATGCAAAAATACTGAAGTTTAGTTTTGGAAGTTGTCGTTTTCAGAGTGTTGAACGGGGAACCCTGCGGGTGCAGGACGAGCACGTTTTAGGGAGTTTCTTTTCAGTGCCAAGTAAGGGAATAAACTAAAACAGTTATTTTCCATGCAAATTATTATTATTTATCAAAAAATTTATTTTCAGGAAAGCATGTATTATATTTGAATATTGTTGAGAAAATGCATATTTGGGAAAATACTGCTGTTATACAGGAAATATGATTTTAGAATAAAATATATAATTTTACTCAGCATTGTGTGGCATGAATATGGTTTTACATGATAAGTATTATGTTATAGCAAATTTTACGAGTAAAGCATGTTTTCAGAAATTATGAAATAATACAGTACATTATGATTTTGAAATACATGATAATTGATTTATTTATTCAGAATGATATGTATTAGATATTCAGCACAAGGTCGTGATTGATAGCTGACGCAAGGTTGTGTTTTACGTATGATTTCGGCGCAAGGCCATATTTATGAAATGTTCGGCGCAAGACCGTATTTATGAAATTATAGAAAATTTTATCAATCCATTTATGTTAAACGCTATATTATCATGTATTGTATGTTATCAGAACCCCAATGTTAGTTTAGTTCAGTTTCAAGAGCACGGTACCATAGCTGTATAGATCAGATATCTATGTTTAGATTTGTGCTAACCGCCCCACAAGGGGGTGGGAGGTGGATAGTCGATGTGGTTTTTAGTGTAGAGTTGTAGACGTCCACCCGGCAATCTGGACCAGGGTGTGGTGGGCCCATCGTACTTACAGACATTTTTTACTCAGCAGTGATCGGCCAGCCATTATCAGGTCCCGCCTTCGGGCTGCACAACCCGTCATGGGGGGGTAATACATGACATCAGCTAGCTATACATCCTGGGTAAATTTCAGTATTACAGTTATATCAAATATTTCATGATCAGTATGAATTATTAGAAACTATGAAAGTATACGATTATTCAGTATGTTATGATGAATGTTTTTCAGCTTATGAAATGTACTGTATATGTATTATAGCATGAAATATTCATGTTGCCACACAGTTGTATTTAGTTTATTTTCCCTTACTGAGAAGTGTTTTACCCCTGAACTTAAATAATTTTTAGGAAGCCCAAAAAGACTGGTGGATCGAGGCCGCCGTTGAGTCTGTTGTGCTACCCCGTTATGAGGGTAAGTTTGAACAAGGATCAGGAGATTTTGGTGTGGGATCCTAGTGATATTTTTGTATTTTTGGGAGATGTATATAAATACAGTGTTTTGGAATATAGTTAACTCTGATATTATATATTTTGTGGTTATGAGAATGATGATTTACATTTACTGTTCCCTAAGTTCCGTTGTGTATGACAGGTGTCCCCGTTACCCACGGGTTTCGAGTTGACTATTTTTTTTATTATGTTTTATTATATGATAAGATAAGCAAGTTGTTACAAATCGGAACTAGTCCTGCTTTAAACAAGCCAACGGTTCCCAGGTTTAACTTATATGATCTACCAAACAAGTCAAAAATGGGTTCCAAGGGTGCAAAATGTGAAATATGCTTATTCTTGTCACAAACCAACTACCCCTAGCATATTCATAAGTAAAATGGCCCATGGGAACCAACCCTACATAAAATGAGCTCACAGTTCCCTAGTTTGAACTGTATGACCAAAAAAACAAATTAAATATGGAGTTTAAACTGCCCAAAACATGGAATATGCTTGTTCACGTCACAAACCAACTACTCTCACCGTGCTCGTAAGTAAAATGACTCATGGAAATTAGTCCTACATCAAACAAGTGAACGATTCCTAGGTTTGAACCGTAGGACCTACAAAACAAGTAAAAAAATGCGGTTCCAAGTGCCCAAAAAGCGTGACATGCATGTTTTTGTCACAAACCAACTGGCGCCACCATACTCATAAGTAAAATGACCATGGGAATTAAAATTGCATTAAATGAGCCAAAGGTTCCCATGTTTGTACCGTATGATGTATAAAAAAAAAAGTAAAAATCAGGGTTCAAGGAGCCCAAAATATGGAATATGCATGTTTTTGTTTCAAATCGACTACTACCACCATGCTCATAAGTAAAATGACCCGTGAGAACTAAACCTACACTTAATGAGCAAATGGTTCCCATGTTTGAACCTAATGACCTACAAAAATAGTTTAAAATAGGGTTTAAGGTGCCCAAAATTTGAAATCTAAATGTTTTGTATCATAATCCGACTACTACTACAATACTAGTAAGTAAAATGACTCGTGAGAAGTAAACCTGCATGAAATGAGCTAATGGTTCCCATTTTTGTACCATTTTACTTACAAAACAAGTCAAAATTGGGGTTCAAAGTGCCCAAAACATGGAATATGCATGTTTTCATCACAAACCAACCATCATCACCATGCTTGTAAGTAAAATGACCCGTTGGAACTAGTCTTGCATCAAACAAGCCAACGGTTCCCAATTTTGAACCACATGACCTACAAAACAAGTCAAAAATAGGGTTTCAAGGTGCCCAAAACATGGAATATGCTTGTTCTTGTCACAAACAACCTACCACCACGATACTCGTAAGTAAAATAAGCAGTGGAAACTAGTCATGCATCAAACAAGCCATCGGCTCCCATGTTTGAACTGTAGGACCTTGAAACAAGTAAAAAAAATGGTGTTCTAGGTGGTCAAAACATGAAATCCACATATTTTTGTCACAAACTAGGAACCGCCACCATACTCGTAAGTAAAATAACTTATAGGAAGTAACCTGCATCAAACAAGCCAACAGTCCCCAAGTTTGAACCATATGACCGAAAAAAACAAACTAAAAATGGAGTTCAAGGTGCCCAGTACATGGAATATTCTTGTTCTTGTCACAAACCAACTACCACCACCATGCTCGTATGTAAAATGACTCATGGGAACTAGTCCTTCATCAAACGAGCAAACGATTCCCAAGTATGAAGCAAATGACCTTCAAAACAAAAAAAAATGGAGTTAAAGGTACCAAAATGTGGAATATGCTTGTTCCTGCCACAAACCAACTACTGCTTCCATGCCCATATGTAAAATGACCCATGGGAAATACTCTTGCGCCAAACAATTCAACGGTTCCCAAGTTTGAACCGTAGGACCTACAAAACAAGTCAAAAAGGAGGTTTTAGATGCCTAAGATGTGAAATATGCATGTATTTTTTTCACAAACAACCTACCGCCACCATACTCGTAAGTAAAATGACCCATGTGAAATAACATGTGTGAAACAAACTAACAGTACCCATGTTTGAACCATATGACCTGCAAAAAAAAAAAAACTCAAAAATGGGGTTCAAGGTGCCCAAAACATGGAATACGCATCTTTTTGTCACAAATCAACTGCCACCATCATGCTCATAAGTAAAATGACCCGTGGTAATTAAACTCACGTCAATTTGCCAACGATTCCCATGTTTGTATCGTATGACCTACAAAACAAATCAAAATGGGGTTTAAGGTGCCAAAAATGTGGAATATGCATGTTTTTTTCATAAGCCGACTATCACCACCTTTCTCGTAAGTAAAATGATCCATAGGAACTAGTCCTACATCAAATGAGCCAAGGATTCCTAAGTTTGAACCATATGACCTACAAAACAAGTCAAAATGGGGTTCCAGGTGTAAAATGTGAAATATGCATGTTTTTGTCACAAACCAACTTCTGCCACTATATTCATAAGTAAAATGACCCGTGAGAACTAAACCAACATCAAACGAGCCAAGGGTTCACAAGATTGAGTCATATGACGTACAAAACAAGTTAAAAATGGGATTTAGAGTGCCCAAAATGTGAAATATACTTAACTTATCACAAACCAACTGCCGCCACCGCAATTATAGGTAAAATGACCCATGGGAACTAAACCTACATCGAGTGAGCTGACAGTTCACAAGTTTGAACTGTATTACCTACAAAACAAGTAAAAAATGGGGTTCAAGGATCCCAAAATGTGGAATATGCTTGTTCTTGTCACAAACAACCTACCACCACCACGCTCATAAGTATATTGACTCCTTCGAACTAGTCCTCCATCAAATGAACCAATAGTTCCCATGTTTAAACCAGATGACCTACAAAACAAATCAAAAATAGGTTCTAACTGCCCAAAAAATGAAATATGCATGTTTTTGTTACAAACCAACTACCACCACTGTACTCATAAGTAAAATGACTTGCGCGAGCTGAATCTACATCAAACAAGCTAATGGTTCTCAAGTTTGAACTATATGGCCTACAAAAAAGTCAAAAATGGGGGTCAAAGTGCCCAAAACATGTACTATAATTATTCTTGTCATAAACCAACTACTGCCACTATATTCGTAAGTAAAATGACATGTGGGAACTATACCTTCATCAAATGGTCCGAAGGTTCCAATGTTTGAAACATATTCCAAACAAGTAAAAATTAGGGTTCAAGGTGCCTAAAACATGGAATATATATGTTTTTGCTGCAACCCAACTACCACCATTGTGATCGTAAGTAAAATGACCCATGGGAACTAGTCCTGCATTAAATAAGCCAACGGTTCCCAAGTTTAAACTGCAAGACCTAAAAACAAGTCAAAAATGGGGTTCGAGTTGCCCAAAACGTGAAACATGCATATTTTTTACACAAATTGATTGCCGCCACCATACTTATAAGAAAAAGACCCATGGGAACTAAATCTACATCAAACGATGCAATGGTTCCCAAATTTGAACCATATGACCTACAAAACAAGTCAAAAATTAATTACGTTTAAGCCCTTAACAAATTCGGAACCCGAGAGGTTCGATTTGCTGACCTTCAGGGTCGGTCGACCGAACACATGGCCATTTTGAGTTTTGAAATAGGTTTGGTTAGCTGTGGGAATGACCAATTGACTGATCAAGGCGATTTTCCAAACCTTTTTGGTTGCCCGGTCATAAGGCCGGTCTGCTGATTCTTGAGGGTCGGTCGCCAGGGGCGTTTTTGAGCTCAAAGGATGGTCAGCCGGGGCAATGGGGCAAGTAGAAAGGTGAAACTTCATTGGTCAATCGACCGTGGAAGCTATGTTCAAATTAAGGTCGGTTGGCCGAGGCTTTACAACACATGTCTCACGTGGCAGGTTAGATCAACCGAGTCATTTAGTACATAAGGGGTCGGTCGACCGGGCTATGTAAAAATTACATTGTTGCCCTCTTTTGACCTATGAACTTTATCAACCCTTTTTGTATGAGTATGAAAATATGAGTAAAGGGTTTTCCATGAAAATTCAGGTTCCCTAAGGTCAGTCTATGGTTGATCTGAGCATTAAATCATATCATGCAGATGCATGCATTATTAAAGACCAAATATGAAAACTTAAATGCAATACAAATGAAATCAAATGTCTTCTTCTTCTCTTTTGCTCTTTTTTCTTCATGGAATACGCCAGATTAAGCTTTAAGTCATGTCTTGACTTCCATGTTCTTTTGCCCTTATGTGTGTGCTAAATAATATACCTGTTCACAAGCTAAATACACACATAAGATACTTGTGCTTTGTCACCATCAAAACAGGGATCACAAAAAGTCAACAATGTTTTTAAAAAAATAGATATAACTTTTTATGCCCAGTCTTTGTATCAAAAAAGAAGGAGTCTTTTCTTTAAGCTAGGGAATTCTTTTAAACTAC
Source organism: Malania oleifera (assembly GCF_029873635.1). Classification (NCBI taxonomy): domain Eukaryota; kingdom Viridiplantae; phylum Streptophyta; class Magnoliopsida; order Santalales; family Ximeniaceae; genus Malania; species Malania oleifera. The sequence continues at coordinate 71,413,652 of NC_080420.1, forward strand.
TCAAATTTTTTTATACTTAACTTAGCCCTTTTACTGATGCCAAAAGGGGGAGAATTATTTTGAGCAAAATGTCGCTAATCTTTTTATACTCCCTGCATTTTTTAAAGGTTCAATAGGATGAGTGTCTAAGCTTAATGCTACATGTATGTGTGTTATTGCTAAAACTAAATGCATATGATTTAAAATGTCTTCTTTCCTTAACATGCTTGAGTCATACTGTTTATTTTAAATTATGCATCTCGTTAGGGGTAGCCTTTTCAGGTTGAACCCATTTTGCTCATGTGTGTTGTCATCATCAAAAAGGAGGAGATTGTTGACCTTTTGAGTCTGATCCCTGTTTTGATGCTGACAATGTACAAGTATCTCATGTGTGCGTTTAGTGTTTGAACAGGTCTATATCTTAGCATGCACATGTGATAAAATAAAAATGGAGGCTAGGAAGGACTTGAAGAGCACATACACCTGACATACTCCATGAAGAATCAAAAGAGTAAAGAAGAAGAAGACATGTGTTATTTTATTTGTAATGCATTTAGTTTAGATTGTTTTGTAACAATGCACGACTTGCATGATATGATGCTAAGTTCAAAACCGACCATAGACAGACCTTAGGGGACCTAACTTTTTTATTGAAAAATATTTTTCATAAAAACTAAAAGCACTCAAAAGATTTTGAAAATGTTTTAAGGTCAAAAAGGGTCTAAATTTCATTTTTATAAAGAGCCCGGCTGACCAGCCCTTTACAGGCATCAATCGCCTAATTGACCGACCCTATTATTGGGCCTGATTTTCAAAGCCCAATCGACCGGCCCAATTTGAGCACGAAAGCCCCAGCCAACCAGCCCATTCATTTCAGCCAGTTTTGAAGCCCCAGCCAACCAGCTTATATGCCTTAAAAGTTGCTCAGTCGACCAGTCATTCAAGGCCCAGGCGACTAGTCATTCAAGGCCCAGCCGACCAGACCTTCCCTAGTCGACCGAACCTCTCGGGTTGTTCAAATTCTCAGTGCAAAAACATGATTAATTTGTAATTAAACAAATTAATTAATTCCATCAGTGTCCCTAACGATCATTTTTCTTGGAAATTCTATATATAGCCCATTCTAAAGCTTAATTAGCAGCTTGATTTGCTTGAAATCCTCTCAAAATATTTTGTGCTTCATTTTATCTTATCTTTTCAAATGCAAGTAAATCATTTTCACTCTCTTTCTTTATTCATTTGAAAAATCATATTTAAGAGAGTTTTTATTTTATTTCACTTCTTTCATTTGCACATTGATTGCATTTGAGGGTTGATTGAAAGAAGCTTTATTTAGGCAATTTATTTTATCATTTAAAGCATTTATAATCACTCATACTTTATTTTCAAAATCATATTTGAGAGTAAGTTTAGAGTTTATCCACACTTTTTCTTCGATAAATATTTTTGTGGAGAAATTATTTATAGCTTGTGAATCTTTGAGCATCTCCATTGCAAGATTCAAAAGCTCACATATTCTTTATTGCAAAAAAATATTTTTGAGCAAAACCCTAGCTTTCTTGAACAATATTTGTGAATATTATTTTAGAAGAAAGCACTTGGGATTTTAAGATCTTTGGAGGCTTTTATTGTCCACTCATTTTTTTTCATTAAAGATCATATACATATATTTGTGCAAAAATCATTTGAAAGCAAACCCTAGGTTCTCCTATTTGTTTTCTTGAAAAATATTTTTGGAGATATATTTATTAGGGTTTGAATCTTTGAAGTATTCATCATGTACATTTTAGTCAAAGATTGCATAAGTTTCATTAAGAAAAATTACCTTACTCTGCTGAGCTTGCTTCATATCATTTGAGAGTGTATATAGGACTTCAAACTTGTACATCTCTACTTATTTTAAGAAGCAATTTCCTTGTATGAAAAATTTTATATATGTGAACCGGTTGGCTCCACCCGGTAAGTGAGCTAGGGAGACTCTGCCCTATAAGGAGAACTGGTTTGGCTCCACCTAGTAAGTGACTTAGGGAGACTCCGCCCTGTAAGGAAAACTAGCTTGGCTCCACCTGGTAAGTGAGTTAGGGAGACTCCGCCTTGTAAGGAGAAATGGTTTGGTTTTGCCCGGTTAGTGATTTAGGGAGACTCTGCCCTGTAAGGAGATTTGTAAACGGCATCGCTCCGCCCGGTTAAGTGAGCAAAGTAGTGGAATCCTTGAGTCGTTGGTCCAAGGCGAGGATGTCGACAAGATTGGCCGAACCTCGATCAAAATAATGCACTCTCTTTCCCTACGCTATTTATTTTCTGTATTTGTATGCTAATACTTAATTTGTTATAAATGTTATATTTGTTTTAAATATTAGCATACTTGATTATTTGGGGGATTTGAGATTGTTTGGAAAGACCCTAGGTTACGCTATACCGGTTGTGGTTTTAAATAGGACACATTTGACGTAGGAAATTTAAAATACCTAATTCACCCCCCCCCCCTCTTGGGAATACACCATTTCTATCATTTACGTTTGATAAATTCAAAGTTGAGTACTGAACAATTTCCAGACAAGTTATGGGATTATATAAAATTGCATTTAAATTTTTAACGGTTCAAAAATATTTCAAATGTTAAAAGAAATAGATAAAATCTAGCAACATTAAAGTTATCAAAAACCTCCCTTAATTTTTTTTCTATTTTTTGTTTTTCTAACAAAGAGGACCGTCTATTGGTTAGCTGATTTACTCTTTTATTCAATTGTAATAAACTAAAAAGGAGAATGGCATCAATTTACTAAATTATATTGGGAAATCAATCAGGTAAGTTTATTGTTTTTAAAACCGGGTTGCTAAGCGAAATAGAGACCCAACCAACTCTAGAATGACAACATAATTCTATTATTATTTTAAAAGAAATTAAGAATATATAAAAAAAATCTAAAATTATTAATCAATTAGAAAAATGCCTAGATAAATATCATGCTACAAAATATTTGTTATATATTCAATTTTCATACAAATTAAATGACGAAATATACCTTAAAATAAATATAGCATACTTCAATATTTTTAAATTTAAATTACCCCTCAAACATAGTGTTAAAAAACACAAATTAAATTTTCAAATTTTGTACTTCATAAATTAAAATTATAAGGTTGAATGTTAGTATTTCTATATTTAAAATGTAAATGCTAAACAAATAAAAAAAACTCAAATTCATCTTAATTGATTGACTCTAAATCAAATTGGCTCATCTGGGCTGATCAATTTGTTGATTTTTATTAGTTTTATCTAGGATATTATATTATGGAATACGGTATTCAACTTGGGCCGAAAAGCAAGTCAATTCTTAATCTAACAAATTTTACAAGCTAATACAAAATAATTTCCAACATGAATATAGCATGTGTTGCTCATTTAACATTCCTATGAGTTTAAATTGTATTCTTGCGTCCTGAAATATTAAAATACCACTAGTTTTATGATCAAAAAATTCTTTAAAAATTTCAAAATTATAGTATAAATCCATGAATTATAGCACAAATATCATTATTGAATGTAAATCCATGAGCTAATATCCAATGATATCACTAAATAACATATGCATATATATATATATATATATATATATATTGTCCATAAAGTAATAAGTCTCCTAATATCTATACATATAACTATGGTACTCAAACTGCCATTTTCCTTTGGATCTTCTAAAAATTTAGAATGTAATGTAAAAGCATGAACATAATTGGTGATTTAAAAGTTATACTGAACTGGCCGATTCTAGCTCACTTTTGAGACCCGATAACATATTTCTAACATAATGTTGAAATTGGTGTGATCCTAAGAAAGGGAGTGAATTGGATTTTAAAAATATTTTGGTTAAATTAAATATTTATGCCGATTCACCACATATCATATCCCATTTTCACGTGTGTATGTAAACTAATAAAATGATAAATACAGACATACACGTGAAACATATCTCATTTAAAATAGAAGTGTGCATGCAAATAATTATAATGATAAGTGAAAGTATACACATGCAGAAATTTAAGTGCAGAAATATAAATGAGATAGAGAGAGCGACACAAGATTTATTATCGAGGTTCGGCCAAACCAGTCTACGTCCCTGCCTTAGACAATAAAAGTTGTATCAATATTACAAACCCAAAGTGAATTTAAGCAAAAAGGAAATGGAGAAGCAGCTGATACTGAGTGTCTCCTATATGTCTCTCCATCGGCAGATCCTTCTTCTTCATCGCTTACATCCATATGCTCTTCTCTTTCATTACTCTCGTTCAGGTTCCTTAGGTGTTCATTAAAAATATGGAAGTTTGCCTTTGCAATAGATTCAAATTTAGTAAACCTAGTATGAAGCTCGGTGTGCTAGCATGGGATGTAGTAGCTAGCTCCCTCAACTCACTATGCATCGACCCCTTGAATTCATTGAAAGAAGTAGTGAGACATGTAATAGCTGCCATGATTTCTGTGTTAGCTGGCTCGTGAGGCCATTCCTATGGAGCTTCTGGTGGGCCTCTTACTCTCTCTGGAATGGTCGGCAACCACATGTTACCGGTCAATTCGTAGCCCATCATTTTCAAAGTGGTAGAGGAGAACAAGTCTGAGCTTTTCATCTTTTTTAGCAGTAAGTATGGTGTTCTGGCCACTTTCTCTCTCATGAAGATCCTATTTAGAATACCCCCATATGGCAAGATGATTCTTTTCCCAACATTTTTTCTAAACATCCACTTTATGATCAGTGTTGGCAGATCAAGCTTCTTCCTCATGAAGAAGCACCACATAACGAAGCAGTCTAGATATGATATGTAGTCCCTGGATCCAAATTTAGGCAGAATGTTGTATGTAATTAAGTGATGCACAACCTTTGCCTCAAGTTTAAAAGATCTATAGCTGGGAGTATGATTAAGATCAACCACAGGATTAGTCATAACCAGATTTACAAATCTTACCACCGAGAACTCCTGGTCATTTATCCATAAGGATACCGCATCTGGGCAGACAACCTCTCCTCTCTCAATATCAAATGTCTCAGCAATATATTCATCATCAAACCGAATATCAGTATCAAAAACTCTAAAGTAGTACCCATGATCATCTTTCCCTAGATTTGAATAGAATAATTTCACAAGAGTGGGATACATCCCTCTAGGCTGATGGCTGATGAAATTATACCAACCTTGATACTTAAACATTTCTAAGACATAATCGAAGTGAGTTCGCAAAAATTCAATGTCAAGAATCTTACCCAAAATTGGCTCCTTGAGCCTGAAGTTCCTTTCATACTTGATTCTTCTCTCTGTAGAAATGAACCATTCGTCGAGAGCAGTGTCGGCTTCAAGGCATCTTAAGGCTGTAGACATGGTTGTATGATGGTATTTGAGAGAGACCAAAGTGGGAGAAAAGGTAAGGAGAACGGAGGAGAGAGGGGCGCATGGGTTATTTTGAAAATGGATGAAAAAATGAAACAATTTCGTGCCTGTTATACATAAATATCGTGGGTTAGGTTGCCCGGTGAAGTGTTTAGTCGACCGATCCACATTAAAAGTGGTGGAGGCTGAGTCTGTTTGGTTGACCGAGTCTAGGGTCGGTTGGTTGAATCTTTCTTATTCTTATCATCAACAACCCGAAGATAATAGTTCAATTTGAGGTCGATTGACCGAACAGATGTGAAGTTTCATATCCCATGCTTTAGTCGCCCGAGGTTCAGCTCTGATCTAGTGAAACCCAAGTTTGGTAGCCCGAACATCTTTTTAACTAGAATAGCCAGGTGCTCGAGGCGGTCAACAGAGGTTAACAAACCAGTTCGGTCGACCGATGACTTTAGGCTAAAATATGTTTAGCTAACCGAACCCAGTCAAACCTTCCTTTTAAACATTATTTTGAATTTTACTTAGAAAAGATCAGCTAAGGTGATTTAGATGCTTGACTTATGAAGTGCATCAATTTTGACATTATGTTCTTCCAAGGCTTAATGATTTTGATGAAAGGAGAAAAGGACTCAACCAAGTTAAGGAAAGTAAGATGGGATAAACTTTTGGCATTCGGTTCTTTTAGAGTCAGGGTGAGATGAATTCAGGTTTATCTTTGACTTTCCACACTTGTTTCATTTTCACGCCTTTTCTTTTGAATGGGCAATCAAAATTTATATGCCCCTTCATTTTACACAAGACACATGTGGTGTGAGTATACGGCCTAGAGGTGGTACTAGCATAATGATTAGATTCTCTTACAAAGTACCCTATGTATAGGTTCTTCCTCTTCCTATTTTCAATTCCATTAAATCCTATACCTTCTTTGTCTAAGGGCATCTTTTGTGAACCTAAGAGCTTGTCAAATTTTTCTTTGCCCCTAGTGAATGTATGAATGATCTTAGATTGATCCTCAATTTTTCTTTCCAGACCTTGAATTTTTAGATCTTTTAAACCCTTGCAAACACCTTGTAGTTTTATGAATTCTTTAGACATTGTGTTTGCTTTACATTCAAGTTCTAATATAGTACAATCCTTCTTATTATTGCTTTACATTGTAGCTTTGCATTCAGCTCTTTTTCCAAATTTTCATTATTTTTTACTAAATTTTTATTTTCAAATCATTTTCCTTTTCAACAAGAATTTTGTATTCAAGTTCTTTCAATGATGCCTCATTCTTGTTTTTCAAAACAATATAGATTTTAAGAGCATTAACAAGATACTTATGAGTTTTAATATATTCCTTTTTAAGTTCCTCATAAGTTGGCATGCTATCATCATCAGACTCACTACAATATTCACTACCAGAAGTGTAACGAACCAAAATCCATACCATTTTTTCTTACTATGTAAAGAAAATCATAATACTCTAATACCCCATATTAAAGCTACTATGAACCTATGCAACAGAAAACATAAAATCACATAACCTTAATTACAATACCAGAATTTAGTATTTTCCCAAAATATTTATGTATACACATCTTCCCAAAAATTCTCCACCAGATCTCCTAAAAACTATTGATAAATACTTTTCCCGAAAAACACTTACCCTTCTGACAGGGTAGTATAAATATCCCCTTTACCTCCGGGCCTGATCTGCTCGTCTAGCTGGATCACCTGAAATATTTAAATTACTAGGATGAGACAACTCTTCGTAAGACGAAATATGCTATTACCATTGTGTGGCAACTGAGTTTATATAAATATTATACTGATAATTAACCGAAACTAAGATAGCATGTAAAATAATATATAGTATAACTCACACCTATGTGACTTAAAATACAACTGTACTAACTGAACTTTCTACTTAATCATACTTTTAGTAACTATAAATATATCTGCTTTTTACATAACTATGAAAACTTCCCTAGATGGCTGTATGTCATGATTTAACCCCTCATGATAAGGTTGTGCGGCCAGTAGGTGGGACTTAACACTAGTTGGCCTACCAGGATAAGTCAACCAAAACCTCTGTTATCAGATCAGCCACCTCAACCCAAACTACTGGGGAGCCTGCAATCTCTCCTAAGGCACGGTCGACTACACGTAAAATCCACACACTATCTGAGATATGTGGTTGCACTCTGATCTGAATAGCTACGGTACCGTGCTACGTAATCTAAACTGTCCCATTAAAGTGTGATAATATATAATACTATTTAATATATCTTACTGTTTTACCATGATTTTGTTTCAACTATACTAACCATAACACTGTAAAAACTTATCTGAATAAACTGTAATATTTGATCTGTATAAACTGTAATATCTGAACGTTATGATTCTGTAATCTATATATCATAATATTCTGAAAAATGCTGTAAAATATCATTCTGTGTATATACTGTAAATCATTATTCTGTAAATTTTGTATAACATATTTCTGTACATATAAACTGTAAATCATGATACTATGCAAACTGTGCAAATTCTATATTGAATTGTTATTTACTCATGCCACACAATTAAATAAGCAAAACCCATGTACTATAATTTGTAAAACTATATAATATTTATTCTAGAAAAAACCCTAGTCTACCACTATATTTCACTAGTAAAAATCTCTAATTTAACTGGCATAACATATTTCCCTTACCTGACTAACTGGGATGCCTAACTTCAACTCTATTCTCACGCCCACAGTGTACCACACAAAATCCTGAAATATATATATTTCCAATTTCAATAATCCAAACTCAGAATAATAACTATAGTTGTCTTTTCCTTAGGCTCACATTTATATTTTATCCATAAATTTCTAAACTACTAATTAATTATCAATATTACCTGGGTTTCTAAGAAAACACCTGCTGGGGTCCTCAACCCATGCCTGTGGTGTTTGAAAACCCAAACCCTGAAATCACAACACCCTAATTTAAACAACTCAAGCTTCAGTGTATTTTCATTTAATACAAGATCTAGGTTCATAAAATCTCGATAACCATGAAAACCCTAAAATCACCTACTTACCGTGATTTTGGGATGTGTCTGAACTTCTCAAACCAAAATTCTGCTCTGCCTAAGTAGTAGAGAATCTCCCCAGGATCATCGTGGTAACTTCTGATTGTTGAATCGAGGAAAATCGAAGCCGAAATCTTAGAGAGAAGGCAGAGGATTCGAAAATATAGAGAGAGAGAAAGAGAATAAGAACTAATTTCTCGCTAAAAATCTTATTTTTGCGTATTTATAGGTGGCTAGCCACGTGGCTTCATCGATGAGACATGTGGCCTCATCAATGAACTGAAGAAGGGAGTTCGTCGATGAAGGTGATGAGCTCATTGACGAACCAATGGGTCTGAATTACCCCCTCTCAATATCACTTCGTTGACGAGACACTAAAACTCGTCCACGAACACTACATGGGAGTTCGTTGATGAAACCAAGGCGTTCGTCGACGAACCTTACTTTGCCCCATTTAATTTTCCTTTCTCTCTATTATTTAATTATTATAATTTCTGGTTCTTTAAATTCTCCCCTCCTTATAAAATTTTGTCCTTGAAATTTTCCATCTGTGCTATGCTCCATCCTCTAAGAAAAACTTGCTACTTATTTTATTAATTACCCTCACTTATGGCGGAGGAATACCATGATTACAATTAGGGTTCTGGGAGACTACAGGTATATACATAAAAGAAAATTCTCCCGAAACCAAAAACACTACTTATCCTATGATCTAAAATACAACTTATACATACATTATCCTGCTCTACATATAATAAAATCAAACTATATTTACTTTTCCTAAATTACTATGTTGACATTATAGTTCACGCCCGGTTATGATTATGACAAATACTTATTGTATCTAATGGGTGTTTGAGACTTTGTGCAGGAACCTAAATTTGTCAAGATCAAGATGCACATAAAGCAAATAAAGCTTGAAGACCAAAGTCCATTATGTTGTAATATATATATATATATATATATATATATATTTCATTTTGTGAAATTCGTCTGTAATAGTAAATTAGGGTGTTTTATTTGTAATAATCACACACCCCATGTCCATGGTCTAATAGGTAAGCTTAGAACTAAAACGGCACTAAAATTGGACCTAGAAAAGACCCTAGGACACTCACCTTTGCACTCATACATGTTAGGCACTTGAATAGGGCGTTTGTGAATTAAAACTGGACCGAAATCACACTTTGTGCACTTTCGTTTGACCGACACATACAATTCATTCTGCCCCCGATTGACCGAATTAGTTTAGTTCAAATACACCCAGTCGACCAAACCTCCTAGGAGTCAACTTTTTGACTACCTATTCGATCGAGCCCAAAATGTACTCCAACGCTCTAGTCGACCGAGGATTCTCGAGAGATGTCCCAACGGTCTGGTCGACTAAATCATGAAGTTCTAATATCCTTGGTTAACCATACCGCGCTAGTTGGAAAAATCGTCTCTCCTGGTCGACTGACCCTGAAGTTCAAGTTGGCCCGGTCGACCGAGCCATATGAACTTTGATCGACCAAAAGTCTTTTGGTCGACCAGGTCTCTCGGGTTGCCTTGAAATTTTACCATGGTTAACTATTTTTTAACAGGGTTAAAATGGCTAATACATCATTAATCTTTTCTAATAATGCCAACCTTGTCCCCAACGGTCATAATTCACAGGGTGTGTATAAATACCCCTTCATTTGGGAAAATTAAAAACTTGATTAGCATACAAATATCAAAATCCTCTCTCAATAAAAATACTCTCTACTACTCATACTATTTCTCAAATCACTCAAACTTACCCTCTCAAGTTCCTAAATCTTCTGTAAGTGTATTGAGTGTTTTGTGCAAAGAGGTTTGCTATCTCATTGCTATGTGATTGAATCGATTTTTATGAGAGCTTAACCCCAAGTGCTCTTAGGGGGCTTTGCTCATAAGCCTATCCTAAGAAGACTTGCCTAAGCTTCTAAGTATTGCATTTGTGTTGCAATATCTTAGAAAGCTTATATTTGTTTTTGGGTTGCAAAATGTTTTCAAAACTTACTCAAATATCTTGTCTGATTTATATTGACATATTTGTGAAAAGATATTTGTATTTGTGATATTGATCTTTGTTGAAATATTTATCCACTCACATATCATTTGTTGAATACAAAGATTACATAACTTTTTCAAGCTAAGCATATACACTATATTTGTGATTGAGACATCCTACTGATTGACATACTTGAGACTCACTTGACATCTTGTGTGAACATGTTTGATTGAATATTTTGAGATACACAGATTGTTGTTGACGCTCTCACGTACTTATTACACTGATAGAAAATATACTTGAGGAGTTAAATATTAGACCACACTGAACTTACATATTAAATCATTTGTGGTGTTTGTGATTGAACAAATTTGGGTACAAACCTGTTTTACATGAAAGCACTTTTCTGTTGTACCACTTGATTGTAAAATATGAGTATTTCCAGGCATAGCCTGAGAGGGTGGTAATCCAACCTAGTAAGGATTGGTGTAAAGGTTGAGGTCAGCCCTGTGCTAATTGACCTGGTTTGTATTGGTGTCACTCCACCCGTTCCGTTTAAGTGAGCAAGTTATAGTGGTAACCCTTGTGCTTGTTAGCCAAGGCGGGGACATAGGCAATTGGCCGAACCTCGATAACTTCTCTGTGTGTCACTTTTACTTTACTGCTTTCTGGTGCATGTGGCGTTGATTAAATTGCTTTATTTAAATTCTGGCATATTTACTTTACTTGCACTAGATTGTCCGTAAGGTTGTGAACATACTGGTGTTAGAACATTTACCTAGGGATTAAATCTAAAAATACCAATTCACCCCACCCCTCTTGGGATCACGGTAAAGCTAACATACTACCATTCCTTTTCTGTCTAATGCGAGTCCCCACTGAACAGACATGGGTATTTCTGTTGTATCTCCTCCTCTAACTCCCACGAGGCCTCCTCCACTGCATGATTCCTCTACAAGACTTTTACTAGTGGAATTTTCTTAGTGCGTAACTCCTGTTCTTTTTTATCTAGAATATGTACTGGTGTTTCTTCATATGCAAAAGTATCTTTGAGCTTTATCTCATCGTAGTTGATTACGTGGGAGGGATCTGGGATGTATTTCCTCAGCATAGAAATATGAAATACGTCATGAATCCTGGGTAGAGCGTGTGGTAAAGCTAGCCTGTAGGCGACTGGACTCACTCTCTCAAGTATCTTGAATGGGCCAATAAACTTAGGAGTCAGCTTACCCTTCTTCCCAAATCTCATAGCTCCTCTCAGCGATGCTACTCTTAGAAATACCTGATCTCCCACATCAAACTCCAACTTCCGGTGGCGAGTATCTGCGTAGCTTTTCTACTGACTTTGAGCTGCACTGATTCTATATTTAATAAGTCAAACTTTGTCGTACGCTTGCTGCACCAACTCTGGTTCTAAAACTCGCCCCTCACCCATTTCATCCTAGTATAGTGGAGAATGCACCTTCTACCATATAATGCCTCATATGGTGTTATCCCGATGCTAGCCTGGTAGCTATTATTACACGCAAACTCTACCAATGGCATATACTGGGTCCAACTATCCCCAAAATCTAGCACACATGCTCATAGCTTATCCTCAAGTCTCTAGATCGTCCTCTCTGTCTGCCTATCAGTCTGAGAATGGAAAGTTGTGTTGAATGATAACTGAGATCTCAAAGCCTCCTACAAACTCCTCCAGAATCACGATGTAAATCGTGGGTCTCGATATAAAACTATAGATATTGGCACACCATGGGAGCGAACTATCTCTTCTATGTCTAACTCTTCCAATTTGTTCATAGAGTAGTTGATTTTAGTAGGGAGAAAATAAGCGATCTTCGCCAATCAATCCATGACCACCCAAATAGCATTTTGCCCATGCAACACGAACGATAGCCCTATGACAAAATCCATGGATATATGATCCAACTTCCACTCAAGGATGTGGAATGGCTGCAACTGTCCTGCCGGTCTCTAGTGCTCAACCTTTACTTGCTAGCACGCCAAGCACTACTCCGTAAATTCAGCTATTTCCATCTTCATACCACTCCACCAAAAAGACTCTCTGAGGTCTCGATACATCTTAGTACTTCCTGGCTGCACCATGTAAAGGGATCTATGAGCCTCTTCTAGGATAGTCTTCCTAATCTCAGTATCTGCAGGTACACACAGTCTGGTACGAAATCTCAGAGCTCCATCATCTGAAATACTAAACTCCTCCCCTTATCCATCCTACACTTTATCCATTAGCTCTACCAATTCTACGCCATTCCTCTAAGCAGCTTTAATCCTCTCCTACAAGGTAGGCTGTAATACCAAGCTAGTGATGAATATCTGGTGATCACCCTCTACTAGCTCCTCACCGAGCCTCGCCAAGTCCATCTGAATCAGATGCTAAATCTCCACTGCTGACAATGGTACTCCCATTGATTTTCAACTCAAAGCATCAGCTACCACATTTGCTTTCCCTGGGTGGTAGCTGATGGTTCAATCATAATCTTTAATGAGCTCCAACCACCTTCTTTGCAATTCTTTTTGGGTGAAGAAATATTTTAAACTTTTATGGTCGGTAAAGATCTCACATCTCCCACCATAAAGATAATTCCTCCAGATCTTTAGAGCATATACCACTGCAGCTAGCTCTAAATCATGTACCGGGTAGTTCTTCTCAGACTCTTTAAGCTGCTAAGAAGTGTAAGCAATAGTCCTCTCATGCTGCATCAACACGCACCCAAGTTCCTTTTGGGACGCGTCACTATATATAACAAATCGATCCTCTCCAGATGGAATAGATAATATCGGTGTAGTGACCAATCATTGCTTCAATTCCTAGAAGCTCTGCTCACACTCATCGGTCCATTCAAATCTCACATTTTTCCTTGTGAGTTGTGTTAGTGGACCCGATAATTTGGAGAAGCCATCCACAAAACGTCTGTAGTATCCTACTAGACCTAGGAAACTTCTAACCTCCTAAACGTTCCCCCGGTCCCATCCAACTTACCACTGCTTATATTTTACTCAGATCTACTCATATGCCATCCCCAAAGATTACATGTTCGAAGAAAGTAACCTGCCTCAGCCAGAATTCACATTTCTTGAATTTAGCATATAGTTTCTTTTTTCTTAATACCTACAACACCAACCTCAGATGATCCTCGTTCTCCTCAAAACTATTCGAGTAGACCAGTATATCATCAATAAATACCACAACAAACTGGTCTAAATACTGATGGAACACCCAATTCGTTAGGTCACTAAATACTTCGGGTGCATTAGTCAGACCGAACAGCATTACCAAGAACTCGTAATGCTCATATCTGGTTCGAAAAGTTGTCTTTGAAATGTCCTTTGTTTTCACTTTCACCTGGTGATATCCCGACCGAAGGTCAATTTTGGAGTTGACCTGGGTCCCATGGAACTGATCAAATAAATCATCAATTTTGGGGAGAGGATATTTATTCTTGACTGTCACTTTATTTATCTCTCTATAATCAATGCACATCCTCATAGTCTCATCTTTCTTCTTCACGAACAAGACTGGTGCTCCCCAAGGCGACACGCTAGGCCTGATAAATCATTTATCCAACAACTCATGCAACTAGTCTTTCAATTCTTTCGATTCAGCTGGAGCCATCCTGTAGGGTGCCTTAGATATCGATGCTGACCCTGGTAATAGATCCACTATAAATTCAATCTCTCGATCTGATGGTAAACCAGGTAATTCCTTTGGAAAAACATCTGGAAATTCTCTAACTACTGGAATATCAACTTGTTTCAATTCTTCCTTTCGCATCTCCTTTATATAAGCAACATACCCCAGGCAACCATCCTGAAGCAACCTCCTCTCCTGAATAGCCGACACTAGATGTGGCTGACACACTCGAAAAATGAGCAACTCGAAATCTATCCCAAGTAAGGAATGCGTTTAATCTCAGATTTTACGTTCGACCAATCGAAAATAAAAATGTATTGAACTTGGTTCAGATTCAGGATTTTCAAGATGGTTCAATTTCACTTTTGACAAATTAAATGACACGCAATTTAAACCCTAAAACTAACATTCACTAAATTAAAAAGCAAGAATGAAAACCCTAACCTACTTAAGGAAACATTAAAGCACGTGTCAATTAAAGAAGAGAACTTTGAATATGAAATTAAAACACGCAAAGGAAACTTAACTAGACATGAATACACACGATAAAAAACGAACCTTTAACAAGAAGTAGGATCTCGAATCAAAATTAAACCATTAACGATCTAAACGAAAACAGTATATGATAAACACAATTTTAACAAAGCCGACCCTAAACTAAGCTAAACCTCAAAAGAAAATTAAACTTGGAAAACTTCAAAGCAAAAACAATATATTTTTCTTTTTATATTTTATTCATTTTTTTTCAAGAAATCAAACTTAACATATTCGAACATAAAAAGAAAACAACTTTAACATAAACTTAATACTCATAAAAATTAAATTCTCTAAATAATAACAATTCAACTTGAACTTTACTTGAAATAAAAACAAAAAAAAAAAAACATTGAAAGAGAATGGAAGAAAGGGAACAACAAGACAAATAATGAAATAAAATAAAATAAAATAAAGAGAGAGAGCCATGGAGAGCTGAGGGTCTGTTCTGCTGTGGGAGTTCTCGGTTTGCTGATCTGCTGGAGCTGCTGTGCTCTGCTAGGACTGCTGTGTGGTGGATGGATATGCTGGAGTGAAGGCTGGGCTGGTGCGTGGAGAGCTGGCCAAGGGGGAGAAAGGGAGAAGCTACTACTGTGGAAGGCCGAGACTGGAAGGAATTTTGGTGCTCAGGCTGCTGTAATCTACTCTGCTGCTTGCTGGTTTGGAATTGTTCTGCCATGGTGCTCTCGGTGGTAGCTGGTATGGCAGCAGCAGAGTGCTCGGTTGGGCTGAGAGAAAACAGAGGAGAGTTGAGGGAGTTCAGGGGAAGAGAAAATAGAGAGCAAGAGAGAAGGATCTCAGAGAGAGAGAAGAGAACAGAGTAAGGAGAATAACAGAGATAAGGACAAAGGAAGAAAAGAAAGAGAGAGAAGAGAAGGGAAGGATAGAGAAAGGGAGAGAGTGGGGAGCCCTCGGGCTGCCTGCATAAGGAGAGGAAGAGAAGGGGATTTAAGGGGGAGCTGGGTTCCCCTAGAATCCGTGAAGCCACGACCCGACCCGTTTGGAAAGGGTTGACCCGTATTGTTATATTTTTTTTCATTTTTTTCATTCTCTGTTCATCACAAATTTGACTCTTCTGGAACCCGTTTCTCGCAAAGCTCAAAACATAAGAGTTGTAGATAATCCTTATCTATTTTTCCAAAAATTTGAATCGTCTCGATCGGAGTTCGAACGGAAAAGTTATGCATAAAATACGAACAGGTGTCGATTTTGGTTCCCGAAAATTTTCCTGCGATAAAAAATTATCAAAAATTCATAAATTGTGCAATAAAACTCAAGAATGATAATTTTGGCACTTTGTTAAAATACTGAAAAAATTTGGACATTTAATTAAAAATATAAACCGTAAAGTCTGGGTTAAGATGCCCAATTACGCAGTTTTGACGCGTAATCACACCCCCCCAACTAACATTTTGCTAGTCTCTAGCAAATGACGTGAATGAATTTCAGGGCGGTGTCTACAACTACATACTCCGGTGATCATGAAATCAATGCACATGCAACACAAGCATACCATTTCACATACAAGAATACTACTGAATTTCACACAGGCTTGTTCATATTTAGTACACACAACTCCAAAGCACGTCACTTATGCAAGTTTCATCGTTTATATGTCATTGAAGAGCAGTATACTCACATGAAGTTAATCAATGGCACATTCAAAGTTAATGCAGTCATATAAGTCCAAGTATAAACAAGTAAACTCTCGAGGTGTGTGTGATGTGTGTGACTCAGTACACCTAGGATACCAGTGGACACCTACAGAATGGTCGCTTTGACTCGGCCTAACTGGTATACCCTCAAAAACACTCAAAGAAAATGGGTTCACTCATCATATGTGAGGAGGAGTGTCGTGATCAAACATCCCACATATTAAAAGGAACAACGCTAAGTATATGGAGTGGACTAGTCTGGAAAGGATCTAGCCTATCTATGAGGTGTCGGGTCCTTCACCCTAGCATCTTCTCACCTACTCGCCATATCCAATCGAGACCACCCTAGATCAACTTACTCACAAACTTGTCGTGAATACATCTGAGGCATTAACCGGTTGAAGCATCTTCATACGTGGAAAATATGTGTCGTCCTTGACTTTTTGTGATATGTATTTGGGCCGGCATTGACATTTCATTTCATGCGCATGTGTATTGCTTATTCTTTATTTTGCTCATTCTTCATTTTCTGTCTTTTCTTAATCAATTAGGACAATCATAACACTTCTTTTGTAATCTTCATACCATCAATGGGAATTGAGCTCAAATAGGAGTTCATGAATTAAGTCTATCTCTAGGGGTGGCTCAGCCTTCGCATTTTGAGTAGGCTACAAGACCTAGGTTTCTACCTCCCCACTAGGTGTCACCTCTAGGCTAGAAAATCAAAAACAAAGACTAGTGTACAAAAGAATCATCTAGAAAAAGAGAATTGAGTTCCATGAACTCTGATTTGATATTAACACTTAAAAGGATGATAAATAGCTCAAGGATATCTCACAAGGTGTCATAGTCTCCACGGGTGCTCTCTCAGTGTTCACTGGAAACCCTAAGTGCAATGAATCATGTGAGTGTGTATTCAACCTCATGAGATGCCATGTAAATACAGGAAATTATATAACCAAATTAACATGAGTGTACTACCAATCAATTCTTCATAGAGTCATAAAGTCATATAAAGAGAAACTACGCATGATTGGCTCAAGTGTGTCATTCATAAGTTATATGCAAGTATGCAAAAGGGTATGAATCAGTGTTAAGCATGACATAGTGCAATGTAATTCCTCAGTGCTCCTCCTTTATTTCTCTCTTCTTCTTCTTCTTCTTTTTTTTTTTGTTTTTTTTTTTAAAAATATATATATAACCCGGTACGTGTACGTGCACAGTGTTACATGCGAATGCACATCCCCCCCAACTAAAGTGGAACATTGTCCTCAATGTGAAAGCATAAGGGAAATAGAAAAGATTGTGCACGCGAAAAGTAAGGCGTACCTGAGTGGCGAAGTAATGGAAAAGAAAAATCGAACTATGAGATAGACCTGAAAACTAACTAAAAATAAAATAAGATAAAAGGAAAGGAAAAGAAGAAAAAGAAAAACATCACAATTGTCTGGTGGAGGCTCAGGAGGAATTTCGTCTGGTGGCCGCAGGTCTATAAATTACATCGGCGGTTCTCCAAATTTAAGCCGCCACAGTGGATCAGTCTTCATACCTGCACGAAAATCAGCCTCAAATGAATAAATGCGTGTCAAAATACCAAACAATACGTGTACAGGTCAACCCTTATGTGTTGACAAGAAAGGGTCTTTATTCAACATCGTTTCCAGGAAATTTGCTTCTTTATGAACTAATGTGTGATAGGAAGTTATCGGAATAATTACCTGTAGTTCTTCAGAAGCATTAACATTAAAGGTTTTACCTAGTTCTTTGAAAATTATATGCTCACCAGACTGGTCAACCTCTTTATCGGGTGTACATATCATCATACCACTGCAAGAGTCTGCCTCCACATTAGGCTCCTTAACATATGATTCAGGCAGGAGTGACGATTTCATGATTTCTGAGCTCGGAGTATGAGGTACCATAGGTTGGTACTCCGTATGAGTATCAGTCTCCTCATCAACTAACTGCTCCGCTTGTGGCCCCGTTTCCTCTAATTTTTCTTTGACCTCTTCTAGTTTAGCCATGACTTCTAGTGCTGGGACAACTGGTTGTTCGACGATGAGCATCTCAGGTTGGGGAAATTCTTTCTCGCTTCTCGAAGTAGTGGTGGCCTCTGCTGTCTCAAGAGAAACATTGTGTATTTGTTGGTGTGGCTGCTGGTACTCTTGAGGACTAGGCTGAGGTTCCATGGGCAATTCTTCGTTTTCTAAGATGTCCAACTGCGTGCTTATCGCAGTAATGGTATCCCGCAATTCATTATTATGATTGACTTGAGTTTGCATGAATTGTTAGAGCATATTCACCATCTGAGTTATGCTATCCTCGAAAAGGTCTGACGACGTACAACTCGGAGAGATCTGTTGTGGCTGATATTGAGGCGGATGGTTGTTTGGGCAGTTTGGTGGCTTGTATACATCTCCACCACTAATTGTGCTAGTAGGGTGTGCAGTCATGGGTGCCTGAGTGTATCGTGTATTGCACTGTGGGACATTGTCAGCTAAGTAATCAAAGAATGATAATACCTGATCTGGATCCTCGCTGACGGGCTCTCCATTAGACATAGTCTGGACAAAACACTTGCAATCAGGGGTAAGAGCAGTATAAAAACAATCAGCTAATCTCCATAAGTCAAATCCGTGATGTGGGCAAGTACTTAGCAGATCCTTGAATCGTTACCAGCAAGCCCCAAATGTCTCGTCATCCTGCTGCGCAAAATTAAGAATCTGTTCCTGCAAAAATTGAGTTCTCTATAAGGGACAAAACGCATGCAGGAATTCACGCTCCATATCAGACCAATTAGTGATAGAATAAGGTCTCATAGAATGAAACCAAATCAGTGCCCTATCCTGCAAAGTAGCAAGAAATAAATTCAATCTAGTAGATTCGTCAGCTCTAGCATGAGAGAAAAACATGTTGCAGGTTAACTCAAACTCTGCTAGGTGCTGATAAGGGCACTCAGATTTCGTCCCGTAAAACTCAAGTAGCAATGACGTCCTCCCGCGCTGCATCATGAAATTAAGCTCGTCATAAGGCAAAACAGTGGAAGAGGATGCAGTGGCATATTCAAGCTGCAAAAAATCCATTATCGTGCGCGGTGCAGGTGCAGCCATTTTTTCCAAAACTCAAAAAAAAAAAAATTTCTGTTTTTGTTTTATGCTTTTTTTTTTCTTTTTCTTAAAACTAATAAAAATGACAGGAAAAATATAAATTTGAGACTAAGAACGACATTCCCCGGCAACGGTGCCAAAAATGTGACTCAATCGAAAAATGAGCAGCTCGAAAGCTATCCCAAGTATAGGAGTTACGTCGTGTAATATTAAGCCCAAGGGCTAGATCGTCTCCTCAGGGAATGCGTTTAATCTCAGATTTTACGTTTGACCAATCGAAAATAAAAATGTACTGAACTTGGTTCAGATTCAGGATTTTCAAGATGGTTCAATTTCACTTTTGACAAATTAAATGACACGCAATTTAAACCCTAAAACTAACATTCACTAAATTAAAAAGCAAGAATGAAAACCCTAACCTACTTAAGGAAACATTAAAGCACGTGTCAATTAAAGAAGAGAACTTTGAATATGAAATTAAAACACGCAAAGGAAACTTAACTAGACATGAATACACACGATAAAAAACGAACCTTTAACAAGAAGTAGGATCTCGAATCAAAATTAAACCATTAACGATCTAAACGAAAACAGTATATGATAAAAACACAATTTTAACAAAGCCGACCCTAAACTAAGCTAAACCTCAAAAGAAAATTAAACTTGGAAAACTTCAAAGCAAAAACAATATATTTTTCTTTTTATATTTATTCATTTTTTTTCAAGAAATCAAACTTAACATATTCGAACATAAAAAGAAAACAACTTTAACAGAAACTTAATACTCATAAAAATTAAATTCTCTAAATAATAACAATTCAACTTGAACTTTACTTGAAATAAAAACAAAAAAAAAACAAAACATTGAAAGAGAATGGAAGAAAGGGAACAACAAGACAAATAATGATATAAAGTAAAATAAAATAAAGAGAGAGAGCCATGGAGAGCCGAGGGTCTGTTCTGCTGTGGGAGTTCTCGGTTTGCTGATCTGCTGGAGCTGCTGTGCTCTGCTAGGACTGCTGTGTGGTGGATGGATATGCTGGAGTGAAGGCTGGGCTGGTGCATGGAGAGCTGGTCGAGGAGGAGAAGGAGAGAAGCTACTGCTGTGGAAGGCAGAGACTAGAAGGAATTTTGGTGCTCAGGCTGCTGTAATCTACTCTGCTGCTTGCTAGTTTGGATTTGTTCTACCGTGGTGCTCTCGGTGGTAGCTGGTATGGCAGCAGCAGAGTGCTCGGCTGGGCTGAGAGAAAACAGAGGAGAGTTGAGGGAGTTCATGGGAAGAGAAAATAGAGAGCAAGAGAGAAGGAACTCAGAGAGAGAGAAGAGAACAGAATAGGGAGAATAACAGAGATAAGGACAAAGGAAGAAAAGAAAGAAAGAGAAGAGAAGGGAAGGATAGAGAGAGGGAGAGAGTGGGGAACCCTCGGGCTGCCTACGTAGGGAGAGGAAGAGAAGGGGATTTAAGGGGGAGCTGGGTTGCCCTAGAATCCGTGAAGCCACGACCCGACCCGTTTGGAAAGGGTTGACCCGTATTATTATATTTTTTTTCATTTTTTTCATTCTCTATTCATCGCAAATTTGACTCTTCTGGAACCCGTTTCTTGCAAAACTCAAAACATAAAAGTTGTAGATAATATTTTCCTCTTTCTCCAAAAATTTGAATCGTCTCAATCGGATCTTGGACGAAAAAGTTATGCATAAAAAAAAAAACAGGTGTCGGTTTTGGTTCCTGAAAATTTTCCTGCGATAAAAAATTATCAAAAATTCATAAATTGTGCAATAAAACTCAAGAATGATAATTTTGGCACTTTGTTAAAATATTGAACAAATTTGGACATTTAATTAAAAATATAAACCGTAAAACCCGGGTTAAGATGCCCAATTACGCAGTTTTGATGTGTAATCAGTGGCGAGGCACGCACACGTGATCCAACAAATCTGAATTCATGTTCACCTGGTGGTCTGAAAACCACTTCTTTTTTATGACAATCAATGCAAGCGTAATTAGCTGCTAGCCAGTCCATACCCAATATCACATCGAACCCCTGCATGTCTAAAACCACGAGTTCAGCTGGTAATACTTTCTCCTAAATACCCATTGGATAGTTTTTAAGTACCCTCCTACACTTTACTACTGATCCAGTCGGCATGGCTACTGACAATTCAACATCTAACAACTGTGCCACAACCCCAGATAATTTAACATATCTCGATGACACAAAAGAATTAGTGGCACCTGAATCAAATAAAACAACAGCTTTATAAGGTAAAGCAATAAGAATACCTGTAATAACGTCTCCAGCAGCCTCAGTATTTCCCAGCGTCAACGCATAAACCCTCGTTGGAGCTTTGTTCCTCTACTAGCCTCCACAGGGCACCTGGCAACCTCCCAGAAAGGTTTGTGAACTGGTGTGTGGGTCGGCGGTCCCTAACATGATCGTGCCATATGATCGGTCCTCCCACACCGATAGCAGATGTTCTTTCCCATCCGGAATTCACCCAAATGTCTCCAGCCACATCTAGGGAAGATGGGATAAGTCTGCCCACCCTGAGAAGCACTGTCTCCCATCATCTGCCTTTATCCTCCACTGTACCAGTCTCCTCTCCATGAGCCCCGGCTGGAACCCGCCTAAAATCCAAAGGACACGGACCTCTTTCTCTAGCTCAATGCTCCCACATCTTTTTATTGGCTCTCCTCTACTACTGTGGCTCTATCAACCAGTTCATAGAAGTTTTGCATTTTCAGAACTGCTACTTATTTATAGATTTCCCGCCTCAAGCCCCTCTCAAACATCCTCGCCTTTTTAACCTCATTTGGGATAACATAAGGGGCAAAGCATGATAGCTCGACGAACTTCACTTCATACTGCTGAACCGTGAAATTTCTCTGGGACAAATTCAAAAATTCTACTACCTTAGCCTCTCTGACGGTAGCAGGAAAATATCTGTCGAAAAATACTTCCCTGAACCGACTCTAAGTCATAGCCACTGGTATAGGACTCTGCTCCTCCAATAATTTCATAGCTGTGAATTACGAAGTTATCCCAAGAGGGGGGTAATTGAGTATTTCAAAATTATTTAAGTTTATTTTACTGCTTAATCCCTATTTCAATGTTTAACAAAATAATCACAAAGGTCTGAAATTAATTCAAATAATTTTCTCAATAAACTCAATTATACCCAATTAATTATCAAGTGTATGTAATATTAATCAACATACAAACATGCAAAAATTGATAATGAAATGCAGGCAGAAATTAAAAAGTTAAGGGAAGAGAGAAGGAAAATACGATTTTACGAGATTCAACCAACTTGGGCTACGTCCTCGCCTTGAGCAACCCACTTAAGGATTCCACTAAATCCCTGCTCCTTTAACCGGGACGGATCTTCCCTTACAATCCACTGCTTACAAGAGATATAGTTTTCTCCTACTCCGATGATTACAAAAGGCACAGCTTCCTCCTCCCCGGTTCACAACCCGAACCGTGATTACAATATATAATTACAATTCTGCAAAACTCAATATTGCTTCTAACCAAGCTAGTGAGTACAATAGAAATCCTAAGACATATTCATATGATAAAACTTGAAGCTCAGTATGTATGTAATGATAAGATCGTTATATGAACGATATGCTTTGCAAAATTACCCTTAAATCAATATCTCCCAAAATAATTATATAAGTAGATGCTTTGGAGAACTTAGGGTTTTAATTCAACTTACTAAATACAAGAATACCAAATGTTATCTTAAAAAAATATATTCTTGAATGTTATGAAGATCTAAGTTCTTGCTATCAAATAATTCGTAAGAGCGAACCTTCGAATAAATATATGACTTTGAGTATTTCAAAAATTTAATAAACAATAATTTTTCAAATACTCTTTTTACCAATAAAGTAGATCCCTTTGTATAAAAATATGACTTTGAATATTTCAAGGATTCAAACTTTAGAATACTATTCCCACAAAATTTTTCACAATAAATAAGTATGAGAAAATAAAGTTTATTACTCCCAAGAAGATTGTTATTTGAACAGATAAAGGAGAAGACAACCGTTTAATAAAAAATTTATAGCTCAATGAAATATTTCTCAAACCTCAAGATCAAACCTAGATTTAGCAGAAGTTTTCTTGGATCTTGAAGATGCAAATGCCCACTAAGTATGAATTCTTTGGAGTGCAGGCAATGATTCTCAGCAATAGTATTCAAAGCTCTAAAGAGATGTACAAGGATGTTCAAGGCTCCCCAATCCTATTCAACCGTTGAAGGACTAAGGTTTATAGGTTACTTTTATAAGTGTTCTCAGCGTGAGTTTCCTTGTTGCCCTAGATACTTGAAATATTCCCCATGTTTGTAACATTTAAATTTGAAAAACTCAAATTTTCTGTAGGTTCAGTCGACTGAGCTCTCAGGTTCAGTCTTCTGATGTTCCTTAAAGCGCTAAAAATTTTAGTCTGGACACAGGGTCAAAAACGACTAAACTGTAGGTTCATTCTTCTGAAGTCCCAGCTCAGACGATTGAACTTGACGGTTCAGACGTCTGAAGGTGTTCTTCCTGTTCTTTGTTTCAAAAATAATTTTTCAGATGTCTGAACTAAATCTTCAATCTTCTGAGGAAATACTTCAGACGCTTGAAGTAAAACTTTAGTCGTCTGAGGTTGCATTTTCAGACTTCTAAGGATATACCTCAATCGTTTGGACAAACCAACTTCAGAATTTTCATTTTTGTTTTTAAAATCATTTGTGCTTTCTTGCTTTGCTTCTTCATAAAACATTTTTCGGGTTTTCAAATAAGGTCTCTAAGTCCATGTTTAACCATAGAAGGTTTTCATGAGATGCATGTGTAGGGTATATTTTGAGCTTCTAGTTATATCATATAAAATATGCAACTACAATCAATTCTAATTACCCATTCCCACGACGATCTTAAACTTGACGCTTGCATCTTCATTCTTCTACTCTTTTAGTTCCATGGATTTTGCCAGATCATATGCGCTTCAAATTCCTCATGATTTCCATGACTTCCTCACCTTTTGTGCATGCTAAATAATGTTCCTGCTAAAAATCTCAATGCACATATAAGATAATTGTGTTTTGTCATTATCAATACGAGATCGGACCCAAAAAGTCAACAGTAGCCATCCACCATCTCTCGGCCTCGCCTGTCAACTTGTACGTGGCATAGAAGACCCTATGTTCATCGATGCAGTGGAGCACCATTAATACTTTCTCAATCTCCTGCATTCAGTTCTCAGCAACTACAGGATCAGCTCCTCCTGAAAACGCTGGAGGGTTCATCTTTGTAAACCTCTCTATTGTACACCCCTGAGCTACAAATGGGCCTCCCTGCTCCCTGGAGCTCCATGCAATTTTAGCCATAACCTGCTGAGCCACGCTGCACAAAATAGCATCTGAATCTCCGTCGCCTATGTTAGAAGGCCCTGCACCATCATCGCCGCTAGCATAAGCACTACTACCTTCAGGGTCCATCTTGAAATAATATTAAATCCTGAAATCGTCAATGATTTCAGTCCAACCGTCGACGGTTATCCTTCTGCAGCCTACTCTTTTGTTATTTGCTTCACGATGCTTTCCTGATGTATGAGTTCCACTCAAATATGAGTTACATCTCCAACAATCAGTTTGTCTTAAGAGACCTTCAAATGTCAAACTCAATTTTTTTTATTTTTTAAATTACATGCCTATTTTATGATTGGTTAGTGTTTAAGAGCAGAATTATTATTAGTTATGCTCTCTCTCTCTCTCTCTCTCTCTCTCTCTCTCTCTCTCTCTCTCTCTCTCTCTCT
Organism: Malania oleifera; assembly: GCF_029873635.1. Taxonomy (NCBI): domain Eukaryota; kingdom Viridiplantae; phylum Streptophyta; class Magnoliopsida; order Santalales; family Ximeniaceae; genus Malania; species Malania oleifera. The sequence goes on from NC_080420.1 coordinate 71,438,851, forward strand.
CTCTAGATTAAAGATGAAGGAAAATTGCATTACTCACTCTACCATGGCAATAACTCTACCATTGACCAGCCCCTTCTTATTTGTTTTCACTTTGACGTAATTGATGATTAATGGAAGGTTCTTCTTATGTGTGCTCAACAATCCGCCCAACTCAAACCGAATCGACCAAAAAAATCAACTTTAAATGGTTTGTGGGTCAGTTAACAATTTTCTAATTTGCATAACCTAATTGTACAAGTTGATTTGTGGGTTTAGTGTCTAACCACCCAACCTGTCTCTAATGCATATATATATATATATCAAAAAAAAAAATTAGTAAGGGCTTAAAACTATTTGAAACTTATGAAATAATGCATATGATAGATTAAGCACATTTTGAAATGTTTAAATTTTTAATTTAGCTTTTTTTTAATCCTTCTCGAAATGGAATTTTTTTGCATTTCATGATTTAATGTGGTTAATATTATATATGTTATAACAAATATAATACTTTAATTATTTTCAAAACCTTATTTGAATTTTGTTATCAATGAGAAATTAAAAATTGTATATTATTTATTATGTTACATTATATTATTACATTAATATTATTTTTTTATAAGAAATCCATCAATATAATATATTATTATTATTATTATTACTTGGCATTCTTTGTGTTTTTCCACCTTTTCTACTTCGCCTTTAAATAAGTTAAACTAACAACCTGACCTAACACTCGATAATCAAACCAACCCAAATCACATCCTTATTAGTTTGATTTAGAATTGACTTTTTACTAAACCAACAAGATTGGATCGGTTGAAATTTTGGACACAAGCTGATCCATAAATACATGTTTTTGTCAATAAAACTAAAGTTTTCAAAAAATCTTTTAGTGCTGCAATGGCCCTGTTAAGAAATTTGCTAAATTTTAGCCTCAGAAAATTATATATGTATGTTGAAATATCAGTAGCTCATACTTGATTGCGTACCTTAATTTTTTTTATTCACTCTTTAAAATTTTTTCCTTTCAAATAATCATTTGTTTACAAAGTCAGTTTATCATTATTATTATTATGACTCCACGTTCCCTGAATAATAAAAGAATATGGACCCAAGCTCGGGTTACACTGAATTTTGAAGTCACATTCGACGAGAGCTATTGACATTACAAGTGGCAAAATGGGTCAAAATCCGACGAGTGGCCCATGACCTGTCTGTTTAAAACGGGTTCGAGTTTATGCAAAGTCAACACGTTTATAAACGAGTCAACCAATGACCTGCCCGCGTATAAACAAATCAACCCGGGTTTGGGTCGGGTGAATCCGTCTCACTCTTAGTCTCCCTCTCACGATCTCACCCGCAGTATCACCCTCCCTTTCTCTCAGTCTCCCTCTCAAGTCTCGACTCACTCTCAGACCTCGTCTCTCTCTCTCTCTCTCTCAACTCTCTCAATTCGTACAAACAATTTTTTTTACATTCTACATTTTTTTAAGATTTGATAAATAAAATAAGTACTTTAAAAAAAATTAAATATATATTTATATATATATATCATTATTTTTTTAAAACAAGTAACCTGTGAAACTGGAGAATTCAGGAGAATTAAGATTTACATGGTCATGACCCAGAGAGAGAGAGAGAGCATTGGTTCTCAAGCGTGTGAGAGAGATTGAGGGGGTTTTCCCACTAAATGGGTTAACGATCCGGGAATAGTAAGTACGTTTTTTTATTTGAATCATCATAATATTCCCAAGATGATAATATTACACAAGTTCAGTTGAAATAATAAAAGATTAAAATAACTCATCTGTGAAAGTGATGTTGATTTACAATTTTATTTTCATTTTCAATTTTCACATAATTACAAGAATACCCCTTACACGGTAAGGGGTCGAAGTCCAGACACTTGCCCGTTAAAATGCATCACAACATAACACAGATTACACTAGCATGCATCAAAACGATTAAAAAGCTGTTAAATCAATCATAATAATCATCAAATTCAACATTAATAATTGCTGGAGCTTTTAGAAACATCCCAGTAACTACTAGGGGAAAAAAGCAAAAAGGGAAACACATCTTGATGACAACGAAAGAGAGCAAGCATAATAATAAGTATAGGAGTTCACAATATATATAACTGGGCATAAGTACAGATTGTGTATCAGGGTAGAATTAATATACAGAATAAACAGATGTAAAACATATTTTGCTGCCAGCAGCTCACATGCCCAACCTTTCAGCAGACTGGTTTTTGGGAACGATAAAAATCCCAAAGCAAGGAGGGAGAGGGAGAGGGAGAAAGAAAAAGAGGGGTACTTGGAACAAGTCTAAGAAGAAAAAGAAGTGTGGAAACAAAAAATCTTTAATGCAAGACCCAACATGCGATGATCTTCATTCCCAAGTAACTGAGATCATAGAGTTAGCTACTCCCGCCTCCTCAAACGTTAGGTTGCTCTCATATTCCAGACACTTCGAAGCCCCTGGTATTGCATGCGTCAAGTGAAATGGCCGCAACCCACCTTCCTTGAGTTGAGAATGGCAGAACGACCACAGCAACTGCAACAAAAAAAGTGCAAACCATCCCCAGTTGAGTCATTCAGGTCATTAGATGGGTCAACAATTTCTGCAGCTGTTGACAAAATCCTGTTCCCTTGGGTAATTGGGTCAAACTTTCTAGATCTGAATGATTCTTATAAACATTTTTTTTCTAGTTCTGCCTCGACAGTTAACAATTCCCTTTTATGAGTTCTCCAGTTTTTAATTCGTAAGTTGGATCTACAGTCGAATAAAAATTAAATGACTTAAAAGTTCCAATTGGGTCAGTATGTCCCCAGTTCAATTAAATAATAGGAGCAACTCTTAAGAAAATATACACCTTTTATGATGAATGCTCAGCAATAATAAGGATGCATTTAAAATGGAGATGACACAGAAATCTACCAAAGGTTTTCCCGATAAGTTATCTTAGAATATTCTCACCCCTTCCCAAGGCCAAACCTAGAAAAAGATTCCTTGAAATGGAACAAGGGACAGCCAGAATCAACTGCCTGTATATTGTGCAACTCTTAAAAAATATGTCAATGGTTGGGGCGCATTTAAAAGTTTGGAAAAGGCTCACTAAAGACGGCACATCTCGTCCAACACATGTATTTCAATGCATAAAGAAGTGCCTATGCATCATGAACTTCATGGAATTATTTTTACCATATTTACATGTATAAGCGCCTTATTTTATGTTCACAACCAATGCAATAAGTAGACTAAACCCAATGTTCAAAAATTGGTCAAGTTATTTTAGACATGATTTTACACTATAACTCATAAAATTGAAATTCTTTTTTTGGTTCTGGTGCCAAATGCTTACACCCAAACAATCCAGTCATTCACTTAGCAACATTTCATGCTTATGTAAGGCTCTCATCAAATGGCAGGTTATTCATCATTAGACACTGCTTTGTGCCAAAAATCCAGTATATTTGCTAGTGTATATAACAAAAAAGGGAACAAGCAAACATAAATAGACACAAAGCAATAGCAGGTACACTTGTTTACATCTGTGGTCTAGGAAATGGCTTGAATGCATTCCTTTTTCTCATTGTTTCATAAAGCTAATAGAGTTGAGATACTTCAGCTAATATGAGTCTCCGGCATGGCCTGAAATTTCCGAGAAATTGTTGAAATTTACACTTCCCCACCGCCCTTGTCAAAACAGCGGTCATTTTTAAGCTACAGCTCAATATCAAAAGACTGAATCTTGGAAGCTTGTTGGAATTGTTATTGTATTTCATATTGTGAAGCTTATCTTGATTGATTGAATTGACTTATTGAGTTTTGGTTTCATTTGCTAAAAGAAGTATTGAGAAACTTGCAAAGCATTCAAATTGACATAGCCGTCCATAAAGACTTCAAATTAAATTGATGCTTGGCTGAATTTGTGATTGAAAGTCAAACCATACATGTGTGAAGAGTTGAGAAAGAATTAATGAAAGAGTTCAAAGAAAGTTTTAAATCCCAATTCACCCCCCTCCTTGAGAGTACACCTTACTTTTCAATTGGTATCAGAAAAGGGTTATAACAAATTTTAAATTAAAAGCTATATAAAGATCTCTATAGCACACCTAGGTGTATCTCCCTTTGCTGAAGGTCAATCCTCATCTAGATCACCTATTTTCTGCAGTGTAAACTACACCTTTTGGAAACAAAGAATGAGAATTTACTTACAAACTATGGATTGGAAAGCATGGAAAGTTGTCACACAAGATGACCTTATCTCCACTAAAATTGTGGATGGTAAAGAAATACCTAAAGAAGAAAAAGAGATCACCGACAATGACCATAAGATGTTGCAAGTATATTCAAGTGCTATGAATGCATTATATTGTGCTCTTGATGTAAATGAATTCAATAGGGTCGTGCCATGTAAATCAACCAAAGAAATATGGGATAAATTAGAGGTAACCTATGAAGAAACGAATGATGATAAAGATAGTAGAATTGACATGCTCACAAGCGAGTATGAGGCCTTTAGGATGAATCCAGATGAAACTATTACTAGTATGTACACTAGGTTCACCCATATAATAAACTCTCTCAATGCTTTAGGGAAAAATTACTCAACCTACGAGATGATTTGAAAAATCCTTAGAGGACTTCCTCCAATATAGGAAATTAAGGCCACTGCTATAACAGAAGAAAGAAACTTGAAAAATACTTCCATAGATGAATTGATAGGTTCGCTCCTCACATATGAAATGGCTATAAACGAAAGAAATTCTGAAAATAACAAGAGTAAGAAATCAATAGCCCTTAAAGCTACTAAAGAAAACTCTAGTGAAGATGAAGAAGACAATGAATTAAATGATGATGATATAGCCTTCATCACTGAAAGACTTGGAAAGTTATTCAAAAAGAATAAAAAGTTCCCTCGAAAGTTTAAAGGTTCTAAATCTGACGAAGGGGAAATAAGTAAAAAGGAAACTAAAAATGAACCCCCTACTTGTTATAATTGTAAGAAAGTTGGGCATATTAAATCAGATTGTCCACTACTGAAGAAGAAGAAGAAGAAGAAGAAGAAGACAATTAAAGCTACATGGGATGATACAAGCTCAAGTGAATCAGAGGATGAATCAAGTGATCAAGAAGTGGCAAACATTTGCTTCATGGCAAGAGATGCTGAGGTAAACTCCTACACTAGTTCATCTGAAGGATCTAGTGATGAATCTTGTAGTGATTCGTGTGATAGCATGCCTTCGTATAAAGAAATTCAAGTTGAACTATTTGCCTTACACAATAGGTTCATAAAAGTAACTAAAAGAAACATAGCCTTGAAAGAACAAAATAAAAAGCTAAAGAATCAACTAGAAACCTCAATATCTGCTGAAAAAGAAAGACACACATATTTATGATCTTATAAAGAAAATAAATGAGATGTCTCAAGATTTAGTTAAATTACAAGTGAGTGGTGAAAACAAGAAGGACTTAGAAATAAGTAATCTTAAAAGTAAAGTTGAGGATAAAGAAAAAATCATCTGCAATTTTACAAAAGGAAAAGAGAACTTTGAAAAGTTGATTGGAACCCAAAGAATGTCATTAGACAAAGAAGGAATTGGATATAATAGAATTGAGAACAAAAAGAAAAAGAATCTATATATGGGATACTTTATAAAGGAATCAAAGTATTATGAAAGCACATCTTCTACAAATATCTATGAACACACTACATGCTTCTTGTGTAAGAAAAAGGGACATAAAATTTGAATGCCCATTTTGGAAGAAAAAATGTTAAAGTCAAGAAAGTATGGAAAGTCAGAGAAAATAAATCGAAAATAAAAGGACCTAAGAAGGTTTGGATAGCTAAAAATAACACATTGAACCCTTCTTGTAGGTTTGCTTTAGGACAACCCCATCAAAAGACAAATGGTACTTGAACAGCAGGTGTTCAAGGCACATGACCGGAGATAAATCCAAATTCATCACACTAGTGCAAAAAGATGGTGGATACGTCACGTTCAGCGACAATGCTAAAGGTAAAATCATTGGAATCAGAAAAATAGGTAAAGAACCTTCTTTGACCATTGATGATGTTTTGTTAGTAGATGGGTTGAAACATAATCTTTTAAGTATAAGTCAATTAAGTGATAAAGGATTTGACATAATCTTCAAACAAGACAAATGCATTGCTAAAAATAAAGAAAAACATAATGTTCTATTCACCGCTAAAAGAGTTGATAATGTGTATTGCATAAATTTTGAAAATCTAAAATCTCAAGATATCACATGCTTAGCAGCCATGAATGAAGCAAGTTGGCTATGGCATAGAAAACTAGGACACGCTAGTATGGACTTACTACCAAAATTAGTTAAAAAGAACTTAGTTAGAGGACTACCAAGCACTAAGTTTGTAAAGAATAAAATATGTGATGTTTGTCAACTAGGAAAGCAAACTAAGTCCAACTTTAAGAAGAAGAAACATATTTCCACTAGCAGACCCTTAAAGCTTATCCGCTTAGATTTATTTGGCCCTACTAGAACACAAAGTCTAGGAGGAAAGCAATATGCTTTCGTCATTGTTGATGACTACTCCAGGTTTACTTGGGTACTCTTCTTAGCCTCCAAAGAAGAAGTTCGCAATATGTTGATAAAATTGTGTAAAAGACTTCAAAATGAAAAAGATATGGTGTTTTAAATATCAGGAGTGATCAAGGAAGAGAATTCAATAATAAAGATGTTGATAAATTCTGCAATGAACATGGAATAAAACACAACTTTTCAGCACCCAGAACTCCACAACAAAATGGAGTTGTTGAAAGAAAGAATAGATCCCTTCAAGAAATGGCTACGACCATGTTAAATGAACATAAGCTACCTAAATACTTTTGGGTTGAAGCGGTTAATACCGCATGTTATGTAATGAATAGAGTTTCCATAAGATCAACCTTAAGTAAAACTCCCTATGAACTATGGAAAGGAAGAAGGCCAAAACATAGCTTAATTTCATGTATTTGGATGCAAGATGACTTAGGGAAATTTGATGCAAAATCAGATGAAGGAATAAGGAATCTTTTTAGGGTATGCGTTGAATAGCAAAGCATTTAGAATCTATAATAAAAGAACACTCACAATTATAGAATCAATTCATGTAACCTTTGATGAAGTAAATCCATTTACACAAGCAATTGATATTGAAGAAATTAAAGCTAAAACTAGAAGACTTAGAAATCATAGAAATGAAAGAAGAGAAAAATGAAGTTAACTCCAAATAATGATTCTACTAAAAATTATGAGTTACCTAAAGAATGGAAATTTGTAAGAAATCATCCAAAAGATCAAATCATACAAGAACCATCACGAGGAGTATCAACTAGATCTTCATTGAAAAACCTATGTAATCATTATGCATTTCTATCCCAAGAAGAACCAAATAACATTGAAGAAGCGTTAAGTGATGATTCATGAATAGAAGCAATGCAAGAAGAATTAAATCAATTTGAAAGAAATAGAGTATGGAAATTAGTTCCCAAAACCTATAATCATTCAATAATTGGAACAAGATAGGTATTTAGGAATAACAAAGATGAAAATGGTATTGTAGTAAGAAATAAAGCTAGACTAGTGGCTCAAGGATATAATCAAGAAGAAGGAATAGATTATGATGAGACCTTTGTAGCTAGAATGGAAACTATAAGAATGTTATTAGCCTATGCATCCCACAAGGAATTCAAACTCTATCAAATAGATGTAAAAAGTGCATTCTTAAATGGATTCATTAATTAAGAATTATATGTAGCACAACCTCCAGGATTTGAGGATATCAAGAACCCTAATCATGTGTTAGGTTAACCAAAGTTTTATATGGATTGAAACAAGACCCTAGAAAAGGGATTTTCTAAAGGAAAAGTAGACAGCACATTATTTATTAAATCTAAAAATAAAGATATGCTCATCATTCAAATCTATGTAGATGATATTATATTTGGTACTACAAACGAAGATTTGTGTAAGGATTTTGCAAAATGTATGCAAGAGGAATTTGAAATGAGTATGATGGAAGAGTTAAATTACTTTCTAGGACTACAAATCAAGCAAGCTAAAAATGGAACATTATAAATCAATCAAAATATGTAAGGGACATGCTTAAGAAGTTTGACATAGAAGGTAGCAAGCCTATAGGAACACCAATGAGTACTTCCATAAGTCTTGATAAGGATAAAAAAGGAAAACCAGTTGACATGAAATACTATCGAGGTATGATAGGTAGTCTACCATACTAGACAGCTAGTAGACCAGATATAATGTTTAGTGTATGCATGTGCGCCCGGTTTCAATCAGCTCCTAAGGAATCTCACCAGATAGCAGTAAAAAGAATCTTAAGATATTTGATAGGCACTAGATGATTAGTTATTCAGATGCAAATTATGTGGGATGTAAAATTGATAGAAAAAGTACAAGTGGAACTTGTCATTTTCTAGGATGATCTCTTGTGTCTTGGTTCTCCAAGAAACAAAATTTCATAGCCTTATCTACTGCTGAAGCTGAGTATGTGGCAGCAGGTAGTTGTTGTGCACAAACACTCTATATGAAGCAACAATTAAAAGACTTTAATTTAGAGTACTCAGCTATACTGTAAAGAGTGATAAAGCAAGTGTTATAAATATTTCCAAAAATTCGATATTACACTCAAGAACCGAGCATATAGACATAAAACATCATTTTCTAAGAGATCATGTGCAAAAAGAAGATACATTACTTGAATTCGTGAATACAAATGACCAATGGGTGGATATTTTCACCAAACCTCTACTAGAAGATAGGTTTATATCAATAAGAAGAGAACTTGGCCTATTACATAGTAGAGAAGTTGTTTAGGAAGGATACATGATGAGTGAAAAGAGTTTATTTGAAAGATTGGTGAGGTCAGGCGACTGAGCCTGTGACCCCAATCGACTGACAAGCTACTGACTAATAAAAATTAAAATTCACTAAAGGTCAAGCAACTGAACTCAGGACCCTAGTCGACTGGACTGACGAGATTTTAAATACTCCTCAACGCGAAACCCTAACTTTTCAAAATCCCAATCAACTGACCCTGTTTCATCACTCACCCGAACTCCCTTCTCATTGATCTCCATTGATTCTTGTTGGCTTTTTGAGTCTGATCTCTGTTTTGATGCTGACAAACACACGTGTTACTTATGTGTGTACTCTAGTGACTGAACAGGTTATAATTCAACACACATACAAGGGGAAGTGGAATACAGGAGGAACTTCAAGTTTATCATCATTCTAACACGTTTCTTGGAGTCTTGAAGAGCAAAAGGAAGACGAAGACATTTGTTTATTTCATTTGTAATGCATTTATTTTTTAATTTGGTTTGTAATAACTGCATTCATCCTACATAATATGAATGTAAGCTCAGATAGAACCGTAGACAGACCTTAGGGTTGGACGCTAGGTTTTTTAGGATAAATTAAAATGACTAGACCTTAGATTGATCCTAAGTTCCTGCACTTAATTTTTAACTGAAACAGAACTTAGGCTCTAGTTTGTGAGGTTTCGGGCTACCGAACCCAAGCAAGTCAAATTGCCTCGGTCGACCGAATGGTTGACTAGTCAACAAGTTTGACTTGGTTCAGGCGACCGAACCAAATTGAACTGGGTGTCCCCGGGCGACCGAACCTTAGAGCGGTCACTTTTCACCTTCCCTAGACGCCCAAACTCCACATTCAAAATTGCCTCGGGCGACCAAATTGAGAAGTTCGGTAGACCGAACTTGAGACCGGGCAACCGAATCTCGGACATTTTAAAAATCGCCTAGTTCAGTCAACCGACCCTGTCCACGGGCACCCGAACTTCAAAAAATGCCTTTTTTTTGTGAGTGTTCGAGCGACTAAACCTATGGCTCGGGCGACCGAAACTCTCGGGTTGCCAATTTTTTACCAGGGTAATTAAGGTTAAAACTTAATTAAAACATTTCCAAAATTCTCAATAGGTCCCCAACGGTCATATTTTCTTGAAAATTTATAAAGACCCCCTTCATAACTCAACTTAGCAACTTTGATTAATCCAAATTTTTCTCTCTAATCCATTGTCAATCAAAGTTCCCCCAAAATGTTTTTTATTGTTTAAATCATTCTCTTGGAGCAAAATGTTTTAATCAAAACTCTCCAACTCTCATTCCATTCACTTATTTCAAAATCATTGTGGAAGAGAGTATATTCATTTTGGGCATTTATTTTTATATATACATGCTTACACTCTCACATATTATTCATCTTTGAAAATCATTTTCTTGAGAGTATAGCTTTGGTTTCTCCTGGTTATTTCTTTTGAGAAACATTTTTTTGGGAGAAATTATTTATTGCACAAATCTTTTTGAACTTAAACTCCAGATTCTCCAAATACTTTTATTTGCAAATATCTTTATTGGAGAACATATTAATCATATTATATATTCATATGTTTTATTTGTGCATTAATTATTTAGATAAGCACCCTTTACTCTACTGAACTCAAATCATATCATAAGAGAGTGCATACATCTTAGAACTTTAATGTTGTACATTTCTACTTGTATTTAGAAGCATTGTATTATGTACAAAAATTGTTTTCCATGTACTAGTTGGGTTCATCCCATTAATTGAACTGGAGAGTCTCAACCCCCTAAATGAGACCGATTCGGTTCAGCCCGAAAATTGAACTAAGGAGTCTCAGCCCCGGAAATGAGACCGGTTCAGTTCAACCCAGAAATTGAATTGGAGTTTTCCTCGCCCCATAAGGAGAGGATGTAAACGGCTTCTACTCCGCCCGTTTAAGTGAGCAGGGTCCTTGGAGGGTACGCCCAAGCCGGGGACGTAGGCTGGTTTGGCCAAACCTTGATAACAAATATCTTGTGTCACTCTCTCCCTATCTCATTTTAATTCCTACACTTTAAATTCAGTATGTGTATGCCTATTTATTTATTGTTATATTAGTTGCATGCACACCTTTAATTTAAATGAGATATGTTGCACACGTGTATGCCTGCACTCACAGTTCTATTATTTTACATACATGTTTGCATTATGAATGGGATATGATTAGTAGTGAATCGACAAAATGCTTAATTGGCCAAAAAAATTTTAAAACCCAATTCATCCCCCCTTTTGGGATCACACCAAAGCTAACAATTCTAAACCTCAAAATCCTCCGATCAAAGTGAGAAAATCATCTTCCTACATCACCTACCCACGATTCCAAGGATTTTAAAACATTCAATTATTCTCCTCTGAAATCAAAATGCCCCAAACAAAGAGTACGACAAACCACGGTGCAACTTCGGGAAAGGATGACAAAAATATTGAGAGATGGCTCGTTGCTCCTCATGCCAAGCAACGATATCAAAATTATCTTCGCTCTATGGAACCCATCATAGGTAAGATCCTTGATACTTTGTTCTTTGAATCTGAATTTCCCAATATTCTACCGATGTTTCAGGAGATAGGATGAAAAAACTTTGTTGTCTATCAAGCAAAAGGTTTATATCCCAATCTTGTGAAGATTATTTATGCAAATATGGTTCAAGGTGATTCCGTACTTACTACCAAAGTTAAGGAAAAGGCAATCGCCCTAACTCCACAAATATTAACCCCCATTCTCCACATTGGCCAAGGTGACTTTAAGTGTCCGGATTTTGCACAATCGTGGATTATGGAACAAGGTTTCACACCCGAGGAATTCTTACCCTTAATCATGGTTGAAGAACCCGTATATTTTGGAAATCCTCCATTGTATAAACAATTGAACCTCCAAGAACAAATTCTTCAGAAAATTATCACATACAATATTTTACCCCAAGTTGGTTCACATGATTATATGTCTTACGTCGACTGCTTTGTCATGTGGTGTCTGTTGAAAGGGAAGAAACTCGACTGTCAAGTTTAATTCTTAAATGGATGTGGACAAGATTAGAAGCCCGACGAGTTACTCTTCCGTATGGTGGTATCCTTAATCTTTTGTTTACTCACCTTGATGTCACCACTCCTACCGATCTGTTTATAAAACGGACTAGATACGATCTTTTGTCCTCCACAGCTCTGAAACAAATGGGATATGAGAAACATGAGCAAGGTTGGTTTCTGAAAGGAGGACAACCACCAAGACAAGCAACTGGACCGGCTTTTGATCCGCAACAAGAACCCGAGCTTGAAGCTCCTTCTTGGTTTATTCCATTCCATCATTAGTTCACTACTTTCAGTAGTGATATGCGTTTAGGATTTTAGTCTCTTTAGGTGAGCTTTGCCTCACTTCAGTCTACCTGTTCCTCACTTGACCAGCAACTTAGTCGTATGGAACAGCATCGGGCTAGTTCCTCACGCACTATAGATCCTATGGACATCAGCTCTGCAGCTCCCAGTGATGATGCATCTAATGAAGAATCTGAGAAAGATAAAGAAGATGAAAGTACTGAAGATGATGATGCAGCTGATGATGCTTGATATTACTTTCTATTGCTATTTTTGTGTGTATCTCAGTTATCTATGTTCTATCTTTGTATTTGATTTGTATCTCAGTTTTAATTCTTTCTTCTATTTAGTTTGTATCTCCAATTGTTTTTGACACTATGTACACCTCTAGATGAATATGAATACTTTTTTTTGTGTGCTATTCTGTGCCTACATTTGCCTTTGCTTTGTTACTTTTCTCTTTTTGATTGATGTCAAAAGGGGGAGAACGTTTGAGCAAAAATGAGAACAAAATTGAGATAAATAGATAAATTAAATATATAAATAGCAACATTGAGGAGATAAAATGAAAAGTTGAGAAAGTTTAAGCCAAATTGAGCTAAAATGCAGAATATGAGATATGATGATATGAGACATGATATGATGTTGCTAATACTTATATGATGACATGACATGATGATAAGAACTATGATGCACCGATACTTGATTGATATATAGATCTTAAAAAAGAACTTACATGGAATCTGAAATTGAAGCTAGAACTATATGATCATATGAATGAATATTTTTTCAAAACATTGTTAAAAGTGTGCTTATTGCAAGGGGGAGCCTTATCAAGGTTCACTCACCTTTGCTCCTTATTTGTCATCATCAAAAAATTGGAGATTGTTGGCCTAACAAGGCTTACGAATCTTATTTTGATGATAACAAATCAAGGGAATTTAACATTTTTGGTTAAAGTGATGATGTTTAAAGAAACAAGCATATAAGTTCAAGATCAAGGTGATCACAAGCCTTTATTGAAAGTCTACATTCCAAAGAAGTGATCAGATGAAAGCTTAATTGTTCAAAGATAGACCAATTTGATGCAAGTTTAAAGAGTATTGAAGCTCAAGGTCAAGATGGACTCGAAGAAAGACATACATGAAGACTTCGCATTTAGATTGTTTTTAAGTCTTAAAGTCTTATGTACGTACTTCAATTAAAAGTCAATATGGATGCTTTGAAGCTCATTAGGATTAATTATTGACTTAGAGACCAAATTTTGGAAAACCCCGGAAAATATCTTCAAAGACTCAAAGTAATTTGGCAAGTAAAAGCTCACAAAAGTTTTTTGAAACAAACAATATAAATGCAAGAATTTTTACCTGTCCAGGCGACTGACCCATTCTAGTCAAGCGACTGACATTTATGTTGAATTAATTTGGGAAGACAGAATAGGCCCAGTCAACTGACCCCTGTGAATCCAGGCGACTGACCCCATTCTGACTTTGATATTTTGCTGAAATTCAAAGTCCAAGCGACTGACCCCGATAAGTCCAGTCGACTGAACTTCGTAACGGTTATTTTTAAAGAGTGAAAAAAAGTTTCCAAATTAGATTTCTTGGACCCCAATCTTTGTAAAAACTTGGGAAACACTAAGAAACTTGAGGAACATGAAATGGAACCTTTTTAACTCTATAAATACATGGAAAACCAAAAGATTTTATACAACTACATACAATCAAGAATTACATTCAGCAATCAAGCCTTATTGCCAATACTCTTCAAAAGCTTTCTTGCTCACACTCTTTGCTGAGATTTTACTGAGTCTTGCTAATCTATTCTCACCGATTTTTCAATCAAAGAAAGAAGATCTCGATGATAAATTTTCTGAGTTTGAATTCAATTCTTTATTGAAATTTTAAATTGAAATATATTAGTTGTGCTTTATCCTGTACGAATCAGCTCTATTTTGATAGTGCTCTTTGTACACAAGAATTGTTTTTGTTCTTGTTTGGGTTTTTTTTTTTTTTTTGATGGTTCAAGATTGTTGAATCGTTGGATTACCAAGCGTGAGGTATCACTTGGAGAGGAGGGTTTCATCCTACTTGAAGGAGTGTGCAAACGATTTGCTCTGTCCGGTTAAAAGAGTGGTATAGTGAAATCCTTGGGTGGTGTACCTAAGGCAAGGACGTAGGCAAGTATAGTCAAACCTTGTAAAAATCTCGGTGTCACTCTCTCCCCTATTCTTTTTTAAATTTCAGCATATATAAATTGCATGGATGCTTATTTAAATTGCTGGAAATTATTTTATGATTGGGAATTGCGGAAACCTTGAATAAATGGGAGTACGTTGATCGAATCTTGCGGAAACCTTCTAAGGGAGTACGTTCATTATACAGGTCATTCATTAGCTACAGCTCAATATCAAAAGACTGAATCTTGAAAGCTTGCTGGAATTGTTATTGTATTTCATATTGTGAAGCTTAACTTGATTGATTGAATTGACTTATTGAGTTTTGGTTTAATTTGCTTAAAGAAGTATTGAGAAACTTGCAAAGCATACAAATTGATATGCTCATCCATAAAGACTAAAAATTAAATTGATGCTTGGCTGAATTTGTGATTGAAAGTCAAGCCATACATGTGTGAAGAGTTGAGAAAGAATTAATAAAAGAGTTCAAAGAAAGTTTTAAATCCCAATTCACCCCCCCTTTCTTGGGAGTATACTTACTTTTCAATTCTCCATCATGGTCCTCTAGTTTAAAAAAAAATTTCAAGTTAAAACTTGGAGAATTGAAGAATCAACCAAAATTGTTGTTGGGAGAAAACTTTGTCAAAAAATATAACCCTTAGGCCTTGGAAATAAATATGAACACAAGCAAAAAACAACGACTATGACAACGACTACTGGAGGTGGGCTACATGAATCCTTTTTGGTCAACTTGCACAATCTTGGACTATTTCCTCTTATTAAATGGAACATTGTTAAATCCTTACCATCTCTTTCCAAGTTATTCTAGGTCTAACCCTACCCCTTTCACAGCAACTAACATTAACTAGATCAATCCTCACTAATGCATCATTTGGCCTATGCCTAAACCATCCCCTTATACCGCTCATCCACCTTAGCATTCTCCTTTCAGAAACTTTTACTTTTTGTATATGTAGTTTCTTAATTGCCCAACATTTTGATTCATATAGCATGGCTAGTCATATAGCCGTCTTATTGAACTTCCCTTTAATTTTAAAGGTTTTCTTTTAATTTTACGGGCATCCTACAATCACAAAACACGCCTGGACCACTTCTCCATTTTATCCAACCTCCTTTAACTTTGTTTTACATCTTCAATATCTCCTTTAGCTCCATTTATATCCAAGATATCAATGTTAATTATTTCTTAACCATTGAGATTAACCTTTTCTCCAAAATTCCTCTTGCCATGAATAAATTACACTTCATGCTTTATTTCTACTTATCTTAAGACCCCTAGATTCTATAGCTCCTCTATGTAATTCTAACACATATTATACTCCAGCTCTAGTTTCATCAATCAAGACAATATCATTCGCAAAGAACATGCACCATAGAACCTAATTTTAAATACTCCTAGTAAGTTCATCCATCACTAATCCAAACAAATAAGGACTCGAAGCAAACCCTTGATGTACACCTACTGAAATACACTAGACTCTCTAACCATAGTCCTGATGCTAGTCATTACTATACTGCACATATCAATATATCTATTGCATAATTCCTTTTCTTTTCAATAACCGATCCATAGAACTTCCCTAGGTGCCCTATGATGGGCTCTCTCAAGGTCCTTAAAAACCATGTTGCATCCATGTTCTATTTCCTAAACTTTTCCATTAATCTTCTTAATACTTCTGCAGTTAATCTCCCAAGCATAAATTTCAAGAGTGATAAATTTCACATAATCCCGCATTCTTCAAACTTAAAAACAACATTTTTATCCTCCACAGATGACTTAATTTTTACAGTTTCCACTTCCCAAGGTTATGGCACTCAGTCACATGGACTATGACAGAAGGCTGCAGCAAGGGCAGCTATTGACCTGCAACAATAGTCATGCCAGCCTGCTCAAGCAAGGACTCAGATGCTTCTTCTGGCAAGGGCTGACTTCCGAAAATACTGAGTTTGAGGTGCTAAAGAGCTACCAGTCATCAACAATCAGTTTCTCAGCAAGGACTTGTGATTGCTTTAGGTTCCAGAAATAAAATCTGCAGTCACAGATGGTGCTGCTACTTTCCTGATGATGCAGAGGTTCGACAACAAATACTGAATATGGTTCTTCTCCAGCGATGAAGTGATTTGGCTTCAGTTGTAATTCCCTTTTTTTCCAGCAATTAACTGCTGCTCCAACTCTTCAGTTAGTTACAGCAACAGCAAGAACGATCTTCTCTATTCTTCCCTTTTTTACTGTGAGATAGGTGAAGTATTGATGTGTGGCAACAGGTGTGATGAAGACAATAGGATAAGATTTCCACTCTGCCTGGCATGACAGTGAAAGGATCGTTGTTAGACAACTATGGTGGATGATGGTTTGAAGCTGAAAAGACAAACCAAAATTAGGCAGTTATACCAATTGACACAGGACCTCTGTCCTTCCCCACAAGGGATAAACCCTAGTATCTCAAATCCAAATCATAATCATCTACACTAATAACTCTTGCAGGAATATATTGTAGGCTCAATATGCTTGGGGATCAAGCAAATAAAATTAGGAAACTTAATAAAACTAAAATACTACTTTCTAATATCTAGATGCATAAAATCTTCTAGTTTATCTAATAAACATATCAGTAGACAAATTAACTAAAATTGAAATAGAAACTACAAAAATAACTTAAAACTGAGTAATTAACTCCAAATGCCTTAATCTTGCTCATGTGACATCTATATGTTCTCCACCAATATGTTTCTAGGCGTCAGACTTGTCTCACTTCACGCTGTTAAGACATGGAGGCAAATGAATCATCTAAATTGTTCAATTTTCTTCTCCTATTCTAAAAGTTAACAAATCACCCAACTTATCTCAGCGTTTTATCAGACACAACTGTTGGGATAAGTCTAAAACAGCCACTGTAAATCACTACATCCTCTCCTGACTCAAGCATGGGCCATGGAATGAGCATGAAACACCCAAGTGACCAATTCCACTAGCCTTAAAAGCTTAAGAGCCTTGTCACAAAGGCACCCCAAGAACCCATACCATTCATGTTTTCTCATGTCAAACACAAAGAATGTACTATATATGCTATATCTACATCTGTTGCATAAAATATAAAACATTTTTATAGAAATATCAAACATAGTTATAATTGCACTAACTTCTAAACAAGTCAAAATATGTCCCCCTTGAGTAGAATGTCAAACCATATCTTAAAAATATATTTTTTTTAAAAATGCAATTGAAAAGCATATCCTCATCAATTGTAATTTCAAAGAATGGTTAAAATCATAAAATATCTATTTCACTGGTCAGAAATAGGCCTCCAAGGAGATTAAAAAAAAAAAAATTCACCATCAATGACTGAAAGAGGATAAAGATCAAAAAACTAAACTGTGCAAAGTTCAAAGAAAATTTTTACTTGTATTGGATCAGTGCGGAAGAAATTTCGCTGAAGCCTCCGACCATCAGGAAGACGAATCCCGACCCTACAAATGAGGTTCCTATCACCCTTGGGCTCTTCAGGAAGTGGTGGATATGAAGGCTTCCTTGATAAGTGTGTTTCCTCCTTTGTAGCACTGATAGCATTTTTATCTTTAGAGTTGATTCCACTAGGGTTTTTCATGTTTTCCATGGATGCTGCCAATGCCAGTTGTACTTCGGCATCCTCTTCATTAGTTTCATCTGCAACCACTGATGCCTCTGAAGAAATTTATGCCAGATTAATGACATTCATAAATAATATACAACTGGGTAAAAAAAATTACCATATAGGACAGCAACTCCACAACCCTCCCAAAACACACCAAAAAATAATATGCAAAAGAATAACAGCAAAACATATATATATATATATATATATATATATATAATATGAACCTCTTAGACATTTTCTTGGTGCACAGAATCTTTGAAGGACAAGAAAATTCTTCAAATCTTTTATTCTGTAAGCACATTTGTTTGCCTCATTTTACTGTTCTACTTAGAGCTTTTAAGGGATTTGCTACACTCGCATGTAGATGGACTAGAAGGCTTTGCTTCACTAGTTTCTCTATATTTTTTTTCTATTTCTTTCACCACAAGAATTTCCAATTCTTTTTAAAAGAACAAGAAACATTGCTATTACAACAAGTATCATACTATAACAGCAAACAAGCCAATATGGCAGTACCCTTTCCTACTCCATAGCAACCACTAAATAAGTAAACACTAAAGGGCAACTACACACTAAATCCACTTATCATACATAGAAATGGACATGAACTTAAACATGACATGACAAGGGCATGCCAGTAAAACAACCTTACACAAACAGAGGGACCTGAACATCAGACGAGGAGGACTCCATAATTTGCAACTAAACCTCTATAATATTTTTTTCTAACTACAATACCTGATTGATTTTTAAAAAGAAGATCAAGCCAAAGTGAGGTGTCCAACAAGGATCAGCTAAGACTAAAGTTAAAATTTGAAGTCAAGTGCACAGCTTTTGACAATGAGAGACATGCCCAAAAGAATGCCCAATAAGATGTTAGTGACCAATATAAATGTGACTCCTCTGAAGAGGGATTCTCACCGTCCAGCTTTCACCTTTAAATTAAGGTAAACAATAATTCAGCAGGAAACTATGGCATTGTTCAGTTCCAGTTGCAAGAAATATTCTTACATTTGAAAGCAAAACGTGCAAAGATTTTAGCTTTCAGAACCAGGACTAATACATTGAGAATTCAAACCTTGAAAAGATTTTTTTCCTACAAAATGAATGCTGAGATGATTCTACCTCAAAGTTCTACTAAATTTCCACTTGAACTATTTGTCAGACAGACAGATAATAACACATGTAACAATATCTGCAATAGAACATTTCAACAGTTCCCTAGAGAATCTCTTCAAGAAAAAACCATCACCAGGTTACTGACTCTTACCATTTAATGATTAGAGCAAAACATAAAATTAATAAAGCAATGTCAAATTGATCCAGGACAAGCCATGCAAAAATGGCAGAAAAACATAAACGCATAGTACCTTTAGTTTTGTGTGCAGAAGTATGGTAGCTTTCTCTAGGACGCTTGTGAGATAGAGAGACATGATGATCCTTAGGACCACCATCCATGAATGGTAACAGATCCTGCAGTTGAGACGGATTTTATTAAGTGAAACTGTAAGATAAAAAAATGGTCATGATTTAATTACTAATCATTTGGTTTCGTCATCCCTCCACTGCATGCTAATAAATTGCAACAGTAATGCACAGGAAATACAATAATACACATCACCATAACACATACCTCCAACAAACTATCTGGTTGAATCATTCCACACCATGAGCGCATTTTTTGTCCTGTAATTGGATCAATGACAAGAATTACAGGGATAGAGTCCAGTTTGTAATAGGTACAGACCTTCCTGCCTTCACTTGTATCATCATATACCTATATTAATGACCAAAATTTGTCAAATGACCATTTTCAAAAACTAATATAATCTCTGAACTAACACCCACCCCACCCTACATCCACCAGGGAAAATAAAAACAAAAAATAAATTAACAAACAAACAAAAACCTATATACTCCTGCACTTCAATGAATTGAGTCTAGGTGAAAAGGATTAGCACACAGTTGGAATTGCTGCGAAAATACCACAAAAAATGCAGAAACCGTGAAATTCATTCATCAGACTTTCATCTCATAATTCTCAGACTCTGGAGTCAGGTGGTGACAGCAGGGAAGAGTGACGAAGGTGAAGGTTGTAAACATAGTGTTTAGATATGGAGACAGGGCATGGCAGTAGGCATAGATTATATCATGTATTCAGTGTGGTGGTGACTTGAAATTGAAGGAACGTGGGATTTTATCATTGGAAGCCACACTTGATTGAAGAAATATGTCCATATAGTCAATGTGGCTACGGTTATATAAGAGCTGCGTGGGCAATGGAGGCAGTTAGGGTTGCTCTCGGAAGGATGAAGTGAAGAATATTGGGCTGGGGTGTTTGGTGTTTGTTTTGGACCTGGGCCAAGTGTCTGGTGTTTGCTTTGAACCTGGGCCAGGTACTTGAAAAAGGAGGAGTTTGCTTTGTAACAAATCTGGGCCAGTTAATTGAACAGGCCCATATTTGTGGAAAAAGTGGCTTGGGCTTGAAGCATTCTTTGGAGAAACAAAGGAGGTTTCTTTTATGCACAAATGGGCCAGTCGATTGAACTGTACTGCAGTTTGAATAATGCTGACAGAGCCCAATAGGCAGGTGCAATAGCCCATGGAGCTGTTCAGTTCTCAAATAAGGCCCAAGAGGATTCTATCTGTAATGTTTAAGGTAGCAGAGAAGCCCAAAAATCTTCTTTTTGCAGAATCCAAGGCCCAAGCAATATGTCTAAAGAGCAGAGCTGTTCATGTGGGAGTGATGGATGTAAGAGAGCATTTAGGTGAAGAAATAAAGGAGGGAATTGCTCAAATGTAGCAGGAGGCAATCACCTGGAGGACAGAATGAAGTAAGTTTTGGAAATGTTTCGTGTCCAGAGGTTGTGAACATTTTTGGGGAAAAATAAGGATGGAAAAAATAACATATGAATTCAAAGAGTGAGGAAGGGAAAGGTATGAAAAGTTTGCTTGTTAAAAAAAATTATGAATTCAAAACAGCAGAGAATAACATTGAAAAAAATTGATGATGCTGGAAAGCTTTATGATGGGTGGGGAATTTGAGAATCGCTCTAAGTCTAACTTAGAAAGAGGAAGAAATCAATTTAGAAGGAAAAAAAAAATGGAGGAATATCTTCGCAGAGGAGAGTACGACAATGAGTTTGCTTGGAATGGTGGTTTATTGTAGGATGAGATTCGCGAAAAAATGGAATGGGTTTCTGATTCTTTTGATGCACTTCAGGATATTTCCTATATGCTTCTCTGCTTGAAGGTTTGGAGGGTTTATCTATTTTTGAGTTGGGGGAATTGGGTGTAGATTTGGCTGGCATTAATCAACAGATGGATGTATTATACCAAGTTACCAACAACTCTGGAGGAGGTCTGTGCACGGGATACTGTAACCCATAATATTTTGGATGACATGGTTTGTGGCTGGATACTCCTAGAAGGAATGAAGTTCAATTGGATGGAGTGAAAAAGAAAAGTTACTAATGGTCAGCCAGGCCCATCACCTTTTGCGCCACCAGGCACGAACACAAAAAATGACTCTGCTTTCCACACCAGCCAACTATTAAAAATTTATGTATGTGGAGTTTTAGGACAATTTTTTAAGGCTAAAAACAAGGTGAGTAACTGAGTATAAGAGGTTTAAAAAACATTTTAGGACTGTAAGCTATTAAAAAGCTTCTCTGCTTCTTTGCCAAAACTGCAACTGTAGTTAGACTATTCGAGCAATAAAAATTCAAAAATTGTAACTGGCAGTTAGCAGTCAGTTCTGGTCTTCTGGAGTTCAGTTTGCAAAGTTCTTGACAGCAGAGTTCTTGTTGAGACCTGAAAGAGACAATAATTTTGGGATGTAAACAGAGCAAAGAGAACAAACATAGGTTCTATTTTGCCCTAATTCTAAACAATTTGGGCCAAATGGTGCAACTGAGCTGCAAAACAAAACAATAGGGCCAATAAAAATGCACTTTAGGTCTTGTATTTAAAGCCCAGGAATTTAAATAAATAAATAAAAGACCAGACTCGTTCACTAAGTAGAATCAGTAGAACCCCATGTAGGATCTCAATTCTACAATTCTACCTGCAATCCGATTCTACAATTCTACCTGCAATTCTAGATTATACTTTACCTGATCGTATGATCCTGACTCTGGATTGCATGGGTAAATCTGGATCATAGGATCATAAGATCCTCCAATCCGAATCTCATTTTGAAACCATGATTACGAGGGAATCTCAAGGGGACCAACTATTCCAGGATTTTTCACTGCAGACATGATAGTAGGAGGATAAGAACAGGGTTTGCTGCAAGAGCCCCAAGTAGGAGTCGATATGACTGCAAATTTAACACACATGTCCATACTGCATAATAGAATTTCCGCAAAGATGTGGAAGATTATGTGCAGCCTGCTCATTAGTCCATTATGCTATTATTGTTGTGAACATATCATCCTCCATTTGGGTTAACACTTAAGACAATAAGGACAAGGTAAACACGGAACACAGCACATATACATGAGAAATGTATTATCCCAAGCCGCAAGAAATGCTACAACGGCGCAGGGGAGAATCCTCCTCTTTGTGTGTTGTTGTTGTGGGTTCATTGTATGCATGACAATTTTGTAAATACTCTTGCAATTTTGTAAATCCTACATATTTCCTTGGGAGCGGATAGACATTCTTGGTCTTCAGATTCTTTGGGGGTTGTTTCTTGCAAATCCTAATGCAATTTTTTGACCCATTCTAATATTTCTTTCCCACTTCAAAAAAAAATATATGGAAAGCCAAAGTTCCCCCCAAAAGTTAAGGCTTTTATGTGTGATTGGTCGTGCTTAATAGAGTCACCAATCACTTGCTGCAGAGTAGGTGATCATTGAAGGCATTTTTTTCCTAGATGTTTGTTTTCTTTGCTATAACAGTTCAGAACCAGTGTCACATTTATTTCTGCACTACGACTTTGCCTGGAAAATGTTGCCTACTTGGTATATTGGGAGAGAGCTAGTTTTGCCTGGAAACAGCAGAGGATTTTTTGGCAGTTCCTATTTTGGTTTTGGAAAGAGAAATGATCAGGAAGCCCTTGCAAATGAGCTTATTTTGCAGTGATGTGGAGTTTATGGTTGGGGCGTAATGCAGATATTTTTCTGGGGAAGAATCTGAATTCTTTGCTGGTTTGGGAAGATTCACTATCTGCCTTCACTTTAGTATGTTTGCCTACAGGTGCTTTAAAGGAGTGAGCTCCTCAGATATTCAATGTATTTGACTCCATTTTCTGGCTTGATTTTGTGTTTTCTGTAATTTACCCTGTGGTGGCTATTTTCGTTTTTTCTTTTTTTCCTTTCTCGTTTTTTCTAGGTTTTTTCTACAAGGATGCCTTACTCTCCTCTTTGTGCATTCCTAATCTTTTAATGAAATATTCTTCTTTTGCTATTAAAAAAAGAACAATTTTAAAAGCAAATGGGGAATGAAAAACAGAGTAATCACCCTGAAAATCAGCAAGTTCATTCCTCTAAGAACCCCTGAAGAAAAAGTTTGGACCAAAAAAATATCCTATCCTAGAGTAAATGCTATGGTATGGTGGAGGGAACAAGATCCTTAAAGCATTCTGCCCAACCATAAACAACAAATCACGGCGCAAAAACTGAAACCTCAAACTGCAGTTCCCAAATCCATGTCATAACCCCAAAAGAAGAAGAAAAACTTCTATACAGCAAACATAGCAAAAACTGAAACCTCAAACTGCAGTTCCCAAATCCGTGTCATAACCCCAAAAGAAGAAGAAAAACTTCTATACAGCAAACATACTCCACATGCTCCAACCCAAAGAATAGATAAAAGATCTTGTTGCAAAGTGCACAACACGACGTTTTATATGATTACTAGTACTGCATTTTAAATTCTTAATCTGGATCACATGGAAAAAATGAAACAAGCTTTCGGTAGAGATTTTCAGAGGGAATCATTTGGGACAGAATTAATTTCTTCCCCTTAAGCTTATGGTGCTGGCTGTTTGTGGGGTGCTGCTTTCAAGATATCAGTAGAGATTAGAGTGCTTTTTAAAGATGACTCAGTTTCTTTTTCTTTTATCTTTTGGAGGAAGACTTCTTGTTCTCCTCTTTTTGTATCTTTTTCTCCTTCTGCTTTTTAATAAAGTTTCTTTTTCTATCAAACATATATATATATATATATTGCTCCCAGAAACCTAAATATCTACAGAAATTAGACACTGACACTTCTTCAAGACACCAGGACATCTATCTGGTGTGTAGGAAAATTTTATTTTTAAAAAAATCTTATTTTCCAACACTTCTTGCACCCATACTGCGACACTAAAGAAAAACATTGTGGCACGTATGTTGGCAAGACAATGCATTTTGAATTCCTTCTTCTTGGTTTCGGAGGCAGGTTGGGGGGGTGTTTTCATAAACTAAACTTCGATCTTCGATCTGGTCCCACGGTCTAGACCCTTAACAAGATACGAAGAAATTTCTAAGCTTGCCATGTCTTAAAAACACCACCTCCATAATCTGTGGAAGAGTGTGAGTGCAACTGGAGCTCCCAAAAACCAGAATATCTTCCAGAATCTCCATCATCTAATATCATCACTTAATCAAACTATGAATGTGTAAAATTAAATAATGAAAACAAATAAAGGGGGATATGTATATGCAATGAGAGTACCGTGCCTATAAATACACAAAATCTTGTCCATGTCATGTGTTGATGTCAGTGCTCCTTGGTTGGCACCCATTAGATGGTGGACAAATGAAAAAAGTGATGATTTTTAACATTTCAAGGATGCCCAATGCCATGGGCTTCAACAACACAATTTCCATCTTGCTAGTGGGCCTTTCAACTGAACATGCAACAACAGAAAAGGAATGAAAAAGCCAATTCAGATTTACTATTTTGCTCAGGCACAACACAAGGACCATAACAATTTGGTGCAGCACAACCATAATGAACTTAGGACCGTCAGTTTGGTGGGGACAGTATTCTTAACGAAACTTTGACTACCTGTGCTTATTTTTGGCATCTCATGTTATTTAGAACATTTTCATATTCTCTTAACACACCCCCCCCCCCGGCCCCCACCCCACCCCACCCCATTGTGACATGTTCTTTCCCCTCTAGTGTTTCTATTCTTCGCTTGTGAGGGCTTCCCTTGGCCCATAGAACTTCACCCTAATGCTCAAAAATTTAATAATATAGTGTTTAAAAAGGCGTTTTAAATACCTTGAGGCACACCTTGGGGCATTTTGAGGCCAAAACACATTAAAGCACGCTTTTCTAAATGTGCAAGTCCTGAGAAGCGATCGCTTTTTTCTAATAGACACACGTCCAAGAGCAAAAGGGGCACCTTTGACGCCTTCTCAAAGGAGGCGTATGCATAATGGGAACACAAAATTTATGCATAAGCAAAAATAGTGGATTAGGCTTCAAAGGGACTTCATTCATTCATTCATTATGCAGCAGAAAGCAAAGAGATGAGCAGCAACTTCTCTGATCTCTCTTCACCTTTGACACATATCTGTTTGTCACCACCTTCTTCACTCTTTGATTGATGGTCAAAGCAGGAATCTTCATAGACAACCTCTCTTGACATTCCTCTCCCACTGACGAGCTTCTCCAATCAATGACTGACCATCACTCAACTGTATCTGTTCTTGAAAATTCATTTGTACTTGATTCTCTCCGGGAAAATGTGTGTGAGAAGCACAAAAGAGAGTTGAAAGAAGGGCTGAAGTGCTGAACTACTAAAATTTGGATCATGAGACATTTCCTTGTCTCTCTTTTACTCTCAAAAGTAATGTTCTTTATTCTTATTGGTTGGAAGATAACCCATTAGTAATTGTGTTTCCTTGGAAAGGAACGTGGCTGTGACTGTGGCTGTGGCTGTGGCTGTGGCTGTGGCTGTGGTTTTCCCATTTCTGGGCAGAGACAGCTCGAGCTATATGAAATGGAAGTCTTAGAATTTTATATAAATGATTTCATAATTTATTTAATAAAAGTGTATTATTTATAATATATAAAATTTATTTTTGTATATTTTTAATAATAAAAATTATTTATAGCATATAAATTTATTTTTATATATGTTAAAAAATTAAAATTAAATTCCCAAAAGGCTCATGTTTCAATGCCTTGAGGCCTACGCCTTGCCTCTTCCAAGGTAAAATGCCTCACCCTTATGCCTTCTTTTAAAACACTGATTAAAAATGACCAACATACTCCAAGACACAAGCACACATATGGAGACAAAGTGCTAGCATTATTTCTAAAGCTTCTTAATCGCGTTCACAAAGTTAGATGAAAAATGTCCCAGTTTCACAGCTATTTAGTGGCTCTAGGATGACATCATAAAACTATTCATTATTTTATTTATTCAATTTTCTGATAAGCACAAACTAATCATGACTTTTGAGCTAATAATATCTTCTTTGGCAGCACAAGTTGATCAAAGACAGTATTATGCTAGGTTTGTTGCATTAGGCCTCAGATTATTGCATCATAAACATTAGTAGTTCTATAGTAAATTTACCATCCTCATCCCCAATCTAAGCAGCAACAATTAAAATGTCCAAATCAAACCCCAAAAAAAAATTCATGAGGAAAAATGGATGTATGTTGAGATTAAAATTCAGAAAGGAATCTGAATTTCTGGAAGAAAAAATATTTAATAGTGAACACAAAAATTGAAAATGTTAAAATAGCATAAGGATGCCGAATACTAGTGGCAAAAAATTTCAAAGCCCTGTCACTTCCTGCAAAAAGTCCAAGTTGGAAATGAAAACAATAAGTACTAAAAAAATACCTGCCAGAAGATGAAATTCGAACTGATGGTTTGGGCAACAGCTTCATTTGCCCATGTATCTCTGTTAAGCTTCACAAGTAACATATAATTTTTATATATATATATATATATATATAAATGTGAAATTTTAAAGAATAATCATAACTGTTTGAAATAGGAGGAGGTTTCTGGTACTCTAAAAAAACTACCATGTGTGAGCTGAATTCTTTTGTAGACTGCAAGTTAACCAGGAGCCATTTGTCCTGGACAGAAGCAGCAACTTTTGCCTGCAACAGAAATAATGCAATTTTGGTACAATTCAAAAAAGAAAATGTGCTGTTAAGAGCAAAGCAATCAATCAAAATTGAGTTCAAGTTTTTTAACCCCAAATCAATAATTTGGAATAAATAACTAAGAATTCTATTCCTTGATGTAGTCAAACTCATTTTGGTTCATCTTATTCTGCACTCATTCATTTTGAACATAATTTTGAAGCTCAAGTGCATTGCAATCAAGTCCCACAATTCCTAGTCTAATTAACCTTGGAACTATTTTTTGGTAAATAATAAAATTTCTAAATTAATTTAATCACGTGAGAATAATTTGAGGGCCTAAAATATCACAGATCAGAGAGATCTGGGAAAAATACACTTCGTGATATTGAAAATAACGAAAAATGGGTTAAATTGCAAACTTGGAGAAAACAAATATACACATTCTGAGTGCTGTCACAGTGCAGCTCTAATTTTAGTGTCATGTAGTGCTCTTTTTTGCAGTTCCCTGGAAATGCTTTTGAACTTTCCTTCTTTTGTTGTTGTTCTTCACACTTTTCCCCTTTTTGATGGCACCAAATGATTATTCTGTTTTGCAGTGCTCTAGATGCGCTTTCCTCCAATTTTTTTCCCTATATTTTTTCCTTTTTTGATAAACAACAAACCAAACCTTAAGTCCCACTAGGTGGAATCAGCTGCATGAATCCTTTTCTGCCAATTTAAATAATTACAGGCAATTTCCTCCAACAAATTTAGGGCTATTAGATCCTTACTATCTCATTCCAGGTTATTTTAGGCCTAGGCCTACCCCTACCCCTTCTACTACTACTCACAATAACTAGCTCACTCCTCCTCACTATGTTGCACATGCCCCAACCATTAAACTTCCCTAAGCATAAAGCCACATTAATTTTTTAAGACACTCATGTTTAGCTTAATCTTTGTTCAACTATCCTTGTTTCATTATATGACTCATAAGTTTAATTCCATGATAGTTATTACTATTTTTGAATATCACCTTTATTTTTGTATATAAGTATTGAAGCATTTTTCCTCTATTCGTCTAGTTTTTTTTTTTTTTTTTTTTTTAAAAGGCGTTCCCAAGCCATAAGGCTACCTGTTTCGCAAGGGTTTTTTTTTTCGTCTAGTATTTTCTTAGTTTTTACAATTGTGTTTAATAAATTGGGATGTTATCCGGTCCTATAGCTTTTCCTTTTTTTCATTTTTTTAATGCAAACTTTACTTCATTAACACTAATCTTGCAATTAAATTTCATACTTCTAGTTTTTTCCTCATTTATCAAATTCAAGTTTAAGCCTTCTACTTGGTTTTCATTAAATAGCCGACTAAAGTAACTTCGTCATCATTCTTTGATGTCTTCTTCCTTAACCAAGCGACCATACCATCCTCATTTTTTACACATTTTACATTACCTTAGTCCTTGTTCTTCTTTTTTCCTCTAGCTCTAACAATACTAACGGCCTTCTTTGCATCTTTTCTCACCTCTTTATACCTTTCAAAATTTTCTATCTTTCTACATTTTGCCATGTTTGATACCAAATTCTTTGTCTTTACCGCTTTTTGGATAACTTGATCCCACCACCAACTTTCTTTACTATCCGAAAATCTTCTTCTTGATTCACCTAAAATATATCTTGCTATCTTTTTAATAGAGTTAGCTATCCTACTTCAAAGAGTGTTTGTCTACACTATCCCCTATAGTCCAATCACCATTTTCAATCATTTTATCTTTAAATTTTATTATATTTTCTCCCATTAGGTTCCACCACCTAGTCTTACGCATTGATTTCTATTCCCTTTTCTCTTCCATTTTGTAATACATATATCTAATACTAAAACTCTATGTTATGTACTTAACTTTCACTTGGATACAATCCTTAACGATAAACTATCTACCCTCGTAGTTTAAAAAAATTTATGTTTTATTTTGTCCACTCTTGAAGGTAATAAAGTGTTCTTCTCTCTTATTAAAACAAGCATTCATTGTAATAAGATGACCATATCCCCAGGGACTCATTTTCATCTTCGTATCCATGTCTTCCATGGATCCACTCGTAACCTTTATTATCCTCTCCAATGTGTTCATTCAAATCAGCTACTAATATATTTTCTTAGTCCCTGATATCCCTAGTACAACCCATATTTTCGCAAAATTGTCTCAAGGTTTTCTGCTAAACATACTAGAGGAGCATACGCACTAATGACCATCTTGACATTTTTTCCTTTTTTCATGGTGTCCAACAAATATTCACAATACCTTTGACCAATAATATCTTATGCACAATTTTGGAGATTGAATGGTTTGTTAGAGCATATGGTGAAACCCGAAGACGAGCATCTATTTATTTATAATTCGGACCTTAGACTTTGTCTGTGCTCTTGATGAGTGCGTTGCCTTCTATTTCACAAGAACTACTATTCTCCATTAAAAAAAAGTTGAGTATGCAACTTGAAGTTTCATCCCAAAGGCAAGCCCATAGCTACTTCTATAGTCATTTTCTTTTAATTATTTTTTATTTCTGCATTCTAGTAAATGTGCAAAGTGCACGAAGTTGTTTATTTTATGACTTGAGCTTACTTGAATGCTTTAAGTAGATTACATGTTTGACTTATGTTAATTCAATGTTGGGTGTGATTTGACGCTTTATCTTGATTGAGTGAATTCGCCGGCTTTTTTTAGATGATTTTGTTTCTCTTTACACACAATTAAGAATACTACTTGGCCCTAAAGAAGATGAAAAAAGACAACTTGAGCTGCATAATCAGTTTGTAAATTTCCCTGACAATCAAAATTTGCAAATTAATTTCCATAGCTTTCAAGTATTGGAGGCATAAAACGGCTTTTACATAGTAATAACATCATGATTCCATTCAATTATAAAGATTCCTATCATAGTGGGTATGTTAATTAAAGTTACTCCCCACACTTAGGATACTATTTAGTCTTAACCTAGGAGTGGTCATCCTCCAAAGCTTAATTTAAAGAACCACCTACATTTAAATTGAATAGGTTTATGGTGACATTTAAATTGAATAAATTAGGGGTGATGACCATTCTAGAATTCCTAATCAATTATTAGGAATGCTATCATAAAGCAACTACGCTTGGAAAGAAATCTTAATTTTTTAAATCCTAATTTATAATATTTTTTTAAAAATCCCTAAAGTAAGGTCAAGCTTGATTCGCAGAATGTATAAAGTGGTCATAGTATAAGAATTTGATGGTCTAGAAAGGAAAAACCGAAAAATTGTTATCATAAAGCAATTGACAAAAACGTTTATTAATCCACAACTTGGAATAGATGAGGAATGATTATTTCCAAATTTCACTATGGGAATCTCTATTCCTATACTATTAAATGTTGGATGGAATAACACAAACTTTTGTACAACTTTCTTATAAATTATTATATCTTGATACAATTTCTGTTTCCACAAATCAAATGTATCCTAAACATTTTCCAAAAGCTCTACATTTCTTTTACAAGGGACTTTCCAAAATAAAAACAAACAAACATATATTTTTTTCACGGGCTTAAAGCGGGATATATAGTCATCAACTTCATAAATTCTTAATCTCTCTTTCATGGTTTCACTAATCAAATTCAAGATGGGTTACTGTAAATTCAGAGAACCAATAACAATCATAGGGTCTGTTTGGTATCATTGTTGTGTTGTTGTTTTTTGTTTTCTATTTTTATTTTTGTTCAATGAAGAAACAAATTAAGAGAACACATTTGCTTATGTTGCCAATTTTTTATTTTTGTTGTCAGTTTTCAGCTATTTAAAAAAAAATTAAAAATCAGATTTTATGGTTTCAATTGTTTTGACAACCTATTGCTAAAAAATTTAATATTCAGATATAGTTCTTTTGGGTTAAATCACTCATTTTATACACTTCTAAATCAAAATTAAAATTAAAATTAAAATTAAATGATCATATAAATTTAAATATAATTAAAATAAAAATATACATAAATCTCAAAAAATAATAATAAAGCCAATTACAAAATATTTTTACTATTTTTCAATTGTCATGTCCAATTAAATTTTTATTGTAAAGAAAATTTTAGTACATTTTTTTCACAGGCTTAAAGCAGGACCCATAGTTATCAACTTCAAAAATTCTTAATCTCACTTTCATGGTTTCACTAATCAAATCCAGGCTGGTTTACTTTAAACTTAGAGAACCAATAACAATGTTAGGGTCTATTTGGTATCATTGATATTTTTTGTTTTCTAATTCTATTTATGTTCAGTAAAGAAACAAATTATGAAAATATGTTTGTTTATGTTGCCAATTTTTTGTTTTTGTTGTCGATTTTCAGCTATTTTCGAAAAAATTAAAAACTAGATTTTATAATTTTCAGTTGTTTTGACAACCTATTGCCAGAAACTTTAACATTCAGATATAATTCTTTTGGTTAAATCACTCATTTTATACACTCCTAAATTAAAATTAAAATAAAATGATCATATGAATTAAAATAAAAATACACATATATCTCAAAAAATACTAATAAAGCCAATTTCAAAATATTTTTACTATTTTTCAATTGTCATGTCCAATAAAAAAAAATTTATTGTAAAGTAAATTTTAAAAATATATCAATTAAGTAAAATAATTATAATAATTTTATTTTTATTATAGTATTTTTTTTAATATGTATTATTTGCAATTTTATTATTCTAATCATATTTTTATGATATTATTTAATTTAAAGACCAAAATGAGCATTTTTTAATTAAGCTTTTTTAATTCAGATTAGTTTTATAAATATTAACTAAACAGGCTGCTGGTTTTTTATTTTTAATTTCTATTTCTGGTTATTGGTTTTCGTTTCCAAATTTTCGCTTCTGTAATTTTTGACAGTGATACCAAACAGCCCCTTATTTTTGCAGAAGGAAACCTATATTACCTTTTCAAAGGGCCCATGATGCATCAGAGCAAAAGGAGGGCGGTATAAAGAAGCAAGATTATCTCGAGAATTATCCATTGTAGATGCAGCACCTTGATCCGATTCCCAAATCCCAGGACGTTTCAGTTCCTCCTCAAAATTACGGAATGCAACTAATGCGTTGGGTTCATGGGGAGGATATCCCATCCTCGATGCTCTACATATATTTCCACATCCAACAACAAAATAATGCATATAATGTTCAAGACACAGGAAGTAAGAAAAGAAAACAGCCTCACATCTTAATGCAACCAAATCATAAATCACAACCAAATCATGGTCAAAGAAAACAGCTTTGCATGTTATTGCAAACAAACCATAGCGTAGGTGAAGCAAGGAGAGTCACCAAAAGTACAACAACAATAGTAGAAATAACAACCATGCTGATATATTAAATGGAACATACCCCAAGGACACAAGTTCTGCAAGAACTAATTAATATTCAATACAAAAAACAAACTTAACCCATATCCTAAGAAGTAAAGCAACCCAAAAAACAATTGAAGAGCTTAGAATGTAATATTTACACACACATACACACACACACACACACACACACACACACACATATATATATATATATGTCAAAAAATTACTAAAAACACAAAAGAGAAGGATAAAAAGTTGGAAAAATCCTTCACAAACTTTCAGAACATAATATGACAAAAAAATAAAAAATAAAGCACCAAGCCCATAGTGCACATTAACAATAGTGCTTTCAGAATCAGAATCTAGGTATAGGCAGTAAATTCAAGACACTGGGAAGGTATAGAACACTGATATAACACGGGCAAACAATAACGCAGCATGCTGATAACCAAAAAAAAGGATTCTAAATATATGTAATCAGCTTGAAATATAGTGTCTGTCTTTTACTGAATATTCAGAATCAAGATAAGTAATGAGTATTTAGATTCATAGAAAGTTCTTAACAATTTCAAATTAACTTGGAGCAAAGTTCTTGAAAATCATCATATGTGGAGCAACTTCTGGACTCCACCCCAAAAAAATGACACCCATCAAGCCATAAACCAAGTCTTAACAAAAAAATAAATGCAGCATATTTTATAAAAAGTAACAAATAAATAAATGAAATCCAGTGATGGGGAAGCGAGGATACGAATCATGGGAAGCATAGCTCCTTGGTTCAACTACCACAGAGTGCAAACGATTTCCTGGGGTCACTTTACCCCATGCCGTGCCATTTGTTTTTGGGGGGTCAGAGGGTTGCTATGATAGTGAGAGTGGCCATCTAATTTGCAACCATGCCCTCCATTATTCAAAAAAAAAAAATCAAATAAATCAACTAAATTAATAAAATGTCCCCACTTCCAGTAAAAAGGAAAAACAAAACAAACTATTTGACTTCAAATAATATGGAAACCTTCAAATGATGCAAGAATAGAGTGGGAAACATACCCATACAACATTGTGTCATCGTAAAGAGCCTCCCTTATCACCGGTAAAGGCGGACGTATTTCATCTTCAACATCCTCCCCAAGAAATTCATTTCCAGCATCCTTTTTCAACCCCCTATTTCAAGCACACAAGTCAATGTTGAAAAATAAAATATTAAAATAAAGACCATCAAAAAGATTAATGACATGTTATCAAATTTAAGAGAACCACTCCAACGTACCCAGAACTCTCATCAGGACGGGAACTAATATTTTCCATCGGTGAAGAGTGTGAGGATGATGCCACTGCCGCACCTTCATTACCCACATAGAACAGTTGGATAGCTTCCTCAAGCCTCCAACTTGTGGCCTGTAGACACATTATTTTCAACCTCAATGATGTCAACATGTTTTACAACATAAATAAGAAAATTTTAGTATCTATTTTAATAAACAGGAGGAAAAAATATAATATAAAATGAAGCATTCAGGCCTATAGAAGAAAAAAATCCATATCAATTCTAATATTAACAAAGAAAATTCTCAACAGTACAGCTTGTTCCAATAATTCAACAGATTCCCATTACAGCCACACATAAACACAAAAGCAACAAAAAATAAAGGAGGCAATTTCAAGATGGACAACTTCAGCTTTGTACATTTCAAATCATTCAGCCTCCACTCTCCTTCCAAACTCCAACACATCTCAATAGGCCAAGCAAAATTTTACCCATTGGAAACATTCTGCATCATGTTTAATTAACTAATCAGTCAAAGGATAACTTAACAAAAAGCATATGCTTGGGCTTCTAAACCGCACTGCCCTGTCCCCTATTTCCCTCCATGACTTTGCCTTGTAAACCTTCTTAAGCCTCACAGCCATCCCTCCCCATCTCCAATAGAATTAGGATCCCTTCCACTTGTGAGCAATTGGGTGAGATCAAATTGAATCAAGGCCATTGGATTCAGTGTTTTGATGGCTCAGATTCATCTACATGGTTGGCCACTGTGACTCTAATTTCTCAAGAGTGAAAAATAATTTCGTGAAAATGTGGAAAAAAATCCAACTGGATCACCTTCAGTTGCAGAACAGTCAGAGAGGAGCTTTATCCCTCCCAGTAAATGCCTGAATGCATAAATGAAAAGGTACAAACACATAATCCAAAAAATAAAATAAAACAAACCAACCTTGCCATTCTACCATAATCTGCGGCCAGACTATCAATTAAAATCAATGAAATGTTTTTATAAAGTATAGAGGAAATATCAAACAGAAGTGCACAAAAAATCTGAGACAACACGTTCTACAGCTCCAAACCAAAAAAAAAAAAAAAACACCAATAAGCGTCCGCATGACATGCACTTAAACATATTATTGTCTAACCCCGTATAAGTATTCAGGATGCGAACTATTGCACATCAATTAACACGGGCAATCAGTTTATAGCCAACACAATAAGCCTAATCAACCAACCTCCTAATTTGTCGATACTGAAAGTACCCACGAAGCTCATTTATCAGCTGACGCTTGCAAGCTTCATAGCAACGAGAAATAGAAAGAAAGCAAGCTATTGAGCAATAAATGCAACAACTTGACGACAGATAAGAGAGATTTGGGTTACATTAACCTGTAGGAACTGTATGGCAGTCTCTGTGGACTGCCCGACGGCGATCTCCAGGAACGAAGAGACCATGTTCTGCTTATCAGACGCAGAAAGGACGCTTTCCATGTCGAGCGATGACCTCAATCGAAACTCTTCTTATTAGAACTCCGGTCGTCGAGAATGAGACTCGTCTATAGCCAAAGAATCGTCTAGGGCTGGAGATGATGGGGAATTCCCCGCAGCAGAGCCGCGCGTAATAACAACTTCGTCCGCATTGTATGTTCCGTTTTTTCCCAGGGGTTTGCCTGCCGGGGCACCCAAAATTACAATGTCATGGAATTGTCTGTAATTTATAACCCTACAACAGTTTTTTTTTTTTTTTTGAATAACCTGGAACTCCAGTGCATGCAGTTTATAACATTTATAACCCAATAACATTATTCAATTAATTTAAAATCTTATATAGGTACATACATTTATATTTTCTAATATATATTATTAACACTTAAGTTTTTAATTAATTGATATTTAGCTATGAATTAATTTAATAATAACTCAATAATAAAATGAGTAAATAGATAAATTAATAGGTATGAGGATGCATGTTGTTAGACATTAAAATCTGACAAATAAAATTTTTTTTTCATGTTTAGTTTGATATTAAATTAGAGTTGGAGTTGACTTATTGCATTTGGTATATTACAACAACGACAACAATAAAACCAAATCTTAAATCTCATTAGGTGGAGTCGATTATATGAATTACTTTTTCATCAATTTATATGATCATTGACCGTTTCTTTTGACAAAATTATGACTATTAAATCCTTATACATTATCTCATTTTAAGTTATTTTACGTCTACTCATACCTCTTCTACTACCTTCCACAGTAACTCGCTCTTCCTCACCGCCACACTATGTGGCCTACATTGTAATGCCCAAATCATACGAGTCGTCCCTCCCTTATCTTATCTTTTATAAGAGCTACACTTAACTTATCACGAATATGTTCATTCCTTAATTTATCTTTTAATGTTATACCACTCATCCATCTAAGCATTCTCATCTCAACAACTTTTACATTTTTGATATTCTATTTTTTCGTCGCTCAATATTCTGATCCATATAGCATAACTGGTGTTACAATCGTCCTATAAAACTTCACTTTTAATTTTAAAGGTATTTTACGATCACAAGACACACTTGAAACACTTCTCCATTTTACCCAACCTACTTTAATTCTATACATCACATCATCTTCAATTTCTCCTTCAACTTGCATAATAGATCCTGGGTATCAAAATCTACAAGTGTTATTTATTTTTTCACCATCAAGTTTAATTTGATCTCCAATATTCCTCCGACCATTACTGAAATTACATTTCATATATTTTGTCTTATTTCTACTTATCCAGAAGGCTCTAAATTCAAAAGCTTCTGTTCATATTCTAATTTAACCTTCGCCCTTAGTTTCATCAATCAATACAACATCATCTGCAAACAGCATACACCATGACACCTCATTTTAAATGTTGTTAGTCAATTAGTCCATCACTAAAGTAAAAAGATAAGTGCTCAAAGTGGATCCTTGATGTACACTTATGGTGATTACAAATTTTCTCATTTTTCCATCTATAGTCTTTATACTAGTCATTACTCATCGTACATATCATTAATGACATCAGTATACCTACTACATACACTTTTTGTTTTTTTCTAAAACTCACCACAGAACTTCTCTAGGTATACTATCGTATGTTTTCTCTAAGTTAATAAATACCATATGCAAGTCCCTCTTCTTTTCCCTAAACTTTTCTATTAATTTTCTTAAAAAATACATAGCTTTTGTGGTTGACCTCCCAAGCATAAAACCAAATTGATTTTCTAAAACCTTTATTTATAGCCTTATATTTGATATATACACATACAAATGGGAAATATGTCTACTTCATTGACATTATATAGTATAAAAAGCTTAAATAATTAATATAATATTAAATTAATTATTTTTTATAATAATATCACTATCATATCATAATTGATTATACTTTGCACATTATATT
This sequence comes from Malania oleifera, assembly GCF_029873635.1. Lineage (NCBI taxonomy): Eukaryota > Viridiplantae > Streptophyta > Magnoliopsida > Santalales > Ximeniaceae > Malania > Malania oleifera. The sequence goes on from NC_080420.1 coordinate 71,475,983, forward strand.
TTGTCATAACTTTTGTTATTAATATGTTATTTTAATTATATTATTAACATTGCATTTTATCTTATATTTTATAATTATTATATTTTTAATATGTAATTTAATAAATTTAAATAAAAATATTATACATGATATTATTTTAATATAATTTATTATTTAATATAAATTAATAATATAATAAAGCAATAACCATAACTTTATATTTTATTATACAATACTAGTATATTCTTTGGTATATCATATCATTATTAAATTTTATTATGTATATAATATATTAATAATTAATACTTTGTTTTATTTTAAGATTATAAATAACAATACAATAAATCAATAGTTACACCACAATTATATCATATAAAGTAAACTACTTCTAAAAGTATAAATGGGGAAATCTAATATCCCCAATTCCTAAAATAATCCCATAGAAGTTTAGTATTATCTCAATTCTTCATGCTTATTCAATGTGTTGCCCCACAGTGCTTTGTTGGTTGTTCCCTTAGCCATCTTCATGTCATAGGCCAAATATTTCACCTTTTGTGAAGGGTTGTGCGATACTAGTTAAAATACTATTGCTTAACTAGTCATCTAAAGATTACCACAGTTTATCACAAAAATACATTCACAATAGTTGCATGCAAAATAAATGGAAATAGCAAGCAATTCATGGAAAAAAACAAAAAGGCAAGCAAGCGGTAAACATTAAAACAATTGTTAGCCCCAAGGTTTCAACCTTAGTTTTGATAATGACAAAAGTAGTGAGAATTTCTAACTATATGTGCGAGTGTTTTTGGATGCATAGATAGAGTTTAAAAAAAAAAAAGACGAAATTCTTAGAGATACATAGATTTCAAGGTCCAAATGGGAAAAAGGTTGAAGGAGGAGGAAAGATAAATTCAAAAATTGAAGAGCATGAACCAAGGAAGAGGAAGTTTTCGCTTGTCTCAGGACTAAGTTTAGGGAGTGCTCAGAAAAGTTGTAGAGTCGTGCTCTCACAATTTTGCAATTTTTCATTGGACTTCACTTGATTTTTTTCCCCTCGAAAGAACCTTTAAGGGAATTTTTGTCATGTGTTTTTAAATTATGGCTAAATGCTCTAGATTCTAAATTTTCATATAAAATTACACGTGTGCAAAATTTCACATCAATTGGAGGTCATGTGATTGGTTTTTCAAACAAAAAGAAAAAACTCTAAATAGCAAAAGTGGTATGTGTCACTTATAATTTGTTTTCTCTCAGTATAAGACTTTTAAAATAAAAAAAAAAAAATTGTCATAAACTAGACTCATGAAACTTTAAGTTGACAGATTACATGTATATTTTGGATTAGAATATTGGGAGCAAGAATTTATTAAATGTAGACAATTTATATTATCAAAATTTTCTTTCTAGGCTCTAACATGTTCTAGTATTTTGTCTTTTTCCTCCCTAAAAAGATATCCAATTGACTTGATTTTTTTTTAAAATAAAACAAGGCTCAAAAAGGAATTGTTTGACATATAAACCATCATATTTGGACACATGTACTAGCCATTGAAAATTTTTTAATTGACTAAACCAAATTTGGCAGTAGTCCTTTTCACTATCTGACCTATGTATAATAAATGAATTATATTTCATATTTGCTCATATCCAAATGATTTGAAACTTAATTTGTTTTAAATTAGACTCATTTTGGGATTTTAAATAATTTTCTTCTCATTTTTTAAGTGATTGTAACAACCGTTTTAGACTTTCAAAGTTAAACTATGTGAACTACCAGAATTTTCTCCTAAGATGTGCGTGTTGTTGGAATGACTTAAAGTGTGTCATTATGGAGCTCCAATGGCTAGTAGAAGTTTTTGGCTATAAAATGAGGTCTTCAAGGTGCTCCAAGGAGAACAGAAGCATCACATGCCTTAAGCTCTCATTCTCTCACAAGTTTTCAAGTTTCATTTGAGTTTTAGACTCAATTATGTCTCAAAGCTTTGTTCTTGATCATCTTCATTTTTAAGATTAAGAGAATTTCTTATGCTTATTTTCATATCTAGTATATTAAGAGAATTTTATTTCTTGTACTCATCTGCATTGCAAGAAGATTGTTAGCTTTGGTGTATTCCCTACAGAGGGGTGAATTGGAATTTAAAACTTTTTCCTAGGTTTGATCTAAATAGCAGAGTATATTCACAACTTATGGTTTTTCTATACAATCCCAAATGCGCAAATAAATATAATATACAGAAATTCAAATCATGCGCACCATTCACATTATAACATACACGTGTGATAAATATAAAGTGCGTAAATATAAATAGACACACGATATGTTATCGGGGTTCGGCCAACTATGCCTACGTCCCCGCCTCTAGCTCGCAAGCCCGAGGATTCCACTAATGACTCACTTAACGAGTGGAGCCGCACCAATTACAACTAGGTCAATTAGCACAGGGCTGACATTAACCTTTACAAACTCTCCTTACAGGGCGGAGAAGGCCCTATGTCAAATTTACAGGGTTGACCCCAACCTGATCCTTCCAGGCTAGATTAAACCCCCTCAGGCCACGACAGGAAATACAACAGTATTTTTCACAATAAACTGGTATAGTGATTATGCTTTCATGTAAAGTAGATATGTACCCCAATATACGCAGTATACTTAATCAATCACATACACATCTACAATGTAGGTAAATGTAAGCTCAATGATGTGTATTTTTGTGCAAGCTACACTCAACGAGATATGATCGTTAATATGCTCAAAAGTGTTCTAATCAAGCTATTTCTTTGAAACAATAAATATTAAATCTCAATAATAAACCAGGGTTTCAAAGATGCTGCAAATATTCAAAACAACTCAAAATATTTTCTTCAATGTAATATGCTCAAGAGTTGCTTGAAAGAATAATTTAGCTTGTTAAAAATATTTTGCACAACAAAATCATGCTATAGGAATCTTTGCAATGACAATGCAAAGATCCTTAAGCTACTAGGTTTTTCCCAACACAAGATTTATTAAATGAAATCTATGGGAAAACCTTTGCTAACTCCCCAAAAATAAATCAATCAATCAAACAAGAACACTGGGAGTATTAGCCCTATATAATGAACACAAGGACAATCAATATACTCTCACACTATCAAGATGTATCAAGGGAGTGACTATTTGAGAGTATTTTGGGCAAAATGTGATTTTGAGATAGGGAGGATTTTCTCTAATGATTTTTGGCTAATCACGCTTAATCCACACAAATGAACTCATATATATAGGCTAGGTAAAAAATATGATCGTTTGGGACTTGTTGGGTATTCTTAGAAAAGTTTAAAAATATTTAAACACAATTAACCCAACTAAACCTATTTTTACCTCAGTTAAAAACTTTTTAACCCGACAAGGTTCAGGTGGCTAAACCTTGGTTCGGTCCCCCGAACAGACACAGTCATAACAGGTCTTTAAATAGGTTCGATCGCTCGAGTTATAGTTCGGTGGCCTGTTTTAAAGTTAGAAACATTTCTTCATGAATTCGGGTGCCCAGTCATAGGTTCGGCAGCCCGAACTCGTGTGTTCTGTTGCCCGGGGCCTGATTTGAACATAAAGGTTTGGCAGCTCGAGTTGGTGAAAAGCATTTTGACATGGGTTCGGTCGCCCAAGGGCAATGCATTCATTCTGGTTCGGTAGCCCAAACCAAGGTCAAACTGTTAACTTCTCAACAGTTCGGGCGCCCGAGATGATTTGTTCACCTGGGGTTTGGTCGCCCGACCTCACTCATTTTATGCCTATTAAGTTCATTTTCATTTCAATTAATTCCCATGATATGTTAAGTGATTATGGGTACTTTGTGCACAGTGTGTAGGGACCTAAGGTCTTTTCAAGTACGCCAAAAAACCTAGCGTCGGTCGACCTAAGGTCATTCGGTCTCTATGGTCAGTCTATGGCATTTTTGAGCTTACAAGAACCTACATGCATGACATGCAGAGATTATTACAGACCATATACCTAGTTACTATTATAGGCCCATATTACAATCATTGATTTGACAATACAAATTAAAGTCTTCAGGGTATTCACGCTTTACTTTCATATGCCATCAATTTGATCTTCCTAATATGGTCCTGCACACAAACTTGCCAAACGTTAAATACCAAGAGTATTTGTCATTATCAAAACTAGGTGTGACCCATGGGGTCAACAAAATCATAGAGTTGAGCTTTCTAGCTCGGTTGGAATCAAGTGAAGGTTTCGGGTTGTTGAGCTTTCAAGCTTGGGGTGAACCAAGTTTGGTTTGGTTGTACGGGAGCTCGCCCATTGTGAAAGAGCCTCCGGTTAAGAGTTTGTACTATGGTTCATTAGTGAAATGTGCTAAGAAGAAGGATCATAGCACAAGTGGACCTAGGCAAGTTTCCGAACCACTATAAAAAATCTCGGTGCTCTCCTCTCTACTTTTCTTCTCTCTAGTTTATTTACATTGCTTGTAATGTGCTTGATTGCTTATCTTCAGCACTTTAAATACTTGTGATTGTTCACTTGTGCTACATCAATTAACTTATTTAGCATTCATACTTTGAAACTTTGTGTTTAACTTACACGTTAGCTCCAAATCATAGTAATTTTTGAAAATACACACTTAGCCAAAAAATACTATTCACCCCCCTTAGTACAAGACCATCACCACATTTTCATTTAGGATCAGAGCTTATATGACATTTTCTTTTTAAGCTTAACGACTTTTGAAAATATCACAAATGACCAACTTTATAGTGATAGTCTTTCCACTTCTGGGGTGTCTTACTTTGATGGTAGTGATTATGCATATTGAAAAACAAGAATACATATATGGTTAATCGCACATGACTTTGATATATGGAACTTAATTGAAAATGGTCCACATGTTCCAATAAGAGATGTAGGCACTACTAGAGTTAGAAAATAACCTAGTGAATATGATGACAATGATGAGAAATCGATTTCTTTAAATGCAAAGGCTATGAATTATTTGTATTTTTCTCTTGATAAATGAATTTAACCGAATTTCCTCATATTTAAATGCCATAGAAATATAGAGGCTACTTGAAGTGACTTATGAGGGAACCTGTAACGACCTGAAATTTCCATATATTTTTTTGTCTATATTAATATATGATTTCTGATAGCTTGCATGAGTGTAGTTGACATCATCACAGCCTGAAGTGGGACCGTTGTATACTGTGCATTACATATAACACCTAAGCAGCAGAAGTACATACATATCCAACACATACAAAAATACAATACCAGAGTACCATATACCTAGTTGTACACATACACACATATACATAACATTTCCCAAAAAGTTCCAAAACACTGTGGGCTCCACGGACCAGGCCAAAACTCACTCTAAGGACTACGCCGACTCTACACCAACTCTACCTCTGAGCCGGCCCTGCTCGCCTCTCTAGATTACTTGAAATGTTTAATAATTTTGGGGTGAGACACCTCTCAGTAAGGAGAAACATGTTATCACTAGTGTGTGGCATATGAGTTAGTTGGCAACATATCATTTAATTAACAATGTATACGATATACATCAAGAAAACATATGTATGGTAACACATGCTTATATCATATAGTGTACGAAAATTTTTGAGTTATCTATTCAAAAGTACTTCTATCTATAGTACATAATCTCTGCTTTCTGTGTGTACTATACATAACTATATATTTATAAACTTCCCCCTGGATGCCATATGTCATGACTTACCCCCTCATGACTGGGTTGTGTGGCCCGAAGGCGGGGCTAAACACTAGTTGGCCCTCTAGTACTAGCCTAATTGTATGCATATCTAGATGCCTAAAGCACGAAAGGCCCACTCCACCTGGTCCGGACACCAGGGAGCTCACAACTCTACCTGAGGGCACAATCGGTTGTACCATACTCTATTTGAGAAGTATGGTTGCACTATCTATACTGTAAAGCAACGGTACCGTGTTCAGTAAACTGCTGTATTCCATCGGAGTCTGATACTGTATAATAATATTTCTATATAAATCTAGCTGTTTTACCATGATTCTGTATTTTTGTATAACCATGATTCTGTATAAACTGTATAGTCATGATGTTGTAATAACTATATATCTGTATAATATCTGTATATTTTGTAATGTTGTAACTGTAATTATGTATTTAGTATGTCATGACTCTATATTCTGTATAATCTGTATGTCTGTATATCATGGTTCTATATTATGTAAATCATGATTCTATAAAATTTTGTATAATCATGGTTCTATATTCTATATATCATGATTCTATAAAATTCTGTATAATCATGGTTCTATATTCTATATATCATGATTCTATAAAATTCTATATAATCATGGTTCTATATTTTGCATAACACGATTCTATAAAATTCTGTATAATCATGATTCTATATTCTGTGTATTATGATCCTATAAAAATCTTTATAATCATGGTTGTATATTCTGTATATCATGATTCTATAAAATTATGTATAATCATGGTTCTATATTCTGTATACCATGATTCTATAAAATTTAGTATAATCATGGTTCTATGCTCTGTATATCATGGTAATAAAACATTGCATAATCAAATATGTAAAATGTTGTACAATCTTGTTATGGAATATACTACATAATTGTAATTTCGTAAAATACTATATAAGTATGATTCTGTAAAATATTGTATATCATATAAACTATATTTCTGTAAAATTCTATATAGTCGTAGTTTTTAACCTATAAAATATTATAAGTTGTGCTCCATAATTCTGTAGGCTATATAACCATGCTTTTGTAAAACTGTATAACATATTTTATAACATTTCAGTATTTCTCATGCCACACAATTCAATAAAACTCTATACATATGTTTTGTAAAACTGTATAATCTTCATGTTCTGATCAAATACAATAGTATACTGATAAAATGTATAATAATACTGACATAACATGTATTCCCCCTACCTGACTATCTGGGCTCTAAATACTATTTATAATTTCATGCTTGCGGCATTTACAATTTTCAACTCCCTGAAACAACACCCATATAATTTCCAATCACACAACTGAATTTACCAGAATAATTATCACATTCATATTTTCCCCAACTCCACATATTCAACATTTCTAAACTATAATTTACTTGAGTTTCTAGAAACATACCCGCTGGTGTCCTCAACCCATACCTGCAAGGTCCCAAAAACACCATAATCCTGAAAAAACATAATACCCCAATTTTACTCCACAAAACACAAGTACATTCCCATACAATACAAACTCTAAACTCAGATAAGTTTGGTAATACTAAAAATACCCAAATATTAAACTTACCATAGTTTTGGAATGGTGCCCAAGTTAGCCTAACCAGCAATCCTCCAGCAGACTTGAAGAGAATCTTCCCAGGAGTAGCGTGACGACTTCCGATACCGGCGAAGAACGAAGCCGAAATCAATGAGAGAAGGGGAGAGGGATGGGTTTTAGAGAGAGAAGGGGTTTTCTGCATGGATTTCTCGCTGGAACCTGAATTAGACCTATTTATAAAATGTGGATTCATCGACGAGACACGTCACCTTGTCGATGAGTCCATGAAGGTATTTCGCCAACGAACTTTAATCCCTCGTCGACGAATTTCAGGCTCTGCTAAACCTCCTCTTGGTAAGTTCTCGTCGATGAGACACGTGTCCACGTCGACGAGCCCAAATAGTATGCTCATCGACAAGCGCCCTGCGTTCGTCGACGAGACTCTATGAGTCCCTTTTTAAAATTTCCTTTTCTTCTATTTTCTTTTATTGTTTAATTACTATAATTCCTCGGGTTACTATAGAACCTCACAAGTGAAGGAGTCTAAAATAGCTATCCTTACAAGGAAATATGAGCTATTTGAAAGGAAGGTTCATGAGTCAATTAAGGAGATGTTTATAAGATTTACAAACATCATAATTGATCTCAATGCTCTTGGGAAGCAAATCTCAAAATGTTGAGATTACCCGAAAGATCCTTGTGGCGTTGTTTAAGGTGTGGGAACCAAAGTTCATGGCTATTAAAGAAGCTAAAGGCCTTAAATCAATTAGCTTGGAGGAAATCATGGGTTTTCTCACGACCCATGAGCTAACACTCAAAGCTAGAAAGGCAAGGGAGGTTGAAGAGAGAAAGAACAAGAACCTAGCCTTCAAATCTATATTGAAGGAACTTGCTAAAAGTGCAAGTGAAAATGAAGAGGAAGATAAAGATGATGAAATTGCAAACCTGGCTAGAAGATTCAAAAAATTTGCAAGAAACAAAGGAAGGAAAATCTTCAAGAATACTAAGAAGACATCCACCAAAAAGAAAGAAGAGGATGATGATGAAGTCACATGCTATGAATGCAGGAAGAAGGGGCACTATCGAAATGAAAGCCCAAAGCTACAAATGAAGAAAGGGAAAGAGAAAGCCTACAAGTCCACTTAGGATGAGCCACCCAATGAGGAAGAAGAATTTAAAGGAATGGTGGGTTTATGCCTTATGGTCGATGTGGATGAGGTAAATTCTCAATTTTTGAATGATAAATTACACGACGCATATGATGACTTATATGAAAAAAATTATATGAAAAATTCTTACATGTTTTAGTTTAAATAAGAATTTTGAAAAGGCAAGTGTCTTGCTTAGATTCTAGAAATACATGCTTAATTAAGGAGAATGATGATTTATCTAACAAATCGAAATTACATGATTCATTGAAAGAGGAACATATTACTTTGAAAAATAGGATGGATGAACTAAATGTCACTTTTTTAAAGTTTCCAAAATGAAAGGATAGTTTAGAAGAGATCATTAATGATCAAAAAGTTACAAGTGATAAAAGTGGCATAAGATTTGCACATACACAAGTAGTTAAACCTTTCCATGCTCAATTTGTTAAGGCTACTACCGCACAAACATGGTCACAAGCATACACTTCAAAAATACCACCATATAACAGTAAAATATCACATGATGGTGCATTTCCTTCTCATGCTTTTTACCAAAGAAGAAGAAAACTACAAAATCATTATGGTAGAAATAATTATGATCAAATGTATGGTAGATTTGGTAGGAGAACATATAGAAGAAACACATATACTAGATTATATAGAAAAACCTATAGGCCAAAGGATTAGCTATCAAAATGTGCATCGTCATTATTGTTTTGGCCATGGACATTATATTTACCAATGTAGATTTGAGAAATGGTGAATATAATGGACCTCCTATGGTAACAAGCAAGGACCTAAATTCACTTGGGTACCTAAAGGTTGATCTACTTTGTTTTGTAAGGAAGGAGCACAACAAATATAATATAGTATATGGATAATATTTGCTCAAGACACATATCAGGGAATCAATAATTATTTACAAGCTTGAAAGAAAGGGATGGAGAACATGTCACATTTGGAGATAATGGTAAAGGTAATATCATAGGTATTGGAAAAATAGGTAATGTGATTGCTAATGATATTTTAATAGATGACTTATTGTTGACCTTATTGGTCACACCTGGTTTTGATTATGACAAATACTCATTGTATCTAATGAGTGTTTGAGGTTTTGTGTAGGAACTAAAATTGTTAAGATCAAGATGACCAATTCTTTTTTTTTAATTGTAATATATTTAGTTGTGTAATTGGTCTGTAATAGTAAATAGGGATTGATTTGTAATAAGCTCACACACATCACATGCATGATATAATACGTAAACTCAAACAAACCATAAACTGAAAGTGACCTTAGTGTTGACCTTATAGGTCACGCCCGATTTTGATAATGACAAATACTTATGTATTTAATGAATATCTAGTTCATGTGCAGGTCTATATTAGCAGATACATTGATAGCACGTGAAAGCTTAAGGCTTGAAGACGAGTTCATATTTTTTAGTTGTAATATATATATTCAGTGGTGAAATTGGTCTGTAATAGTAATTAGGACATTTGGTTTGTAATAAGCACACACAACACATGCATGGTTTATTATGTAAGCTCAAACCAAAATATGAACTAAAAGTGACCTTAGAATGACCTTAGGGTTTTCCCTTAGTTGACTGGCACCGAACTTTTTCAGTGTCTTCATAATTGAACATAAATGACCCTAGGACACACACATTTGCACCTATATTTGATAGGCACTTGATTAGGGTTTGTGTGATGCATAATAGGACTGAAATGCACACATTGTGCACTTTCGATCGACCAGCCAAGGCAGTTCATCTTGCCCTGGTCGACCGAAACAGGCCTCGGTCAATAGTTGACCAAGGTCCCGGTCGACCGAACCATTGCAGTTCAAAAAGCCCCGGTTGACCGAAACCCCCTGGGTCAACAATTTGATCATCTAGTCGACCAAGACAAAAATGAACTCCAACTACCTGGTCGACCGAGGGTCCTCGGGAAAAATCCTAACGATCTAGTCAACCGAACTAGCCATTTCAAAATGGCCCGGTCGACCGAACCTCAGTAAAAATGGAAAATCGCCTTTGGAAAGGCACTTTCGGTCGACTGACCATTCAGTTCAAAAATGCACTGGTCGACTGAACCATATGAGTCATTGTCGACCGAACTTGTTCTGGTCGACCGGACCTCTCGGGTTGCTCCTCATTTTTTACTGCCGTTAATATTTTTAAACAGGGTTAAAATGTTTAAAATATCATTAAACTTTTCTAACAATTCCTAATAGGTTCCCAACAGTTATAATTCAAGGGGTGTTTATATATACCCCTTCATTTGGGAAAATTAGGGAGTTGATTAGCAAATATATTCAAAAATTCTCTCTCAAGCAAAAATACTCTCCTTTGTTCCTACTGCTCATATCCTTTGTAAGTGCTTGAGTGTATATACAAAAAGGTTTGCTTTCATTGTTTGAAGTGTTTGAATCGATTTTTCTTATGAGAGCATAACCTAAGTATTCTTAGGAGGCTTTGCTAATAAATCTATCCTAAGAAGACTTTGTTGAACTTCCGAGTGTTACATTCTCATTGCAATATCTTAGGAAGTTTGTATTTGTTTTTAGCTTGCAAAAATATTTTTTAAACTTACTCAAATATCTTGTGGTATTCATATTGACTTTTTTGTGGAAAGATATTTGTGTTTGTTATACTAATCTTTGTTGCAATATTTATTCAAGTTTATATCATTTGCTGAATACAAAGATTGCATAACTTTTGCAAACCAAGCATATACACTATTTGAAGTGATTAACATATTCTGCTATTTGGAATATTTGAATATTGCATGATATCTTTGTTTGAGTATCTTGATTGAGAACATACTGAAATACAAAGATTGCTTGCTTATACTCTCACGTACGCATTACACTAATAGAAAATACCTTTGAGAGTTGAACTATCTAGACCACACTGAGCTTACATTTTAAATCATCTGTGGTGTATGTGATTGAACGCATTTGGGTACAAATCTGCATTACATGAAAGTACTTTTATATTGTACCATTTGATTGTATATCTGACTGATTCCAGGCGTGGCTTGAGGGGGCGGTAATCCAGCCTAGTAAGGATTGGTGTAAAGGTTGAGGTCAGCCCTATGCTAATTGACCTGGTTTGTATAGGTGTTGCTCCACTCGTTTAAGTGAGCAAGTTATTGTGTTAATCTTTGTGCTAGTTAGCCAAGGCGGGGACGTAGGCAGTTGGCCGAACCTCAATAACATATCTACATGTCACCTTCTTTTTACTGCTTCCTAGTGCTTGCGTGATTGATTAAACTGCTTTATTTAATTTCTGGTATATTTATATTATTTGCACTAGATTGACCATAGGGTTGTGAACACACTGCTGTTAGGAGGAATACCTAGGGATTAAATTTTAAAAATACCAATTCACCCCCCTTCTTGGGTTCACGGTAAAGTTAACACTTAGAATGACCTTAGGGTTTACCCTTCGGTCGACCAACACCGAATTTTTTCGGTGTCTTCAAAATTGGACCCAAAGTGACCCTAGGACGCACACCATTGCACCTATGTATGTTAGGCACTTGATTAGGGTTTGTGTGACTCAAAACAGGACCAGAAGGCACACATTGTGCACTTTCGGTCGATCGACCAAGGCAATTCATTCTGCCCCGGTCGATCGAAACAGGCCTAGGTCAACAGTTGACCAAGGCGCTGGTCAATTGAACCAGTGTAGTTCAAAATCCCTAGTCGACCGAAATCCCTTGAGGTCAACATATTGACTATCTGGTTGACCGAGACAAAAATGAATACCAACTACCTGGTCGACCAAGGGTCCTCGAGAGAAATCCCAACCTTCTGGTCGATCGAACCATTCAGTTCAAAATGTCCTGGTCGACTGAAACTCGGTAAAATGGAAAATCGCCATTTGGACAGGTACTTTCGGTCGATCGAGTCTTTAGTTCAAAAGTGTCCTGGTCGACCGAATTATATGAACTCTAGTCGACCGAAATGGTTCTGGTCGATCGGACCTCTCAGGTTGCCCCTAAATTTATACCGCGGTTAAATATTTTAAACGGGGTTAATTATTTTAAAATGATTTAAAACTTTCCTAATAATGCCCAAGAGGTCCCCAACGGCTATAATTCTTCCATTCTCTATAAATAGCCCATCATTTGCAAAGATTATCATAGGATTAGCAATCTTGATTAGGAGAAATTCCATGAAAATCCCAAAACCTATAATACTCATTTTTGAGCCTCCTATGCTTATTCTTACCTGATCTTACTATTCAAACTTCTTTGTAAGTGTGTTTAAGTGTGGTTGTTCTCTTGGTTTGCTCTCCTTGCTCTACTTGATTGATATTATTTTTATTGAGAGCAAAACCTTAAGGACTTTTAGGGGACTTCGTTAATAAGTCTATCCTAAGGAGTCTTTGTTAGATCTTCTAAGATTGCATCTTCATTGCAACATCTTGAGAAGATTGTATTTGTTTTTGTTTACAAAATCCTTTTAAAATAATTTTCAAATATCTAGTGTGCTTTATATTGAAAAATATACTTGAAGAGATATTTGTTTGTGAGATAGTGATCTTTGTTGCAATATTCATTCACTCATACATCATCTGTTGAATGCAAAGATTACACATCTTTTGCAAACCAAACATATACATTATTTGATATTTACATGCTTGAGACATCTTGTTGATTGAAATACTTGAGACTTGATATCTTTGTGTGAGTTATTAGATTGAACACATATTATGATACAAAGATTATACTGGTTGACACTCTCACGCACTCATTACACCGATAGCAAATATTTTGAGAGTTGAAATATTGGACCACACTGAGCTTACATATTAAATCATATTGTGGTGCACGTAATTGAGCGTATTTGGGTACAAATCTGCTTTACGAGAAAGCACTTTCATAGTGTACCATTTGATTGTAATATACATCTGTTGTATTTCCAGGCACAGGCCTGAAGAGGAAGACTAGCCCTGGAATAGTCCCGGATTGGCTTAGACCCAGTTAGGAAAGTTAGGTGCGCCATCCTGTTGAGGCGTGTAAGTTGAGGTCAGTCCCGCTAATTGACCTGGTTAAGGTTGAGGTCAGCCCTGTGCTAATTGATCTGGTTGTAATCGGTGCCGCTCCACCCTTAAGTGAGCTATTAGTGGAATCCTCGGGCTTGCAAGCTAGAGGCGGGGACGTAGGCACAGTTGGCCGAACACCGATAACATATCGTGTGTCTGTTTACATTTCCACACTTTATATTTACCGCACGTATATGTTATGGTATGAATGATGTGCATAATTTAAATTCCACGTATCTTATTTATCAGCACATTTGGAATTGTGTAGAAAGACCCTAGGTTCCCAAATCATATTGACTTCTGACTTAACCTAGGAGAAAATGTTAAAATTTCCAATTCACCCCCCCTTTTGGAAATACACCAATTCTAACACTTATGTTTGCCTTAATGGCCACACTATCATGGCTTATTGTGTTTTGATGATATTAACCTACTTGTTGTTCCTAGTGTCTTCCATCATTACAAATTATGCTTAGTATAGGTACAAGTGACACATTCACGAAGTACTGGATCAAAGGCAAATATTGGACCGAGTTGACGATCGAATTAGGAAATATCAAAAGGTCACATACTCAGACGAACCCAAGCACAATCGATGGAAGCTTCATCATTGAATTATTTGTAATAAGGGTTGTGTGTGGTAGGAACTTGTTGTAACTTTTGCGTTTTGTTTCTGCATAATTTATGAGCAAGAGTTAAGCCAATGCATGCATACTAGGACACTTGAGTTTATAGGATTGCACTAAAAGTCACAAACTCACATTCATGGTTTTCAAAGTTAAATTCAAAGAGTTTGTCAAAAACAATCCTAGGCTCAAAATATGTTTTCAAAGGAACAAGTTTTTAACATCCTAATTTTAAGAACATTTTTATACTTGGTCTTGGTTTTGTCAAAGCATGATTAATGTCCTAAAGCTTTAAGTATATAAGATATCAAATGATCTTTCAATTGTATTTTCATAAATAAAGATATCTTTTATTTGAGAAAAAGCTCACTTGGACAAGTTTTTAAATTCATTAGAATTAATATATTTCTTATATTTTGTCCAATAAATGTTTTAATTCATTAAAAGGCTTTTTGATTAGGAAAAGTAAAGTAATCGCCGACTGACATAGTGCAGCATCGAGTTCTAAACACCCTTTAGTATTTAGGGCATAACTTTTGTTATAAAAGTCCAAAAAGGACAATCTTAGTGTCCCTAGAAAGTTAAGAAAAAATCTCACAACTTCACGTTGATGAATTTTTCTGATTCATGTCACTTGTTGACAAGAATAGGGGATTCGTCGACGAGTGACTAGTTGACACTAGTCAATGAGTGCAGGGTACTAGTCGACGAATCCAACGGGCGAAAAACAGCTAGTTTACCAAATAAAATATGTTTTCTTCCCCTCAGCGGCCAATTAATGACTCCTTTGGCTTTTGGGCTATAAATACAAGCTATTAGACTTGTAGTAATATGGTTTTGAAGGTCTTTGATCATTCTTAGTGAAAAAACATAATTTTATACATAACCTAGCACATTGCATATTAGTTTTTCATTACATGTGCTCATTCTCTTTTGATCGCTTATTGTATTTGATTCAATTCTTTAGAGAATAATGTGAGGTTTGGGTTATAATTTATATTTGCTCATTTAAGGAGCATTGTGTTGTATTTCCATTTTCTTGTAAGGTTGCTTGTAAGGTTCTTTGTGAACCATTTGGTGAAGGTTCGTAGTGAACCGAAGTGAAGGCTCTTAGGGAGCGCAGTAGGGATTTGTTCCCGAGTGTAGGGTCTGGTACCCAAGTTTTAAGGCTTGCTCCACTGGTGAAGGAGTACTCATAGTGGATCGTGGAATCCTTAGCTTGGTGCTAAGGCGTGGACGTAGGCTTGGTGTCGAACCACGTTAAATCTCCAGTGTTAAACTTTCTCTCCCTTCACTCTTTTACTTATGTGTCTTGTGCATGATTAATATTTCATATATTGTGATATAATTACTTGTATCTTGCCAATCATTTTATTTTGTAGAAAAATACACATTCCGCGAAAGGAGTCTATTCACCTCCCCTCCATACTGTATACTCCTAAGGCTAGGATGCCTAACAACTTAAATTACAATTTGCTTAGTGTTAGCCTAAGTGGCTACATGATCCTAATTGTTGTATTTCGATGATAACAACCCATTAGTGGTTATTAGTTAAACTAATCTTTGCATTCTAAGTTGTGGCGGGTATAAGTGGTGAAATCACACAGTACGGATTTTGTGCAAAGATCTAGTGAACATTTTCATAGGCAAAGATCAAGAGGACACTCAATTGGAAGAGCTCAAGCACATAATGAAAAATATATGTAATAGGAAGTGTTTGAGGTAGTATTTGCAGTAACTCTTGTAGTTCTATTTCACACATGCTTATTGAACAAGAGTTAAGCAATTGCATATGCATACTAGTACATAAAGCATATAGGATATCACTAAATCATAAGTTTCATACTTAAGAGTTTTTCAAAGACAAGACCATGATTTACATTCTAAATATTATATACCTTTATATACTTGGTCCCGAATGGGTTAAAACATCTTTCATGTACCTAAAAATCAAGATATTGAAGAAATAGGGCAAACCGTCGATGGTTTGGCTAGGTGCATCGACGGTTTCAGGTAGAATGCTAAATCGCTTTTTGGCCAGAGGAAATCGTCAAAGGTTTGGGGAAAACCGTCAGAGATTTGTATCGGGTTCTGAACCCCAATAGGTATATAACAGTTAGTTCTCAAAGTATTTTATTGTTTTAAATGTCCAACGACCATACAACGGGTAGTTCGTCCATTTGCTTATAAATACAAGTCCAAAGGCTTATTTTATGATTGATCTTAGTGATTAACATTTAGTGATTATTATTCCCAAGCACACACATTTTAGTTCATTAATTTTTTGCTCAAAATCTCTCTTACTCTCTAATCTTTGTTGTGATTCATTTCTCGAGAGATTAGGAATTGATTTTGTTATATTAAATATCCGCTCATTCAAGGAGTTTTGTTGGTATTTCATTTTCTTTTTTTAAGGGTTCTTTGTGAGCCAAACGTTAAAGGGATTGGTTCCTTTGTTTGGGCTCTTTGTGAGCAATAAGGATTGATTCCCATGTGAAGGTTCTTGGTGAACTGGATTGTAAGGGTTCTTGGTGAACCTTGCTGAAAGGCTCTAGGTGAGCGAAAGGTTTTGTTCCCGCATGTAAAGGGCTCCTTCGCTGATGAAGGAGGTTTATAGTGTTTAATATCATTTGTCGAGATTTTATTTCCTACTTTTTTTTTATGTCTTGTGCATGATTTATATTATTTATATTATGATATAATTGCTTGTATCTTGCCAAGATTGTTATTTTGTAAAGAAAAGCTAACATTCGCAAAAAAGTCCATTCACCCCCCTCTAAACTCGACTCTAGGGCCAACAATTGGTATTAGAGCAAGACGCTTACTTTATCAGAGTAATTTCTAGAGTGAAAAGATCAATGGAGTTCAGGGTGAATACTTTTTCCCAAGGACAATCTGTAGATTGACCACCAAGGTTCAATGGCAACTACTATCCAGCATGGATGAATCGAATGACCATCTTTGTTCACTCACATGATTTGGAGATGTGGAAAGTTATCACAAAGGGAGACTTCATCTTCAACAATGATAAAAAGGAACCAAAATCAATAGAAGATATGTCAACCACAGAAAAGAGGTTAGTACAACTTAATTTTAAACCTAAAAATTTTATTTACTGTGCTTTGAGTGATAATGAATATAATCGTATTTGCGGATGTGAAACCGCAAAAGAAATATGGGATAAGCTTGAAGTCACATATGAAGGTACATCCCAAGTTAAGAAGTCTAAAATATACATGCTAGTTAATAAGTATGAAATGTTTAAAATGGATGAGAGAGAATCAATCACATCCATGTTCCCTTGGTTCACACACATCACAAATGGATTAAAAGCACTCGGTAGAACTTATTCTATGGAGGATAATGTACAAAAGTTATCTGATCTTTACTCGAGCCATGGCATGCGAAATCAACTGCCATTGAAATAGCAAAGGATCTAAGCAAAGTCTCACTTGATGAGTTAATTGGGTCACTTATGACCTATGAAATTAACAAAAACACGACTTTGGATCCTAAGGAGCCTAGGAAGGATATAGGTATTGCATTGAAATCATCTAGTTCAAAATACAAAGAAATTCTAGAAGAAGATGAGGATAGTGAGGATGAGATAACATCACTCACAAGAAAAATTAGGAAATTCTTAGTAAAGAAACGACAGTTTGGTAAGCAAGCTAGAAGAGAGGAAACAAGTAAAAATGATAGCATTAGGTGCTACAACTGCAAGAAGGTTGGGAGTATAATAACTAATTGTCCGTTGATCAAACACAAAGGAAAATTTCGAAAATAATATTATAATGCCATGAATGCTACTACTTGGAATCCAATCAATGAACTTTCCACCAATGATGAAGTAGAAGAAGAAGCACATTTGTGTTTCATGACTAACAAACAAGAAGAGGTAAGTTCTGATGACAATAAACCTACCTATGATGAATTAGAGATCACATGTACTAAATTATTTGAAGAATTAGCTATGATCAAAACAAGGAACAAAAATTTGGAAGAAAAATTGTCAAAATGCAAACAAAAGGAACATTGTTTTTGTTCCATCTTGAAAGAAGAATATAGTTCCTTGAAGAGGCAAAATGAGAAGCTTATTTCAAACACTGGAGATTTGAAAATTCAAATTGAAAATACCTTAAAAGAAAATATCCTCTTGAAAAATAAAAATGAAGATGTTTACAATTTCACAAGAGGAAAAGAGAAATTCAATAAGCCCTTATGACCTCAAAGAAACAGATTTCACAAAAAGGGTTTGAGTTTTGGTCTCTCTTTTAATTCCTTTGGTCATACTTATGTCTCACCAAATAAAAATATGATAGCTAAGCCAAATCCCTCACATGCGAACATAACTTGTTTGTATTGTGAAAGAAAAGATCATATTTGTTACTCTTACCCCTATAGAGGTGCTAGAGGTAAATAAAGGAAGCAAGAATGGGTAGTAAAGAAGACCAACCCCTTGGGACCCAAAGAAGAATGGGTACCAAAGTGAACTACCTAAATCTTAAACTATCGCCTCCTTAGAACCTAGGATTTGATAAGAATTGGGTAGATTTAATCATGCATAGGTAAAAAGGGATAAGTGTTGACAAAGTGAGTTTATATGGTGAAAAATGAAAAATAAAAATTAAAGACACTTTTCATAATAGAGCTTAAAGTGTAAAAACCAGTTTAAGCATAATAATTGGTTGATTACTATGCTGGGAACTTTATAAAATCAAACCAATATTGATGAGTTCAAATGTTAAAACCAATATAATTTTATATATCCTTGTTGATTGCTTGATTTATTTTAAAAGTATTGGTTACAGTTTATGGAATGGAGTAACATGCACACACAAGCTCTTTATTCAAGCTTATTCTTTAGGAATAAAGTTATGGGTGACAATAGAAAAATCTTGTATTTATGAGATGAACAACCTAGGTCATCTACTTTTGATTAAAATATCAGAAGCATGCCCAAAGAACCCACCTCTTAAACAAGAGATGATTTTGTTAGTCATATGAACATACCGTAAAACTCTTGAATATGCTAGTCAGCATATTTCTTGCATAAAATTGAGTCTTAGGGAATTTAATCTTAACTTATGGTATCTTCCCATTAGTGGTTAATTGGGAGAACATGCCTCCTATCACCAAAAGCTTTTTAAGCTAAAAAAATAGTTCCTCTATTTTTGATAATGATCAAAGGGGGAGAAATAGATTGGAGTTATAGGTTGGGTATTATAGGTGGGTGTATTGTATTAAGTACAAATCTGTAGTGTTGCTTAATACAATTTTAATGGAAGTTCATATTTGTTACTTCATATGTTTTAATGAAAGTTTAGTTTATTTGTTGATTTGTCTTAATATATATGCTGAATGTTTTAATTATGCCTTAAATGTATATAGTAAGGTGGAGAAATATTTCATCTTATTCAACAATACGCATAAATTAAGAAGAGGGGGGGGGGGAGGCTTACAGTTATATCCTTTGAGAACACCAATGGTTTATCATCATCAAAAAGGGGAAGATTGTTAGCCTAAGTGACTACATGATCCTAATTGTCGTATTTTGATGATAACAACCCATTAGTAGTTCTTAGTTAAACTAATCTTTGAATACTAAGTTGTAGTAGGTATAAGTGGTGAAATCACACAGTACGGGTTTTGTGCAAAGATCAAGTGAACATTATCATAGGCAAAGATCGAGTGAACAATCAAATAGGCAAAGATCAATAGGACACTCAATTGGAAAAGCTCAAACACATACCAATGGAAGCTAATGTAGAAACATATGTAATGGGGAGTGTTTGAGGTAGTATTTGCTGTAACTCTTGTAGTTCCGTTTCACACATGCTTATTGAGCAGAAGTTGAGCAATTGCATATGCATACTAGTACATAAAGCATATAGGATATCACTAAATTATAAATTTCATACTTAAAAGTTTTTCCAAAGACAAAACCATGATTTACATGAAAATATCCTATACTCAATTTTGTTTAAAATGGGACAAGTCTTAAACACTGTAAATATTAGGAAGAAATCTTATTGTTTTCCCCAAGTTTGGTAGCCATATCTTTAAATTTTGGAAAGAAATCAGCGCTGTTTGAAAGTTTAAAACACAGACTTCAGTCGCTTGAACCATATGTTCAGTCGCCTGAACTATTTAAAATAAGTGCTCTAGAACTGGAAGTAGCATATCAATCGCCCAAACTCGTGAGCTTAGTCATCTGATCCTATTCTGATTTCTTTTTACACTGGTAGTAGCACTTCAGTCGCCTGATCAATAAGCCTCAGTCGCCCGAACACTATATAACTCAGTGTTTCTCTATATTTGATTCCAAAACTTTTTTTGTATTTACTTTGAAAAATATTTTGGACTTTATTATATTTTCCAGATTCTTGAGTAGGTCCCTAAGTCTGATATTAATTCCTAAGAGCTTCAGTCACAATTTTGAAGTTTTAAGAGTACTTACATGAGACTCTAAGAAACATTAAATGCATTTAAATCCTAAGTCTTCATGTAGTATAGCTTTAACATCGTCCAAGCGTGATCAATACTTCAGTAAGCTTATATTTTTCATGACTTGTAATCTCCAACAAGAAGCTTTTGAGAGGCATCCCCAAGGTCAAGTATAAGAAATATAATATAT
This sequence comes from Malania oleifera, assembly GCF_029873635.1. NCBI lineage: Eukaryota > Viridiplantae > Streptophyta > Magnoliopsida > Santalales > Ximeniaceae > Malania > Malania oleifera. Next base: position 71,496,727 of record NC_080420.1, read on the forward strand.
GTGAAGCATGCTAAAGAGTATCAACTTTTAGACCTTTGCAATTTCTGCATTTAGATTTATTTGGTCCAATTAATCCTATAAGCCTTGGTGGTAAAAAATATTTTTTTGTCATAGTTGATGATTATTCAATATATACTTGGGTTTTTTTTTTTTATAGCTAAAAAGAAAGATGCATTTTGATGTACCTCAAAATATCCTCATTTAAAAGGAGGAATGGTTTCAATCCCACCATTAAACCTCCTTCCATAACAGGAAGATTTAATTATACACAATGATGAGAGGGATGGTTACAAAATCATATTCAAAACCTCCACATAAATGCCCAAAAAGCTTATGTAACTCCCGCAAGCACAATAAGGCTCATTAATATTGGATCAATGAAGGGTCAATCTCCACCACTATAAAAAGGGACTTGGAGAAGAGGTAAATCATCTTATTCATAATCAATTCTTTCTACTGTTGCAATTCATAACTTCTTAATAAGTCCTTTACTTATGCATCAGAGTGATCCCCCTGGAGTAACCCTGGGTCCTCCAAGCCATCCTTTCTCTTTTTTAAGTGGGCATGATCAAGGAACGTTTCCAAAGATCGTTCGATTTTTAGGCAGTAATAGTTGGCATCGTCTGTGGGAACTTCTTGAGAGGTTTTTTCAATCATTGATTATGACTACATCAAATAATTCAAAGTCAGAACCTGTTGTGGGTGACCAATCACCCCAATCCATACATTCCACACCAGGTGATAATTCCAATGTGACAAAAGGTGAGTTCCTTGTGTTCCAGAAAAGGACGGAGGACATGTTCAGTATGATCCTACAACAAAAAAAAGGTTCATAAGGAACTTGTTCCACACTCTAACTAAGTAAATCCTGAGTCACACGGAAATGTTGCAGTCCCATGAGAGATCGTTGATTAGGCTTCTGACCCAGCAAAGAAGGTTGAAGATGTGAGTATTGTAGGAATCAATGAACAACGATCACACAAACTGGAAGAAAAATTCAAAAGAATTGATTAGTTGGAGAAAATGATGAAGGATGCTCGTAGTAATCCATCATTTGGGGAGCCCTCAGTCAAATCCTCAGATCCACCTTTCAGTAGAGAGGTAATGGACGTTCCCCTGCCTAGCAAGTTTAAAATGTCAAGTGTAGAAGGGTACAATGGCTAGTCTGATCCTGTTGATCACCTGGACACTTTTAAAGTGTTGATGCAACTGCAAAGTGCACCAGATGCAATCATGTGTTGAGCATTTGTAGTCACTTTAAAAGGAAACGTCAGAGCATTATATCGAACCTTGAAGCTTGGTTCTATTATATCTTTTTTCTGAAATGGAGTAGCAGTTCACTAGACACTTCATCAGCAACCGGAGGATAGCAAAAACTTCAGCTTATCTGATGAGCCTTGTTTAGAGGGACGATGATCAAATAATGGATGATGAGCACCTAGCAACAACTTATTAATTAGATCCTCACCAATCATAGCTCTTTAATAAAATATCACAAATTAAATTATATGTATCATATCTTTCAAAGAATAAAATTATTTCTTCATTAATAAATTTAAAATATTGAACAACCAATTATATTTCAATAAGTTTATAACCTATCAAAAATTAACTAATTTTTTTCCAAATATTCAAAAATATCAAAGTTTAGGACTTGTACTTTGGAGGCGGCTTAGGATTTAGCATTTTGTATCATATACATAGTGTGTCTGAATAACAATCAATCAAAGTTTTTCTTTACAATCATGTAAATAAAAATTAAATTATGCAATGACAAAATAGTAGCATTAAATCATGTACCTCTTACTAGATTTTCTTAAAGCTTGCAATCACTAAGTTATGTAAATCCTAATGATAGATTTATCAAATTTGTCCTTTAAATATTTAATAGTATTAAAAATATTATCTTTTTTTTAATAAAAAGCTATACTACCAAACATAATTCATGATTTTTTTTTCGACTAAACAAATAAGAATTGAGGGTGGAGTTCAATTTTTAAAACACATTACACCTAATTTAAATAATTTATTTAAAAAATTTATTAAATAAAACATAATTTTTAAAGTTTATCTTATTATACTTGAGCAAAAATGGTAAAATTATTATTTTATCAATAATAAAATTATATTTTTTATTAAATTTAACTATTGGCTAGGAGATGGATTGTCATATACAAAACAAAATAGTTGGATTTTAAGAAAATATTAAACTGTTTTTATTATTTGATTTAAATGACAAAACAATTAAATGTAGGTAAATAGATTTAATTATACAAATTTAGGAATATAATGATAAAAAGATCTTTTAACATTAAAAGAAAAACACATTATTAATGTAACATTAATATTAAAAGTTTTAAATAAATTTATTTTCTATTGAATTTTTATTTAAGGGTAAAATATAGCAATATCCCTTGCAATTATTCAAAAATGACACTTCACTGTATGAGTTTTCAAAAATTGTTAAAAAATACCTCGGAGTTTGATTTTATTAAAAAAAGAGGCCTTCCATTATTCAATCATTAATCAATTATTAAGTATATATGAAAAATGCATTTTATGCTTAATAAAATCATATTTTAAAATGACACTCATTTATAAAATTAAATTTAAAAAATTGATCATATTTTAAACGATATTTATTTTTTAAAAATATATTTATTCATTTAATTTGCATGAAATTTGTATGTAATACATATTTCGGAACAATATAATTATCTAAATATTTTTTTCTAAAGTTTTAATATTATTTATTTTTCATATACATTTTTAAATAATAATTTAATTGTTGTCATACTTATCAAGTGGTTGACTCAAAACTAATTGAACCCACCAGATTGCTCAATCTAAAAATTGAATATCCAATTTACTTATAAGTTCCATTTTTTAAACACATTACACCTAATTTAAATTGTTAGTCATCCTAGTCAGGAGTATATAGTCTAGGAGGGGGGGGGGGTGAATAGACTCTTTTCGCAGAATACGTATTTTTCTACAAAATAAAAACTTTTGACAAGATACAAGAAATTATATTGCAATATAAATATAAATCATGCACAAGATATAAAATAAAGAGTGTAAGGGAGAGAAAGAACATCGCTGGTATTTTTACGTGGTTCGACACCAAGCCTACATCCACGCCTTAACACCAAGCCAAGGATTCCACAATCCATTAAGGATACTCCTTCACCAGCGGAGAAGCCTTACAACTCGAGAACAAATCCCTACAACACTCACCAAGAGTCTTCGCTTCGATTCACAAAGAACCTTATAACAATGGTTCACAAAGAACCTTACAAGAGATTGGAAATACAAATTAATGCTCCTTAAATGAGCCAATATGAAATACAACCAAATTCTCACTCTATTCTCTCAAGGAATGAATCTCACAAGATAAGTGAGCAAGAGAGGATTGGACACTTGTGAAGAATAACTAAAATGCAAAGTTCAAAGGGCTTAGGTTTTGGATAAAATGATATTTTTCACAAATATGATCAACAATACTCAAAACCATGTTGATACAAGTCTAATAGCTTGTATTTATAGCCTAAGAGCCAAAGGAGCCGTTAACTAGTCGTTGGAGGGAAGAAAAATTATTTTATTTGGTAAACTAGCCATTTTTCGCCTATAGGAGCGGTTCTGCTTGTTGGACTCGTCAACGAGTTCCCTGCTCGCGTCAACTAGTCACACACTGCCACTTGTTGACAAATCCCCTATTTTCGTCAACAAGTTTCTAGAATAAGAAAAAGTCATTAACATGAAAGTTGTGGAATTTGGTCTTAACTTTCCAGGGACACCAAGTACGTCCTTTTTGGACTTTTTTTTAGTAAAAGTCATGCCCCAAATACTGAATGATGTTCAAGACTCAAGGTTGCACTACGTTAGTGATGATTGCTTTGTTTTCCTTATCAAAAAGTCTTTTAATGACTTAAAACATTCTTGGACAAAATTATATGAAATATATTAAGTCTAATGAAGATTAAAACTTGTCCAAGTGAGTTTTCCCATGAATATAAGACATCTTGTTTTATGAAAACATATTTGAAAACTCGTTTTGATATCTTATATGCTTAGTATGTCATTTACTGAAAATATACTTTACTTTCTTTGCACCCTTAAGACATAAGACTCGTTTTGACACATTTGGGACCAAGTATGAAAATTTTTGTAAAAGCAAGATGTTAAAAACTTGTCCCTTTGAAAACCATGTTTGAGTTTGGGATTCATTTAACAAACTCTTTAAGTTTAACTTTGAAAACCATGAAAGGTGAGTTTGTGTTTATGACTTTAGTGAATTCCTATAAACTCATGTGTCCTAGTATACATGTTCATTGCTCAACTCTTGCTCAGAAATCATCCAGAAACAAAACACAAGAGTTACAAACTGAACCTACCACTCACACAACTCTTATTACAAATAATTCAACAATTATAAAACTTCTGCTTGTGCTTGGGTCCTTCCCGATATGTGTGTTGGAATTGATGTATTCCCAAGAGAGGGGGGGTGAATTGGAATTTTAAAATTTATTCATAGGTTTAACTAATTTAACAGTAGTATATTCACAATCTAGGGTCTGTCTATACAGTTTCAAATGCGCAAATAAATAAAACTTGAGGAAATAAAATCATGCGCGACATTGACAATATAACATACACGTGTGATAAATAAATTCTGGAAGAATAAAATGCACACACGATATGTTATCGGGGTTCGGCCAATACTGCCTACGTCCCCTCCTCTAGCTTGCAAGCCTGAGGATTCCACTAATGCTCACTTAACAGATGAAATGACACCGATTACAACTAGGTTAATTAACGGGATTGACCTCAACCTACACCTTACTAGGATGGTGCACCTAGCTTTCCTAACTAGGTCTAAGCCAATCCGAGACTATTCAACAGGGCTAGTCTCCCTCTTTAGGTCTGTGCTTGGAATACAACAAATGTGTATAAAATTTTGCGTGCACATAAATGCTTCTTACACTAAACAAATATGTACCACTGTGCACAAGTAATAATCAAAGCACATCAATATGATAAGAACTATAAGCTCAGTGCAGATATGTGTATCTACTCTCAGTATTATGTCAATATAAAATCAAAGTGTGAGAGTGTATGTGTTGGCAATTTATCTTTGAAACACTATACATATAATAATTTCAACCACAAATATAGTTTCAAAGATTTCAATAGCTCAATCAAATATCTCAAATAAGATTTTCAAAAGTTTAACTACAAGAGATATTTAAAAAAAAAACAAACTTTTTCTTCACAACACAAGACAAGCCTTTGAGCCTTGTAATGAGAATGCAAAGACTCACAAGCTTAAGAAGGTTTCCCACAAATGAATTTATGAATTAAATCACTAGGAAGACCTTTAGGCTTACTCTCACTAAAATCAAAAATCAATACGCTTATATGAGAGTATAAGCACGTAGGAACTATATGGAATAACTCAAAATACTCTTTCTCAAAAGAATTTTGCAATAGAATGATCAATGGAAGAGTATATGGCTTTGAGTATGAAGAATATGGAAGTAGGGAAGATTTTGGCCAATAAAATTTTTAGAAATTTTTTTGCTAATCTAAAACCCTAATCACCACTTAATTTTGCAAATGAAAGGCTATATATAGAAATGGGAAGAATTAAAGCCGTTGAGGACATGCTGAGTATTTTAGAAAAAGATTAAGTGAGTTTAATTAAAATTAACCCAGTTTAACTACGGTAAAAATTCGCCAGCCCGAGAGGTTTGGTTGATCGAATGTCCCAATTCGGTCGATAATGGAGAAATTGAACTGTAAGTATGGTCGACCATCTTGAGGGTTTCAAAGGCGATTTTCCAAATCTGTGCAGTTCGGTCAACCAAATCAATTTGAACTTGGAGGTTCGGTCGATCTGGCAATTGGGGCTTCTCCCGAGAATGTTCGGTCGACTAGGGCGTTGGAGTTCATTTTCTGATCATTCGACCAAAGAGTCAACATGTTGACCCTAGAGAAGTTCGGTTGCCTAGGGCTTGCCTATATGTTTTTCGTCGGTTGACCGAGCGATCAATATATTAACCCAGTTGAGGTTCGGTTGACTGAACAAGCCTTCATTGGGGATTTCATTCTTATTCCACATATAATGTTGTCCCTATGCATATGATGACTAATTTTAAATCAATAGGGAACCTTTCCATGCATAATAGTGTCCTATGGTTAGTCTAAGGTCTTTAAGAGTCGACTGAAAAAATCTATCGTCGGTCGACCGAAGGGTGATCCTTAAGGTCAAACTACGGTCTTGAGCTTTAATTCCTACATGCATGCCATGCATGAATTATTACAAACCGTTCATATATTACTATTACAGACCCAATATTAAATTTGTAAAATTACAACAATGAATCTTCTAGGTCTTCTTTTGCTATAAGCACTGTGTGCCGCATGCCATCAATATGATCCCGTTAGTATAATCTCGCACACAAACTTGAAAGCCATCAAATACAAAGAGTATTTGTCATTATCAAAACCGGGATATAACCAATAAGGTCAATAATCTCTCCCTTTTTGATGATGATAAATACTTGTCTACTTCTCCCCCTTTTGGCAATAGCAAAAAGGGTTTAAAAAAACATTTAAGTATATATAGGCAAATAAGAGATAATTATCATTCAAATACAAATATGGTTTTGGGAAATCGTTAAAAATTTCGGCAACATGCCGTTTGAAAATAGAACATTTCTCAAAAGAATATCTTTATGGAAATGACCTGATTGAATTCAACAAAAGATTTACAATAATTGACTTAACTCAAACAGTCCAGTATGATCAATATAATAAGCAGAGGTATAGCACTTAATCATCCAAGAGAAATGAATAGCCATACAATACGAAATGAATGACGGAGATAACCTCATAAAGTATAAAATATAGCAATTAAACACATAAACTGTATAACTGGTCATTTAAAAGGTTCAAACGACATAACAAACATAATTAGACTAGAATTATCCACAAACCATAGCAATTTAAATCATATCATAAGACCCGTGAAAGATTTGAGTTAAAATCACACGACATATGATACCAAATAGAAGGTTTGAGCATAAAAACGATCTAACTAGTTCACATGCATTTCATGTATTATCAATGACTAGTTATGCAATGCAGCACCCTTAGTAATTTTTTTTAAAACAAATAAAAAAAATTATAACTTCAAGACTTAAACTTTTAATATAGAGAAAGTACAAGTCATGAAGGCATTTAAACACACAAGCAAGAAACAAGATGTATTCTATATAAGTTCTATTCTTGCTGTTGAAAATGTATATATAAATAAATATAGATAAAAATATACATGTATAAATATATATATATATATATATATATATATATCCCCTTATGATTTTTAATAACCACAAGGGATTTATGCTTGTTGAAAAATAAACTTTAATTTAAAACTCAAGCAAGCATTATTTTTCTGGTTTATCATTTAAGCACAAATCACAGAGTACCAAAAAACCACAACTATAATGATCCTAACAATTTAACAATCACATGTAAGATCATATGACAAATCAAATGACTGTGGTAAATCAACATGTTTCATATTATGATTTTCAATAAAACATTTCACTCAATCACATGCCGCGCATAATTTTAAAAAAAAAATAGATCTAAGCAAAACATATTGGAGAACATAACAGAATGAGATTTAATTTTGGATGCTCCCCCTATCGATTTGAATTCAAGCTTAAATACAATAAGCTGCTTATAGTAGATAGAGAATTATTTTATTATGCCTAGTAGTATAAGCCATCATTTGGAAACTTATAAACCAACCATATTGTTTATTAATAAACTATATTTATCCATATCAGTATAGTTGTCCCTATAGACCATAGATGCATCAAAGAATATATATTAAGGCATGCTATATAGTTCATGAACCAAGAACATTTCATATCAAATCATAGAACTTCAAGTGCATGATATAATGTTCAGGGATTTTCAGAAGAGCCTTAATATTTCAAAAAAGAGAAGTGATGCATATAAGTCATTTATATGCTTTCTATAGGGATGTAGCTAAGCTCCCCTAATCATTGGATGATTATGTGAGGATGAAGTTTACTATTTAATTAGTTTTTACTCATCCTTTCAAAAAATATTTTAATGTTAATTTTATCATAATCATCTTTAACACAAGGTTTTGGTTTGGAAAAATTCCTGTCGAAATTTTGGCAGCATGTCGTCTGTAAATCGGACATTTTCTAAATTTTCATGCACCAAAACCTGATAGATTCAAGCAATCAATTCAAAATAATTCAGTTTGAGCATGCGAGAATGTTGGCCATATAGGTCGCGCCCGGTTTTGATAATGACAAATACTGATATTTGATGTTTATCAAGTGTTTGTGCATGTTTAAATTAATATCCCAAGAGAGGACACTTGAGGAAACAAGAAGAGCATGAAGTTTTGTCATTTGTATTGTAATTCATATCGTCTGTAATAATGAGGCTCTGTAATAGTAATTTAGGCATGTGGATGTATGCTTATCACTTGCACATCATGCACATAAGATATAGTGTAAGCTCAACCAGACCTTAGCATGACCTTAGGCTCCTACACTCACACACACATTGCATAAAATATGAGTGTGAAATAACTGTGCTAAAATTGATTATATCTAAGCATGCTAAGAGGAGTCGGGCGACCGAAGCTTTGGAGTACTAAACTCCTTAGGCGACCAAACCTTGAAGGTCAACAAGTTGACCTACTCTTAGATGATCAAACCAAAATTGTGCATATCTTCATTAGGCGCCCGAACCTTTCGAAAGGGACAACCCACCAACTCGGGCGACTGAACTTTTCAGTTCAAAAGATCCTCGGGCGACTGAACATATGCGTTCGGGCACCCGATCCCAAGACCGGGCACCCAAAGTTACATAGCTTTGCTATTGACTTTGATTCAGGCTCTCGAACCTTAATACGGGCGACTGAATCTCATTTAAAGTCTTTTATGACTGTGTTTGTTCGGGCAACCGAACCAAGGTTCAGCCACCCAAACCTCGGATGGTTAAAATAATTTTAACCGTGGTAAAACTGGGTTAAGACGGGGCGGTAATCTAGCCTGGTAAGGATTGGTGTAAAGGTTGAGGTCAGCCCTGTACTAATTGACTTGGTTTGTATAAATGCCGCTCCACTAGTTTAAGCGAGCAAGTGATAGTAGTAATCCTTGTGCTTTTTAGCCAAGGCGGGGATGTAGGCAATTGGCCAAACCTCAATAACATCTCTGCGTGTCACCCTTTCTTTACTGTTTTCTGGTGTTTGTGTGAGATTAAATTGCTTTATTTACCTTTTGGTATACATTTACTTTACTTGCACTAGATTGACCATAAAGTTGTGAATATATTGGTGTTAGTAGATTGACCTAGAGAATAAATTTTAAAAATACCAATTCACCCTCCCTTTTGGGATCACGGTAAAGCTAACAATTAGTATCAGAGCCACGTAGCATAGACTAGTTGTTATTTTTCAAAAAGATCACTTATGACTCATAGCTCCGTAACCTCTTTCCCTGAGGGACCATATTCCACACAACATCCTATTTTCAGTAGTATTAATTACACCTTCTGGAAACAGAGCATGCACATCTACCTTCAGAATACTGACTAGAAGGTGTGGAGGATTGTCTCTAAGGGAAACTATGTCTCTATGAAAACTGAGGGTGCAGCTAGGGTTCCTAAGACTGAGGATGAGTATGATGATGATGATGATATGAAAGCTTTTAGTCTCAATGCCACTTCCATGAATTTTGTACTGTAGTCTTGATGTGAATGAATTTAATAGAATTATGGCATGTTCTACTGCAAAATAAATATGGGATAAATTAGAGGTCACATATGAGGGTATTAGGGATGTGAAGGATAGTAGGATAGATATGTTGACCGGTGAGTATGAGGCATTTAGGATGAATGTGGGTGAGTCCATTCAGAGCATGTATACTAGATTCACACACATCATAAACTCACTGCATGCATTAGGAAAGACCTATCCCACATATGAGATGATTAGGAAGATCCTTAGAGGCTTACCTCTTATTTGGGAAGCCAAGGCTACGGCCATTGCTGAGGGTAGAGTCCTTAAGGCCACGACCTTAGAAGAATTGATAGATTCCTTGATTACTTATGAATTGTCCATAAATGAGAGACTTAATGAGCATAATAGGACCAAGAAAGTGACTGCATTGAAAGCATCAAATGACACATCCAGTGAGTGCAGTGAGTCTGACACTGATGATGAAATGACTATGCTAACCAGAAAATTCAGCAGGTTCTTCAGAAAGGACAAGAGGCCGCATAAAAAATATAGAGAGTCCACAAATGAGAAAGGAGAGTCCATTAAAAGAAAAGAAAAATCAAATGCTCCTATATGCTATAACTGCAACAAGGTGGGGCAAATCAAACCCGACTGCCCACTGTTGAAAAAGGAGGCTAAGAAAAAGAAGAAAGCCATGAAGACTAGGACTTCATGGGACAAATTCAGCAGCAGCGACTCAGATTCAGATCATAGTGACACGGAGGTCGCTAATCTATGCTTGATGGCACACGAGGATGAGGTATTGTATTCTAGTTCATTATCTTCTTATTTTTCATCTGATGATTATGATTCTGACTGCATGCCTACATTTAGAGAATTAAAGTTTGAATATATTCGTGTTTCAAAATTATTAGGTAAAATGACCAAAGAAAATAATGATTTGAAAAAGAAATGTAAAAATTGGTCAAAATTATTTAATATGGCAAAGACCTCTCACGCCTCCATGTTAAAAGAAAATGATGCTACTATTGTTGAGCTTGAGAGAAAATTGGGGGATAGCTCCAAAATCATTTTTAAATTTACTAAGGGCAAAGAAAATTTTGAAAAATTACTTGGTGCCCAAAGAAACTCCTTAAGTAAAGAGGGTCTTGGTTTTAATGGTATTGAAAATGTTAGACAACCTAATCTTTACTTAGGACACTTTACACGTGAGTCAAAATCTCATATTCCTCCTAAAGAGCCTAAGTATAGATTAAGATGTTTTAAATGTAAACAGATTGGTCACATTCAATTTGATTGTCCACTTAGGAAAAAGCATGCTAGAATTAGGAAGGTATGGGTAGTTAAGGGAAATCCTGCCACTAACCCCCATGGACCCAACAAAATTTGGGGACCAGCATTAGTCACTTAGCTTATTTTGTAGGTATGCCTAAGATTGTCCTCCTCTAAGGACAGATGGTACTTGAATAGTGGGTGCTCATGGCACATAATCGGCGACAAGGGCAAATTCACATCAATTGTTCCCAAGGATGGAGGCTATGTGACATTTGGTGACAATGCCAAAGGTCGCATCATCGAGGTAGGTAACGTTGGTAAGGATTCCTCTCTTACTATTGATAATGTTTTGTTGGTTGATGAATTGAAACATAATCTACTTAGCATAAGTTAGTTGTGTGACATAGGATATAAAGTATACTCTTTTGAAAATGAAAAATGCATAGTAGAAAATAAAACAGAACATAAAGTGCTTTTTACTGCTGATAGACATGAAAATGTTTATACCACCTCTCCTGATAATTTAGCTTCACAACAAGTAACATGTTTTTCTACTATAAACGAACCTAGTTGGTTATGGCATAGGCGCTTAGGACATGCTAGCATGGATTTATTGTGCTTCACCTAGATTTGTTTGGACCTAATTTTGTACAAAGTCTTGGTGGTAAATCTTATGCCTTTGTAATTATGGATGAGTTTTCTAGATTCACATGGGTGTTATTTCTTGCACATAAAAATGAATCATGTGGATAGTTCACCAAACTTTGTAGGAGAATCCAGAATGAAAAGGGAGATAAAATAACTCACATAAGAAGTGATAGAGGCACAGAATTCAAAAATGAAGGCATAGAAAAATATTGTGACTTGGAGGGCATATCACATAACTTCTCTGTACCTAGGAGGAAACCTCAACAAAATGGTGTAGTAGAAAGAAAGAATAGGTCACTGCAAGAAATGGGTAGAACTATGTTGAATGAGCATAACTTACCTAAATATTTTTGGGTCGAGGCTATTAATACAACATGCTATGTTATGAATAGGGTATTGATTAGACCTTCGATTAATAAAACATCCTATGAATTGTGGAATAACCATAAGCCTAATATTTCCTATTTTCATGTGTTTGGTTGTAAATGCTTTGTGCTTAGAGATAATGAGCATCTAGGAAAATTTGACTCTAAGTCTAATGAAGGTATTTTCCTAGGATATGCATTAAATAAGAGCATATAGGGTTTTCAACAAAAGAACATTGATTATGATTGAATCTATTCATGTTGTGTTTGATGAAGCTAATCCATTTTCTAAGAAAGATGTTGAAGATGATATTGATATTAGAAAATGCTTAGACAAGCTCTCTATAAAAAATAATGCAAGTTAAAACCTAGAAGAAAATGAAAAATTATCTAAAGATAATGAACATCAAGAGTTGCCTAGAGATTGGAAATTCATTAGAAGTTATCCTATAGATCAAATCATAGGCAAACCATCCCGTGGAGTAGCCACAAGATCCTCATTGAGAAATATAATAATCACTCTTCCTTCTTATCCCAAGAAGAACCCAAAAATATTAAAGAAGCCATAGAGGATGAGTCTTGGGTGATGTCCATGCAAGAAAAACTTAATCAATTTGAAAGAAGCAAAATGTGGACTCTAGTTCTTAGGCCTAATGAGCACACTATCATTGGAACTAAATGGGTATATCAAAATAAGAAAGATGAGAATGGGGTAGTAATTAGAAATAAAGTTAGACTAGTTGCCCAAGGATATAACCAACTCGAAGGGATTGACTTTGATGAAACATATGCTCCTGTTGCTAGGTTAGAAGCCATTCGCATGCTACTTGCCTTTGCCGCTTTTAAAAATTTTAAATTGTTTCAAATGGATGTTAAAAGCACTTTTCTAAATGGCTACATTAGTGAAGAGGTATACGTAGAACAACCACCCAGTTTTGAAAATCATAAACATCCCGATCATGTTTACCAGTTGTCTAAAGAACAGGCTCCCAGAGCTTGGTATGAGAGGCTTAGTAGTTTTCTACTAGAAAATGGGTTTACCCGTGGCAAAATTGACACCACACTTTTCATTAAATCCAAAAATGATGATATGTTGCTTGTTCAAATTTATGTGGACGATATAATTTTTGGAGCAACGAATGATGAGTTGTGTAATGAGTTTGCCAAATGCATGCAAAATGAATTTGAAATGAGCATGATGAGTGAACTTAGTTTCTTCTTAGGGCTACAAATTAAGCAAAATAATCGTGGAACCTTCATATGCTAGTCTAAATATATCAGGGACTTGCTAAATAAATTTAATATGGAAGATTGCAAAATTCTTGGCACACCTATGAACTCTTCCATTAAACTTGATAAAGATAAGCTAGGAATCTCTGTTGATGTAAAATTGTATCGTAGCATGATTGAGAGTCTCCTATATCTCACTGCTAGTAGGTCTGATATTATGTTTAGTGTGTGTATATGTGCTAGGTTTTAGGCTATCCCTAAGGAATCTCACCTAAAAGTTGTCAAACTAATCCTTAGGTATCTAGTTGGGACTATGGAGTTAGGCTTGTGGTACCCTAAGCATACTACCTTTGAGATTGTCAGTTACACTGATGCTGACTTTGCCGGTAGTAAGGTTGATAGAAAAAGCACTAGCAACACTTGTCATTACTTAGGACAATCTCTTGTTTCTTGGTTCTCCAAGAAACAAAACTCAGTTGCCTTATCCACAGCTGAAGCAGAATATATAGCGGCTGGAAGTTGTTGTGCCCAAACTCTTTATATGAAACAACAACTTGTGGATTTTGGATTGCACTATGAAACAATACTGATTAAATGTAATAATACTAGTGAAATCAACATCTCTAAAAATCCTATCTCACATTCATGAACTAAACATATTGAGATTAGACATCACTTTCTTCGTGATCATGTGCAAAAAGAAGATGTGGCTCTTGAGTTTGTATGCACTAATGAACAATGGGTGGACATATTTACTAAACAACTTCCCGAAGATAGGTTCATACAAATTAGACGAGAGATAGGTCTAATGCATAGTAAGGAAGCTTCCTAGATGTTTCATAGCTTGCATAAATTTAAGGGGAGCTCTCACATAACATTTATAAATCTTAGCACCTGCTATTATTATTGCTTTTTATTCTTTCATAAACTTTGAAAATGCAAATTATTGCTTGTGAGCACATGTCTTATATCATGCTCATAATGGATGTAATGCATATTGATTACTACTTGTGTTATACAATTTTTTTTGTCCACATCATGATGATTTTGAGATGCTTATTTGATTGTTGAATTTACTGGACTGTTCAAGTATTTGTGGATAAACTGTTAGGGGATATAAACTCAAACAAGTTATATCTTATACAGGATTTATTTTGGAAAGTCCGATTTACAAACGGCACTCTGCCAAAATTTTTCTAAATCTTTTCAAAATTTCTCATGTATAAATGTAACATTTACCAATTACCTAGAATTTTAACTCTTATAGCCCTTTTTACTATTGCCAAAATGGGGAGATGGAGAGGCAAAACAAAAATAATTGGGTAAGGTTGTAATACATGATGCATATTGTTAGGGTGAGCTTATTTAAGCTATACTCAATTTTTTTTGCAGAATGTATTTGTCATCATCAAAAAAGGGAAGAATGTTGATCTTATAGGCCGTGCCCGGTTTTGATAATGACAAATACTGATATTTGATGTTTATCAAGTGTTTGTGTAGGTTTAAATTAATATCCCAAGAGAGGACACTTGAGGAAACAAGAAGAGCGTGAAGTTTTGTAATTTGTATTGTAATTCATATCAGTCTGTAATAATGAGGGTCTGTAATAGTAATTTAGGCATGTGGATGTATGCTTATCACTTGCACATCATGCACATCATGCACATAAGATATAGTGTAAGCTCAACCAGACTTTAGCAAGACCCTAGGCTCCAACACTCACACACACATTGCATAAAATATGAGTGTGAAATAACTGTGCTAAAATTGATCATATCTATGCATGCTAAGAGGAGTCAGGCGACCAAAGTTTTGGAGTACTAAAGTCCTCGGGCGATCAAACCTTGAAGGTCAACAATTTGACCTGCTCTCGGGCGATCGAACCAAAATTGTGCATATCTTCATCAGGTGCCCGAACCCTTCGAAAGGGATAACCCACCAACTCGAGCGACCGAACTTTTCAGTTCAAAAGATCCCCGGGCGACTGAACATATGCGTTCGGGCACCTGATCCCAAGATCGGGCACCCAAAGTTACATAACTTTGCTACTGACTTTGATTCAGGCTCTCGAACCTTAATACGGGCGACCGAATCTCATTTAAAGTCTTTTATGACTGTGTCTATTCGGGTGACCGAACCAAGGTTCAACCACTCGAACCTCAACTGGGTTAAGATGAGCTAATTGGGTTATAATCATTTGGGACTTTTTTTAATTATCCCCATCTTATCCCAAACGATTATAATTTTTCGCCTGCCTATAAATATGTCTTCATTTTCTTAATTAGACATAGATTAGTAAAGTGATTAGCAAAAATTCTCTCTATCTTGAAAATCCACTCTCTACTCCAATACTCTTAAAACTTGTATCCCTTTGATAAAATCCTAGATTGTGAGAGTTCCATTTGTGCTCATGTGATTGTTGCTTTGTGCCAATACTCCCATTGTTGTGTGTGATTGAGATTTATTTTATTGGGAGTATAGCTTAGGTTTGTCTCATAGATTTTCTTATTATAAATCTTGTGTGGAATCAAACCAAGAAAGCTTATGATATTTGCATTCCATTGCAAGTGTCCAATATCTTTGTTTTGGGTGTGCAAAGAATTTTTCAACCAAGCAAGCAATCTTTTCAAACTAGCTTTGTGCTTATTCCATTGAAGAAAACCATTTTGAAACTAGTTTGATTATCTATCTAGTATACTTGGAATATTGATGTGTTATTGAGATATTCTGTTTAGATTCCAAGTCATTACCTGTGCTGATTATTCTTGAACATCATACTAATTGTATTGTGATAGATACTCTTGAGCTTCATATTGACTATGATGTGTTGAGTATTGGTAGAACAAATCATGCATCACTGAGCTTACACTATATTCATGCTATTGATGTGTATTTGATTGAATGTATTATTTGGGTACAAATCCGCTATACGTGAAAGTACTGTTTCATTGTACCATTTGATTGTAAATTCTGAGTGTTTCCAGGCGTGGTCTAAGGGGGCAGTAATCCAACCCAGTAAGGTTTGGTGTAAAGGTTGAGGTCAGTCATGTACTAATTGACCTGGTTTGTATAGGTGTCGCTTCACCCGTTGAAGTGAGGAAGTGATAGTGGTAATCCTTGTGCTTGTTAGCCAAGGCGGGGACGTATGCAATTGGCGGAACGTCGATAACATCTCTGCGTGTCACCCTTTTTTTACCGTTTTCTAGTGCTTGTGTGATTGATTAAATTGCTTTATTTACCTTCTGGCATACATTTACTTTACTTGCACTAGATTGACCATAGAGTTGTGAATATACTAGTGTTAGTAGATTGACCTAGGGATTAAATTTTAAAAATACCAATTCACCCCCCCTCTTGGGATCACGGTAAAGCTAACAGAGAACCTATATCCACTACCAACATGCAATACACATCCACTGTATCCGCCATGCAAGAGGCATTCAACACAAGCATGCAATCTAGTTGTAGTAATCCAAAATAAATAAATAAATAAATTATAATTGTAATTAATTAAAAAAATAATAAAAAATAATATTAATTAATTAATTAATTATTATTAATTAAATAATATAATATAATAAGAATATAATATATATATATATTTATAAATGTATATCAGTGGTTTCCTAAAGGATCAGGAAACATAAATTTTTATTTTATTTCTTCTTCTTCTTCTTCTCAGTCTACACATGTTTCCCTCGTCTCTTCTCTCCCACTCTCCTCCATCTCGTCTCCATTATTCGGCCGATTAAAAATCTAAAAATACCGTTGGGCTCTGTTCGCCACCACCGACATTTCTACTGGAGCGGATATGTCATAGGAGCGGCGTAAGCATATCTTCCGGGGTAAAGCCAAATCTCAAACTTACCTTAATTTCTCTTAAAATATAAGCCCCATTAATGAACGGAAATTGTCAGGGGACTCGTAGAGAGATTCTCTACAATCTAGCCAGAGTAGGTTTTCAAATTGGAGTTCCGGGGTACCAATCCTAAATCGGGGGTAAGTTTGATAATTTAGACTTTTATTGGGCTATTTAGGGTATTCAGAACTTAGGGAAATTTTAGGGAAAGTTACTTTAGGAATTATGACGGATAATATGGTGAAGTTTGAATTTCAGGATTTTAGGGGTTTTTAAACACCTGGGGCGTAGGCCGGGGTGTTATCGGGTTTTTTTTCAGGAATCAGGTAAGGGAATTAAGTTAAGTCAGTACTTTTATGAAACTTGAATCAATTTAATTGTTATGTTTATATAAATTTATTTATTTATTCATTCATTTGGGAATTTAAAGGCTATTTTGAAAACCAACCCGTTTAAAATGGATTTTACAAACCTAGGATATATGGTATGATATTTTTGAATAAAATGAGTGGTGGAAAGCTTGTTTGTTTATATGGGTTTGTCAAAATGTGGAAAATCGTGTGGTAGATGATTTAATTTGTATGGATTATTATTTATCTTGATTTGGGATTTTGAAATACTGAATTGGTTGAAAAATACTTGAAATGCTTGTGAAAATACTGGAACTATTTATAAAATGCAGGAGTTTGAACTAATGGCCAATGGCCGGTTGTTATTTGATTGGCCAAGGGCCAAGTTTTAATTGGTGGTTATTTGCCGAATTGTATTTTTGTGGCCAAGGGCCAGTTGTTTGGAATAACAAGAAATATACATGAATTAATGGTTTAAATGGTGATTTCTATTATCTAAATTGCATGATACGTTTTAGGAACCCTGGGGACCAGTGTATTGTGAGCACGGTACCGTTGCTAGTTAGACCATGTGCACCCACACTGTCTGGATAGAAATGTAGGGGTCCAGCCGACTGCTTGCATGAGGTTGAAGTAAGGGCGTCTAACCTGCAGTTTTGCTGTGGATGCCTGCAAATGTGTTTGCCGAGGATGTTGTATTTGACTTTGTTTGGGCTGATCAGTCAGGCTTAGTCCAGCTTTCGGGCCGCACAACCCGTGCCATGGGGATGTAAATGGCGTGTTTGTCAGAGGGACTGTGTTATATGCATATCTGTTAATTTATGTGAATATGGTTAATTAATAAGATAACTTTGAGGGCTTACTAAGAAAGGTAAGTGCACTGGTAGTAGTAATGGTACTAGAACAGGGGGGAACTACTTGTATAGGCCGGTAATCTTCCCTATCCTTGGCTAATTGTGTGTGTGTGTGTGTGTAAATTAAGAATGTTTTCATAAATGTGTTTATCTATTTAGTGAACTGGTTATTTTCTGTACACTAAATGCATGCTGATCACACACTGATATTAACTTAGTCTTTCCTTTACTGAGTTGTGCCTCACCCCTACTTTACAAACTGTCTTTTTTCAGGGAATCTTAGAGATCAGGTCTAGCAGGCTAGAGGAGCCGGGCTAGTGATGTAAATTTTATGTAGGTAGTGTGTAGATAGAGATTTTATTTTTGTTTAGTTTTATGGGATGTAGTTATGTGGAAATGGATATATTCGTGTATAAAGATAGTTAGAACTCTGGTAATGTAATTTGAGGATTTTATATTTTATTTCCGCTGCATACATGTGTTTTATATTTGATGAATAAGGTATCAAGTACACTGACGTCACTAAAGTAGCACTCCAGGCCCACGTGGCAGGTCGGGGTCGTTACACCAGTAGTATGATCAACTTAAGATATTCAATATAACTTAATAGTAGTTTGTGCTAGGAAAATACATAAATTATCCATCAAATAAATTTTAACCATTTATTGAATCATGGATAGTGCTGCAATGCTATATACATATGGGCATAAAATAAACGATGTAAGAATATAAGAGCATTCAAATTTTTAACCATGAACAATAAATGCTCCCCCTGAGTTATGCACTCAACTCATTTAATGCCTTTTTCATTTTCTAATTACTTCGGCAAGTGTTTTATATTTTTCATGATTTAATCATGCTTAGGCTTAGAGGATCAATACGTGAGAGGCATGAGTTCAGAATGGCTTTCGATTTAAACTGTATATGCATTAGTCTCCTTGATTAAGACTTAGTGCAACTAACTTAGCCATTCAACAACATTTGAAGCTCTAAAGGATTTGACTTAAAGTTTGAGAGCTAGTGGAGTGAATTTGAAAGAATACTTTTAAAGATTAAATCTCCTCTAAGTTTTGAAATGCATTCATGAAGAAGCAAGACATAATTTTAAAAAGTTTTCATGCTAGTAAATATGTCCCATTCATCATACCAAAGAGCATCTAGGAGTATACAAATTTCATAAACAATGCCCTTTGAATGATGGAAAGTATCCTTTAAATATGATCACTATTTTGGAGTAAGGATACAAACCAATGAGAGAATGGATCTTTACCAGATGTGATCATGATGTGGTAAAACTTTTCCTATGGAGGAGATGAACCAGAATCAGAGGATTTGTATTTTGAACTCAAAAGGTACAGTCCCCTAGTGGATGCCTCTAATTTTGATTTCAAAGATGTCGTGTGAAAAACACTCAATATATGCTGGTCATTTATGGTCAATAGTGCTTTAAGCCTAGAGTGATGCCTTGATTTTGATTTAGGCTATTCATATTCAAAAGTGAGTTTAGGGTATAGTGATATATGATATAAGATGGAACCCTAACACTCAATAATGGACAACAGTGGCTTAACTTAAAGTATTATATTCAAGCATGAGTTAAGCATTTGGAAATATTTACTTAGCAATGATGCCTAGTCCATTTGGAAGTGGATTTTATTCAATTTTTGAATTGGCTTGCTAATCTGATGATTCTTAGTATGACAAAAGTATATAGTGAATACATATACTAAGAATTTTCATTCTAAGCACAAACCACTTCCTAAGCTTATAGTCATCACAACCCCTAAACCTAGGAACTAAGGGAAGATTAAAATATTTATACAATTTCTATTGGAATTCGATCTTCCTTGAGATCTTAAGAGATTCACCATCATGATAATCCAATCCAATTCATCTGCTTAATCTTTCTGTTTTCTAATATGGCATAATAATCTTTTATTTTTCTTAATTGCTTTGCCATGCTTTTATTTTCCTTTTTCAAAATGGATTTCTGCTTAGATAACTTCACTAGAAATTTATTCATTTTCAATAAAGTTTTATCTAGCTTTTCATACGAAGGCATGCTTTCATTTATCAATTCAACACATGATTCATCATAAGATATATCATAGTTATATAATGAATCATTGCATACAATTTCAATAGTATTGTCACGGGGAATATTAGATGATTCATCATATGACACAACATAGCATTTAGCATAAGAATCATCACTTGCAATAACAATAGAATTATCATGGTATTCAACAAATGATTCAACATTTGACATATCACAACAGTTAATGTAAAAATCATCAATTGAGTTTGAGTTAGAATCATATACCTCTTCTTCTGTTAATGCCATTTCCCTATCACTTACCACTCCCTGATCATCTGAACATGACACCTCTGGAGTGATGGTCTCCTTTTCTAGGGATTCTCCATATTTCTTTTCGAGTTCATCCCAGATTTCCTGTGCACTACTACATGCCATAATCTTATGAAGAATATTAGTATCAAAAGCACAGTATAGTAGATCTATGGAATATGAATTTGCATGCATCAAATTAATATCATTTTCGACTAACATACAAATTCCTTTATTAATCACCTGTCAGGCGCCCCAATTCATAGATTTTACAAAAATGATCATTCTAATTTTCCAGGCGATGTAATCAACACCACAAAATAATGGAGGACTAGAAGGTAATCGTCCCTCTCCAAAAGAGGATACACCAATGTGAGTCATCCTGATATTTTTGCAAAAACGTTTAAGTCTAGTGCAACGAGACTCTGATACCAATTGTTAGAATTGGTGAATTCCCATTAGGGGGGTGAATTGGAATTTTAAAATTTATTCCTAGGTTTAGCTAATCTAACAGCAGTATATTCGCAACCTAGTGTCTATCTATACAGTTTCAAATGCGCAGATAAATAAAACGTGCGGAAATTAAATCATGCGCGACATTCAAAATATAACATATACGTGTAATAAATAAATTACGAAAAAATAAAATGCACACATGATACGTTATTGGGGTTTGGCTAATATTGCCTACGTCCCCACCTCTAGTTCGCAAGCCCGAGGATTCCACTAATGCTCACTTAACGAGTGGAGCGGCACCAATTACAACTAAGTCAATTAACAGGGCTGACCTTAACCTACACCTTATTAGCATGGTGCACCTAACTTTCCTAATCGGATATAAGATAATCGGAGACTATTCAACAGGGCTAGTCTCCCTTTTCAGGCTCATGCCTGGAATACAATAAATGTGTATAAAATTTTGCGTACACGGAAATGCTTCTTACATTAATCAGATATCTACCACTAGACACAAGCAATAATCAATGCACATCAATATGATAAGAACTATAAACTCAGTGCAGATATGTGTTTCTACTTTCAGTATTATGTTAATATACAATCAAAGTGTGAGAGTGTATGTGTTGGCAATCTATCTTTGAAACACTTTACATATAATAATTTCAACCACAAATGTAGTTTCAAAGATTTCAATAGTTCAATTAAATATCTCAAACAAGATTTTCAAAAGTTCAACCACAAGAGATATTTTTTTTAAAAAAACAAACTTTGTCAAAAATATTTTTCTTCACAACACAAGACAAGCTTTTGAGTTTTGTAATGAGAATGCAAAAACTCACAAGATTAAGAAGGTTTCCCACAAATGAATTTATGAATTAAATCACTGGGAAGACCTTTAGGCTTACTCTCACTAAAATAAAAAATCAATACACTTATATGAGAGTATAAGCACGTAGGAACTATATGGAATAACTTAAAATACTCTTTCTCAAAAGAATTTTGCAATAGAATGATCAATGGAAGAGTATATGACTTTGAGTATGAAGAATATGGAAGTAGGGAAGATTTTGGACAATAAAATTTTCAGAAAACTTTTTGCTAATCTAAAACCCTAATCACCACTTAATTTTGCAAATGAAAGGCTATTTATAGAAATGAGAAAAATTATAGTCGTTGAGGACACGCTGGGTATTTTAGAAAAAAGATTAAGTGAGTTTAATTAAAATTAACCAAATTTAACTATGGTAAAAAATTTGAAAAACCCAAGAGGTTCAGTCGATCGAACTTGAGGTTCGGTTGACCGGGTGTCCCAGTTCGGTCGACCGCGGAGAAATTGAACTATAGGTATGGTCGACCATCTTAAGGGTTTCAAAGGTGATTTCCCAAATCTGCACAATTTGGTCTACCGAATCAATTTGAACTAGAAGGTTCGGTCGACCGGGGGGTTGGGGCTTCTCCTGAGGATGTTCGGTCGACCAGAGAGTTGGAGTTCATTTTCTAGTTGATCGACCGAAGAGTCAACATGTTGACCCCAAGGAGGTTCGATCGACTAGGGCTTTCCTATATGTTTCTTGTCGGTCGACCGAGCAGCCAATATGTTGACCCGGTTGAGGTTCGGTTGATCAAGGATCTCAGTGTAACTGAGTTCGATCGACCGAACATGCCTTCCTTGGGCATTTGAATCCTATACCACTTATAATATTGTCCCTATACATATGATGATTATTTTTAAGTCATTAGGGAACATTTTCATGCGTAATAGTGTCTTATGGCTAGTCTAAGGTCTTTGAGAGTTGACCGAAAAAATCCGGCGTCGGTCGACCGAATGGTGATCCCTAAGGTCAAACTACGGTCTTGAAGTTTAGTTCCTACATGCATGTCTTGCATTAATTATTACTATATTACTATTATAAACCCAATATTAAAATTATAAAATTACAACAATGAATCTTCTAGGGCTTCTTTTGCTGCAAGTCACTGTGTGCTACATGCCATCAATATGATCGAGTTAGTATGATCATGCACACAAACTTGAAAGCCATCAAATACAAAGAGTATTTGTCATTATCAAAATTGGGATATGACCAATAAGGTCAACAATGTGTCCATTTGATATTTTCTTCTTGACATCTACTCAGTCCGATCTTTGCCACTCACTTGATACTTCAAGCATTTGTCACTTGTACCTCTACTAATCATAACTGCAAAGATAGGAAAAACACTAGGAACACACAAATAGCTTAAAATCATTAAAACACATTAAATATGATATTGTAACCAACAAGGTTAGTATAAATAATTTCTCTAAAAAAATTATTAAATAAATATAATTTTTAAAATTTACCTTATTATAATTGTGTGAAAATGGTAAAAATATTATTTTATCAATAATAAAACTTTATTTTTTTATTAAATTTAACCATTGGCTAATTATTAATTAGTGAAATATATTTTTATTTATAGAATTAAATTTTCAAAATTAGGAGAAGGATTGTCATATACAAAACAAAATAGTTGGAAATTAAAAAAAATATTAAACTATTTTTATTATTTGATTTAAATGACAAAACAATTAAATGTAGGTAAATAGATTTAATTATCCAAATTTAGGAATATAATGATAGAAAGATCTTTTAACATTAAAATAAAAACACATTATTAATGTAAAATTAATATTAAAAATTTTAAATAAATTTATTTTCTATTGGATTTTTATTTAAGGTAAAATATAGTAATATCCCTTGTATTTTTCTAAAATGACACTTCACTTTATGAGTTTTCAAAAACTATTAAAAAATACCTCGTAATTTAATTTTATTAACAAAAGAGGCCTACCATTATTCAATCATTAATCAATTATTAATTATATGTGAAAAATGAATTTTATGCTTAATAAAATCATATTGACACTAATTTATTAAATTCAATTTAAAAAATTGATCAATATAATATATTGAAAATTGAATATGCAAATTGGAGGCCTAACCCATATTTGGATTGATCGATCCAACCGATTCAATCACTTTGGTTAAACCAATTGAATAAATATGATAATATTATTTTTTCTAAAGTATTAATATTATTTATTTTTCATATATATATATATATTTTAAAATAATTTAAACTAATTGTTTAATCATGTTCTTATAATTATATTGAGTGGTTGACTCAAAACTAATTGAACCCACTAGACTGATCAATCTAAAAATTGAATATCCAATTTACTTATAAGTTCTATTTTTTAAACACATTACACTTAATTTAAGTAATTTCTCTAAAAAATTATTAAATAAATATAATTTTAAAATTTATCTTATTATAATTGAGTGAAAATGGTAAAAATATTATTTTATCAATACTAAAATTATATATATTTTTTATTAAATTTAACAATTGGCTAATTATTAATTAGTGAAATGTATTTTTATTTATAAAATTAAAATTTCAAATCTAGGAGATGGATTGTCATATACAAAACAAAATAGTTGGAAATTAAGAAAATATTAAATTGTTTTTATTATTTGATTTAAATGACAAAACAATTAAATGTAGGTAAACAAATTTAATTATCCAAATATAGGAATAAAATGATAAAAAGGCCTTTTATGTAGGAACCCGAACCAAGAAAATAAAAAATAAAAAAAAGAAAAAAAGAAAAAAGAGAGGAAAAGAAAAGAAAGGAAACAATTTTGTACAAAGACCAAACCGTCGACGGTTTCGGGAACCTCAGGAAAACCGTCAATGGTTTCAGCAGGGCAATGGTTTGGAATAACGCCAAACCGTTGACGGTTTCGTAAAACTCAGGAAAACCAACGACGGTCTCGTCCTTAAGTGCCGAGACAACATAATTTTTTCATAACATTCAAACTCTCTCTCTCTCTCTCTCTTAAATTAGGGTTTGGGCTTCTCTCTCTCCACTCTCACTCTCTCATCTCTCTCTCTCTCTCTCTCCTAAGCTCTCTCTCCAACTCTCTAATCCAGTCTCTCTCCTCTTAGCTTGTCTGCCCTCGCTTCTCAGCTAAGTTTGAGAAGCTAGGGTTTCCTCCGAAGGTTGTAGGCCAATTTATCAAGAACTGGTAAGGGGATTAGATTATGTCAGTTATTTTTGAAATGTGAACCTATTAAATTGAAGTATATGGGTACAAGAATATTATATATGATTTTTTGAATGTATTGGGCATATGAAATAAGTGTTTTGGTTATTATACGTATTTGGGGAAAACTAAAGTGAGTGGGGTGATCATCTCCTTTTCCTGAAAAACATATGTACTGAGTTAAACTAAATCCTAGAGATGATCATACCTTTATTTTCAGTAAAATATATTTTACCAGGGCAATTTGTTATATTATGATATATCACTCAAATCATGTGGCATGAGAATGTTTATTATTTCTGCATAATTAAATCGGATGGTTTTTATGGTATTATACTGTGAAAGATATGGTTTTAAACTGATATCAGAAATTGTTAAGAATAATGTGGAGTTATGAAATGATAGTTTTATACCGCGTTATCATATGATGGTTTTATACCGAATTATAATATGAAGGCTTTATACTGAGATATGATATGACGGTTTTATACCGAGTTTTGATATGGCAGGTTTCATACAAATTTATGAATATGACGGTTTATACCGAATTGTGAAAATGAGATCATGTTACTGTTTTTACTATGTAAATTATATATATGATTTATGAACCCTGAGAGACTTGATACTATGGAAACTCGGTACCGTAGCTAGTTTAAGTACAAGTGCAGCCACACTGCAGCGAAAATGTAGGACATAGACAGTCGATTTGGCCTGAGAAGAGTAAGATACCCTCTTGGGTCTGGACCAGGTTAAGGTAGGCAAATCGTATTTCAGAGCATGTTGTGTTGACCTAACAATGGTCGGTCGGCTAGATTGCAAGGTCCAGTTCTTGAACCGCACAACCCGATCACGAGGGTTATCATGATGTTATATAATTGCCCAATAAGGAAGTTACTCTATTCATATATGTAATTTATGAAAAATGAGCTATATTGATCCGAAACTATGTTATGAAGGAAAATGTATGTATTTTCAATTATATAGGTGTGAGTACAGTTTTCAAATGTCATTTCTGTAACGCCACCTTTAAACCTGGTCTGGTGCGTTATTTCCTGAAAATCCTGAAAATCCATAATAGATGCCATGTACGCAGCAGAAAACATAACTATGATCCTCAATCATAAAAATAAATACCAGAGTTTACTAATTCCATCTATAATCCATAATAACCATTTATCACCTGTATTCCCATATGTAACGACCTGCTTAATTTCTATTTTTTTAAAATTTTTTCTTACAATGATATTTAAAATGCTCTACCTGGGTGGTAACTGATGGTGCAGTCGTAATCCTTAATGAGTTCTAACCACCTCCTCTATCGCATATTCAACTCTTTTTGTATAAAGAAGTACTTTAGGCTCTTGTGGTCTGAAAATATCTCACACCTCTCACTATACAAGTAATGTGTCCAGATCTTCAGTGCATATACAACCGCAGCAAATTCTAGATCGTGAGTAGGGCAGTTCTTTTCATACTCTTTCAGCTATCTGGACGCATACGCCACCACCCTACATGCTGCATCAGCACACAACCAAGCCCTTTCAAAGACGCGTCACTGTAGATAACATAACCATCACCTGCTGATGGAATCGTCAGAACTGGTGCAGTGACGAGCCGCTGCTTTAATTCCTGGAAGCTCTGCTTGCACTCTTCATTCCACAAAAATCTGGCATTCTTCCTCGTCAAATGTGTGAGAGGTCCTGATAAAGCTAAAAACCCCTCAACAAAACGATCATAATAACCTGCCAGTCCTAAGAAACTCGTAACTTCCTGCACATTCCTTGGCCTGGCCCAACTTACCACTGCATCGATCTTGCTAGGATCCACTGATATACCGTCTCTTGAGACCATATGGCCTAAAAATGCAACTTTCTCAAGCCAAAACTCACATTTACTAAACTTGGCGTAAAGCTTCTCCTCTTTGAGTGTCTGCAGCACCTGCCTCAAATGCACCTCATGATCCTAAAAAATCCTCGAGTACACCAGCATGTCATCAATGAAAACTACTACAAACTGATCTAGATAGTGATGGAAAACTCTATTTTATTAAGTCCATGAACACGATTGGGGCATTCGTCAGACCAAACAGCATAACGAGGAACTCGTAGTGCCCATACCTAGTCCTGAAGGCTGTCTTCGCGATGTCCTCTGTTTTTACTCTCACTTGATGATACTCGAATCTGAGGTCAATCCTGGAATATACCCGTGTACCCTAGAGCTGATCAAACAAATCATCTATACGGGGTAGAGGATATTTATTCTTAATAGTGACCTTTCTGATTGCTCTGTAATCCATAAACATCCTCAAAGGCCCATATTTTTTATTTACGAACAACATTGGAGCTCCCCATGGCGATATACTAGGTCGTATAAACCCCTTGTTCAATAAGTCTTGCAATTTCTTCTTTAATTCTCCCAATTCAGCTAGAGCCATACGGTAGGGAACCTTAGAAATCGGCACAGTCCCTGGAGGTAAATCTATAGGAAAATCCACCTCGCGCACAGGAGGCAATCCAGGTAACTCCTCTGCAAAAACATCTGGAAATTCTCGTACTACTGAGGTGCTGTCAATCTTCAATTTATTTTTAGATACTTCTTTCACAAATGCTATAAACCCCTGACCTCTGTCCAAGAGTAATCCACTCGTTTGCATGGCTGACACCAATTGCGTTAGAGCACGTACCCATGAACCAACGAATCTAAATTCTTGCTCTCCAGGGGGTCTGAAAATTACTTCTTTCTGATGACAATCAATATGGGCGTGATTGGCAGCCAACCAATCCATACCGAGTATTATATCAAACCCACACATATCAAATACAATCAAGTCAGCTGGTAACACTTTCCCCTGAATTTCTATCGGATAGCCTCTAAGTACCCTCTAACATCTTATCACTGACCCTGATGGTGTAGCTACTGACAGCGCTATTTCTAATGACTGGGTCTCACTCTCAGATAATTTAACATAGGATGTAGAAATGAAAGAATGAGTAGCACCCGAGTCAAAAAGAACAATAACTAGATATAATAAAACAGTAAATGTACATGTCACCACATCTGTAGTAGCCTTTGCATCACCCGACGTCAGAGCGTACACTCACGCTGGGGCCACATTCCTCTGCTAGCCACCACGAGACACTTGATATCTTCCCCGAGCTGCTTGATGTCCTCCCTGATAGGGCTTAGGAGCTAGGACCTGGTCTGGCTGACTTGGGCATTCGAGTAACACATGACCAGGTCTTCTACAGCGATAACACACTCCTCTGCCTACCCGGCACCCCCCTAAATGACGTCTCCCGCACGTCTGACATACCGGGTAAGTCGACGTAACCTGATTTTCACGGGGTCCTGTCGTCTGCCTATGATCTCCCCTATCACGACCTCCTCTCCATGGACCCTTACTGGAGCTAGCTTGAAAACTTTAAGGCACAGGTCTCTTCCTCTAACTCTGAGCTGTTACACCCCTCTGTATACCACTCTCAATGATCGCAACTCTATCCATAACCACTGTAAATGTCTGAGCCCTAAAATCAATCACCTGCTCGAACAAGTTCTGCTTTAGTCCCTCTTCAAACTTCCTTGCCTTTTTCTCTTCATCAGGTACTAGATGCGGAGCAAAATGTGACAACTCGATAAATCGAGCCGCGTACTGGGATACAGTCATTTGCCCCTATACCAGATGCATAAACTCTACTGCTTTCGCACTCCGAACGATAGCAGGGAAATATCGCTCGAAGAATAGCTCCTTAAATAGGTCCCACGTCACTGGAACTGGAACCGGCCTCTGCTTCTCTATCAGACGCGCTGATCTCCACCAACGCTTCACCTCCCCTGTCAACTTAAATGCTGCAAATACTACCTTCTGCTCATCCGTAAGAGGAAGCACAGCCAACGTCTCTTCAATGTCCTTGACCCAATTCTCAGCTGCAATTGGGTCATCTCCTCCAACAAAAGATGGGGGATTCATCCACGTAAACTGCTCGATTGAACAGCCACACTCCCCAGAGCTCCTAGCCATCTCAACCATCACCTCCTGAGTGATGCTACGCAGTACAGCATCTGTATCTCCTCCACCTATGCTAGAAGGTCTTGGCCTATCCTCCCCAGCATTTGTGCCACTGCTTCGTGGGTCCATCCTGAAAACAAGAAACACACTTAAGTACCTTATCTCCTACACTGACCTATCTCATACCAATTCAATATTAACTGCCTTCCCTGACCTTAACCCAATATCCAATTCTGTCACCTAGACATATGACCCGACGAAAGTTGACTATGGTTTTCCTGAAATCGTCACCCCAGGAAAGACACATAAACCACCCTGGAAATCCTGTATCCAGACAACTGAACAAAGCTCAAATCCTTTTCCTATACTCTGGTATTGCTTCTGCTGCACTCTAAAGACTACAGAACCTAGCAACCTAGGCTTTGATACCAAATTGTAACGACCTGCTTAATTTCTATTTTTTTTAAATTTTTTTACTATGAAATTTAAAATGCTCTGATACCAAACTAGATTAAACCCAATCATCAACCTAAGCAGCAAGAAGCAGAAATCAAATTAACATAACCATTTGTAATCATATACAATACCAGAGTGCTAACATGTTTCCCAAAATATACACATACGACTGTTTCCCCAAATATCCTCAGCTGGTGATGGTTATACAAAAATATTTCCAAAAATATACTCACTCTCTACTGACAGGGCAATTTTAAAGCCCCTCTATCCACGAGCATGATCTGCTCGCCTACCTGGATCACCTGAAAAATGTTAAAGTAATTGGGATGAGCCAACGCTCAGTAAGACGAAATATGGTGTTACTAGTGTGTGGCAAATGAGTACAATACCATGAAAATATGTTTTTGTATAAATGCATATAACTGAATCTGAAAATACGGTACAAGTAATAGAAACCACTACTTTTTCCATGTTGCTTAACATATAAGTATATTAGGTTACTATTTAAAATACTTCTACTATACATAAATATATTCTCCATCTCTGTAAATCTGTATATACATAATAATAACTGAAAACTTCCCCTATGGATAACTGTGTGTCATGATTTAACCCCTCATAACAGGGTTGTGCGGCCCGTAGGCGGGATCTACACTAGCTGGCCAACTAGGGTAAACCACTATACTCCCTTGGTCTGATCTGCCCTCCTCAACCCATATCTGATGGGGAGCCTGTCCACGTCCAGGGCACTATATGATCGACCTACTACCACGTATTATCTAAATAGGTGGTTGCACTCTATAAACTGTATGTCGCTAGGGTACTGTGCTCTGTAACTGTATGGTCCAACAGGGTCTGATACTATATAATATATTTCTATATACAACAATCTGATTTACCATGATTCTGAAATAACCGTATTAACCATGACAATGAAATAAACTGTAATTGTATCATCTGTATTTATGAACTGAACTGTAATCTGTAAGTCATGGTACTAAAACTCTATAATCATGGTACTGAAAACTGTATAATCGTAGTACTGTAAACTGTATAATTATGGTACTGAAATTCATATAATCGTAGTACTGTAAACTGTATAATTATGGTATTAAAATTCGTATAATCACGGTACTGAAAACTGTAAAACATACTTTCGTACTATTTTCATATTCTCAAGCCACACAATAATATAATACATAATATCCGTAATTAATAAACTGTATAATGTCCTTCTGTGAATAATAGACTGGTAAAAATATACATTTCACACTAGAAATCATTTTAAAATTATCTAGCATAGCATATTTCCCTTACCTAGCTATTGGAAAGCCCACATGGTATACTGGCCTAACACCCGCAGGGCTTCTTACACAACACCCTGAAAACAACATTTTTCAGAACAGAATATCAGTATTTTTTTGCCTACATCATTTCCTATAACTGCCAAAAGGCCAAAAACTGAATAAAAGACCTTACCCTGGATTTGGGATGAATTCCAACTTCGTTTCACCAACGATCCGCTCCAGCAGACCTAAAGAGAATTTCGCCAGGAACGTCGTGGTGGCTTCAGTTTGCCGATCCGGCGACTGACGGGGCCGAAATCGAAGAGAGAAGTGGGAGGGGCCGTAGGGGAGAGTAATTTGCATTGAAATAGGATAAAAATATGAGTTTTCACTATTTATAGGGCCTGATTCGTCGATGAGACATGTCACCTCATCGATGAGTCCTTAAGTAATTTCGTCGATGAACCTAGCCTCCTCGTCGATGAAATTCAGACAGCCCAACACCCCTCTTGGTATTTTCTCATCGACAAAATCTTGTCTTCATCGACGAGGTCCTCTTATGCCTTTGTCGTCGAATCCCTTGTGTTCGTCGATGAGGCCCTTGAAAAATTCTCTTCCTCTTTATTATTCAAATAATATTTTTTTTCAGGTCATTACACCATATATACACATATCTCCAAAAATATCAGTATTCACAAACACGAGTATGTTTCATAACCATTCATAAAATTCAGAAGACTTAAAACATAAAACATAAAATATAACCCATATACATCCCATATTAACATAAAAAATATTTATACCCTTTTCTCTATCTAGAACTCAAATATGCTATCATTCTCGAGCTCCTTAAGCTCAGTTGCATGGAGGTCCTTAAAAGATAAATTTGTATTCGGGTGAGACACATCTCAGTAAGGGAAGAAACAATATATATTAAAACAATGTGTGGTTAACATGAGGTTTGTTTATAACATATTATTCATCATTTGCAAATCATTAACATAATTTTTGAAATCATTTTCCTGATCCTATGCAAACACATGAAAAATATTCACCCACGAGATAGATTAATCTCGTACTCACATAGTTCAAACAAAAGTTTACTGGCGAAGGCCCTCGAGAATAGGGAAATCTACCTGCCCATACAAATAGTTTCCCTTTGCCCTAGTGCGTTATGCAGCCTACTACTACGTCTAATACTATTAGTGCACTCGCCTTTCTCGGCAAGCCCTCACGCGAAGAGTTTTCCCCACCCTAACGTAACATGTTCTACTAACATAAATACTGATATTACCATAATACGTTATTCTATTTGTCGTTATTCAACCATCCTTAACTGTTCATGTTCATAACTTTAGCATTTCATAACATTTCACTTTACGTAACATTTCACCTTTTACATCATGCACATTTCATATTTCATATCCATTTCATTCACATTTCCATTTCATTTCATTTTCATTTCATTCATTCGCACTACAACTCCTTTTAGTTGTACATCAGTTAGTCCACATAGATATACACTAGAATCTGCTAACACAGCTCCTTTTAGTTGTCATCAATTAGTCTACAGCTTCTTTTAGTTGTCATTGTATACATGATTGCATTATCATACACAAACAACATAACCCCTTTTAACATTTCATTATCAATGCATTTCTTACATAGCCCGCATCTCATGCATATAACATACGTTTACATTGCATTACCATCTACTCATACCACACAATTTTGCAGAACAACTCATAGATTGCATGTAAAATAAGCCAACCAACATTTAATGTTATATTCTGAAAATATACCTTTATTTATTACATAATTATCCTGAATATGTTTTTCACTTTTATCAGTTCATTTTCACATATAAATAGCTAAATAAGCAGCCATAAGCTTAGAAAAACATAATTTAAATGGTTGACATTTTATACCCACATGAAAACATATACACACATATATATAACATATTCCATTTTCATTTAATTCATTAAAACCTGATTTAATATATATAAATTCCCCCTTACTTGACTCCTTGAAATTCACCAATAGGTATCCCAAACTGACTCCTGTGATGCTCACTCGGACCGTGGTTCAAAAACCTTTAGTTTAATTAAATAAACCCCAAATAAACTATTATTTTTGCATTTTCTCAACTTATAAACCTTAAATAACCTTTTAAAAGCTAAAAAACAAAGAATCCATACCCTTACCTCAACTTGGGAGCGTTTCCCAAAAAGCTTAGTTTAAGAAACTAATCCACTATATGTGTAAAGAATCATCCCTAGAACACCATAGCAGCTTCCGATCATCGATTCGGGCTGAATCTGGGCCGAATTTGAAGAAATAAGGGAGAGGAGATGACTTTAGAGGGATAAAATCAAAGGAAAATGAATTCTTTCGTGTGGAAGCAACCCTGGTTCAATTTATAAACATTGCTGCCACGTGGACTCATCGACTAGAAAATAGGACTCGTCAATGAACCACTGAAGAATACTCGTCGACAAGGTCGTGAGCTCATCAACGAGTTTCAAAACATCTCAACCCTCTTGGTAAATTCTCATCGATGAGACTTTCATACTCGGCGATGAGTCTCTGAAGATCTCTCGTCGACGAGAAAATCCTCCTCGTCGACGAGCACCTGTTTGTTACCCTTTTACAATTTCTTTTCTCTTTCTTCTATTTCCCCTTTTCCTTTTTATTATCTTTCTTATTATTTTAAATAATTAAAATTCTCTGGGTCATTACAATTTCAGTTACAATTAAATATATGGATGTATTCTATTCACACTAAAACTCATGCTAGTCACACACTAATGGTAATCTAATTGTTGGAATTGGTGTATTCCCAATAAGGGGGTGAATTAGAAATTTAAAATTATTTCTTTCTAGGTATAACTAATCCAATAGCAGTATAGCTAGGCTCTGTCTAAAACACATACCAATTCAAAAGATAAACTACTGAGCAAATATATAAGCAATTTAAAGCAATCTCGGTATATCAAACATTCAAAGCAATAAATATTAACATACTAGTGCAGAAAGTAAATTTTGGAAAATAAAACTGACACCAGATATGTTATCGGGGTTCAGACAATACTGCCTACATCTTCAAGCTCACGAGTAAGAGGATTCCATTAGCTACTCATTTCACGAGTAGAGCGACACCGATTACAACCTCCCTCCCCTTACTGGGCAAGGGAAACCCCAGGTCAAATTAAAAGGGCTGACCCCAACCTTTAAAACACCTTACCAAGATGGTGCACCTAGTTTTCTTAATCGGATCTGAACCACTCCGGTGGTAACCTAATCGAGTCTAAGCAATTCGGGACTATTCACAGGGCTAGTCTCCCTTTTCTGACCACACGTCGAGAATACAACAGATAATCAAATAATTTTTGTGTACAAAAAAATGTGCTTCTAAACTAAACTGATGATGTACAACAATATGCTCAATACACTCACGTATTATAAGGATTTATGCTCAAGTGAGATATGTGATTTTCTAAAAAATAATCTTTGAAGAAAAATGTGTATAATAAGTGCTCAAAAATTTTATGCCTAAATAAACTTTTTCTCCAAAAATATTTTTCTAAATCACGTGATGGAGAATCAAGGGTTTTGGCTCAAAGATAATTTTGTAAGCACAAGCAAGTGAGCGTTTGAATCTTGCAATGGATGTGCAAGATTCATGAGTAAAGAATATATTTCTCCACCAAAAATATTTGCCAAAGATAATATGGGAGAAACTTGAATAATACTCTCAAATAGGATATGAAAAGTAAATGCAATATGAGAGTAAATACAATATGACACAAAAAATAAAATGCCCAATATATTTAAAACACTTTCTTTAGAAATTAATTTTTCAAAGTAATAATAAAGAGAGGATGAAAAAAAGGCTTAGGAAGATGAAAATAGGATATAAAATTTGAGAGGCTTTTCTAATTAATCATCTTACTAATTATGAATTATGAAAGGGTATATATAGAGTTGGGTGAAAAAATGACTGTTGGGGACACGCTGGGTATTATTAGAAAAGTTTAATTAATTTTTAAGCGAGTTTAGGCATTTAAAAAATGGCTGACCCGAGAGGTTCAGTCGACCAAGGACAAGGTTCGGTCTACCACTTTTATAAGTTCAGTTGACCAAGGCTAATTTGAACTGCAAGTTTGGTCGACCATATCTGGGCGATTCTAAACTTTTTGTGGGTTCGGTCGACCAAGAGAAAGGTATGGCCGGCTACTCATCTAGGTTCAGTCGACCTAGGGTAACTTGAACTACATATTTGGTCGACCAAGTAGTTGAGGAGTCAGACACTTTATGGTTTGGCCAACCTAGGACGATACGTTCAAAACATAACGGACGACATAGCGTAGTCAACGTGTTGATTTATAGTCGGTTCGATCGATCGAAGCATTTATAACGCAAATTGGTCAGTTGATTGAGGCTTAGTGAAACTTTTGACTTTCTGGCCTACGGTCTGTTCGGTTGACTAAGCTAATTAATATTGGAAGGGTTCGGTCAACCAGGCTTTTAAATTAAGCCTAAAAATCCAACGTCAGTCGACCGGCTTTGTTTTTGCCCCTATTTTGACCCTATAGTTATTTCAAAAATTTCGATTGATTTTAAATTTTATGAAAAGGATTTTTGACGAAAAATTCAGTGTCCTAAGGTCATTCTAAGGTCATATTGAGCTTATCATCCACATCATGCATGCAATGTATTATTACAGACCAAAATATAAAACAGAATGCAATACAATTGAAAATAGATGTCTTCTTCTATCTTGCTCTTCAAATTTCATGGAATATGCCAAAATGTATGATCTTGAGATCCTTTTGACTTCCATTTTCCCTTTACCTCATGTGCATGTTAAGATATAGACCTATTCACACTCTAAATGCACTCGTGAGAAACAGACGCTTTGTTAGCATCAAAATAGGGATCAGATTTAAAAAGTCAATACTAATCCGTCTTACTCAGAATTTTCTCACCCCAACATCCATCTCATATTTCAGGTCCTACAGGGAATTGAGCCTAGCGAGCTATGGGGCTAGGTTTAGATTTTGTAGTTATTGTAAGTGTAAGTGAGACACTAGTTTATTATGTTTTTGTTTATTTTGGGATGTAATATTTAACATGGAGATGCATATGTGTAACTGGGATGGTTTAGAACTCTAGTAAAGTATTCGAGGTTAAATTGTCTTCCGCCACATGTTTTTAAATTGATTTATGGACAGGGACACCCGAGACCCTTTTTGGGTTTGGTCGTTATAATTATGGTATCATAGATTATTATAGGGTTTTATTTATAAAATATTAGCACTCTGGGCCCACTGAGTTTGGGGCCTTACGGTTGTGGTATCAGAGCCTAGGTTGCTAGGTTCTGTAGACTTTAGCAGATAATAATACCAGAGTATAGGTATGATTTATGAGGAGGGTAGTAATGGGGTAGGCTAGTTGTTGTAAGGTTTGCAAGGTATAGGATGTATATCGGGGTATAATACATTAAGCAGATGGAAATTTTAGTTTTGGTCTCGCAACTAGAAACAGAAGTCCATCGAGGGATTCCTTTGATTTCATGAAATAGTCAATAGTTTTAGAAAAGTCACGGCGAACTATCGATGGTTTTTCTCATGGAAGGCCGCATTATGTTCTTCTTTTAGTAAAAAGTTGTCATTATAGGAATTGGGCCACCATTCATAACACTAGGATACTTATCGTTTAGTATTCGGGACGTTGTATTTATGTGTGTGATTAGAGGATCATTTTTTTTTTAAAGTGGGTAACATATTTATAAAAGAGGGATTTAGTGAGGCAAACAGGGGCAAAATCGTCGATGGTTTTATGTCGCATTCACAAACCGTCGATGATTTCATCAAAGACATGCCCTTTGTATCTCTAACAATCAACGGTTTCAGAAATCTCAGGGAAACCGTTGGCTATTTTGTGTTTGAGCGGTGAAACTGAACCTTAACTTGGGAACTTGGACGTAAGTGATTTATGTGTGTGAGGGGGATGTCCTTAAAGGAAAGTCTAAGTATTCTTGTGTGAGGGTATTGTGCATTTTAAAGTTTCCTAGTTAGATAGTAGGGTTGATCGTGTTATGATATTAGGATTCTAAGATTAATTTTTGTCTTATCTTCAGTATGGACCCTAGATATGACAACACAAATGCTGGAGGAAGTAGCAATATGGGGGTTTCCAACGAGGACGGCAGTGATTCCAATCCGGTGTTGTGTGGTGTAACCCAACAGGTCATGGTAAAGATTGTGCATAACTCAAGGGAACAGAACTGCCCACCTGCTGACAAGGGTTGCACTGTCGAGCAATTCATCCACATGAACCCTCTAACTTTTGTGGGAGGAGCCAACCCAATCATTGCAAAAAATTCAGTTCAGGAGATCGAGGAGTTACTGGCAGTCCTTCACCACACTGATGAACAGAAGGTACTGTATGCCACTCTTAAAATGATAGAGGAAGCCAACCGTTAGTGGAGATCGGTGAAACTACTTGAAGAGAAGAGGCAGGACCCACAACTCTAACTTGGAATCGTTTCAAGGATATCTTCTTTGAAAGATACTTCCTTGCTTCCACCAAAGGTGCCAAGGTAAAGAAATTTACAAACTTAACGTAGGGGAACTTGACCGTGCAGCTGTATGTGGCCAAGTCTATTGAGCTATCCCAATTTGCCCTGGATATGGTTTCAGATGAATCTAAGAGGACGCGGAAATTTGAAAAAGGTCTAAATCCGAGAATCTATGAGCAGGTGGTGGTACTTCAGGTTCAGAATTTCTTGGAGTTGGTGGATAAGACAATGGTAGCGGAGACAATCATACACAAAAGTGCAGGGGTAGAGAATGAGAGGAAGAGGCCCATGCCTCTTGGTTTTCAAGCCAGTACAAGTTAGGGTCCATGAAGGAGGAATAAAATAGTGGAGCCTAGAGGCAGGGAATGGAGAGTTGAGCATATCAAGGTAATCCATCATGCTTTTCTTGTCCTGAATTTAATATGAGGCATTGGGGGGAATGTCAAAGTGGAACGAATACCTATTATCAGTGTGGTAGACCCGACCACTTTGCACGAGAATATTGTGGGTTGTTGAACAATGCACCCACTCCTAATCATTACCGAGGAAACAACCAGAAACCCCGTGGCAACTACCAGAGGAACACCGCCCAAACACGGGTTTATTCTCTTACTTTGGGGGATGCAGAGAATGCTGGTGACGCAGTGATAGGTACTATTTTTATGTTTTCAAATAAAGTTGTTGTGTTATTTGATTCAAGAGCAACACATTCTTTCATATCTCTAGGGTATATTAAATTGTGTGGGGTAGAAACTCAGCTATTGGATGTTGGTTTACCCGTGGTTACACCGAAGGGAACCGTAGTGATATGTAGAAAAGTGCTCAAAGATTATCTAGTGGTGTTTGACATTTATGGACTTGATGTGATTCTGGTAATGGACTGGCTAGCCTCTAATTATACAAGTATAGATTGTCATAGGAAAAAGGTAGTGTTCGGACTCCTAGGGAGTGGGAGTACAAATTTTTAATGGTAACTTTGAGTGTTTATTTATGGTGATTTCATTGTGGTCAAATCATCAGGATTTTAGAATACTATTGCTTAGGAAGCAAGATTTTAGATTGTTAAGGGAAGCGATATTTTTATTTAATTAGGTTTCTTAAATTAGTTCCCTCATCTTTCAAGCATAAGTTTATGAAGGCCCACATACATTAGCTTTGAGGAATTGTAATTGAGAATTAGTGGTTGGATGTTGGCCCCGTATCACTATATGAAGGAATGTTGCCTTGCCTTATCATCATATTTTCATACCTAGGAGTTCCAAAAACTTTAGTGAGGTAATGCAGTATAACGAAAGCTTAAGATACTTTAATCTAGTAGTTGAACTTGAAGTTGATGATGACGTCCTGGCTAAGAGTCATTTTGCAGATAAACCAAATGTACTAAGAAAAGATTAAGGCCACACAAATGAAAGACACATAGTTGGTGAAGATTATGGGAAAAGTACAAAGTGGACTGAGGACCAACATTAACATCTCTGATGATGGGGTGTTAAGGTTTCACACCAAACTATGTGTACCAAATAACGCAGAGATTAAACGAACAATTCTAAATGAGGCTCATCACTCTCTTTATACAATGCTTCTAGAGAGCACCAAGACGTATTGGGATGCGGATGGTAAACAACGAATTTTGGGGCCAGAAATTACATAGCAGACTTCGGAGAAAATCATACTCATCCATGAAAGAATTAAAACAGCTTAGAATCGACAAAAGAGTTATGCTGATACTCGCCAACGAAAGCTAGAGTTTGATGTAG
Organism: Malania oleifera; assembly: GCF_029873635.1. NCBI lineage: Eukaryota > Viridiplantae > Streptophyta > Magnoliopsida > Santalales > Ximeniaceae > Malania > Malania oleifera. The sequence continues at coordinate 71,536,098 of NC_080420.1, forward strand.
GGGATAAGATATTTATAAGGATTTCTCCAATGAAAGGAGTTATGAGGTTTGGGAAGAAGGGTAAGTTAAGCCCTAGGTATATTGGGCCATTCGAGATACTGGGAAGGATTGGCCCAATTGCATATAGGATAGCGTTAGCCCGTATTATCTAGGATCCATGACGTGTTTTACATCTCCATGTTGAAAAAATACGTCCCAGATCCTTCGCATGTGATAAGTTATAAGTCATGGGAAGTCAGAGATACCTTATCATATGATGAAGTGCCAGTTCAGATTCTAAACCGTAAGAAGCAAGAACTACATACCAAGAAGATTCCATGGGTGAAAGTACTCTAGCGTAATCATGCAGTTGAGGAAGCCTCATGGGATTTGGAAGAGGAAATACATTGGACGTACCCACATTTAATCAACAAGGCCCAACGCTAGGCAAGTAAGTCTCACTATTCAGGTAAGTGTTTGGTTTTGAATATAAATTTGTTTAAGTTAGGTTTTTAGGTTAAGAGTGGTTCCTAGGAGAGTTTTTTAACTTGCAACTTGTAATCTCCCATAAGCTTTTATGTAACCACGATGTAACAACCCGAAAAATTTAATTAATAAAAGTAATAAAATAAAAGGGATGGAAAAGGGAGAAGGGAAGAAAAAGGAATTTTTAAAGAAGTATCAGCGAGGACTCATCAAAGAACCAATCGGCTTCGTCGACGAGCATTCTTCCTCGGCCCATCGACGGGGATGCATGTCTCGTCAACGAGGATTTACCGAGAAAGGTTTTAAACATATCTGAAATTCGTCGATGAGCTTGCGTCTTCGTCCACGAATGTTCTTCTTGGGATCGTCAATGAACCCACGTGTCTCGTCGGCAAGGCTTTGCCTATAAATAAAGTTTGCTTTCATTTTCAGCGAGAAATGCTTTGGGTTTTCACTTTCTCTCTCGAAAAACGGCCTCTTTGCCTTGTCTCTTCGAATCCGACCCGAATTTAGCTTGATGCAATGATCGGAAGCTACCACGAGACTCGTGGGAAGATTCTCTACAACATAGGCGGAGCAAATTTTCAGTTTGGTTTACTTGGGAACAACTCCAAAACCAGGGTAAGTAGGGTATTTTCAAGTTTTATTAATAATATGGAGTATATAAGACCCAGGGAATGATAAAATAGAATTTTATTGAAGTTTGGGTTGTTAAACTCAGGTTTTTGAATCAGGGTCCAGGTGAGTACCGCAAGTGACATTACGGGGTTTCCGTGGGCGTGACTTAGGAAACCAGGTAAGGGGAAATACGTTATAACAGTTGTATTAATTTTAACTAGTTAAATATGAGTATAAAGTTTATAAATTTAGGTATACTTTTCTCAACAGTGCAGGCATTGAAAGTTCTGTTTTTGATTATATATATTATATTGGGAAAAAAATCGTGTGGCATGAAAACAACTTTGATAATTAAATGGTTGTGGGTACTGCTTGATTTCGTCTGTTGTTCGCTTGTGGTTACTGTTTGGATTGCGAATTCTATTTGGTTGTGATGCTGTTTGGATAAATAAAAAATGTGAATGGGAATGTAATGATGTGTTTACCTGTAGTGGATGCGTATTGTTTTATGGTTCATGTAAATTGCGATATAACGTTGGCAGTGGTATGAGGAGGTTTTTATATCGTACCTGATATAACTGTCATATAGCGTTGACAGTGGTATGAGGAGGTCGTTATATGAGCGTTTATGTTAGGGGTTAAAACATTGGCAGTGGTATGAGGAGTTTGTTTTACCTATTTACCTTGAACAAGGTGGTTTGTGTTGTAACCTATGTGATGAGAAGATTATGTTGTAACCTGTGTGTTTGATAGTCCTGTGTCGATCAGTCTTGTGTTGACATGTATTTTATATGGATTAGAGTCCTGTGTGGGGATGTTGTATTCTGTGTGGATATGGACCCTGTGTGGGTGTGAATGAGGTATGTGTATATCCTGTGTGGATTGATTGTGATATGCGTGTACATGTGGAACTTTGTGAAGTGGTTAGCATTGGTTGCATGTAACTTTAATTACATAAGTATTTATGGTAAAGTAGAATACTCCACCCTAGAGCCTTTTGAGGAAGGCGAGTGCCGTGGTAATTTTTGGTGGTACCAGAGCAGAGGGAAGCTATTTTTATGGGCGAGTAATCTTCTCTATTCTCGGAGCCTTTACCTGGATACATATCCTGAGGGCCTATTGAGTAAGATGAGTGCCCTAACATTAGTGTTAGAGCAGAGGGAAGCTACCTGTATGGATGGGTAATCTTCCCTATTCACGGGAAATTGTTAGTAAAAATAATTGTGAATGTGTGTATGTCACTAGAGGTGAGGAATGTAATTGATGATGTGGATTCTTTGGTGCTAAAGATATTGAGTAATGGATGATTATTTTTATATGTATATATATATATATATATATATATATATATATATATAACTCTTTGCCACACACAGTTTATAGCTTTTTCTTCCTTACTTAGAGGTGTCTCACCCCGTCAAATTATTAATCTTTTAAGGTCTTCCAGGTGATCGAGCTTAGAAAGCTCCGGGGTAGGATTAGTTTTGTGAGTAGTTAAAAGAACGGATATGGAGAATATGGAGAATATGGTTATGCAATATGGAGAATATGGTTATACCTTTTTATGGATTTGTTTATATATGTTTGTAGAACTCTGGTATTTTATTTGAGGTTGTTTAATTTGTTCTGCTGCATGAATGGTATTAGAGACGTATGTATGGTCTCTTAACACCACGGCCCCCACTTGACAGGTATGGGGCGTTACAGTTGGTATTAGAGCTATAGCCAGCTGGAAGTGTGATCAGATTCACACTGCCTGGTTATGGAAATGCTCAGAGCTTTATGTTATAGACTTAGTAGACTTTAGAAGGATTAATACCAGAGTATAGGTTTGAATTTATTAAGGGTAGGAATGGGTAGATTAGGGTATTGATAGGAAATTAAGTTATGTTTTGTAGCCTAGAGGGAGAAATCCCCAGGCGGACTTCTGTGATTTTCTGAATCAGTCAACGGTTTCTGAAAACCACGGTTAATCCATCGATGGTGATGTTTCCAAGCAGAGAGACTGAAATTTGGAATTAGAATTTGAAGGTTAATATAATTGTGGATAATTGGATGTTGGATGTTTAATTGAGAATTTGGATATTAATTTGGTTTCTTGTTTTATGATTATGCCAGTTATATTAAGATGTAGAAATTTTAAACTTGCCTTTGTTATATATATATTCAGGATGGATCCGAGATGCGAAGGCATGGATGATAGAGAAGGAAATGAGTTGGGAGCTTCTAGTGATGATGAGATTGAGACCTCCCGACTGTTGCGAGGTATAGCTCGTCAGGTCAGAGAAGAAATGAGACGAGATATTAGGGGATCAAGCTACCCACCAGTGAACCAGGGTTGCACAATTGATCAATTTACCTGCTTGAAACCCTCTACTTTTGAGGAGGGTACTGATCAGATCAAGGCTGAGACTTGGATGCAAGAGATGGAGAAGATAATGGCAGTGTTGAACTGCATTGAGGAGTAAACAGTTCTTTTTGCCACCTTTAAGCTGCCCAGAGAAGCTAAACGATGGTGGCATGCGGTGAAACTATTGGAAGAGCAGCAAGCAGTACCTATAGCGATGACCTGGGGTCGTTTCAAGTGATCTTCTACGACCGACATGTTCTCGCCACCACTAGAAATGCGAAGGTAGAATAATTTTTCCACTTGACAAAACGGCATCTCACTGTTCAATAGTTGCTGCAAAATTCTTAGAACTTTCCTGCTTTGCACCTTCCATGGTTCCAGATGAGTACCAAAAGGCGAGGTGATTTGAAAGGGTTTTGAATCAAATGATTCACATGCATTTGGCATGTTTGCAGATTCAGGATTTCGCAAAACTTGTGGAAAAAACTACTATTGCAGAGACGAGTTTAGAGAGAGGTGCAGAGGCGTCAGAACGAAGAAGGAGACCCGTGTCTCCACGTTCCCAAGCAAATGTCAGACAAAAGTCATTGAGGGGAGACAGAGATGTTGTAGGTCAGGGGTCGGAAAGGAATGATCGAGGGCGACAGGGAGATTTGTCGCGCCCCAACTGTTCTAAATGCAATCAAAGGAATTGGGGGGTATAGTGGAGTAGGGGTGTCGTGTGCTATAGATGTGGAAAATATGGCCATATAGCGCGGGAGTGTCGAGAACCGCCGAACAACGCACCTGCTCCAAATCAAAATCAGACGAACAACCCGGTGCCTCGTGGCGGCGGCGGCCTAGCACGGGTTTATATGCTTGGAACAACTGAGGAGGACAATACTAGAGGTGCAGGTAATATGTTTACAATTACATAAGTAATAATCTTGTTTTACTTTGAGTGATTTGATGTTGCATATGTTAGAATTAATTGAATTGTATGAATGTTGTGATTAACGAATTTCGAGGATGAAATTCTTTTAAGGAGAGGAGAATGTAACGACCTGTAAAATTTAATTAATAAAAGTAATAAAAGAAAAGGGATGGAAAAGGGAGAAGGGAAGATAAAGGATTTTGAAAGAAGTATCAGCGAGGACTCATTGATTAACCAACCAGCTTCGTCGATGAGCATTCTTCCTCGGCCCGTTGACGAGGACGCATGTCTCGTCGACGAGGATTGTTTGAGAGGGGTTTTAAACATATCTTAAATTTGTCGACGAGCTCGCGTCTTCATTGACGAATGTTCTTTTTTGGGATCGTCGACGAGTCCACATGTCTCGTAGACGAGGCTCTACCTATAAATAGAGTTTGCTTTCATTTTCAGCGAGAAATGTTTTGGGTTTTCACTTTCTCTCTCTAAAAATGGCCTTTCTGCTTTCTCTCTTCAAATTAGGCCCGGATTTAGCCCAATTCGATGATCGGAAGCTACCACATGGGAAGATTCTGTGCAACATAGGTGGAACAGATTTTCAGTTTGGAGTACTTGTGAACCACTCCAAAACCAGGGTAAGTAGGGTATTTTCAATTTTCATTAATAATATGGAGTATATAAGGCTTAGGAAATGATAAAATAGCATTTCATTGAAGTTTGGGTTGTTCAACTCAGGTGTTTGAATTAGGTTCCGAGTGAGTACTACAGGCGACATTATGGGGTTTCCGTGGGCATGATTTAGGAAACCAGGTAAGGGAAAATACGTTATAACATTTTTATTAATTTTAAACTGGTTAAATTTGAGTATAAATTCTATAAATTTAGGTATAATTTTCTCAACAGTGCAGGCATTGAAAATTCAGTTTTTGATTATATATATTATATTGGAAAAAAAAAACCGTGTGACATGAAAACAACTTTGATAATTAAATGGTTGTGGGTACTGCTTGATTTCGTCTGTTGTTCACTTGTGGTTACTGTTTGGATTGCGAATTCTGTTTGGTTGTGGTGTTGTTTGGATAAATAAATATTGTGAATGGGAATGTAATGATGTGTTTACCTGTATTGGATGTGTATTGTTTTATGGTTCATGTAAATTGCGATATGGCATTGCCAGTGGTATGAGGAGGTCGTTATATCGTACCTGATATAACCGTTATATAACGTTGGTAGTGGTATGAGGAGGTCATTATATGAGTGTTTATATTAGGGGGTAAAACATTGGCAGTGGTATGAGGAGTTCGTTTTACCTATTTACCATGAACAAGGTGGTATGTGTTGTAACCTGTGTGGTTGAGAAGATTATAGTAACTTGTGTGGTTGATAGTCCTATGTGGGGACGTTGTATTCTGTGTGGATATAGAGGTGTTGGTGTGAATGAGGTATGTGTATATCCTGTGTGGATTGATTGTGATATGTGTGTACATGTGGAACTTTGTGAAGTGGTTAGCATTGGTTGCATGTAACTTTAATTACATAAGTATTTATAGTAAAGTAGAATACTTCACCCAAGAGCTTGCTAAGAAAAGCGAGTGTCGTGGTAATTTTTTGTGGTGCCAGAATAGAGGAAAACTACTTGTATGGGCGGGTAATCTTCCCTATTCTTGGAGACTTTACCTGGATACATATCCTGAGGGCTTACTGAGTAAGGTGAGTGCCCTAGCATTAGTGTTTGAGCAGAGGGAAGTTACCTGTATGGGCGGGTAATCTTCCCTATTCTCAGGAAATTATCAGTAAAAATAATTGTGAATGTGTGTATGTTACTAGAGGTCAGGAATTTAATTGATGATGTGGATTCTTTGGTGCTAATGATATTGAGTAATGGATGATTATTTATATATATATATATATATATGTGTGTGTGTGTGTGTGTGTGTGTGTGTGTGTGTGTGTGTGTGTGTGTGTTAAACTCTCTACCACACACTATTTATAGCTTTTTCTTCCTTACTGAAAGATGTCTCACCCCGTCAAATTATTAATCTTTTCAGGTCCTCCAAGTGATCGAGCTTAGAAAGCTCCAGGGCGGGATTAGTTTTGTGAGTAGTTAAAAGAACGGATATGTGTATAGTTCTGTATTTAATAATTTTGTCCATATTATGTAATATGGAGAATATGGTTGTACCTTTTTATGGGTTTGTTTATATATGTTTGCAGAACTCTTGTATTTTATTTGAGATTGTTTAATTAGTTCTGCTGCGTGAATGGTATCAGAGACGTATGTACGGTCTCTTAACACCACGGACCCCACTTGGCGGGTCTGGGGCGTTACACATGGTATTCCTCCGCCATAAGTGAAGGTAATTAATAAATTTGCAATGGAGGCGCTATGTGGGTGGTTGCCGCCTCTTTCTAGAGTCAGATAAATATTTTAGTGATTTCCAAAGGATGTTGAGATAAATTTAATTAGCAAATTTCATGGACGGAATTTTTTTAAGGAGGGGAGGATGTAGGAACCCAAACCAAGAAAAGGAAAAAAAAAAAAAAGTGAAAGGAAAATAAAAAAAGGAAACGGTTTGGTACAAAGACCAAACCGTCGATGGTTTTAGGAATCTCGGGAAAACTGTCGACGGTTTCAGGGGTTTGGAATAAGGTCAAACCGTCGACGGTTTCGTAAAACTCAGGAAAACCGTCAATGGTTTCAAGCGAACTTATAGTCCTTAAGTGCCAAGACGAAATAAAATTTTTTATAACATTCAAACTCTCTCTCTTAAATTAGGGTTTGGGCTTCTCTCTCTCCACTCTCACTCTCTCGTGTCTCTCTCTCCCTCTCCTAAGCTCTCCCAGCTCTCTAATCCTCTCCCTCTCCTCCCGACTTGTCGACCCTCGCTCCTCGGCCAGGTTTGAAAAGTTAGGGTTTCCTTCAAAGGTTGTAGGCCGATTTATCAGGTGATGGAGTGATCAGACGAGTCAAAATTGTCTGATTCAAATTGAGCAATCATTTTTAGCATTCTGTCCTTGATACTTTTGGACTTAGATTTTCTTGAAAACATGAGGATTGAACATCATCTTCAAAAATTTTCTTCTTACCTTTTGATTTTGACAAAGAGCCTTGTTGAAAAGTTGGCAAACTTTGTCTAGCTCTTTGAGCAAGCCAAGTGCAAACCTTGCCTTCTAGGATTGAGAATCTATCCCACTTGTGAACTCTGAAAATTTTTCGGATGGTTTTTGAATAGCATAATGTACTGACTTCGGGTGGAAGTATACAATTGTCCCAGTAAAAGATCCATGTGATCATGAAATGAGAACAGAATAGTATTAACTTTGAAGATTGATCAGAAAGCTCTTGAGGAGTATGAAAATTCTTTTGAAAAAGTTCAAAATCGTTTTGAATATTCCTAGGGAAAATGCTTTTCTTGGGTCCAATAAATTGGAACCAAGAGAAAAACCATTTTGGGAAATTCCTTAAAATCTTTTGATCAAAATGAATAAGCCATGAATGGCTAAAGTTTCTTATGAATAAGGTGTTAGACCAAACTTGGATGTAGTCTTTATAATCATAAGTTTGAGGATTGAAAATACCTGGAAATCTTTTTGAATTCCCAGGGTGTTGACCCCATTCAGAGGGAGTAATAACTTTTAAAATCTTAATCTTGTAAAAATTGATTCTTGAGATATCTCTTGAATCATAATTATGATCGATAAAAATCGAATTGGTTTCGATTAAAATAAACTCATAAAACTTTTGATTCTTTAGAGGATCGCATGTGTCAAAATGACATCCTCTAAAGAAATATTTTTGAATAACTTCGAAGGGAGTGGTTGAATCCCATGCACGTTCAATGGCAAATAAATCCTTAAAAATTGGCTTATCGATATAACCTGATGATGTCTTCTTTGGAGTAGAACTTTGTTCTTCCATTATCTCTTTAAATGAAGGTTGAGGAGAAGATAATGAAGGTCTTATGAAGGGTTGAAATTTGTTTTGCAACTAATTCTCTCATTGGAATCTTCTTTTGAATAGCTCTCTTTTTAATAATAGTCACTCGGCTTTTGGAGTGGCATTTTTTCCCTTGGGAAAATCTCTTGTCAAAAAATCAGACAATGAATTTGAAGATACTTTAATGAATTCAATTTGAAAATCGAAAACAAAAATAAGAGCTTGCCATCTAGCAAAAATTTGTTTTGAAACCAAATTTTTGACATTTTTTTTAAAACTGCTTTTGCACTTTTGCAATCAATTCAAAGTAAAAATTCTTTGTTAAATAAATCATCTTGAAATTTTTGAATACATAAAACAATTGATAAAATCTCTTCTTTAATGGTAGAATAATTTACCTGAGGCCCTGACCAGGCTCCGAAATGGAATCTAACAAGGACTTCTTTTGAATTTAATCTTTGTTTGAGAATTCCTCAAAATCTTAAATCAGAGACATCAGTTTCAACAATCATAAAGGCTTTCAGATGACATAGACTTAGGCAAGGGAGAGTCTTGACTACAGATTTGATCTTTTTAACTATTTGGGTATGCTCTTCAGACCATGCAGAAGGATTTTTCTTAAGTCTTTTAAAAAGGGGTTTAAGTATTATTCTTAAATTAGGAATAAAATCTGCAACGAAAATAAGGCAACCTAGAAATCTTTGCAATTGATTTTTATCTTTGATTTCATCAGGAAATTTATTAGCAAAATCGAATGCTCTTTGAATAGAGTTATGGTATTTTGATAGATATTATGCCCTAAAAATATAACATTTACTTGAAAAAGTTTAATTTTTGGTTGGGAGACAACTAGACCACTTCTTTTGATTACTTTGAAAAATATGTTTAAATGTTTGAAGTGTTGTTCTAAGGATTCTGAAAATATTAAAACATCGTCAATATAGACTATTGTAAATTTTGTATAGGGATTGAAGATTTCGTTCATCACGTTTTGGAATTTGGAAGGAGCATTTTTTAGGCCAAATAGCATTACGTTCCATTCGTAATGTCCAAATGTAATTGTAAAGGCAATTTTATATCTATCTTCTTCAGCAATTTATATTTGCCAAAAACCTGCTTTCATGTCAAATTTTGAAAAATTGAAGCATTAAAAAGTCTACTTAATAAATCTTTCTTATTTGGAATGGGGTATCTTATCCATTGAAGTGCTTTGTTTAAAGGTTTGTAATTGATAACAAGTCTAGGAGCTCCTCTTTCAATTTCAGCCTGATTTATGACATAAAAGGCAGAACAACTCCAAGGAGATTTGCTTTTTTTAATTAATTTTTTGTCTAATAATTCATTGATTTCTTTTTTGCACTATTCTAATAACTCTTGATTCATTTGAATAGGTCTAGCTTTTGTAGGAATTTTATCTTCAGTAAATTCTTTTGTATAAGGTAATTTTACTAAATGTCTTTTTCGAGACCATAAAGCATTGGGTAAATTTGAACAGACTTCTTTTTGTAATTTTTCTTTAAATTGTTCAATTTTTATTTTAATTTCAGGAGATTGTAATCTTTCTTGTATTTTCTTATGATGAATTTCTTTTGAAAAATGTTTTATGTGTTTTCTCTTATGTCTTATTAAGTTTATTCTTTTTACAGCTAAATCCTTTAATGTATTAACTTCTCTCTCTTTCATTTTATCAATAAATTCAAATAGAACTTCTTGCCCTACTATGTGTGTATGAATTCCACTTTCATCAACTTGAAAAGGATAAATAAGAGTAAAAAATGGAGTACCTAAAATAATCTATTGTTGATTACATACATGAACTTCTTGATTACATACATGAACATCAGATATTTTAAATTGTATTTGAAGTCTTGCACTATTTGCTCCATATAATTGTGTAGTTGTTTTTTCATAATATTGGGTTGGAATTAATCCTTCTTGAACACAATTCATATCTGCTCCGGTATCAAGGAGAGCACAAGTTTCTTAAACAAAGCTTTTATTAATTACTAATTTTACATTAGTATACCACTTATGAATGTTAACTTTTGATAAAAAAACCTAAAAACGTTTCTTTATCTCCATCTTCTTCTTTATTTGTTTTTTTTTTTTTTTTTACTTTCAGATTTAGCTTCTTCTTTATCAGAATCAAATCTACCTTTATTTGTAAATTACAAATTTGTCTTTTTATATTATTTTATTTCTTCTTCTGTACCATTGACTTCATGCTGTAAATCTTGTATTGTAGGTTAGTTAGATCAATTTAATATAATTTCTTTTTCTTTATACCTGCCTATTATTTCTCTAATATTATAGTCTTCTTTTATGAATTTTGGTTTTTCCTCTTGCATTAACTGTTCCTTTAATTTTATTAAATATTTACTTTTGATTTCTAGGTCATCAACATGTTCAAGCATTTCAAACATGATTTTACTTTCTTTTGAAATAACATTTAAAGATTTTGAACATTTTTCGGAAAAACAAAATCCTACCTCTTCTGTACAAGGTTTATTATCATCTTCAAAGGATTCTGATGAGTACGCTGATAAGCTTTCTTGAAGTTCATTTATTATCTCGTCTGATTCTGAAGACATTTCTTCTTCTTCTTGAGAGTCACTAACGATTAAGGATATCATTTGTCTTTTGAGTCTTTCACTACAATCTAATTCTCTGATTTCTTGTTTTATTCTACAATATTTACTATAATGTCCCTTTTTACCGCATTTGAAACACGTTATTTTACTGTTGTTTTATATTTTGTCTCTTTAGTCTTCTTATTTCTTGGTGGCCTAGTATCTTCTTTTTTTATTTTTATAATAATCTTTATCATAATTTTTATAATGTTTCTTTGTAGATTTATGTTTATAATGTCTTTTAATATTTCGTGAGGGTGCTTGAATTTTCTCATAACCATATTGAGTACAAAAATCTCCTAATTCTCCTTTGTTTTTCTTAAATTCACTTTTCATTTGAGATTGAATTTTGAGTTCATTACGTAATTTTAAACCTTCATGATTAATCACATTAATTATCTGATCATATGTTATATTTGTATAGTTTTTTCCTAAAGTATCTTTTATTCTTTCACGAACCCTTTGAGCAAATAATTTTGGTAATCCTCCAATGAATTTTGCTTTCCAAAATCCAATTTTTATGTCATATCTCCATCAGACTTTTGCGAGAAACACATCTTTGTACCATGTAAAGTATGATAGTTTTAGACAAGTTAAATTTACTAATATTACACTATTTTTCTCTAAAGCATTGTCTGGTTCTCCTACAAAGGCTCTAAGTATTGCCCATATTAGAGAAGAGACAACATCACTTTCATGAGTTTCACGACCATCTTCAACCTTAACTTTAACAACAAAACAAATTTCATTTTTTTCATATTGAGTGAGATAATTATCCCACCAAACTTCGAGAGTTTCACTAAACCATTGTGTAAGGATATGAGCTATTGCATTTTCTGGATTACTCTTTAATTTATAAGTTGTGCCAACCATTGTGCCATTTGTTGGATCAAAGCAACTATTTGGTATTCTCTACAACCATCTATATTCCACTCATAAATAGCAATACTGTTAAAAGTTCTATTGGATTTTAAAGGTTCTTCTTCGAACAATAAATATAGAAGACTTGGTCTTTCGTAATAAGTTTGCCTACTTTTATTCTTCCAAGAATTTCTTAGGTCATTAACTTCTAAGTCGCTATTACTTTTATTATTAAAATTTTTCTTAAGATTGTGAATAGCTTCTTCTTTTGATAGGGTGTTAACATTCTTTTCCTTATCTTGATAATCCTTTTTAAGTATGTCTAAAATTTTCTCCATATCTTGTTCATTTTTGAATTTCATATTGAATTTGAAATTATCTTTTACTGTGAAAGGTTCATATATGGGTTTTTGCTTTTTTGTTTTACTAGATTCTCCTTTTTCAAAAGTATTAATTATCTTAGAGTCTAATGTTCTTTCTAAAAGATTTTCAATTCTGGTTGATTGGTTTGCCATCATGTGTAATAATTGGTTAGTGTAATTATTTTGACTAAAAATTTGATCTGTCCCATTATTTCCTTCCTTCACTTCTTTGTATGGTGAAGCTATAATTTTTACTCCTTTGTAATCAACCTTTAACGAATCTAATGGAGGATGTATAGAGGATACTTCTTGATTTTTATCAACTAATTTCCAAATCCTTTTATTATCATGGACAGTACAAACTGTGTATTTATCATTATGATATTTAAAAATGGAATTTTTTTTTTTGAATCCTTTTCATTTCTTCCATCCATTATGTTTTGATTTTTCCTTATCATGCTTTTTAAAGAATTTATCTCTATTTTTATAATTAGATTAATGCTTATAGTCTTCTCTTAAGATTTCCATGTTGATTTCAAATTTTCTATTTGTGGTCAATAATTTTTTTCTTTGGTCTTCATCTAAGGCTTGGGATATTGATATAGTTGGTGAAGTTGATCCTTTATAGTCTTCTAGATAATAACTCTGAGGAACTTCAGATTCAAAATTTACTCCTCTCAACTTGTAATATTTATTGGGCTTAGTTGTAACGACCTGATTTTTCATGCCATTTTTTTTATAATCATAACAATAATAAACATAATACTGACTAGTAAATATATCTTGTTCTCGGATACCCAAAAACATAATACCTAGCCAGCGGAAAACATAAAGTGTGCAACCAGAAACACAATACCAAAATTTTCGCCACTTATGTATATCGCTCTAGTTTAATAGTCCAGATCCCCTAGGATCTATACAAAAATACATCTCACTTAAAAACTACTTACCCTATAAAAAGGGCAGAACTAGTATCTCCGCTATCTACGAGCCTGGTCTGCCCACATAGCTGGATCACCTGAAAAATATTAAATTACTAGAATGAGACAATTCTCCGTAAGACGAAATATGTTATTACTAGTGTGTGACATATGAGTTTCTTTAAACCATATACATATACTGTATTTAACTGAATCTAAATTAACATGTAATAGTAATATATCGAGTAACTTACACCTGTGTTTCTTAAAATGTATCTATTGCTGAACTTTCTATTTGATTATACTTTTAATAACTATAAGTAATTCTATTGTTTCCTGTACATATATAATAGCTGTGAAAACTTCCCTAGATGGATAATTGGATGTCATGATTCAAATCCCCTCATGACAAGGTTGTGCGGCCCGAAGGTGGGACTTAATCCTAGTCGGCCCTCCAGAATTAGTCAACTATAGCTCCACTAAGGTACGATTGGCTCCTCAACCTGAGTCTATCCAAGGAGCACTGCACTCGCTCCCCTCCACCTAGATTAGATTACCAAGGAGTCTGCAGTCTCTCCAATGGCACAATCGACCATAACATGCCACATTCTAACTGAGATGTGTGGTTGCACACTCTCCACAGTATTGCTATGGTATCGTGCTCTATTATCTGATCTGTAATGATCCATTAGGGTCTGATACTATATATATAATACTCTGGTATATACATGTATTTTATTGTTTACCATGATTTTGTTTTTGCTGTAATAGCCATAACACTGTAATAATTATTTTGTATAAACTGTACTGTTTATTTTGAACATAAACTGTAATAATTGATCAGTAAAAATGTATAACTAACTGTTATGGCCCTGAGATCTTTATATAACATGCTCACTGTAAAACTGTATATTATGTTTTCCATTAAACCATGTTAAACTATGTCAATACATAATTTTGTAAAATATTGGATAACCGTATCTCTGAAATAAACACTATATAATCTGCTCTGTAAATGACTGTATATCATAATTCTATAAAAATTGTATAAAATCAGTATTGTACTCATATTACTCATGCCGCGCAATAATTGATAACTCATGAGATATAATTTGTAAAACTATATAATATTTGTTCTGAAAAACACCCATAAACTTACACTATGTTTACTAATAAAATTCTAATTTATCTGGCATAGCATATTTCCCTTACCTCATAATTAAACTCGCCTACCAACGTTCTAAATTACACCTCTGGAATTTATAATTCCATAACCCTGAAAACACACACACACACACACACACACACACATATATATATCCTGTCAATCAACTAAATACCCACAATATTCTTCATTTTTCCATCTTTGCAATTATAAACTATTCATTATTTACCTAGGCTTCTGAAAAGATATCCACTGGGGTCCTCAACCCATTCCTACAAGGTCCCAAAACACCTTATTCCTAAAAATATAATACCTTGATTTTACTTCACAAAACTCCAGTACATTCTCATATAATACAAAATTTGGGCTCAAATGAACTTGGTAATACTAACAATATCCAAATATTCTACTTACCCCGATTTTGGGATGGCTCCCAATCTTCTCAAATCAACATTTCGCTCTGGCTATGTTGTAGGAAATCTCCTTAGGATCACCGTGGTAGCTTCCGATCATCGAACCAAGGAGAGACGGAGCTGGAAACTTAAAGAGAAGGGAGAGAAACCCATTTTTAGAGAGAGAAAATGAGAGAGGGAGAGAGAGAAATTGTTTTGCTGAAAATTCATTTTGGGCTTTATATAGAAAGCTTGTCCACGTGGACTCATCGACGAGACATGTAACCTCATCGACGAGTCAATGAAGGGATCTCGTCGATGAGCACCGTCTCCTCATCGACGAGTTTCAGACCCTAGACAGACCTCTCGGTAGGTTCTCATCGACGAGATGCACATCCCCGTCAATGAGCCTAAGAGTCTGCTCGTCGATGAGCACTTCTACACTCGTCAATGAGGCCCTACTGATCCCTCTTATAAAAATCCATTTTTCTCTCATTTCTTTTATTATTTAATTACTATAATTCTTCGGGTCTCTACATTCTCCCCTCCTTATAAAAATTTCTTTATCAAAATTTACTATCTGTATTGTACACCATCCTAAAAGAAAAATAGCTACTTATTTTATTACTGACCCTCACTTATGGCAAAGGAATACCGTGGTTACATAAGCAGCTCTGGGAGTTTACAAATATACTTATAAAATAAAATTCTCCCAAAACCAAAACTCTACCTATATTATATTCTAAATTACAATTATACATTCGTCACTTTGTACGAAGTAAAATAAAATTGTTATCATTGGAACCATACGGACCACTACTGTACCCCACTAAATAGGTGTGGGTATTTCTGTCTAATTTCTTCCTCAAGCTCCTATGAAGCTTCTTCCACCGCATGATTCCTCCACATGATTTTTACTAGTGGTATTTTCTTACTGGGCAATTCCTGTTCCTTCATGTCTAAGATCTGTACTAGAGTTTCCTCGTAAGCTAGAGCATCACTGAATTCCAATTCTACATAACTGATGATATAGGAAGGATCTAATACGTATTTCCTTAACATAGAAACATGAAATACGTCATGTATTCTAAATAGAACTGGTGGTAAAGCTATCTGATAGGCAATTGACCCAACCTTTTCAAGTATATCGAATGGGCCAATAAATCTAGGGCTTAACTTACCCTTCCTCCCAAACCTCATGACTCCATTTAATGGTGCTATTTTCAAAAATACGTGATCACCAACTTCAAATTCCAATTCCCAGCGATAATCACCTACATAGCTTTTATACCGACTCTGAGCTACACCAATTCTTTCTCTAATAGGTCAGACTTTGTCATATGCCTGCTGTACTATTTTTGGCCCTAAAACTCGTCTCTCACCCAACTCATCCGGTATAAGGGAGAACGATAACTCCTTCCATAAAGTGCCTTATAAGGTGTCATGCCAATGTTGGTCTGATAACTGTTATTATATGCAAACTCTACCAGCGGCAAAAACTGAGTCCAATTACACCCAATATCCAGCACGCATGCTCGTAGCATATCCTTAAGTACCTGAATCGTTCTCTCTATCTGTCCATCTATTTAAGGATGAAAAGCGGTGCTGAATGCTAACTAAGACCCCAAAGCCTCCTACAAGCTTTTCCAAATCCGTGATGTAAAGCGTGGATCACGATCCGAGACTATAGATACTGGCACTCCATGGGGTCGAACAATCTTCTAAATATAAATCTCTGCCAATCTGTTTATAGGGTAGCTAACTTTAATAGCTAGAAAGTGAGCTGTCTTCGTCAGCCGATCAACAACTACCCAGATGGCATTCTGACCATGCGGTGCTGACGGTAGCCCAATGAAGAAATCCATGGATTTGTGGTCCCACTTCCAGTCAAGGATGAAAAGTGGTTGTAACTGTCATGTCAGCCTCTGATGCTGAGCCTTAAACTACTAACACGTCAAGCACTGCTACACAAATTTGACAATCTCCCTCTTCATGCCACCCCACCAGAAATACTCTCGCAGATCCCTATACATTTTAGTACTGCCAGGATGAACTTTGTATAGAGATCTACAAGCCTCCTCTAGAATCATTCTCCTAATATCATCATCTGCAGGCACACACAATCTAGTGCGAAACATTAGAGCTCCGTTATCAGAAATACTAAACTCCTCTCCCTAACCATCTTGTACTCTAGCTATTACCTCTACTAATTCTGCGTCATCTCCCTGAGTGGCTTTAATCTTTTCATATAGCGTAGGCTGCACAAATAAGCTAGCAATAAATGCCTGAGGATTACTCTCTACCAACTCTACACCAAGTCTCTCCAGATCCATCAAAATCGGATGCTGAACCTCCATAGCTGCCAGTGCTTGTCCCACTGATTTCCTGCTCAGAGCATCAGCTACCATGTTCGCCTTCTCTGAGTGGTAACTAATAGTGCAGTCATAATATTTAATGAGTTAAAACCACCTTCTTTGCCTCATATTCAGCTCTTTCTGGGTAAAGAAATACTTCAAACTTTTGTGGTTCGTGAAGATTTCAGATTTCCCACCATATAGATAATGCCTCCATATTTTTAAAGCATAAACCACTGCAGCTAATTCTAAATCATGCACAGGATAGTTCTTCTCATATTCTTTAAGCTGTCTAGAGGCGTAGGTGATGACTCTATCGTGCTGCATCAACATGCACTCGAGTCCCTTCTGGGACGCATCACTATATAAAATGAATCCATCTTCTCCCAATGGAATAGCTAACACTAGGGCAGTAACCAACCATTGCTTCAACTCCTGGAAGCTCTGTTTACATTCAACAGACCATTCAAACCTCACATTGTTTCTCGTGAGCAGTGTCAAGTGATCTGATAGTTTGAAAAAACCATCCACAAAGCGTCAGTAATACCCTACCAGACCTAGAAAACTCCTGATCTCCTGAACATTCCTCGGCCTCGGCTAATCAACTACTGCTCCTATTTTGCCTAGGTCAATTGATATACCATCCCTATAGATCACATGCCCTAGAAAGATGACTTGCCTTAGCCATAATTCACATTTCTTAAATTTCGCGTACAGTTCTCTTTCCCTCAATATCTACAATACCAGCCTCAGATGATGCTCATGCTCCTCAAAGCTCTTCGAATAAACCATTATATCATCTATAAAAACCACAATAAATTGGTCTAGATACTGATGAAACACCTGATTCATCAGGTCCATAAATGCCGCCGGTGCATTCATCAGACCAAACGACATGACGAGAAATCCGTAGTGCCCATACTTGGTCCTAAAAGCCGTCTTCGAAACGTCCTTTGCTTTAACTTTCATCTGGTGATAATCAAACCAGAGATCAATCTTGGAATAGACCCGAGTCCCCTGGAGTTGATCAAATAGATCATCGATTCTGGGAAGAGGATACTTATTCTTTATCGTCACTTTCTTTATTTCTCTATAATCAATGCACATCATCATGGTCCCATCTTTCTTCTTCACAAATAAAACAGGTGCTCCCCAAGGCGACACGTTGAGCCTAATAAAACCTCTATCTAACAGCTCCCACAACTGCTCTTTTGACTCTTTCAATTCTGCTGGAGTCATTCGGTAAGGTACTTTAGATATAGGTGCTGTCCCTGGAATCAGATTAATTACAAATTCTATCTCTCGATATTATGGTAAGCCAGGTAACTCCTCTAGAAAAACATCTGGGAATTCTCTAACCACTGGAATGTCAGCATGTTTCAGTTCTTCCTTTGGTAGCTCCTTTATGTAGGCAACGTATCCCTGGCAACCACCTAGAAGAAATCTCTTCGCTCGAATAGCTGACACTAGCTGAGGTGAGGCACGCACACGTGTACCCACAAATCTATATTCTTGTTCACTTGGGGGTCTGAAAATTACTTCTTTCTGATAACAGTCTATGCTGGCGTGATTAGCTGCCAGCTAATCCATACCCAATATTACATCAAATCCCTACATATCTAGTATTACAAGATCGACTAGTAGTACCTTTCCCTGAATGCACATTGGAAAGTTTCTAAGTATCTTCCTACAACTCATAGTAGATCCAGTCGGTGTGGCAATGGACAACTCAACAACTGTGCCTCCACCCCAGCCACTTTAACATACCTCGATGATACAAAGGAATGGGTGGCACCTATGTCAAACAAAATAATAAATTTATATGATAATACAGTAAGTGTACCTGTGACAATGTCTCCAGCAGTCTCGGCGTCTCCCGGCGTCAATGCATAGACCCTGGCTGCGCTGTATTCCTCTGCTAGCCTCCATGGGGCGCCTGATGGCCACCTTAGTTCGATCTAAGAGCTGGTGCATAAATCGGCGGTCCGTGACATGATCAAGCCATATGACCAGGTCTCCCACAACAGTAACAGACATTCTCCCCCAGTCAGCACTCACCAAGATGTCTCTATTCACATCTGGGGCAGGTGGGATAAGGTTGCCCACCCTAAAATCCACTGTGCCCTATCGTTTGCCTCTAACCGCCACCGGATCTACCTCCTCTCCATGGCCTCGGCTGGAACCCGCCGAAAAAATTGAATTCGTAGGCCTTTTCTTCTGGCTCTGTGTCTCAGTCTCCCTCAGTGAACCCTCTTTTGCTATTATGGCCCTGTTATCCAACTCTGAAAAATCTTGTATCTTCAGTACTGCCACCTGTCTATAAATGTCCCACTTCAAATTCCTCTCCAACATCCTAGCCTTCTTAACTTCATCTGGGATAATATAAGGACAGAAACGCGACAATTCAATGAATTTCATCGCATACTGCTATACTGTCATCGATCCTTGAGCCTGTACTCTAGCCTCTCTGACCGAGGTAGGATAGTATCTGTCAAAGAATATGTCCCTAAATCGGGCCCAGGTCATTAGCACTGGAATAGATCTCTGCTCCTCTAGTAACTTCATGGTTGTCCACCATCTCTCGACCTCTCTTACCAACTTATACGTGGCATAGAGGACTCTCTGCTCATCAGTGTAGTGAAGCACCATTAGTATCTTCTCTATCTCTTGTATCCAATTCTTAGCAACTGCAGGATTCGCTGCTCTTGAAAATGTTGGAGGGTTCATCTTTGTAAACTTCTTTATTGTATAACCCTGTGCTGTAGACGGACCTCCCTTCTCCCTGGAGCTCCATGCTATCTTAGCCATAACCTATTGAGCTACACTACACAGTACCGCATCTGAATCCCCATCTCCCGCACCAGAAGGTCCTATTCCATCATCTCCACTAACATGGGCCCTACTGCCTCGTAGATCTATCCTGAAATAACACCAGATTATCCTGAGAATCCAAACCGCATAATGCTATTCTATTTAAATATCTCTATACCTCCTATGTCTAATTTAATGTCTAGTTCTACTGTATAGAAATAAAAATCGATGATAGTTTACTATGGTTTTCCTGGAATCATCACCCCAGGAATAGCACAGAAAACACCCCAAAGTTCATGCTTCCAAACTTCAGAATAGAACCCTAAATTTCATCCTAATTCCTCAACATTAAGTCACTGATCTGTTCTATTGTTCTCAAAATTCCATTCCTAAAATCTTGTATTGTTTTCCACTGTACTCTAAAGTCTACAAAATCTAGCAACCTAGACTCTGATACCAAATTGTAACGACCCGATTTTTCATGCCTTTTTTTTTTATAATCATATCAATAATAAACATAATACTGACTGGTAAATATATCTTGTTCTCTTATACACAAAAACATAATACCTAAGCAGCGGAAAACATAAAGTGTGCAACCAGAAACACAATACCAAAATTTTCACCACTTATGTGCATCGCTCTAGTTTAAAAGTCCAGATCCCCGAGGATCTATACAAAATTACATCTCACCCAAAAACTACTTACCCTATAAACAGGGCATAACTAGTATCTCCTCTATCTATGAGCCTGGTCTGTTCGTATAGCTGGATCACCTGAAAAATATTAAATTACTAGAATGAGACAACGCTCAGTAAGACGAAATATGTTATTACTAGTGTGTCGCATATGAGTTTCTTTAAACCATATACATATATTGTATTTAACTGAATCTAAATTAACATGTAATAGTAATATATCGTGTAACTTACACCTGTGTTTCTTAAAAT
Organism: Malania oleifera; assembly: GCF_029873635.1. NCBI lineage: Eukaryota > Viridiplantae > Streptophyta > Magnoliopsida > Santalales > Ximeniaceae > Malania > Malania oleifera. The sequence goes on from NC_080420.1 coordinate 71,556,823, forward strand.
ATATCTATTGCTGAACCTTGTATTTGATTATACTTTTAATAACTATAAGTAATTCTACTATTTCCTGTACATATATAATAGTCGTGAAAACTTCCCTAGATGGATAACTGGATGTCATGATTCAAATCCCCTAATAACAGGGTTGTGCAGCCCGAAGACAGGACTTAATCCTAGTTGGCCCTCTAGGATTAGTCAACTATAGCTCCACTAAGGTATGATTGGCCCCTCAACTTGGGTCTGTCCAGGGAGCACTCCAATCGCTCCCCTCCACCTGGAGCAGATTACTAAGGAGTCTGCAACCTCTCCAACGGCACAATCGACCATAAAATGCAACACTCTAACTGAGATGTGTGGTTGCACTCTCTCCACTGTATAACTACGGTACCGTGCTCTGCTGTCTGACTCGTAATGGTCCATTAGGGTTTGATACTATATATATATATATATAATACTCTGGTAGATATATGTCTTTTACTGTTTACCATGATTCTGTTTCTGTTGTAATAGTCATAACATTGTAATAATTATTCTGTATAAGTTGTACTGTCTTTTTTGAACATAAACTTTAATAACTGATCTGTAAATTTGTATAACTGACTGTTATGGCCCTGAGATATGTATATAACATGCTCACTGTAAAACTGTATATTATGTGTTCTATTAAACCATGTTAAACTGTGTAATACATAATTCTGTAAAATATTGGATAACCGTATCTCTGAAATAAATACTGTATAATCAACTCTATAAATGACTTTATATCATAATTATATAAAAATTGTATAAAATCGGTACTGTACTCATATTACTCATGCCGCACAATAATTGATAACTCATCAGATATAATTTGTAAAACTATATAATATTTGTTCTAAAAAACACCCATAAACTTATACTATGTTTACTGATAAAATTCTAATTTATTTGGCATAGCATATTTCCCTTACCTCGTAATTAAGCTCACCTACAAACGTTCTAAAGTACACCTTTGACATTTATAATTCCACTGGGGTCCTCAACCCATTCCTGCAAGGTCCCAAAACACCTTATTCTTGAAAATATAATACCCTGATTTTACTTCACAAAAATCCAGTATATTCTCATACAATACAAAATTTGGGCTCAAAGTAACTTGGTAATACTAACAATATCCAAATATTCATTAAGTTCATCAAAGTCCCATTCTCCCCCAGTTTGAATTCCTTGCCAAAGAAGTTTCTTTGGTTGAGATACTAACGATGTCCTTTCATTATTTGCTTGTAATAAGAGGGTAGATCCTTTTGGACTTTCTTTGATTGCATTTGGAAAAATAGTTGAAGTAGTAACTTTGTAATAAATTCTATAAATCATTTCAAGATTTGCAAATCAACTGTCCATAGTGTAATTTTTTGTATGAATGTCAAAAGTTAAAAGCTTGTACATGGACTCATCATGAAGATTAACTCTTATAGTTGGATAACATTCAAAATAAACTAGACCTTCAGTTATATTAGATTCTAACATTCCTAATAAAGAATCATTAAATTCATTGTGCCTAGCATCTCTTAATAATATACAGATTGACTTATTAAAACCGGCTCTTGTTAAGGGAAAAAGTTCTACTTGAACCATTCCTATATGAATTCTATCATAATTTGAATTGAATGTTGCTAGATCTTCAACACTTAGTAATCTTTTTTGTTGTCTTGCTTTATTTGTGGCTAATGGAATTGACTTATTAACGACTTTGACTACATATTCTCCATTAATTTCTAATGAATCTTTTTGCTTAATGATTTGAGACTCAGATCTGGACATTTTCTAAATTTATTTTGCATCTTGTTTGGGTAAATCTTTACTTTTCCAGTTTGCTAATCCTTTTTTCTATCTTACCTAATGAAACTTGAATTTCTTTCTTTCTTGATTTGTTATTTGAACTTGATTCATCTTCTTGTTTAGTTTTAGTTTCTCTTAAAAACTCTCCTTTCTTCCAAACATTTCAAACTAAATTCTTCACTAATCTCTAAAATTTTTCTGAATTAGCAGTGTTCAAAACCTAAACGGGACCACCTACGAGGACCACCCTATACATTGGGCTGACCAAACGGATTTATTCATTTAATTTGCATGAAATTTGTATGTAATACATATTTTAGAATAATAAAATTATCTAAATATTTGTTTCTAAAGTATTAATATTATTTATTTTTCATATATTTTTTAAAATAGTTTAAACTAATAGTTTAATTATGTTGTCATAAGCTAGGTGTAGCTCCTATAGAAGTTAAGATAAGGGAGGGACGACTCATATGGTATGGACACTTACAACGTAGGCCACATAATGCACTTGTGAAGAAGAGTGATTTAGTTACTGACGGGAGTAGTAGAAGTGGTAGGGGTAGACTGAAAATAACTTGGGAAGAGATAGTGAATAAGGATTTTAATATCCTTGAATCTATCAAAAGAAATGGTCGATAATCGTATAAATTGGCGAAAAATGATTCATATAACTGACCCCACGTAATGGGACTAAAGTTTGGTTTTGCTGTTGTGTTGTTGTTGTCATACTTATATTGAGTGGTTGACTCAAAAATAATTGAACCCACTAGACTCATCAATCTAAAAATTGAATATCCAATTTACTTTTAAGTTCAAGTTTTAAAACACATTACACATATTTTAAATAATTTCTTAAAAAGATGTATTAAACAAAAAATAATTTTTAAAATTTATTTTATTATAATTGAGCGAAAATGGTAAAATTATTATTTTATCAATAATAAAATTATTTTTTTATTAAATATAACTATTGGCTAATTATTACTTAGTGAAATATATTTTTATTTATAGAATTAAATTTTTGAAATTAGGAGATGGATCGTTATATACAAAACAAAATAGTTGGATTTTAAGAAAATATTAAACTGTTTTTATTATTTGATTTAAATGACAACGCAATTAAATGCATGTAAATAGATTTAATTATCCAAATTTAGGAATATAATGATAAAAAGATCTTTTAACATTAAAATAAAAAAACCATTATTAATGTAAAATTAATATTAACAATTTTAGATAAAATTATTTTCTATTGAATTTTTATTTAAGGGTAAAGTATAGCAATATCCCTTGTATTTTTCAAATATGACACTTCATTTTATGAGTTTTCAAAAACTATTAAGAAATAGCTCGAAGTTTAACAAATGAGGCCTTCCATTGGTCTACCACATCCAAAAGCTTTTATGATAGTTGAAATTGGTGTGACATAGGCTATGGTGGTATCCTTAAACAAAAGTCAGATTCAAAAGAAGTCCTTGTTAGATTTCAATTCAAAGCCAAGTCAGGTCCCCAAGTCAATTACTCTACCATCAAAAAAGACATTTTATCAATTGTTTTGTGCATACAAAAATTTTAAAATGATTTGTTCAATAAAGAATTCTTTACTTCACACTAATTGCAAAAGTGCAAAAAACGTTTTATAAAAAAATGTTAAAAAATTGATTTCGAAACAGATTTTTGCTAGATGACAAGTCATTCTTTCTGATTTTGATTTTCAAATTGAATTTATTAAAGGATCTACAAATTCCTTACTTGATTTTCTTACAAGAGATTTTCTTCGGGGCAAAAAGGTCACGACAAAAAGCCAGTGACTATTAGTCAAAAGAAGGTTATTCAAAAGAAGGTTCTTGTGAAGGAATCATTATTCAAAATAGGTTTTAGCCGCTCCTAAGACCTCACATACAACCTTCTTTCAAGGAAATCTTGCAAGAGCAAGCTTCAACTCCTAAGAAATGTATAGGTTATGTTGACAAGCCTGTTTTCAAACGATCTGTTCGCTATAGAACCAGAATGGGATTTTGCCACTCTTTTTGAAATAATTCAAAAGTATTTTCATAGAGGATGTCATTTTGATACTTTTGATCCTTAAAAAACTCAAAAGTTTTATGAGCTAATTTTAATTGAAACCAATTCGGTTTGCATTGATCATAATTATGATACAAGAGATATTTCAAGGTTAATTTTTCTAAAATTAAAGTTTTAAAAGTTCTTACTCCTAAAGCTTGGGGGTAACATCCTATAACTCCCAAAAGATTCCAAGACATTTTTAATCCTTAAACCAATGATTATAAAGATTATATTCAAGCCTAGTCAAATGTCTTATTCACAATAAATTTCAGTCATTCTTAGCTTATTCATTTTGATCACGAGATTTTAAGAAACTTTCCAAAATGGTTTCTTTCTTGGTTCGAGTTCTTCGACCCAAAAGAAAGTATTTTCCCTTAGGCCATTCAAAATGATTTTGAATTCTTTCAAAATCATTTTCATGCTCCTTAAGTGTTCTCAGATCGATCTTCAAAATTACTACTTTTTCGTTTTCATTTCATGTTAACTTGGATTTTCTATTAGGATTATTGCATAGTTCCCCCTGAGATCCGTTCCTTATGTCATTCAACAGTGGTTTTATTTTGTTTAAATAAAATTACTTTTTTCAATTTCTCTCTGTCAAATGTTAGATGAAGATCAAAGGAAAAACTTATTAGTCATTAATAAATAATTTTAAATTGATATAGAAACCTTAAGAGAAGACTACAAGCATGAGTATGACCTTTAAATCTTTTGGTTTACTAATAAACAAGTTCTTTGAAATGTATTATTTTTCATTTAACCAAAAACAAATCCTAGCTATGATCTCCAAAGAAACATAAGGATCGAAAATATAAAAGCCAAAAGGATTATAAACCATCAAAGTATGTCAGAAAACATAACTTAAAGAAAAGGAAATAAAAGCCTTCAACTTCGAGAATCGATCAAATTATATGCCATAGGTGTGGCAGGTATGGTCATTATAAAACTCAATGTAGAATAAAAAACAAATTCAAATCTTAGATTTAGAAGAAAATATTAGAAATCAATTAAACAATATGTTTATCAATGAAACAAGTTCTTCAAAAGAAGAAAGCTCAACTCAAGAAGAAATTCTTCAAATAAATGAAGAATCAGATAGTTCTCAATATCAGTTGGACTCAGAACAGTCAGAACAAGACTGCGAATGTCTTGGTCCTTGTGTTTGCAATATTAAGACAATCAATGTAATATCGAAAGATGAGGAAATTATACTTGAATTAATAGATGAAGCTAAAGATCCAGATCTCAAAAGAAGATATTTATAAAACCTAAAAAAGGCATTCATTCAAGAAGAAAACCCAAAGATATTTACTCCATACAACCTCAAAAAAATATTAAAGGTTGAAGAAGATAGACCAGTAAATATCCAAGATCTTCAGAGAGAAATTAAAGGAATAAAGACTCAAATTAAAGAACTTCAATTACAAAATAGATATATTCAAGAAAAATTAGATATCAAGACTGAAGATGTATTCAAAGAAAAGCTTGGGAAAACCCTCAATGAAAGTGAAATGGTCAATATCTATAAATGGCACACTCAATCTCAATTAATCAAGAATTCATACTTCAAACAACCCCTCTAATTGACTCAGGTAGAGATCTCAACTGTGTAAAAGAAGGATTAATTCCAAAATATTTTGAAAAAACAACCAAACAATTATATTCGGAAAATCAAACTAAATTAGGAGTTAAATATAAATTATTAAATGCCCATATATGTAACAATGACATCTATCTCAAAACTTCGTTATATGATTATTGGCAATTATATGTAACAATGACATCTATCACAAAACAAATTCAGTCATTATTGATCATACTTATGATCTGCAAGATGCTTCAAAAATTAATTTTTCAAAAATAAAAATTTTAAAGGTCATTACTCCTTCTGAGTGGGGTCAGCACCCATGCATCTCCAAAAAATTTAAGGGAGTATTTGTCCCTCAAGTCTATGATTATCAAGATTACGTAAAAGTTTGGTTTTAAACAATGTACGTTCGAAACTTTACTCATTCGTGGTTCATCCATTTTGATCAAAAGATTGTCAAACATTTTCCCAGATGGTTCCTCATATGGTTCAATTTCTTTAGCCCAGAAAAAGATATTTTCCCAGAAATAATTCAAAAAGACTTCGAATTATTTCAAAAGAATTTTAAGCATCCTCCTAAGTTTTCAAAAATTTCTTCAAGTTTATTATTCTTTTGTTCAATTTTCATGATCACCTGGATTTCATGTTGGGACTATATTATAGTTCCTCCATGCGGGTGGATTTTTCTTCAATCTTTTGACCACTAATTTCTGTACGTAGACCATTTTCATCAACTTGGAATGGATATATCAACGTAAAGAATGGTGTTTGTAGAATAATTTCCTGTTGTATTTTTAACAAGTATGAATGTTGTTTTTAAACAAATTTCTTTCTTGCAAATATGAACATCCGATATCTTGTAACTTATGTGTAATCTTGAACATACTAAACATACTCAAATTAGTGATGCTGTTTCAGCATTACTATGGACAATATTAAAAGGTTTTTTTGGAGAACCAAATGATTTAGCTGAAAAGAATAATGTCATTTTGGTTAATCTAACTTGTCCAAAATTATCGTACTTTTCATGGTACAAAGACATTTTTCTTGCAAAAGTTTTGAGTAGACCAGATGGAAGAAGCGGATTTTGGAATGAAAAAATTTTAGGAGGATTACCAAAATTATTTGCTCAAAGAGTTCGTGATAGACTTAAAGATACTTTAGGAACAGATTATGAAAGAATTACATATGGTCAAATTATTAGTGTTATTAATCATGAAGGATTAAGACTTTGCAATGAGTTAAAGATACAATCACAAATGAAAAGTGAATTCAAAAGGAATAAAGGGGAGTTAGGAGATTTCTGTACCCAGTATGGGTATGAGAAGATTCAAGCTCCATCAAAAGGACATAAGCATCATAAGAAATATCATAAGAAAACTTCTAAAAAATATTACGAAAATTACGACAAAGATTACTATAAAAAGAAAAGGAGAAGATATTCAAATTCTTCTAAGCCTTCAAAAGGAAAGACAAAATATAAAAATAAAACATAAATAACCTGTTACAAATGTGAGAAAAAAAGACATTATGCAAAAAATTGCAGAGTTAGGCAAGAAATAAAAGAGTTAAATTGTGGAGAAGATCTCAAAATAAAAATGATATCTCTAATCATAAGTAGTTCATCATAATCTAAATCAGTCGAATCATCTTCTGAATCAAAAGAAATTATTCATAATATTCAAGAAACCTCATCAAATTACCCAAAATCTTCATCAGAAATAGAAGAATGTAATAAAGAAATTGGGTTTTGTCTTTGCAATAAACGATCAAAGATCCTACAGTTATGGCATCAGAGCTAGAACTATTCTTTATCTTTTCAAAATTTTTCTGAAAATTGCATGTTTTATTTTCACTAAGCCTTGGTCAGCTAGTGAAAATCCGATGGTCAGTCCGATAAGCTAGGAGAGTGTCTAGGGTGGTCCCAATTAGGAGAAATAAAACTTGCAAGACTAAGAAAAATTTTGAAAGATCGTGAATAGGTTGGTTCAAAATATCAAGAAAACGGGAAAGTTTTTGAAGGAAGTAAAAATGGAACAAAAAGAATCCTCATCAAACAAAAGATCCTACAGTTATGGTATCAAACTCCTTCTGAGTGGGGTCAGCACCCACACTTCTCCAAAAGATTTAAGGGAGTATTTGTCCCTCAAGTTTATGATTATCAAAATTACGTAAAAGCTTGGTTTTACACCATGTACGTTCGAAACTTTACTCATTCATGGTTCATCAATTTTGATCAAAATATTGTCAAACATTTTCCCATATGGTTCCTCATATGGTTCAATTTCTTTGGCCTAGAAAAAGATATTTCCCAGAAATAATTCAAAAAGACTTCGAATTATTTCAAAAGAATTTTAAGCATCCTTCTGACTTTTCAAAAGTTTCTTCAAGTTTAGTATTCTGTTGACTCTATGGGTCATACCCTATTTTGATTACGAAAAATACGTATTTAATGTCTGCCGAATTGATGTGCAGGTTTATCTTGGTAGTATCATATGATAGCACTTGGAGACTCGGAGGAAAATGAAGACCCTAAAGACCCTGGTTGTAATTTATTTATTGTAATTTCTATATGGGTCTATATTATTTAAGTAGGAAAAGTGTGTAATATTTAATGCATATCATGCATGCAGGAACTGCAAAACTCAAAGACCTTAGAATGTCTCTAGGTCCCTACACATCACTTGAAAAACAAATTACCATAGATGGACCTTAGGGAACACTCTTCGGTCGACCGACGCCGAATTTTTTCGATGTCCTCAAAAAGGCCTAGAATGACCCTAGGACACTCATACATACATAAATGATTATGGTCATATGGTTAGGGTGATTATGTAAGGAAAAAGACCTGAAATGCACTTAAGTTGCATGTTCGATCGACCTTACTGCTCAAGTACAAATTCCCTCGATCGACTGAACCAATGCCGAGTCAACAGTTTGACCATGGCCTGGTTGACCGAACTTACCCAGTTCATTCTCACCCAGTCGACCAAACTCCCTAGGAGTCAACAAATTGACCGTACGGTCGACCGAGCCTAAAATGCATGCCAACAACCTGGTCGACCAAGTTTTCATGTGTGAGAACTCAACGGTTTGGTCGACCGAACTAGTTAGTTCAAAAGGTTCTCGGTCGACCGAATCGCACTAAATAGGAAAATTGCCTTGGAACCTCCATGTCTGGTCAACCGAACTTGTAGTTCAATTTATGCCTGGTCGACCGAACTATGCACAACTTGGTCAACCGAACTTCCTTTGGTGACCGGTACTCTCGGGTTGTCCCTTTATTTTTACCATGGTTAATATTTTTAAATGGGATTAACTTGGTTAAATTGTATTAAAACTTTCCTAATAATTCCATATGTGTCTTGAACGGTTATATTTTTGGGGAAGTCTATATATACCCCCTCTGGGGAATACACCAATTCTAACATATTCTTTTGTTCAATTTTCATGATTACGTGGATTTCATGTTGGGACTATATTATAGTTCCTCCATGCGGGTGGATTTTTCTTCAATCTTTTGACCACTGATTGTATGTATACCCTTTTCATCAACTTGGAATGGATATATCAATGTAAAGAATGGTGTTCCTAGAATAATTTCCTGTCATATATTTTTGACAAGTATGAATGTTGTTTTTAAAAAAAATTCTTTATTGCAAATATGAACATCCGATATCTTGTAACATATGTGTAATCTTGAATCATTGGCACCATATAATTGAGTATTTGTTTTTTCATAATATTGAGTTGGTATTAACCCTTCTTGAACACAATTCATATCAACACCTGTGTCTAATAGAGCACGGGCTACTAATACAAATGTCTTATTGATAACAATTTTAACTTCTGTGTACCACTTAAGTATATTGACTTTTGACAGATATCCAAGAAAAAATTCTTTTTCATAATTTGGTTGAGCATAAAGATTTTCTTCTTCATCTTCTGATTCAATTAGCTCAACTTTTGCTTTGCCCTTTTCCAAAGTATTAACTTTTGTTTGTAATTTATGCATTTCAATTTTGAAGAAGGTTATGATCTTACTAAAATAATCAAAAGGTATAGTGAAAAGGAAAAAAGAGTCATTAGACAATAATAAGATTAACCAACCCACTATTCAAGATCTACAAAGAGAGGTAAACAATACAAAAGAAGAAATTAATAAAATCAAAATTGAAATGCATAAATTACAAATAGAAGTTAATACTTTGGAAAAGGGCAAAGCAAAAGTTGAGCTAATTGAACCAGAAGATGAAGAAGAAAATCTTTATGCTCAACCAGATTATGAAAAAGAAATTTTTCTTGGATATCTTTCAAAAGTCAATATACATAAGTGGTACACAAAAGTTAAAATTGTTATTAATAAGACATTTGTATTAGTAGCCCGTGCTTTATTAGACACAAGTGCTGATATGAATTGTGTTCAAGAAGGGTTAATACCAACTCAATATTATGAAAAAACAAATACTCAAATATATGGTACCAATGATTCAAGATTACACATAAGTTACAAGATATCGGATGTTCATATTTGCAATAAAGAATTTTTTTTAAAAACAACATTCATACTTGTCAAAAATATATGACAGGAAATTATTCTAGGAACACCATTCTTTACGTTGATATATCCATTCCAAGTTGATGAAAAGGGTATACATACAGAAATTAGTGGTCAAAAGATTACGTTTGAATTTATAGAAAAGATGAAAGAAAAAGAAATTAATGCTTTAAAGGATTTGGCAGTCAAAAGAGTTAATATGATTAAAAAAAAGATAAAACATATTAAGCAATTATCCCAAGAAATTTATCATAACAAAATAGAAGAAAGAATTCAAACACCAAAAATTAAAAGCAAGATTGACCAATTCAAAGAAAAATTAGAAAAGGAAGTTTGTTCAAATTTACCCAATACATTCTGGTAAAGGAAGAGGCATATGGTTCGATTACCATATGTTAAAGATTTTACGGAAGACAAAATACCTACAAAAGCAAGGCCTATACAAATGAATCATGAGTTTCTCGAATACTGCAAAAAAGAAATTAAAGATTTATTGGACAAAAAACTAATAAGGAAGAGTAAATCTCCTTGGAGTTATTCTGCATTTTATGTTCAAAATTAGGCTAAGATTGAAAGGGGGGCTCCTAGATTTGTTATAAACTACAAACCTTTGAATAAAGCAAGCTCTTCAATGGATTAGGTATCCAATACCTAATAAAAAAGATTTACTAAATAGATTGTGTTCAGCCGCAATTTATTCAAAATTTGATATGAAATCGGGATTTTGGCAGATACAAATTGCTGAAGAAGATAAGTACAAAACTGCGTTTATAGTTCCCTTTGGTCATTAAAAATGGAACGTAATGCCATTTGGATTAAAAAATGCTCCATCAGAATTTCAAAATATTATGAATGAAATCTTTAACCCTTATACAAAATTCACAATTGTATACATTGACGATGTCCTTGTATATTCTGAATCAATAGAGTAACATTTCAAACATTTAAATATTTTTATGAAGTCATTAAAACAAATGGTTTGGTTGTTTCACAGCCAAAAATTAAATTATTCTAAGTTAATGTTAGATTTTTAGGCCATAATATTTATCAAAATACCATTACTCCAATTCAACAGTCGCTTGAATTTGCAAATAATTTCCTAATAAGATTAAAGATAAGAATCAACTTCAAATATTCTTAGGATGCCTAAATTATGTTGCAGATTTCATTCCTAACATTAGAATTATACTTAAACCATTATTCAAAAGGTTGAAGAAAAATCCACCTGCATGGACATAAGAACATACTCAAATTGTAATTAAAGTCAAAACCCTAGTCAAGAGTTTACCATGCCTTAGTCTACCCGACCCAAAAGCCTTTATGATTGTAGAAATAGATGCCTCTGATGTTGGGTTTGGAGGTATACTTAAACAAAGGTCGGATTCAAAAGAGACTCTAGTTAGGTTTCACTCAGGTGCCTGGTCAAGTCCCCAAGTTAATTACTCAACAGTTAAGAAAGAAATTTTGTCCATTATTTTATGCATTCAAAAGTTTCAAGATGACTTATTTAATAAAGATTTTTTACTTAGAGTTTATTGTAAAAGTGCAAAAGATATCTTGGAAAAAGATGTTAAAAACTTGGTTTCAAAACAGATTTTTGCCCGTTGACAAGCCATCCTTTCTGTTTTCAATTTTCAAATCGAATTTATTAAAGGCACTTCAAATTCAATCCCGAATTTCTTAACAATAGATTTTTTATAGGGTAAAAATGGCTAGACGACAAAAGCCAAATGACTATTACTCAAAAGAAACCACCCCTTCAAAAGCCTCACCTTCAAAAACCTCAAAAGAAATTCCTGTTTACAACATGTATTCACCCCTCATAAGACCACCAAACCTTCAAGCTCCATCATTCAAAGAAATTATGGAAGGACAATTGTCTTCCCCTCAGCAGTCGCCTTCCCAAAAGTTGATAAAAGGATACTTTATAGAGGACATCTTCGAAGATCTGTTTCCCATTGAACCCAAATGAGATTCATCTTCCCCCTTTGAAGTTATCAAAAAATGCTTCTTTCAAGGCTGTCACTTTGACACACTAGACACCTTGAAGAATAGAAGATTTTATGAACTCATTTTAGTTGAAACAAATTCAGTCATTATTGGTCATACTTATGATCTACAAGATGCTTCAAAAATCAATTTTTCAAAAATAAAAATTTTGAAGGTCATTACTCCTTCTGAGTGGGGTCAGCACCCATGCGTCTCCAAAAAATTTAAGGGAGTATTTGTCTCTCAAGTCTATGATTATCAAGATTACGTAAAAGCCTAGTTTTACACCATGTACGTTCGCAACTTTACTCAATCGTGGTTCATCCATTTTGATCAAAAGATTGTCAAACATTTTCCCAGATGGTTCCTCATATGGTTCAATTTCTTTGGCCCATAAAAAGATATTTTCCTAGAAATAATTCAAAAAGACTTCGAATTATTTCAACAGAATTTTAAGCATCCTCCTGAGTTTTCAAAAGTTTCTTCAAGTTTACAATTCTTTTGTTCAATTTTCATGATCGCCAAGATTTCATGTTGGGACTATATTATAGTTCCTCCTGAAGAAAGCTCATTATGTTATGTGAGAACTTTACGAAGAATCTTCAAAGATTCAATAAAAAAAGAAATTCAAATTTCATTAGGAAAGATTGAAAAAAGATTACCAAATTGCAATGGTAAATATTTACCAAAGCAAGATCCAAAAGAAATCTGGAAAATGTCAAGCGCAGAAGCTCAAGTTATTAAACAAAAGGGTTCATTAGAAGTAGATGAAGAATATTTAGTCAAAATTGTCAATAGGCCAGTCTCCTTAGTTATGAATGAAACTAGACAACAAAAAAGACTTTTAAGTATAGATGATTTAGAAGTCTTTAAGTCAAAAAATGATAGGATTCATATTGGGATGGTCCAAGTAAGACTATTTCCTTTAATAAGAGCAGGTCTCAACAAACCAGTCTGTGTCATACTAAGAGACGCCAAACATCATGAGTTTAACGATTCCTTGTCAAGAATGTTAGAATCAAATATAGCTAAAGGTCTAATTTACTTTGAATGTTATCCAAACATTAGGGCAAACCTCCATGATGAATCAATATACAAACTCTTAACATTAGATGTTCAAAAAAATTATAATATGGATTCAAGATCATCAAACTTAGAAATGATTTATAGGATTTACTATAAGGTAACAACTTCAACAGTTTTTCCAAATGCGATAAAAGAAAGTCCAAAAGGAAAAACTCTTTTACTTCAAGCTAATAATGAAAGAACCTCGTTAGTATCTCAACCAAAGAAACTTCTTTGGCATGAGATTCAAACTTGGGGAGAATGGGAGTTTAGCAATCTTAATGAAAATTCTGATGAAAAAATTTGAAGTATTCAAAAGACAATTGCTACAAGTATTATTCAAGATCAAATTGGTAATGTCAAAATTAATTTTCAATCTTTACTAGCAAGAATCAGAAGTGTAGGTCAATCTTCAAGATCAAACATAACAAAAGACTTAGAGATAGAAAGAGTACTTCAAGGGTGTATACTGAACCTAAAAGGTATTACAAACTTAAAGGAATCAATTTTGATCCAAAAGTTCCTCAAGGATATTATTCTGAAGAATCTAATTCACCAACAATGTCTCAAGCTTTAGATGAAGAATAGAGAGAAGTCTTTAAAAGAAGAAGGTCAAAGAAAAAATTTATTAACCATAAAAAAAAGTTTGAACCAAATATGGAAGTTTTAAGAGAAGATTATAAGCAAAAACTAAACAAGAAAAATAGAGATGAATTTTTTGAAAAATATAATAAGGAGGAAAGGGAACAAATAAGAGAAGAATGGTTAGAAGAAATGCAAAAGACTCAGAGGAATATCTTATTTTTCAAATATGTAAAAGATAGACAAACAATTAACGTTGTTCATAACAATAAGTGGAAATTATTAGACAACAATTATGTTTCTTCAACACATCCGGCAAAAGATTCTTTTAAAATTCCATACAAGGGAACATAAGTTATTGCATCACCTTATAAAGAAGTTAAGAATACTAATAATGAGTTTGATCAATTAGTAAGTCAAAATAATTATGTCAATCAAATGCTGCAATCACTTGCAAATCAAACAACAAGAATGGAAAATCTTTTAGAAGAAAAATTGGAAGCTAAAAACTTAGTGTTTACGAAAAAGGAGAATCGAGTAAAGTTAACAAACAAGAACCTTTATTCAAACCTTTTTCAATACCTGATATAAATTTTAAATTTGAGTCAAAAGAGGAGAAAATTATGGGGAAAATTGAAGAAATGTTTAAGAAGTGCAATTTAAATATCTTAACCAAATAAGAAGCTATTCATAATTTAGAAAAGAATTTCAGAGAAGCATAAAATTATGAAATTAATAAAATAAACAATAATTCTTGGAAGAACGAAAGTGCAAGAATTTATTACAAAAGACCAACTTTCTCAAGCTTATTATTTGAAGATGAGCCAATAAAAGAAGAAAGAAGTTTTAGTGGAGACTCTTTATATGAGTGGAATCTTGATGGTTTCACTGAATATCAAGTCATTAAGATAGTTCAACAAATGTCTTTGGCTGCTACTGCTTACAAATATAGTAATGAAAGGACCTTAGAACCCACTATTGTTGAATTGATAGTTCAATGGTTTAACGGATCATTAAGATTTTTGTTTGATAATTATCTTTCTCCAAATGAAAAAGACAATATTTTTAGAGCAGTTAAAATAAAAGAAGAAAATTGTCAACATACTCAAGTTAGTGATGCTGTTTCAGCATTACTATGGACAATATTAAAAGCTTTTATTGGAGAACCAAATGATTTAGCTAAAAAGAATAATGTCATTTTAGTTAATTTAACTTGTCCAAAATTATCAGACTTTTCATGGTACAAAGATATTTTTCATGCAAAAGTTTTGAGTAGACTAGATGGAAGAAGCGGATTTTGGAAAGAAAAATTTATGAGAGGGTTACCAAAATTATTTGCTCAAAGAGTTCGAGATATATTTAAAGATACTTTTGGAACAGATTACGAATGAATTACATATGGTCAAATTATTAGTGTTATTAATCATGAAGGATTAAGACTTTGCAATGAGTTAAAGATACAATCACAAATGAAAAGTGAATTCAAAAGGAATAAAGGGGAATTAGGAGATTTCTTTACGCAGTATGGGTATGAGAAGATTCAAGATCCATCAAAAGGACATAAGCATCATAAGAAATATCATAAGAAAACTTCTAAAAAATATTACAAAAATTACAACAAAGATTACTCTAAAAAGAAAAGGAGAAGATATTCAAATTCTTCTGAGCCTTCAAAAGGAAAGACAAAATATAAAGATAAAAAAGAAATAACTTGTTACAAATGTGGGAAAAAAAGACATTATGCAAAAAATTACAAAGTCAAGCAAGAAATAAAAGAGTTAAATTGTGGAGAAGATCTCAAAAGAAAAATGATTTCTCTAATCATAAGCAGTTCATCAGAATCTGAATCAGTTGAATCATCTTCTGAATCAGAAGAAATTATTCATAATATTCAAGAAACCTCATCAAATTACTCAATCTGAAATCTGGAAAATGTCCAGAGCAGAAGCTCAAGTTATCAAACAAAAGGGTTCATTAGAAGTAGATGAAGAATATTTAGTCAAAATCGTCAATAGGTCAGTCTCCTTAGTTACGAATGGAACTAGACAACAAAAAAGACTTTTAAGTATAGATGATTTAGAAGCCTTTAACTCAAAATATGATAGGATTCATATTGGGATGGTCCAAGTAGGACTGTTTCCTTTAACAAGAGCAGGTCTTAACAAACCAGTTCGTGTCTTACTAAAAGACGCCAGACATCATGAAAAAGTTCGAGGCATTCAAAAGACAATTGCTACAAGTATTATTCAAGATCAAATTGGTAATGTCAAAATTAATTTTCAATCTTTACTAACAAGAAGCAGAAGTGTAGGTCAATCTTCAAGATCAAACATAACAGAAGACTTAGGTAGAAAGAGTACTTCAAGCGTGTATACTGACTGAACCTAATAGGTATTACAAGCTTAAAGGAATTAATTTTGAACTAGAAGTTCCTCAAGGATATTATTCTCAAGAATCTAATTCACCAACAATGTCTCAAGCTTTAGATGAAGAACAGAGAGAAGCCTTAAAAGAAGAAGGTCAAAGAAAAAATTTATTAACCATAAAAAAAAAAAAGTTTGAACCAAATATGGAAGTTTTAAGAGAATATTATAAGCATAAACTAAACAAGAAAAATAGAGATGAATTTTTTGAAAAATATAATAAGGAGGAAAGGGAACAGATGAGAGAAGAATGGTTAGAAGAACTGCAAAAGACTCAAAGGAATATCTTATTTTTCAAATATGTAAAAGATAGACAAACATTTGATGTTGTTCATAACAATAAGTGGAAATTTTTAGACTAGACTCATCATGAAGATCAGCTCTTATCGTCGGATAACATTCAAAATAGACTCGACCTTCAACAATATTAGATTCTAACATTCTTAATAAGGAATCATTAAATTCATGATGCCTAACATCTCTTAATAATATACAGATTGACTTATTCAGATCAACTCTTGTAAAGGGAAAAAGTTCTACTTGAACCATTCCTATATGAATTCTATCATAATTTGATTTGAATGTTGCTAGATCTTCAACATTTTTGTTGTCTTGCTTTATTTGTGACTAATGAAATTGACTTATTAACGACTTTGACTACATATTCTTCTTTAATTTCTAATGAACCTTTTTGTTTAATGATTTGAGACTCAGAGTTTAATTTTATTAACAAATGAGGCCTTCCATTGGTCTACCACATCCAAAAGCTTTTATGATGCCTCTGACATAGGCTATGGTGGTATCCTTAAACAAAAGTTAGATTCAAAAGAAGTCCTTGTTAGATTTCATTCCGAAGCCCGGTGAGGTCCCAAAGTCAATAGTACCATCAAAAAGGAGATTCTATCAATTTTTTTGTGCATACAAAAATTTAAAAAAAAAATTTCAATAAAGAATTTTTTACTTCACATTGATTGCAAAAGTGCAAAAGAAGTTTTATAAAAAAAATGTTAAAAAATTGTTTCGAAATAGATTTTTGCTAGATGACAAGTCATTCTTTCTAATTTTGATTTTCAAATTGAATTTATTAAAAGATCTTCAAATTCCTTACTCGGTTTTCTTACAAGAGATTTTCTTCGGGGCAAAAAGGTCACGTCAAAAAGCTAGTGACTATTATTCAAAAGAGGGTTATTCAAAAGAAGGTTCTTGTGAAGGAATCATTATTCAAAATAGGTTTTAGCCACTCATAAGACCTCAGATACCACCTTCTTTCAAGGAAATCTTGCAAGAGCAAGCTTCAACTCCTAAGAAATCTATAGGTTATGTTGACAAGCCTGTTTTCAAACAATCTGTTTGCTATTGAACCATAATGGGATTCTGCCACTATCTTTGAAATAAAATAAAAGTATTTTCACAGAGAATGTCATTTTGATACTTTTGATCCTTCAAAAACTGAAAAGTTTTATGAGCTAATTTTAATTGAAACCAATTCGGTTTGCATTGATCATAATTATGATTCAAGAGATATTTCAAGGATTAATTTTTCTAAAATTAAAGTTTTGAAAGTTCTTACTCCTAAAGATTGGGGGCAACATCCTATGACTCCCAAAAGATTTCAAGACATTTTTAATCCTCAGACCTATGATTTAAAAGATTATATTCAAGCCTAGTCAAATGCCTTATTCACAATAAATTTCTGTCATTCTTAGCTTATTCATTTTGATCAAAAGATTTTAAGAAACTTTCCAAAATGGTTTCTTTCTTGGTTCGAGTTCTTCGACCCAAAAGAAAGTATTTTCCCTTAGGCCATTCAAAATGATTTTGAATTCTTTCAAAAGAATTTTCATGCTCCTTAAGCGTTCTCAGATCGATCTTCAAAATTACTACTTTTTCGTTTTCATTTTATGTTAACTTGGATTTTCTATTAGGACTATTGCATAGTTCCCCCTGAGATCCGTTCCTTATGTCATTCAACAATGGTTTTATTTTGTTTAAATAAAATTTTTAATATTGGTGTATTCCTAGGAGGGGGGGGTGAATAGGAATTTTAAAATTTATCTCTTAGGTCAAATGAAATACCCATATAATACAACCTAGGGTCTTTCTATGCAATTCCAAATGCGCCAATAAATATAGTGTGCGGAAATTAAAATCAAGCGCATCATTCACCTTATAACATACATGTGCAGTAAGTAAAGTGCGGAAATGTAAACAAAATACAAGATATGTTATCGGGGTTTGACCAACTGTGCCTACGTCCACGCTTCTAGCTTGCAAGCCCGAGGATTCCACTAAAGGCTCACTTAAGGGTGGAGTTCCACCGATTACAACCAGATCAATTAGCACAGGGTTGACCTAAACCTTTACAACCAGGTCAATTAGCGGGGTTGACCTTAACCAACACGCTTTAATAAGAGGGCACACCTAACTTTCTTAACTGGGTCTAAGCCAGTACGGGACTATTTTAAAGAGCTAGTCTCCTTTTTTAGGCCCGTTCCTAGAAATGCAAAAGATTTGCTCAATCAATGAAATGGTACAGTGATTATGCTTTCAAGTAAAGAAGATGTGTACCCAATTACGTGCAATCATATACACCACCAATAAGATATAATAAGTAATCTTTGTATCTCAAGATATAATAAGAAGATGTGTCAACTCTCAATAAAATATTTGCTATCGATGTAATCAGTGCGTGAGAGTGTCAACAAGCAATCTTTGTATCTCAAGATATTCAATCAACGTATTCACACAAAGATGTCAAGCAAATCTCAAGATTATCAGTCAGCAGGATATCTCAATCACGTGAAGATTAGATAATGTATATGCTTGGTTTGCAAAAGATATATAATCTTTGTATTCAGCAAAATGATATGTAAGTCAGTGAATATTGCAACAAAGATTAATATCACAAACACAAATATCTTTTGACAAATATGTCAATATAAATCACACAAGATATTTGAGTATGTTTTTGAAAACGTTTTGCAACCCAAAAACAAATACAAGCTTTCTAAAATATTACAACACAAATGCAATACTTAGAAGCTTAAAGCAAATCTTCTTAGGATAGACTTATTAGCTAAGCTCCCTAAGAACACTTAGGTTTTAGCTCTCGTTAAAATCGATTCAATCAAAACATGAATGGGAGAGCAAACCTATTAAAACCAACACTCAATCACTTTACAGAGATTTTAAGTACTCGAAGAGGGTAAGTATGAGTGATTGGAGTATAAAAACGGATAGTAGGATTTTTGAACTTTAGAGAGAATTTATTAATCAAGTAGGCTAATCTCCCTTTAATTTTCCCAAATGAAGGGGTAATTATAGACACCCCATGAATTATGACCATTGGGGACAAGGCTGACATTATTAGAAAAGATTAATGACTTTTTAATTATTTTAACCCTATTAAAAATATTTAACCACGATAAAAAATACAGGGCAACCCGAGAGCACCGATCGACTAGAAGACTTTCGGTCGATCGGGCCAATTTTGAACTTCAAGGTCGGTTGACTAGGAAAGGCAATTTTTTCAATATAGTACGGTTCAGTCGACTAGGGTGAAAATGAACTAACTGGTCGGTTGACCAGACCGTTGGCTTCCCACACGTGAGAACTTAGTCGACCAGGTTGGTGTAGTTCAAAAGTCTCTCAATTTACTAGGAAGTCAAACTATTGACTTCCAGGTGGTTCGGTTGACCACAGTCAAATAAGCTTTAAGGGCTCGATCGATCGAACTGTGGTCAATAGGTTGACCCAGACCGGATTCGGTCGATCGAGGGCAAAATGACCTTTATAGGTCAGTCGACCGAAAGTGCATAACATGTGCATTTCGATCCTGTTTCAATACACATTCACCCTATTCAAGTGCCTATCACGAACAAGTACAAATGGTGAGCATCCTAAGGTCTTTTCTAGATCCAATTTTAGTTATAATTCAATTTTAGTTTGAGCTTAGCTATTAGACCATGCATGTGATGTGTGTGATGATTATTACAGGTAAAGTCCTAATTACTATCATAGACCAATTACACAAATGAATTATATATTACAATCATAAAGTGATTTGATCTTCAATCTTTACTTTGTCAATGTGCATCTTGATCTGATAGTTTAGGTTCCTGCACACAACCTCAAACACTCGTTAGTATAATGAGTATTTGTCATAATTAAAACCGGACCTGACCTATAAGGTCAACAAAAATTACTATTTTCAATTTCTCTCTGTCAAATGTTAGATGAAGATAAAAAAAAACACTTATTAGTCGTTAATAAAGAATTTCAAATTGATATAGAAACCTTAAGAGAAGACTACAAGCATGAGTCTAATAAGAAAAATAGGGATGAATTATCAAAATTACTATAATATTTAATATGGTATTCAATTATACTTAAAAAGCAAGTCATAATTCGACCAACTGGCCAATTAAATTGATTTTTAAAAGATATTTATTTTTAAAAAATATATTTATTCATTTAATTTGCATGAAATTTGTATGTAATACATATTTTGGAACTGTAGACAGCATATTTTTACCCTAACCAGATAGAACAAGGGGTCTATTCTTATTTTCATTATTATTATTATTACCTTATTTATTATTATTATTATTATTATTATTTTTAGTATTTATTATTTTTATTCTTATTAGTATTTTTTATCTTTATTTTATTATTACTCTCTTATAATTATTTGTATTATTTATTATTATTTATTACTAGTAGTATTATTAGTATTACTTTACTATTAATATTTTGGATATATTTATTATTATTATTATTATTATTTTCATATATTATTCTTTCTTTCTCCCTTCTTTTTCTTTTCTTTTTCTTTCCTTCTTCTTCTTCTGGCTTTTCCTCTTTCTCTTTCTTCCTTTTGATTTCCTCCTTTTCTTCTTCTTATTCTTCTTCTTCTTTCTCCTCTCTCTTCTTCCTCCTCCCCGTCAATAAAAAGACTAAAAAGAAAAGGAAAAGAAAGAGGGATTTTTTAAGGGTTGGGCAATTTTTATATATAAGGAACCATAGCGCACAGCAAAAAAGGGCAGCGAGAGACCGCAGAAAACAAAAAAAAAAAACAAAACCATCTTCTTCCTCTTCTAGAATAGCCAGAACACGCACCCACTATTAACACCTACGCCGGCACCATCACCCTAAAAAACCCTCTCATCTCATCTCTCTCCAATCTCTCCCCTCACGCAGCCAGCAACCCTCTCTTCTCTTGCTTCACACCTCTTCTTACAGCCAACACCCAGTCACCTATCCTCACAAAACCAGTCCGACCCGACCCTAGAAGACTCCTGCCACCTACTCCCGACTCCGGCCCATCTCCAACGCCCATCCAACCCCTTCGAGGTGCACCGGTGAGCAGCGGCGCACGATCCACACGCGCCATCTGCATGCTCTGGTTGCGCTTCTCTCGCTCTCCGGCCAATCAGTGCAGGCAAGGAGGCCGGCGCTGCCCCTGGTACGTAAACCTAGGCTTCGATCGCAGGCTACCGGCGCAGCAAATCGGGCGGCCCGAACATTAATCGCCACCTACCAACTAAGAATAGTCTTCGCTCCCCGTTTTCTGTGGGTCCTTACTCGAAAGTGCGGGTTTCGCACACCAATCATACAGCCCAAAGCGAGAGATTCTCCCGTAGCTCAGTCTTCCTCCAGTATCTTCGGCGACATACTCGACAATCTTGCCCAAATTCCGTCATCAGGCACAGCTCGAGGCATCTTAGCGCTCCCCCATGCGCTGCGCACATCACCCAACTCACCAAAGATAATGCCGGTGGTAAGGCTCCCCTGTGTTTCCTGCAGACACATAGTTATCACAGGTCTCACCGTCGCGGCTAAAATTATATATAGTTTCAAATTTTTTGGCATTTTAAATAAGTTGAATATTTTCTTTTAATTTTATTTCTTATTCTTTTTATGCATCGGTGTACTTATGCAGACAACACTGACGTCATTAATTTATTATTATTACGTTAAGTTTTTTAAGATTGTTTATTAATTTATTACATCTTTTATTTACCTTCTATACTTGTTAGAATATAATCAATATTAATAATATTGATGTCTTTAGATGCTTTAGTATCCTATTTTAATGGAAATACTAAATTGATTTATTCTCTTCTTTAGGTGTAGGATTTTGTATCATATTTATAAATTTTTATATTTTTGTTAGCAATAT